>NC_136069.1:427092366-427786073 GCF_964261635.1 Lissotriton helveticus | reverse complement strand
CAGGCGCGTAGGCAAAACAATGAGAGAGGGCTAGAAACAGCGACGGCCTGGGAGGCACTAGTGCAGGCGTTGCGGGACAACGGAACACCGGATGACAGCGTAGAGTAGGCGGACACTTGGGAAACGGCCCTGGAACACGACAGGTGCACCAAGCACAATGACATACAATCACTCCTGTATGCATACACTACGAGAATACATCACAACCGCACGCGCCAGTGACGGGGTTTGGGGAGGCGGGGAGGGGAGTTGGGGGACTGTGGGGAATTAATAGAGGGACTGTTTTTGAAACTTAGATTAAAATGGTACATTGATTGTACGAGTTGATGCATTTCACAATATGACACCTGGAGACTGGGATAGGAGAAGTAATATAATGCTTAATGTATGTCTTGTGAAAAAAACAATAAACTACGCTTTCAAAAAATGGTTCTTGGTAAGGAAAGAAATGTTGAGGAGCAAATCAGGAAATGTTATGTTACAGTGCATGAGAAATGACTTGCAATGATGCATAGAAATGTTCCTTTATCAACCATGGCATTTTAAGTAAATGAAGCCTCACTGAGGTACTCTGCACAAGCTCTAGATCCCATCTGTAAAGGGGAATTTACACCGGACTTTGAAAAGTGCTGCTTCATTTTTGACTGCTTCAATAACTGAGGGCATATGCGCCCAGTTCAACACTGATGTTGCAGAACCTGTCCCAGAGAATCACAATCTTCAGGTGCAACAGTATTGCCATGGAAAGATATGTCAGTGGCCAGAGTTAGCAAATTGCATACTGGCTATTTTGGCGTTGCCCTTCTCAAGTGCCAATGTTGAAAGGGCCTTTTCACAGATAAACATTTACATGGGAAGGTAAGAGGGAACGCACATGACCAAAGACTCACTAAAGAAGTATTGTATGGTGTCCTACAATAAGTTTGATTTGTAAAAATGTATTTGGACCTCATATACCCTGTACGCACACTGTCTATACACAGTGCAGAATGCAAGCAATAATAAAAGCAAAACATTCCATAAACACTGGAAAACCCTGTCTGTGTTGTGTGTGATGGCATTAAAATGCTTAACCACTGAGTACCACTGTTTTTTTAAGATATTGAAAACACTGAAAAAACCCACCAGAATTTACCAAAAATAAAAACTGAAAACAGGAAAGCCTAGGTATGTCATAGCATGGTAAACCAGTGAAAAGTATGCCATGGCAATGCTGTGGCAAACAATGGCATTCGTAAAGACCAAAAACATTGAATTCAATGCTCAGTTTTGAGATACCGTAAGACAGGTGTTTACTTTTCCTCCAGTATTTTGAAAAAAAAATCTTTTGCTTTTTTAAACAATACTTCACAGAAACATTTTAGCAAAGCCAGTAGTTCAGCATGCACATTATAAAGGTGAGACGTAATTGCTTTGCAAATGCTTCTCCTTTTAGAAGAATGAGTACTGTCTTTGAGGATCTTACAGCTCACTGCAACCCAACTCTGCACAGTTCCCTTCACAGTTACTATCACTGCTTTATATTTATTTGTAAGATTATTCAAATTTTTGCAATGCAAATGACTGCAGATTAGGTGCTAGAAGGCAACAAAGAACAGAGTGAGTATTTATGAATCCCGAGGCAAAAATATAAATGTGCATGGTGAATCATGAAAAAAACTGCACCTTGAAGGCTTTGGTGTTTGGTGAAAAAAATGTGTTACTACCACTAGGTGACATACTAAGGTACTCACAATTAATCACGGGCAGGAGGATTCAGTGCAGGCTGGTGTGAATAGCAGGGATGACCAGCCCCAACAAGGGGGTGAGAGGTGGGCCTTAAATCCCCTCTGAAGTGCATACACAGAGATGGAGGGGGTAGTCCATTATCAAATATGCTGTCCTTAGCGGGTGGTCGGAGCTCACAGCAAGCCGGTACATGGGCGAAGAAGTACTTATGCACACATCTGTGTGGTTACTGCCATAAAACTAGTTTACTTACAATAGGATCTAGGTATTAACATAATGATAAGCGGGTGAGGCAAAGTACACATCATTCCAAAACCGTGTGTTGGGCACGTTCCAACAGGTACTCACAGTATACTTGCACACAAGGTACTCACACATAGATGGAAGGTGCTCACGGAACCCCTGTGGCATGGTATTTATAAAGAGTTAGATTTTCACAGAATTAAACAAAAGTAATGTTAGGTACTCAAAAAACACTGGTACAGAGAGGAACCCACCCGTTGGTAGGATGGAAGATACATCACCTTTGAGTCAAGAATATTTACAGAACTTGGATTACGTACTCAAACATTGATACCTAAGGAAAGGTAACTAATCACAACACCCCAGGCCAAGTGTAGAGAGGGTACTCTGAGTACTGTGAGAGTTTTTGCATTATGTCACTTGATACAATTTATATTTTATATACATTGACACCTCCAAGCAGCTAAGCAATCACACTAGTGCACAGGTACAAGCTGGTTCACACAAATTGGTGCTAAGTACTTGCCTCATGCCAGTGCAGCCTTACTAACATACAGCTGGCATCATATATTCATGCATTAGCATCTAAGAGATCTTTTGTTGCCACCACAGCCAGCAAGACAGAGGAGTTACAGTTTAATTCACCTAAATGCTCCACTTCACGCCTAAAAAGAATGAGGCGGGCCAAAAAGAAGTGAAATCTCGAGTGTCCTCGCAGCAGGATTTATTTTTACTGTGTCAATGTAGTTTATTCACAGCCTCTCTTGTACTTGCAATTACAATTGCTGATTGACCAATTGGAATCCGCGGCTCGAGCCTGTGAATAAATGGCAGTGATGACTGCTGTCATGCCTTGAGCCCAGTGCCACAGAAACTCAGGCAAACAGAAGTTTGAACAGGAGGGGCCGGACAGGTTGAGGCAGCCACCCATGACTTCTCCCAGGCTCCCACTATGTATGCAGTAGCAGTTCCTCGTGACAAAGAACGGGTTGCAGCCAGTTCAGGCAAAATCTACTATGCAGTGTTGGATGCTCACACACTAGAAAATACCTGGCATTGCAACCGGCTGCACTCCGAAAATTACTGGAATACTGCTGGTAAAATGCGAGCCTAGTAGCAACACTTGAATTTGACTACATAACAAATCATTTGCTGGTGGTCTACTCGCACTTTAAACATAGAACGCAAAAAATAGCCAATGTAGATTCATTTCAAAATCTGGTCACACACGACCATGGTATCAGAAAATTCATACTGGTGATCAGCAGCACCAGTCCAAGGAGTTTTAGTGCCGCAGGCCAAAGGGTACTTCCCAGTTGCCATCCTCTGCCTGTGGCGCCATTATACTGCCGCATAGATGTACAGGCATCGTGTCAGTGCACTTTAAACAGGATGGTCAGACTAAGATGGAGATCTGTTTATGATATATAAAATTCATAGGCAAGTATTACACTCATTAGGACTCAATGTTAAAGTTGTTACTATTCCACCACATGGGCGCTACACTGGGGCCCCACAGAAATCTTGACGATTTTAAGAGTTTTATGCAATATGAGCAAGCTCTCTAGTATAGGAGCTGGGATAGCTGGTCAAATGCTTAAGACTGGCATGGTTTCCAGCCATACCCGCCTCTTGAATCTTCAAAGATACATCAACGCCAGTACTCATTGTAACACTAGAAAACCAACATTCACAGACACCCACCACGATAGCTTCCAGACAGACTGACTGCAGTCTCCTGGCACTTCCCCCTGATCGCACAATTTGTGGTTCGCAGGGCTGTAGAAAAAGAATATTTGTGGTTCGCAGGGCTGTAGAAAAAGAATACATAAATACATAAATAAATGAAAAGCAGAAGCTGCCCCCTAATAAATCCCATTGAGAACTCGCTGATGTGACAAAACAGAGACCCCCCTACTAGAACGGATTCAAATAACAAGGATTCCTAGAGGTATTGGCCCTAATCTCTAGAATGCACTGAACCTAAACCTAAGAATGCAGCCTAATGTGCTATTCTTATGTTACAGTCAGACTCAGCTACACATGCAATCGCCAACCAGTTACACACTGTAGCCAAAGCACAATTGGTATACCTTACCTGCAAAGGCCGCTGCTGCGACGCCCAAACCAACTGCTATCAGAGTTCCACCCTAGAATAGAAGAGTAGGGAGCATTATGTACCATGTCTCGAAGCAAACATTTAACCCAATTTAAATGAAAAACACTTTGGTAAACTGAGGTCACATTCCAGAGAAAAAAAATTAAGTTTAATTTAGTTTTTTTTTTTGCAGTTTTACAAAGCGAAATTTCAGTCCAAGTGCATTAGAGCGCTTTACATGAGAACTAGATTATGTCACACGATTTTGGTTAAAAGGAAATTAAGGATTTGCCCAGAATTTAGGATGTTAAATCGAGGCCGGGTCTCGAATTTGGTTCCCCAGTTCCATGGTTGGCAGCTCTGGCATGTCCCTCGTTAGACATAATATTGTCAGAGTTCTACTGGGAGTTAGAACCGAAAATTAGTAATAACCTCAGATTCTCTATTCGTGCTTTTTAAATTTATATTTCTTTGTTGTACAAAGATATACAATTATTAATGTGTTATCTACTATGCTTGCTCACTAAAGTAACGTCCATAGCGTCTCTACTCTACATTCATCTGATAACTCTCCCTGCTGTTTACTCAATTCAGTTATTTTTTTGTTATAATGGTCGACACCGCAAGGAGGGCCGATTGGACTGCAATTTAAACATGCATTTGCAATGCAATAGGTCTCGCCTTCGCGAGAGTTTGAGCTATTGGCATTGTAAATGACAATGCCTTTTATTTATGTGTTTTGAAAACATGCAAGCGGTGCGTAAACACAGACTTTGTACTTCTATTCCTTGCTTACGAGAAGCAAGGATGGCAGTAACTGCACCTCTTTTACTGCTGCCAGCCTTGCTTCTCGTAAGCAAGGACTATTAGTAGAAAGTGCGTGTTTACGGACCGATTACAAGTTTTCGAAACACATAAATGAAAGGCATTGTCATTTACAATGACAATAGCTCAAACTCTCACAAAGGCAAGACCTATTGCATTGCAAATGCTTGTTGGTTTGGTTTTCAGTTGTGTTGTGTAGGACCTGTGGGAGTGCTCTTTTTTTGCTTTGTTTTGCCGGTAGTGAGCTAGCATGCTACTGCTTGCATTGTGGGTTGGGCTATTAGAAGTATGCTTGTGAATGCTGTGCCGTGTCAAGAAAACACAGATCCTATGCTCATTTTACTGTTTCAATAGTTTTGTCTTTGTTCTTCAAGAGACACTGTTAGAAGGAGAACAGTTATGTGGAAAATTGCTTCCCACAGGAATTGCCATCTCTCACAGGCTATTCTGTTATGACTGTAGTCATTTCTTTTGTGAGACTGGGTTGTCCTTTTCCAGGGCTTTATGTTCACATCTTCTGCTGCTCCCAAAAAAATATTTTGATACAAATGACCAGTGGTTGTGGATTACTTAATTTTGCTTCGTGTATTTCCTACCAACACCAGTAAACATCAAGGGATCATGCTCCCTCAGGGTTGCTTTATGAAATTTGAAGGATATTTTGTGTGCCGTAGATTTCCTGATTAGGCAAAAAGGTTTTTTTTTCTGATATGCAGTGTTTCACACCGCTCTATATAAGTAACTGGCAATAAAAGCTTGGATGCTTGTAAAACGTTTCCTTATAAGTTTGCCTTGACAGTGGTTCATTTGTGCCGGTTGTTGCAGGTGATATGTGCCATCACTCACTTTTGGGAACCGGGTTTATGTTTTATCATCTGAGGATGCAGGGCAAGAGCGACAGGCAGAAAAGGGAGAAAGAAGGAGGAATAGAAAGATAAGAAAGCAGAGATAAAAGAGCCTGCAAGAGTGAGAGAAACAGATGGGAAGGTTGGGTGTACAAGGAAGAGGCTGAGAGGAAATTAAAGGCTTTAGTTCCTTTAGTAATATTTTGGGCACTTATTTTTTGACAAATTAAACACTGGCAGCCTCAAATGCATTCATAGTAAACACATCGTATTCGCTCTTCTCTACCCTGCAACACCCTTCCCTCCACACACTAACATCTTGGCCCTTTTGTATCAACACATTCCAGACCTTCCAACTCACACGGTGCCACCGCGTGTCACACTATTTGGGCTCCCTTCACACAGTCACCCTGTGAGGAGCCGAAATCACAAGGTGGCATGCAAGGCGAACTGGAAACCACTTCAAAGAGTGATTTTCCAGCTCCTCTTTTGCATCTGTAAGCAGTCAGTTACTTTTAAGAGGTGTGAAAACACCCCGGGGCATCAGCGACAGCATCAGGGACACTTAGTTTAATGAGGGGGGGGGGGGGGGCTTGGTGAGGGCAGAGTGCCGCGTACATAGCGCTCAGCCCAAGGCCCCGCACTCGCCAAGGCTCTGCCCCCTCTTCACATGTGAAATTTGTTAACTGGTTGGCATTGGCAGGTCATAGACCCAGAATGAATAAATACAGTTGATACACGAGTCCCCTATTTTTCAGTCATTACCCTGGTATGGAGTTGGTGCCAGCAAACTATTTAAACAGACAAAAATAGAAGATAGTTTACATTAAGAAGGATTTGTTCTCTTGCAGCACCGCTAGCCAGTCTCAAAACACCAGCATTTGAACAGCTATTTGTGACCATGTGATAACTTAAAAACTTTGTTAAACCTACTGAAGAAAGAAACGGGGGTGTTTGAAGTAATGTAAACGCTGAAGTGTAGCGGCGCATGCTCAGATGAGAATCACCTCAGTGTGGGTTTTGGTTGCCTGGCAAGGCTTGGTGGTAATGCTTCAAGTATGTGCGTGCCCACTGTCCAATAAGTGAAGGTTACTCTGGAAACAGCCACAGTGCGGCAAACATTCTAAAAGTGAAAATGCTATAGGAATTCTGATACGCCCAAGGTTCTGAGCACATTGGTGAAAGCACTTCAGTGCCATTGCTCACAGATTAACTTTATCTACCAGAAGCTTTTCACTGTTAGAAAATAGGGTTTCTAGACTACACGGATGTGTTACATTAGCTAGGCCAACCTACTGTTACTTGAATATTGATTTCAGTAAGCAGCGCAGCATGCCGCGCTGCTTATTAAAAGCATCAAATATTGAAAAGTACAGTTTGAAAAAAAAAAGTCCCCATAGTGTCATGCCACCAGTGAAGCATCCAGTCCCCGCGTGCACATCTTCTGTACGTCCGTGCGCACGCTTGGAATCCGTATCGATTCCAAAAGGCCCTCGCATGGCGAGAGCAGCGCATGAGTGCTGCTAAAGCCAGACAAGACCTAAAAAACAATACATATAAGGAATGCACTTCTAGCTTGCATTTAAAAAAGCTCAAAAGGCGAAAGCACACATTGACCGTGCTGGCATATTATAAAAACTTCCCTGTATCCTTCGTCATTTTAATGGCACTCTTTGTAAACATAAGCCTAATAAATCTTCGACTGAAAGCCGACAGAGTGGGACACACAAAAAACAGACGAACTGTATTCCGAAGGTTGAGTAAGACACAAGTTACACAGAATGCAGTGCTAGGACCCCCTATCAGAAACAACCGAGACACACCCTGAATTGAAATGAAGATAACACCGAAAAATCCTGGCCTTATGATCTTCACACATGAAACTGGGGAAGCCCTTGTGTATAGTTTGTTAAACCAGGTTTAAAAGAGGAATTTATAAACAATGGGCTGGATATCTTCCATACGTTCCATGACCTATTAAAAGGTTTAAGCGACCTTCCCGCATACTCAATAAGGCTTCAGTCCAAACGTCATCTGAAGACTTATATAGAATTAAGTACTACGCTTTGGAGCCTATCTATATAACTAGATTTTTTTGCTAAGGTATCTTTACCTTTCTGGAAATCTCTGGTGCTTACTACAGTTTGGTTCGAGAGGCAAGTCTTTGCTGCTTATGAGGAGCTGCAATGGGTCACTTCCCCACGTTGTTATAGAATGTGGTCCATCGTGACTTGTCTAATATTAATTATTCAAAGGTGATCAGTAAGAGGTATTTGCTATGTAGTGCATGAGTCGCTGTCTAATTTCGTCAAGGATAAAATGCCAAAAACTACGTTCGTTTCTAATAACTGGCGCAAGGAAGCCTCAGGAATATCTATCAGCCTATGTCTCATTGACCTTATATCATCAGTTCATAAGACTACGTTATGGCATTTGGGAAACAAAGGATCTCATCCCTTCATGTAAAGACCAAAGGCAAAACCCAGACTGCAGACTGCGCGGCTATGAATATGAATCTCTTCAACATATTTTCTGCGCATGCTCAAAGTTATTAAAAGAAAGGAAGACACTATTAAAGTAAATATTTAACAACATGAACATTCGAACAAGTAGAGAAGCAGTAATCACCTGACCAGGTGGGTTCTCAATCCCCCTAGTCTGCAGAGGGGTAAAACTTTTAAAATCAGTATTTAAAGGAAATACGTATAAATCCTGTGGAAACCCAAACAGACTCTTAGAATTACTAGAAAAGTACAAAAAAAAAACTTACTAAGAAATTAGCTGTTTTATATATTGTTTTTACTATGATATGGCTTGCTCAATTTTAACATTTTTTATTAAATTGTCCAATAGATGTAGCATAAGGACTATCTGTTTTAAAATTCTATCAACGATTTTTTTATATTCTTCTTATAAGGATGTAGATGTGCTGCAAAACATGTTCCTAGGTGTAATTTATTTTTTTAATTTAAAGACTAAACACTTAAATACATTAACTTGAATAACTGCCACAAGATAATGTGAGGCTGCATTGGTTACTGCAAGAATTTAAATGGTTTCTTTCTCAAGGTTTCATAAATTTTATGTTGTGCTGTCTTGAACTTTGCGTTTTGCAATTACTGCATTTATTTTTTTTAAGAAAAAAAAAAGAAGGCATGTTGCTGTGCTGTATTTCAAAGCGCATACAATTCTAGTGTGACACTACAACGAAGCAAAACACAAAATAGCACGACATAATGGTCTGTGGAGCCTGCCACGGTCTGTAACAATCTTTTGAAGCCTGTGGTCATAATGCCCCACAGATCCAGCCCCCACCACCTATGGACAAGCTGACTCACTGAAGGGCAGTGCTTGTAATGGAAAAATTTAAGTTCAGGTACCCTCTACCAGAGTGCCTACCTGCTTTGGAAAAGTGCTGGTACCCTCCAGTTAAAAGTATTGGGACCTTAAATGAGAAGTTGCAGGTACTCGGTAGCTGACAGTGCCAGCCCATGTAAAGCACTGCAGAAGGGAACCTCTTCCAGATCTTTCCCCGAGAACTGCTGGTATCCGAAGAAAGTGGCGTCCGTCCAGTCCAATCCAAACAGTGGTGGCATTTTCTCCTCATAACCTTTCCTGAAGGCAACGATTTGACACTTGGCAGATGAGGATAAAACTACACAGTTGGTATGTTTACTCATACTTTCAATTTACATCCACTATGAGCCCACTGTGATAGTCAGTCACTGAATAATAAACATAGATTGAATGGGTGAATGTGCGATAAAGACAGTTTAATACCCGGTCTGTCAGATTTTAGGGATTTAAGCAATGTAATATAGAAAGAGAGTCTGCCCATCACATTAGGCACGTGCTACTATCAGTGGAATATCCAAAAATAGAATTCTAACACACTATGCCTAGCATGCTTGTTTCTAGAGATAATATAATGTAAAGGAAATCTCTCGCGGTGGGCCTAATTACTACAACAAGTCTGCGTCTGCTTTCACGATTTCATTTTTGACTGAATTAACAGGCTAACTAGGTGTGAGACTTAAATAGGAACAGAGGGGAAGATGGAGGCTTGCAGTTTTAGGTCAATTGGAATTGAAATAGATGAGCTGTTACTGAACCTGATTGTGATGCAACGTATGAAAGTACCCGGCTAATTATTATCTGTGCCTGGCTGGCCATGAACTTAATGAAAACATTGCCTCTTTTTCTGCGTCTGCCAGTCTACAGCTCATGGCAAACAAGCCCGTGCAGTTAGCTGATGATCATTTCCATAATCCCTCTGCATTTAAGCACGCTCTCCCCTGAGAGACGTGGATTTGATGTGCATTCTCTTCCCAGGTTCTCCTCATATGCTCCAAGGCCGCAGCTTCATATCGGCACATGCTTCGGTCCCTAGAGACGCTGCACTCGATTGTGATTGGACCACCTCAGACGCACTTCCTCAAAACAGGCAAACATGCATCTCTACAGTTACCTATCAGGAAATGAAATACTAAACAAACCATTTTGTCTACAAAACTATGTGATCAGCAAGGCTTTCTCCAGCACAGGCAGAGAAGTCCATGACAAACATTCCCTAAATCCAGGGCACAAGTGGGGGGACTGATCTAGTTTGGCAGTATGCAAGTGACATTACGGCACTCTACATCACAGCGCGTGAAATCACGGCGCACAACATCACACATGGCTTCACAGGAATTGACATAATAGAAAGTGGTATCACAAGCCTTGACGTTCCAGGAAGTGACATCAGATCTAAAGCCCTCACATATATGTTTAGCAGGTCTATCATGTGAATGTGTGAGCGCATTGCGAGGATAATTGCACAGTGAGCGGATATGTGAATTCTACACCTTACAATCCCCCAGTTTTATGTAACACACCCTGTACATTCCTTTACAAACATATTTAATTTATTGTACATGTAATATGCATGTGTTGATGTAAAGCGCTCTGACACCCATCATTGGGGATGAGTAGGGCTATTCAAGAAAAGATAGTGGTACTTACATTATTTGAATGCCTCCTCAGGGGAAGTAAGCTCTATATAAATGCAATTTGCTTGGTGTAAATCCTGGGAAAGACCAACACATCTGACATTCTTACAGTGCATGCATATCTCCTAAACAGGGACTGACTTAAGTGAAAAGCTGCCTTTCTTAAGTAAGTGTGAAGAGCTAATAAGGTTTGAGCCTTTGTTTCCCCTCCGCTTCATTTACATCAGGTGGGAGGCTCCTGACTTCTCCCAGCCAAGAGACTAGAACAAAAGGAGGCCTAATGACTCCTCAAATTCGGCCTTTGTTATGGGCCCACAGGAGTCTAAAATAAGAAAGGCCCGCCCCGCCCCGCCTGCACGTTGTTGCAGATGGAAAGCAGACAACGTGTCCCAGTGTTTGAAAATTACACCAGGACGAATTCAGCACATTATTCAGAGGGGCCCAAATTCTTGGCAGGGTGGACGGCGGTAAACCTGTGAAAAAAGTGGGTGGACGCCGTCCACCGCGTGTACTCCTGACTCATGCCCTGCCTAAATCCAAACCCTATCCTGGCACTTTAGGAAGACGCACTTGAAACTGAAAGCACAAGGAGAGCGCTGGTGGGGGGGGGGGGGGGGGGGGGGGGGGGGGGTGAGGGGAGGCGTGGCAGCGGGCAGTCTAGCCACCTGCCTTCATGCTCCAATGACTGGGTTCGCGGACTTGGCCCCTCCCTAATCACAGTGAATTGCGGGTTGGCAGAAACTTGGAGGAGACACATAGAGGAAGTACTGGTCTCACTGAGATACATAGTTATTGCAGTGGAGACAGTGACAGAGGAGCGACCCTTTAGCCCATGGCGATGACAAAATAGCAGGCAGAGAAAAGAAGCATGCACACAGAGGAGCAGCGTCACTAGTTGCCCCAGGTGACTGGTAAATCAGAATGGCGCAAAAGTGGTGCACAAGTGTATAGATAATGGGCCCCCTGCTGGTAATGAGAAGTTCTTCTAGGCAGGGAAATAATACATACTGTAGATTCCTAGGGCAACTTCAACAACTATTATGTCCTAAGCCATCAAGTAAGCATTATGAGAGACAAATGTGATAGACAGATACAAAAATAATAATTATTGATAACAGTATATGCTTTTTTTTCCAATATAAAATATAGAAAACCTACATACACACCACACTCTTCTAATCATACATACTCGACATTCAGAAATATATACATGTACAGGTATCTTCAATATGTGAAACCTTGTTTGTCAACATATTATGTACATGGTCTGATGCATTTGGTTTCTTTAAAAACACTAGCTTATTTTTAACATTTTTCAAGACTAGGTCTTATTGTTAGGGTTTTGATGAACAACGTGTATCTGTCTCATGAAGCGACTGCAATTCCCGGGTGGTTTATACATGCGTTTTGGCATAAAAATGCCTTCTCCAGGAAAAGCCACCTCAGATACAGGTACTCTCTAGGATCCTAAAAGTTCCGGCTGGACCAGATGTGGAAAATACAGGCGTCTTGTTTTTAACCCCTTCGGGGCTAATGACGAGCTGGGCTCGTCATGGCGCTTACCTGTCGTGCGCTGATGACAAGGCCAGCTCGTCATCAGCCCCACCCTCGGGGTAAGCGCTGGCGCTCCCCCCGAGGGTCTCCGATCGTGGTTGTTTTGCTGGGGGCGGCAGCGGAAGAGCTTCCGCTGCCGCCCCCGCCCCCCCCCCCCCTGGGAATCCCTGATGACGTCAGCGCACACAGCACGCGCTGACATCATCAGGGATTCCCAGTGCTCGGGAAGGCATTTGCTTCCTGCGCGCTTCAGAAGAAGGTAGGTTTTGGGACTCCGGCGGGGGTTTGGGGCAGCGAAGAGGCATCAGGGGAGAGGAAAGAGATTTTCCTCTCACTGATGTCTCTTTGCAGGGCATTTCTGCCTCACGATCGCGCACAGCGTCGCGATTGTGCGGCGGAAATGCCCCCACTAGCACCAGGGATGTAATTTTAGATTATAGGAAGCGACCCCTTGGGCAAGGGTCGCTTCCAGGTGGCCTCACACTGAACTTTTTGTTTTCTGCCCCCCCGGGGGCAAATCGGCCTGTTTTTTGGCCGTTTTGCCCCCGGGGGGGTAGAAATTTCCCACTAGCACCAGGGAATTTTGTTGGGGCAATGTGTTTGTTTTGGGAAGCGACCCCTTGAGTAAGGGTCGCTTCCAGGTGGCCATGATTGTGGTTTTTTTTTTCTGTCCACCCTGGGGGCAAATCGGCCCGTTTTTTTTGCCGTTTTGCCCCCAGGGGGGGCAGAAAATGCCCACTAGCACCAGGGAATTTAAATTTTGTTTTTAGGAAGCGACCCCTTGGGCAAGGAGTAGTGCTTGGCTGGCAGTGTGTGTGGAGTGGCGCTTGGCTTGCAGTGTGCGTGGAGTGGTGTTTGGCTGGCGGAGTGGCGCTTGGCTGGATGGTGTGCGTGCAGTGGTACTTGGCTGTCTGTGCACGGAGTGCTGCTTTGCTGGCGGTGTGTGTGGAGTGGTGCTTGGCTGGATGGTGTGCGTGGAGTGGTACTTGGTTGTCTGTGCACGGAGTGGTGTTTGGCTGGTGGTGTGTGTGGAGTGGTGTTTGGCTGGCGGGGTGTGTGGAGTGGTACTTGGCTGGATGGTGTGCGTGGAGCAGTGCTTGGCTGGCGGTGAGTGGCGCTTGGCTTGCGGTGTGCGTGGAGTGGTGCTTGGCTGGCAGCGTGTGTGGAGTGTTACTTGGCTGTCGGTGTGCGCTGAGTGGTGTTTGGCTGGCGGTGTGCGTGGAGGGGTACTTGGCTATCTATGCACGGAGTGGTGCTTGGCTGGCGGTGTGTGTGGAGTGGTGCTTGGCTGGCGGTGTGTGTGTGGAGTGGCGCTTGGCTGGTGGTGTGTGTGGAGTGGTACTTGGCTGTCTGTGCACGGAGTGGTGCTTGGCTGGTGGTGTTTGTGGAGTGGCGCTTGGCTGGTGGTGTGCGTGGAGTGGTAATTTGCTGTCTGTGCACGGAGTGGTGCTTGGCTGGCGGTGTGCGTGGAGTGGCGCTTGGCTGGTGGTGTGCGTGGAGTGGTACTTGGTTGTCTGTGCACGGAGTGGTGTTTGGCTGGTGGTGTGTGTGGAGTGGTGTTTGGCTGGCGGTGTGTGTGGAGTGGTACTTGGCTGGATGGTGTGTGTGGAGCGGTACTTGGCTGGCGGTGAGTGGCGCTTGGCTTGCGGTGTGCGTGGAGTGGTGCTTGGCTGGCGGTGTGTGTGGAGTGGTACTTGGCTGTCGGTGTGCGCTGAGTGGTGTTTGGCTGGTGGTGTGCGTGGAGGGGTACTTGGCTATCTATGCATGGAGTGGTGTTTGGCTGGCGGTGTGTGTGGAGTGGCCCTTGGCTGGTGGTGTGTGTGGAGTGGTACTTGGCTGTCTGTACACGGAGTGGTGCTTGGCTGGTGGTGTTTATGGAGTGGCGCTTGGCTGGTGGTGTGCGTGGAGTGCTACTTTGCTGTCTGTGCACGGAGTGGTGCTTGGCTGGCGGTGTGTGTGGAGTGGCGCTTGGCTGGTGGTGTTCGTGGAGTGGTACTTTGCTGTCTGTGCACGGAGTGCTGCTTGGCTGGCGGTGTGTGTGGAGAGGCGCTTGGCTGGTGGTGTGTGTGGAGTGGTACTTTGCTGTCTGTGCACGGAGTGGTGTTTGGCTTGTGGTGTGTTTGGAGTGGTGTTTGGCTGGCGGTGTGTGTGGAGTGGTGTTTGGCTGGCGGTGAGTGGCGCTTGGCTTGCGGTGTGCGTGGAGTGGTGCTTGGCTGGATGGTGTGCGTGGAGCGGGGCTTGGCTGGCGGTGAGTGGCGCTTGGCTTGCGGTGTGCGTGGAGTGGTGCTTGGCTGGATGGTGTGCGTGGAGCGGTGCTTGGCTGGCGGTGAGTGGCGCTTGGCTTTCGGTGTGCGTGGAGTGGTGCTTGGCTGGCGCTGTGTGTGGAGTGGTACTTGGCTGTCGGTGTGCGCTGAGTGGTGTTTGGCTGGCAGTGTGCGTGGAGGTGTACTTGGCTATCTATGCACGGAGTGGTGCTTGGCTGGCGGTGTGTGTGGAGTGGCGCTTGGCTGGTGGTGTGTGTGGAGTGGTACTTTGCTGTCTGTGCACGGAGTGGTGCTTGGCTGGCGGTGTGTGTGGAGTGGCGCTTGGCTGGCGGTGTGTGTGGAGTGGTACTTTGCTGTCTGTGCACGGAGTGGTGTTTGGCTGGTGGTGTGTGTGGAGTGGTGTTTGGCTGGTGGTGTGTGTGGAGTGGTGTTTGGCTGGTGGTGTGTGTGGAGTGGTGTTTGGCTGGCGGTGTGTGTGGAGTGGTACTTGGCTGGATGGTGTGCATGGAGCGGTGCTTGGCTGGCGGTGAGTGGCGCTTGGCTTGCGGTGTGCGTGGAGTGGCGCTTGGCTGGCGGTGTGTGTGGAGTGGTACTTGGCTGTCGGTGTGCGCTGAGTGGTGTTTCCTGGAGGTGTGCGTGGAGGGGTACTTGGCTATCTATGCACGGAGTGGTGCTTGGCTGGCGGTGTGTGTGGAGTGGCGCTTGGCTGGTGGTGTGTGTGGAGTGGTCATTTGCTGTCTGTGCACGGAGTGCTGTCTGTGCACGGAGTGCTGCTTGGCTGGCCGTGTGTGTGGAGTGGCGCTTGGCTGGTGGTGTGCGTGGAGTGCTACTTTGCTGTCTGTGCACGGAGTGGTGCTTGGCTGGCGGTGTGCGTGGAGTGGCGCTTGGCTGGTGGTGTGCGTGGAGTGGTACTTGGCTGCCTGTGCACGGAGTGGTGCTTGGCTGGCGGTGTGTGTGGAGTGGCGCTTGGCTGGATGGTGTGCGTGGAGTGGTACTTGGCTGTCGGTGTGCGCGGAGTGGTGTTTGGCTGGCGGTGTGCATGGTCTGGTGCTTGGATGGTGGTGTGGGTGGACTGGCACTCGGCTGGCGGTGTGTGAGTAGTTACTTTCTGTTGGTCACTACACACACTGCTAGTTAAGTGACACTCTACGCAGTCCATCATTTTCTGTAGTTGCTGTGTCAGATATGTGGGCATGTGAAAGTGATGGGCCCTTGAATGGCGCTGGCGGCTGGCGGTGTGAATGTTTTGTGTGTGTCACACGTACAAAAGGTGTATGAATGTCCTTACTGCCCCTGTGTGATGGGGGTACTGGTAGGAGCAAAAGACTGACTGGCACCAAAGGGGTCAGGCAGTTACAAAAATTCAAAAAATTAACCTGTGTCTTGATGTTAAACCTCATCTAATCCCAATTGGTCTAAGCCCTATTTGATGGCCCATCTGGCCGAATTTAAATTTGGGGGGCAAATTTGTGTGTTGTTGTTTTAATTGTTATATTGTTTGTGAAATGTGGTAGAATTTTTTTTTTTGTTTCTTCTCTATTTTTGTCTTGTTCCAGGCTTTTGCTGTTTGGATTGTTGTAGGTTGCGTGTCTGTTTGCAGCTTGTGTAGTTGCTTGTGCTTGGTAAGTGAATGTATTTTGTACTACTTTCCCTTGATGTTTGTCTTTTTGAAAAAGGTTGTACTTCTAGCAGTTTGTGTGGCTCTGTTTTTTTTTCTTGTTTTTTTTTTCAGCATTAGTGTTTAATGTGCACTTTGTTTTCTAATCTGTCATTTCTTTTTATCTTTCAAGTGGGATATCATTTCTTTTTGCTGTGTCTCAGCAGAGTAGGTGCTGGTGAGTGTAGCTATATTTGGTAAGAGTGAAAATGTTTTGGATTGTATTTATCTTTTTGTGAAAGCCTTACCTTGTTTACTTCTTACTTTGCACAGTGTAGGTTGTTGTTCACTTGTGTGTGCAGTCTTCTTGCTTTGTAAGGATAATGGCTAGTCGCAGGATTACTGCTCAGCAGGTTCTTGGTTTGCTTTTTGAGTCTTCCTCTGACCATGGTTCAGAGACTGAGTCCGATTCGGACTCCCAGGTAGGGGCAGAAGATTCAGGCAGTGAGTTTTCTCTTCGCATGGAATCATCATCATCGGATGATGAATCTTCTTCTAGTGCTGATGAAGGGACTATGGTAGAGGAGGACATTGAGGTGCCGGTAGTGGGCCAAGAGGCAACTGTGCTGCTGCCTAGGGCCGCAAGGTTTCCTTTCTTTTTACGTCGGCAAGAGGCATGTGGGCTGGAGCCTGCGCCCAAAAGGCTTCACATTGCTGTGGTGAGCAAAGATGCATCTGGTGCTTTTCGTCTTCCTGCTGGTGTAGTGCAGCAAGAAGCATCTCAGGCTGCTGGGCTTCCCGTTGGTGTAGTGCAGGAAGAGCCCTCTGGGGATGATATGTCTTCTGTTGGTGTTGTGCAGCCAGAAGTATCTGTGGCTGTTAGGCTTCCCATTGGTGTAGAGCGGCAAGAGGCATCTGGGCCTGCTTGGTTTCCCTGTGGTGTAGTGCAGCAAGAAGCATCTCAGGCTGCTGGGCTTCCCGTTGGTGTAGTCCAGGAAGAGCTCTCTGGGGATGCTATGTCTTCTGTTGGTGTTGTGCAGCCAGAAGTATCTGTGGCTGTTAGGCTTCCCGTTGGTGAACAGCAGCAAGAGGCTTCTGGGCTGCAGGCTGGGGTGGCTGCTCCCCCCGTTGATAGGGATGGCCTCTGGGTTCCCCCTGGCTTGGTTCAGCCGGCATTGCCAGAGTTCACTGGTGTTCCTGGGTGAAGAGTGAATACTGAGAATTTTCTGCCAATAAATTTTTTTCAGTTGTTTTTTGACGATGTGTTTTTGCAAGAGATTGTTGAGCAAACCAATTTGTATGCAGAACAATTTTTGAGGGCCAACAGTGCCAGCCTTAAGCCCTATGCTAGAGCAATCCGGTGGACTCCCACAAATGTTGAAGAGATGAAGAAGTTTTTGGGATTAACTTTTTTGATGGGCTTGCTAAGGAAGCCATCAATGACTTTATATTGGTCCACTAGTCCCTTGATGGCAACAGCTATATTTCCAGCAGTCATAAGTCGTGATCGGTATATGCTTCTTCTTCGGATGATGCATTTTGTTGATAATAGTTTAGCGTTGTCACGCGATCACCCTGATTGTGACCGTTTGTTTAAAATTCGGCCTGTCCTTGATCACTTTGTTGATCGTTTTTCTGAGATCTTTGTCCCTGGTAAAGAACATGCAGTGGATGAGTCTTTGCTGTTGTTGAAGGGCCGCTTGGTTTTTAGGCAATACATTCCTAGTAAGAGGGCACGCTATGGAATCAAACTGTATATGCTGTGTGACAGTGAGACTGGATATGTCTACAATTTCAGGGTGTACACTGGTAAGGAGTCCAGCATTAACCCTCCTGGTTGTCCTTCTACTTTTGGAGTGACTGAGAAAATTGTGTGGGAACTAGGTAGAGGATTATTTAACAAAGGCCATCATTTATATGTAGATAACTTCTACACTGGTGTGCGGTTGTTCAAGGAGTTGGCCAAAGTGGGCACTGTTGCTTGTGGCACAATGTGCAGTAACCGTAAAGGTTTCCCAAAGGAACTTGTTTGCAAAAGGCTTGTGCAGGGACAGTCTACGGCATTGCGATGTGGGGAGCTTCTAGCTGTGAAGTTTTCAGACAAGAGAGATGTGTACATGCTGACTACTATCCACGATGAAAGTACAGAACCTGTGCCTGTTTGGGGTCAGGGTGCTGAAGTGCGTAAACCTGTGTGCATTTTAGATTACAATAAGTACATGGGTGGTGTTGACAGAGTAGATCAGGGGTTGGAACCTTATGCTGCTCTTCGAAAGGCTTACGTTTGGTACAAGAAGTTGGCTATCCATCTGTTCCACTTGGCATCCTTTAATGCTTTCGTTGTGTTCCAGAAGTCTTGTCCTGAGAAGAAGATGCCTTTTGTTAAGTTTCAGGAGTCTATAATAGGCAGCCTTGTACTTGTGGAGCAGGCAAGTGTTCCTAGATTTGGAGTGGTGGAGGAAGTGGCTAGATTGAAAGATCGCCACTTTCCTGAATCTATTCCTTCCACTACCGCAAGAGACTTTCCGACTAGAAGATGCAGAGTCTGTTGGCGAAGAGGCGTGCGGAAGGAGTCTCGTATATACTGTCCTGACTGTCCTTCTAAGCCTGCATTGTGTCTATCAGCTTGTTTTAAATCGTACCACACGCAAAAGAAGTTTTGGGAGTTTTAATGAGCTGTAAAGTGAATTGCCTGGTGTGCATTCTGTAAAAAAATTTTAGTTTGTTTCAAGGATTGTCATTAGTGCAAAGTTTTTATTTTAAGAATTGTGTTAGCTGATTTGTAGGTATTTCCATTTGTTTAGTGTTATTTTAAAAAAAAGAATTCTAAATGTGTTTGTGGTGTGTGCCGGCTGGTGCTTGGCTGGCAGTGTGTGTTGAGTTGCGCTTGGCTGGTGGTGTGCGTGGAGTGGTACTTGGCTGTCTGTGCATGGAGTGGTGTTTGGCTGGTGGTGTGTGTGGAGTGGTGCTTGGCTGGCGGTGTGTGTGGAGTGGTGCTTGGCTGGCGGTGTGTGTGGAGTTGTGCTTGGCTGGTGGTGTTTGTGGAGTAGTACTTGGCTGTCTGTGCACGGAGTGGTGCTTGGCTGGCGGTGTGTGTGGAGTGGCGCTTGGCTGGTGGTGTTCGTGGAGTGGTACTTGGCTGTCTGTGCACGGAGTGGTGCTTGGCTGGCGGTGTGTGTGGAGTGGCGCTTGGCTGGTGGTGTTCGTGGAGTGGTACTTGGCTGTCTGTGCATGTAGTGGTGTTTGGCTGGTGGTGTGTGTGGAGTGGTGCTTGGCTGGCGGTGTGTGTGGAGTGGTGCTTGGCTGGCGGTGTGTGTGGAGTGGTGCTTGGCTGGCGGTGTGTGTGGAGTGGCGCTTGGCTGGTGGTGTGCATGGAGTGGTACTTGGCTGTCTGTGCACGGAGTGGTACTTGGCTGGCGGTGTGTGTGGAGTGGCGCTTGGCTGGTGGTGTGTGTGGAGTGGTACTTGGCTGTCTGTGCACGGAGTTGTGCTTGGCTGTCGGTGTGCGCTGAGTGGTGTTTGGCTGGCGGTGTGCATGGTCTGGTGCTTGGATGATGTTGTGGGTTGACTGGCGCTCGGCTGGCGGTGTGTGAGTAGTTACTTTCTGTTGGTCACTACACACACTGCTAGTTGAGTGACACTCCACGCAGTCCATCATTTTGTGTAGTTGCAGTGTCAGAAATGTGGGCGTGTGAAAGTGATGGGCCCTTGAATGGCGCTGTTTGCTGGTGTGAGTGTTGAAATGTGATGGGTCCGCGGCTGGCGGTGTGAATGTTTTGAATGTGTCACACGTACGAAAGGTGTATGAATGGCCTGTAAAGAGGTTGGTGCCTTGACGTGGCTTTACAGCTCACGAGCTGTGAGTCAGTGGTTCAGTTAATCATACTTTCAATTATATGCAGTGTATTTCATTTTTTGTGAAATTACTTGCGAATACAATTGTATGTACTGAATCATCACTCACCCTCGTGCCAAATCCAACCAGTATGTGTGTGTGCTTGCGGATTAGATGGCTGTGCAGTATTTTTATTTATTTTTCTCTTTCTGCAGTAGGGTGTACCTTGTCCCTTATTGTGATTGTTGTAATGTGTTGCTTTTCTTCCAGATGGTGTCAGTGGTCTGGTTTGTATCAGGTATGAAAGGTGCGTGAATGGCCTGTAAAACGGTTGGTGCCTTGTCGTGGCTTTACAGCTCACGAGTTGCGAGTCACTGGTTCGGTTTTTATGCATTTATTTATTAACAGAGCATTTCATTTTTTTGAAATATCATGTTAATAAAATGTTATGTACTGAACCATCACTCGCCCTCGTGCCAAATCCAACCTGTATGTGTGTGTCTTTGAGGAATAGATAGCCGTGCTTGATTCTTTGTCTTTTGAGTAACTCAGTTATGGTGTATATTATAGCTATAAATAACTTTCTAAATTTAGATATTATTGGTAATTCATGCTAGTATATGGTCATGTCTTTCTGGTGAATTCTATTGTTGTTTTTTGTCCACAATCTCTTGCAAACTTGAAATTGTCTGTCACAATTTTCATGCGATATTGTCCCCTGAATCGCACGTTCTCCATCTGAAAACTTAATTCATTCAAAACAATTTGGTTTTGCAAGGGGGTTCCCATGAGTTTTTGGCCCTGGGCTTGGCGGGCATCTTTGGAAACTGCCAAACCCAAACAGTTCTGAGAACAAGACACCCGGGGAGTCCAGGGAGGTATGGCATGCGTGGGTCCCCCAATGTTTTCCTACCCAGAAACCCGTGCAAACCTTAAATTTAGGTTAAAAAACCCACATTTCAGTACTATTTTGGGTGGGATCTCGCTGCCGGCACAAATGTCCTACCACCCAGCGATCCCCTTGTTCTCCTGAGTAAAATGATACCTCACTTGTGTGGGTGGGCCAAAGGCCTGTGACTAAGGCAGGGGGGCTTAATTTGTAAAACTTAAATACTACTTTATTCAAAATTCATTTTTGGCCTGTTCTGCTTTGGGGCACCCACACAACTGAGGTATCCTTTTACTCGGGAGAACAAGGGGAACGCTGGGTGGTAGGACATTTTTGCCGGCACGGAGATCCCACGCAAAAAAGTTTGGAAAAGTGATATTTTTACCTAATTTTAACGTTTGCAAGGAGTTCTGGGTAGGAAAACATTGGGGGACCCACGCATGCCATACCTCCCTGGACTCCCCCGGGTGTCTAGTTTTCAAAACTGTTTGGGTTTGGTACTTTCCAAAGAATACCACCGAGCCCCGGGCCAAAAACTCAGGTGCCCCCCCCAAAAAATCAAGGTTATTTTGCTTCAGGGTATTTTAAATTCACCACCGTACGATTTGGACCTTTTCCTGTTGCAGCCACTATGCCTACCCACGCAAGTGAGGTACCGTTTTTATCGGGAGACCTGGGGGAACGCTGGGTGGGAGGTAATTTGTGTGAGCCCAGTGATGCACGCTTTCCCACACAAAAAAGTGTGAAAAAACTGATTTTTTTCAGCTAAAATTGAGGTTTGCAAGGGATTCTGGGTAAAGGAACGTTGGAGGATCCACGCAAGCCATACCTCCTTGGAAGCCCCCGGGTGTCTACTTTTCAGAAATGTGTGGGTTTGGTAGGTTTCCCTAGATGGCCGTCTAGCACGGGGCCAAAAAACCAGATAACCCCTCTTGCAAAAACTGGTGGACTTGACAATGTCACCATTGTCAAATCCACCAGCTTTTGCAAGGGGGGTTACCTGGGTTTTTGGCCCCGTGCTAGACGACCATCTAGGGAAACCTACCAAACCCACACATTTCTGAAAAGTAAACACCCGGGGGCTTCCAAGGAGGTATGACTTGCGTGGATCCTCCAACATTCCTTTACCCAGAATCCCTTGCAAACCTCAATTTTAGCTGGAAAAAATCATTTTTTTCACACTTTTTTGGTGTGGGAAAGCGTGGCATCACTGGGCTCACACAAATTACCTCCCACCCAGCGTTCCCCCAGGTCTCCCGATAAAAATGGTACCTCACTTGCGTGGGTAGGCATAGTGGCTGCAACATGAAAAGGCCCAATTCGTTCGGTGGAGACCTAAAAATTACCTTTAGCAAAACTATCTTATTTTTTGAGGGGCTCACCTGAGATTTTGGCCCGGGGCTTGGCGGGCATCTTTGGAAACTACCAAACCCAAACAGTTCTGAAAACTAGACACCCGGGGGAGTCCAGGGAGGTATGGCATGCGTGGGTCCCCCAATGTTTTCCTACCCAGAAACCCCTGCAAACCTTAAATTTAGGTTAAAAAACCCACTTTTCCTTACTTTTTTGGGTGGGATCTCGCTGCCGGCACAAATGTCCTACCACCCAGGGATCCCCTTGTTCTCCCGAGTAAAATGATACCTCACTTGTGTGGGTGGGCCAAAGGCCTGTGACTAAGGCAGGGGGGCTTAATTTGTAAAACTTAAATACTACTTTTTTCAAAATTAATTTTTGGCCTGTTCTGCTTTGGGGCACCCACACAAGTGAGGTATCCTTTTACTCGGGAGAACAAGGGGAGCACTGGGTGGTAGGACATTTTTGCCGGCACGTAGATCCCACGCAAAAAGTTTGGAAAAATGATATTTTTACCTAATTTTAAGGTTTGCAAGGAGTTCTGGGTAGGAAAACATTGGGGGACCCACGCATGCCATACCTCCCTGGACTCCCCCGGGTGTCTAGATTTCAGAACTGTTTGGGTTTGGTAGTTTCCACAGATGGCCACCGAGCCCCGGGCCAAAAACTCAGGTGCCCCCCCCAAAATCAAGGTAGTTTTGCAATAGGGTATTGTAAATTCACCACCGTACGATTTGAACCATTTCCTGTTGCAGCCACTATGCCTACCCACGCAAGTGAGGTACCATTTTTTTCGGGAGACCTGGGGGAACGCTGGGTGGGTGGAAATATGTTGATCCACGCAGATTCCAGAACTTTCCACCACAGAAATGTGCGGAAAATGTGTTTTTTTTGTCAAATGTTTAGGTTTGCAAGGGATTCTGGGTAACAAAACCTGGGGGTAGGCAGACGAGTCACCCCATCATGAATTCCCATGAGTGTCTAGTTTTAAAAAATGTATAGGTTTGCTAGGTTTCCCTAGGTGCTGGCAGAGGTAGGGCGCAATAACAAACGGTAGTCTTTTTGTCCGAAAAGTGCATGATTTCACTGGGAAATTGAGGTGCGACCATGTTGCGTTTTGCGCTGTTTCATGTCGCAGTCACTATGCCTACCCACGCAAGTGAGGTACCATTTTTTTCGGCAGACCTGGGGGAACGCTGGGTGGGTGGAAATTTGTTGATCCACGCAGATTCCAGAACTTTCCACCACAGAAATGTGCGGAAAATGTGTTTTTTTGGTCAAATTTTTAGGTTTGCAAGGGATTCTGGGTAACAAAACCTGGGGGTAGGCAGACGAGTCACCCCATCCTGAATTCCCCTGGGTGTCTAGTTTTCAAAAATGTATAGGTGTGCTAGGTTTCCCTAGGTGCTGGCAGAGCTAGGGTGCAAAAACAAAAGGTAGTCTTTTTGTCCGAAAAGTGCATGATTTCACTGGGAAATTGAGGTGCGAACATGTTGCGTTTTGCGCTGTTTCATGTCGCAGCCACTATGCCTACCCACGCAAGTGAGGTACCATTTTTTTCCGGAGACCTGGGGGAACGCTGGGTGGGTGGAAATTTGTAGATCCACGCAGATTCCAGAACTTTCCACCACAGAAATGTGCGGAAAATGTGTTTTTTTGTCAAATGTTTAGGTTTGCAAGGGATTCTGGGTAACAAACCCTGGGGGTAGGCAGACGAGTCACCCCATCCTGAATTTCCCTGGGTGTCTAGTTTTCAAAAATGTATAGGTTTGCTAGGTTTCCCTAGGTGCTGGCAGAGCTACGGCGCAAAAACAAAAGGTAGTCTTTTTGTCCAAAAAAGTGCTAGATTTCACTGGGAAATTGAGGTGCAACCATGTTGCGTTTTGCGCTGTTTCATGTCGCAGCCACTATGCCTACCCACACAAGTGAGGTACCATTGTTTTCGGGAGACCTGGGGGAACGCTGGGTGGGTGGAAATTTGTTGATCCACGCAGATTCCAGAACTTTCCACCACAGAAATGTGCAGAAAATGTGTTTTTTTTGTCAAATTTTTAGGTTTGCAAAGGATTCTGGGTAACAAAACCTGGGGGTAGGCAGACGAGTCACCCCATCCTAAATTCCCCTGGGTGTCTAGTTTTCAAAAATGTATAGGTTTGCTAGGTTTCCCTAGGTGCTGGCAGAGCTAGGGCGCAAAAACAAAAGGTAGTCTTTTTGTCCGAAAAGTGCAAGATTTCACTGGGAAATTGAGGAGCAACCATGTTGCGTTTTGCGCTGTTTCATGTCGCAGCCACTATGCCTACCCACGCAAGTGAGGTACCATTTTTTTCGGCAGACCTGGGGGAACGCTGGGTGGGTGGAAATTTGTTGATCCACGCAGATTCCAGAACTTTCCACCACAGAAATGTGCAGAAAATGTGTTTTTTATGTCAAATTTTTAGGTTTGCAAGGGATTCTGGGTAACAAAACCTGGGGGTAGGCAGACGAGTCACCCCATCCTGAATTCCCCTGGGTGTCTAGTTTTCAAAAATGTATAGGTTTGCTAGGTTTCCCTAGGTGCTGGCAGAGCTACGGCGCAAAAACAAAAGGTAGTCTTTTTGTCCACAAAGTGCTAGATTTCACTGGGAAATTGAGGTGCGACCATGTTGCGTTTTGCGCTGTTTCATGTCGCAGCCACTATGTCTACCCACGCAAGTGAGGTACCATTTTTCAGGAGACCTGGGGGAACGCTGGGTGGGGGGATATTTGTTGATCCACGCAGATTCCAGAACTTTCCATCACAGAAATGTGCAGAAAATGTGTTTTTTTGGGTCAAATTTTTAGGTTTGCAAGGGATTCTGGGTAACAAAACCTGGGGGTAGGCAGACGAGTCATCCCATCCTGAATTCCCCTGGGTGTCTAGTTTTAAAAAATGTATAGGTCTGCTAGGTTTCCCTAGGTGCTGGCAGAGCTACGGCGCAAAAACCAAAGGTAGTCTTTTTGTCCAAAAAGTGCTAGATTTCACTGGGAAATTGAGGTGCGACCATGTTGCGTTTTGTGCTGTTTCATGTCGCAGCCACTATGCCTACCCACGCAAGTGAGGTACCATTGTTTTCGGGAGACCTGGGGGAACGCTGGGTGGGTGGAAATTTGTTGATCCACGCAGATTCCAGAACTTTCCACCACAGAAATGTGCGGAAAATGTATTTTTTTGTCAAATTTTTAGGTTTGCAAGGGATTCTGGGTAACAAAACCTGGGGGTAGGCAGACGAGTCACCCCATCCTGAATTCCCCTGGGTGTCTAGTTTTCAAAAATGTATGGGTTTGCTAGGTTTACCTAGGTGCTGGCAGAGCTACGGCGCAAAAACAAAAGGTAGTCTTTTTGTCCACAATGTGCTAGATTTCACTGGGAAATTGAGGTGCGACCATGTTGCGGTTTGCGCTGTTTCATGTCGCAGCCACTATGCCTACCCACGCAAGTGAGGTACCATTGTTTTCGGGAGACCTGCGGGAACGCTGGGTGGGGGGAAATTTGTTGATCCACGCAGATTCCAGAACTTTCCACCACAGAAATGTGCGGAAAATGTGTTTTGTTTGTCAAATGTTTAGGTTTGCAAGGGATTCTGGGTAACAAAACCTGGGGGTAGGCAGACGAGTCACCCCATCCTGAATTCCCCTGGGTGTCTAGTTTTCATAAATGTATAGGTTTGCTAGGTTTCCCTAGGTGCTGGCAGAGCTAGGGCGCAAAAACAAAAGGTAGTCTTTTTGTCCGAAAAGTGCAAGATTTCACTGGGAAATTGCGGTGCGACCATGTTGCGTTTTGCGCTGTTTCATGTCGCAGCCACTATGCCTACCCACGCAAGTGGGGTACCATTTTTTTCGGCAGACCTGGGGGAACGCTGGGTGGTGGGAAATTTGTTGATCCACGCAGATTCCAGAACTTTCCACCACAGAAATGTGCGGAAAATGTGTTTTTTATGTCAAATGTTTAGGTTTGCAAGGGATTCTGGGTAACAAAACCTGGGGGTAGGCAGACGAGTCACCCCATCCTGAATGCCCCTGCGTGTCTAGTTTTAATAAATGTATAGGTCTGCTAGGTTTCCCTAGGTGCTGGCAGAGCTACGGCGCAAAAACAAAAGGTAGTCTTTTGGTCCAAAATGTGCTAGATTTCACTGGGAAATTGAGGTGCGACCATGTTGCGTTTTGCGCTGTTTTATGTCGCAACCACTATGCCTACCCAGGCAAGTGAGGTACCATTATTTTCGGCAGACCTGGGGGAACGCTGGGTGGGGGGAAATTTGTTGATCCACGCAGATTCCAGAACTTTCCACCACAGAAATGTGCGGAACATGTGTTTTTTTTGTCAAATTCTTAGCTTTGCAAGGAATTCTGGGTAACAAAACCTGGCGGTAGGCAGTCGAGTCACCCCATCCTGAATTCCCCAGGGTGTCTAGTTTTCAAAAATGTATAGGTTTGCTAGGTTTCCCTAGGTGCTGGCAGAGCTAGGGCGCAAAAAGAAAAGGTAGTCTTTTTGTCCAAAAAGTGCTAGATTTCACTGGGAAATTGAGGTGCAACCATGTTGCGTTTTGCGCGGTTTCATGTCGCAGCCACTATGCCTACCCACGCAAGTGAGGTACCATTTTTTTCCGGAGACTTGGGGGAACGCTGGGTGGGTGGAAATTTGTTGATCCACGCAGATTCCAGAACTTTCCACCACAGAAATGTGCAGAAAATGTGTTTTTTTTGTCAAATGTTTAGGTTTGCAAGGGATTCTGGGTAACAAAACCTGGGGGTAGGCAGACGAGTCACCCCATCATGAATTCCCATGAGTGTCTAGTTTTAAAAAATGTATAGGTTTGCTAGGTTTCCCTAGGTGCTGGCAGAGGTAGGGCGCAATAACAAACGGTAGTCTTTTTGTCCGAAAAGTGCATGATTTCACTGGGAAATTGAGGTGCGACCATGTTGCGTTTTGCGCTGTTTCATGTCGCAGTCACTATGCCTACCCACGCAAGTGAGGTACCATTTTTTTCGGCAGACCTGGGGGAACGCTGGGTGGGTGGAAATTTGTTGATCCACGCAGATTCCAGAACTTTCCACCACAGAAATGTGCGGAAAATGTGTTTTTTTGGTCAAATTTTTAGGTTTGCAAGGGATTCTGGGTAACAAAACCTGGGGGTAGGCAGACGAGTCACCCCATCCTGAATTCCCCTGGGTGTCTAGTTTTCAAAAATGTATAGGTGTGCTAGGTTTCCCTAGGTGCTGGCAGAGCTAGGGTGCAAAAACAAAAGGTAGTCTTTTTGTCCGAAAAGTGCATGATTTCACTGGGAAATTGAGGTGCGAACATGTTGCGTTTTGCGCTGTTTCATGTCGCAGCCACTATGCCTACCCACGCAAGTGAGGTACCATTTTTTTCCGGAGACCTGGGGGAACGCTGGGTGGGTGGAAATTTGTAGATCCACGCAGATTCCAGAACTTTCCACCACAGAAATGTGCGGAAAATGTGTTTTTTTGTCAAATGTTTAGGTTTGCAAGGGATTCTGGGTAACAAACCCTGGGGGTAGGCAGACGAGTCACCCCATCCTGAATTTCCCTGGGTGTCTAGTTTTCAAAAATGTATAGGTTTGCTAGGTTTCCCTAGGTGCTGGCAGAGCTACGGCGCAAAAACAAAAGGTAGTCTTTTTGTCCAAAAAAGTGCTAGATTTCACTGGGAAATTGAGGTGCAACCATGTTGCGTTTTGCGCTGTTTCATGTCGCAGCCACTATGCCTACCCACACAAGTGAGGTACCATTGTTTTCGGGAGACCTGGGGGAACGCTGGGTGGGTGGAAATTTGTTGATCCACGCAGATTCCAGAACTTTCCACCACAGAAATGTGCAGAAAATGTGTTTTTTTTGTCAAATTTTTAGGTTTGCAAAGGATTCTGGGTAACAAAACCTGGGGGTAGGCAGACGAGTCACCCCATCCTAAATTCCCCTGGGTGTCTAGTTTTCAAAAATGTATAGGTTTGCTAGGTTTCCCTAGGTGCTGGCAGAGCTAGGGCGCAAAAACAAAAGGTAGTCTTTTTGTCCGAAAAGTGCAAGATTTCACTGGGAAATTGAGGAGCAACCATGTTGCGTTTTGCGCTGTTTCATGTCGCAGCCACTATGCCTACCCACGCAAGTGAGGTACCATTTTTTTCGGCAGACCTGGGGGAACGCTGGGTGGGTGGAAATTTGTTGATCCACGCAGATTCCAGAACTTTCCACCACAGAAATGTGCAGAAAATGTGTTTTTTATGTCAAATTTTTAGGTTTGCAAGGGATTCTGGGTAACAAAACCTGGGGGTAGGCAGACGAGTCACCCCATCCTGAATTCCCCTGGGTGTCTAGTTTTCAAAAATGTATAGGTTTGCTAGGTTTCCCTAGGTGCTGGCAGAGCTACGGCGCAAAAACAAAAGGTAGTCTTTTTGTCCACAAAGTGCTAGATTTCACTGGGAAATTGAGGTGCGACCATGTTGCGTTTTGCGCTGTTTCATGTCGCAGCCACTATGTCTACCCACGCAAGTGAGGTACCATTTTTCAGGAGACCTGGGGGAACGCTGGGTGGGGGGATATTTGTTGATCCACGCAGATTCCAGAACTTTCCATCACAGAAATGTGCAGAAAATGTGTTTTTTTGGGTCAAATTTTTAGGTTTGCAAGGGATTCTGGGTAACAAAACCTGGGGGTAGGCAGACGAGTCATCCCATCCTGAATTCCCCTGGGTGTCTAGTTTTAAAAAATGTATAGGTCTGCTAGGTTTCCCTAGGTGCTGGCAGAGCTACGGCGCAAAAACCAAAGGTAGTCTTTTTGTCCAAAAAGTGCTAGATTTCACTGGGAAATTGAGGTGCGACCATGTTGCGTTTTGTGCTGTTTCATGTCGCAGCCACTATGCCTACCCACGCAAGTGAGGTACCATTGTTTTCGGGAGACCTGGGGGAACGCTGGGTGGGTGGAAATTTGTTGATCCACGCAGATTCCAGAACTTTCCACCACAGAAATGTGCGGAAAATGTATTTTTTTGTCAAATTTTTAGGTTTGCAAGGGATTCTGGGTAACAAAACCTGGGGGTAGGCAGACGAGTCACCCCATCCTGAATTCCCCTGGGTGTCTAGTTTTCAAAAATGTATGGGTTTGCTAGGTTTACCTAGGTGCTGGCAGAGCTACGGCGCAAAAACAAAAGGTAGTCTTTTTGTCCACAATGTGCTAGATTTCACTGGGAAATTGAGGTGCGACCATGTTGCGGTTTGCGCTGTTTCATGTCGCAGCCACTATGCCTACCCACGCAAGTGAGGTACCATTGTTTTCGGGAGACCTGCGGGAACGCTGGGTGGGGGGAAATTTGTTGATCCACGCAGATTCCAGAACTTTCCACCACAGAAATGTGCGGAAAATGTGTTTTGTTTGTCAAATGTTTAGGTTTGCAAGGGATTCTGGGTAACAAAACCTGGGGGTAGGCAGACGAGTCACCCCATCCTGAATTCCCCTGGGTGTCTAGTTTTCATAAATGTATAGGTTTGCTAGGTTTCCCTAGGTGCTGGCAGAGCTAGGGCGCAAAAACAAAAGGTAGTCTTTTTGTCCGAAAAGTGCAAGATTTCACTGGGAAATTGCGGTGCGACCATGTTGCGTTTTGCGCTGTTTCATGTCGCAGCCACTATGCCTACCCACGCAAGTGGGGTACCATTTTTTTCGGCAGACCTGGGGGAACGCTGGGTGGTGGGAAATTTGTTGATCCACGCAGATTCCAGAACTTTCCACCACAGAAATGTGCGGAAAATGTGTTTTTTATGTCAAATGTTTAGGTTTGCAAGGGATTCTGGGTAACAAAACCTGGGGGTAGGCAGACGAGTCACCCCATCCTGAATGCCCCTGCGTGTCTAGTTTTAATAAATGTATAGGTCTGCTAGGTTTCCCTAGGTGCTGGCAGAGCTACGGCGCAAAAACAAAAGGTAGTCTTTTGGTCCAAAATGTGCTAGATTTCACTGGGAAATTGAGGTGCGACCATGTTGCGTTTTGCGCTGTTTTATGTCGCAACCACTATGCCTACCCAGGCAAGTGAGGTACCATTATTTTCGGCAGACCTGGGGGAACGCTGGGTGGGGGGAAATTTGTTGATCCACGCAGATTCCAGAACTTTCCACCACAGAAATGTGCGGAACATGTGTTTTTTTTGTCAAATTCTTAGCTTTGCAAGGAATTCTGGGTAACAAAACCTGGCGGTAGGCAGTCGAGTCACCCCATCCTGAATTCCCCAGGGTGTCTAGTTTTCAAAAATGTATAGGTTTGCTAGGTTTCCCTAGGTGCTGGCAGAGCTAGGGCGCAAAAAGAAAAGGTAGTCTTTTTGTCCAAAAAGTGCTAGATTTCACTGGGAAATTGAGGTGCAACCATGTTGCGTTTTGCGCGGTTTCATGTCGCAGCCACTATGCCTACCCACGCAAGTGAGGTACCATTTTTTTCCGGAGACTTGGGGGAACGCTGGGTGGGTGGAAATTTGTTGATCCACGCAGATTCCAGAACTTTCCACCACAGAAATGTGCAGAAAATGTGTTTTTTTTGTCAAATGTTTAGGTTTGCAAGGGATTCTGGGTAACAAAACCTGGGGGTAGGCAGACGAGTCACCCCATCCTAAATTCCCTTGGGTGTCTAGTTTTCAAAAATGTATAGGTTTGCTAGGTTTCCCTAGGTGCTGGCAGAGCTACGGCGCAAAAACAAAAGGTAGTCTTTTTGTCCAAAAAGTGCAAGATTTCACTGGGAAATTGAGGTGCAACCATGTTGCGTTTTGCGCTGTTTCACGTCGCAGCCACTATGCCTACCCACGCAAGTGAGGTACCATTGTTTTCGGCAGACCTGGGGGAACGCTGGGTGGGTGGAAATTTGTTGATCCACGCAGATTCCAGAACTTTCCACCACAGAAATGTGCGGAAAATGTGTTTTTTATGTCAAATTTTTAGGTTTGCCAGGGATTCTGGGTAACAAAACCTGGGGGTAGGCAGACGAGTCACCCCATCCTAAATTCCCCTGGGTGTCTAGTTTTCAAAAATGTATAGGTTTGCTAGGTTTCCCTAGGTGCTGGCAGAGCTACGGCGCAAAAACAAAAGGTAGTCTTTTTGTCCACAATGTGCTAGATTTCACTGGGAAATTGAGGTGCGACCATGTTGGGTTTTGCGCTGTTTCATGTCGCAGCCACTATGCCTACCCACGCAAGTGAGGTACCATTTTTTTCGGGAGACCTGGGGGAACGCTGGGTGGGGGGGGAATTTGTTGATCCACGCAGATTCCAGAACTTTCCACCACAGAAATGTGAGGAAAAAGTGTTTTTTTTGTCAAATGTTTAGGTTTGCAAGGGATTCTGGGTAACAAAACCTGAGGGTAGGCAGACGAGTCACCCCATCCTGAATTCCCCTGGGTGTTTAGTTTTCAGAAATGTATAGGTTTGCTAGGTTTCCCTAGGTGCTGGCAGAGCTACGGCGCAAAAACAAAAGGTAGTCTTTTTGTCCAAAAAAGTGCTAGATTTCACTGGGAAATTGAGGTGCGACCATGTTGCGTTTTGCGCTGTTTCATGTCGCAGCCACTATGCCTACCCACGCAAGTGAGGTACCATTGTTTTCGGGAGACCTGGGGGAACGCTGGGTGGGTGGAAATTTGTTGATCCACGCAGATTCCAGAACTTTCCACCACAGAAATGTGCGGAAAATGTGTTTTTTATGTCAAATGTTTAGGTTTGCAAGGGATTCTGGGTAACAAAACCTGGGGGTAGGCAGACGAGTCACCCCATCCTGAATGCCCCTGCGTGTCTAGTTTTAAAAAATGTATAGGTCTGCTAGGTTTCCCTAGGTGCTGGCAGAGCTACGGCGCAAAAACAAAAGGTAGTCTTTTGGTCCAAAATGTGCTAGATTTTACTGAGAAATTGAGGTGCGACCATGTTGCGTTTTGCGCTGTTTTATGTCGCAACCACTATGCCTACCCAGGCAAGTGAGGTACCATTTTTTTCGGCAGACCTGGGGGAACGCTGGGTGGGTGGAAATTTGTTGATCCACGCAGATTCCAGAACTTTCCACCACAGAAATGTGCGGAAAATGTGTTTTTTTTGTCAAATTGTTAGGTTTGCAAGGGATTCTGGGTAACAAAACCTGGGGGTAGGCAGACGAGTCACCCCATCCTGAATTCCGCTGGGTGTCTAGTTTTCAAAAATGTATGGGTTTGCTAGGTTTCCCTAGGTGCTGGCAGAGCTACGGCGCAAAAACAAAAGGTAGTCTTTTTGTCCACAATGTGCTAGATTTCACTGGGAAATTGAGGTGCGACCATGTTGCGTTTTGCGCTGTTTCATGTCGCAGCCACTATGCCTACCCACGCAAGTGAGGTACCATTGTTTTCGGGAGACCTGCGGGAACGCTGGGTGGGGGAAAATTTGTTGTTCCACGCAGATTCCAGAACTTTCCACCACAGAAATGTGAGGAAAATGTGTTTTTTTTTGTCAAATGTTTAGGTTTGCAAGGGATTCTGGGTAACAAAACCTGAGGGTAGGCAGTCGAGTCACCCCATCCTAAATTCCCCTGGGTGTCTAGTTTTCAAAAATGTATAGGTTTGCTAGGTTTCCCTAGGTGCTGGCAGAGCTACGGCGCAAAAACAAAAGGTAGTCTTTTTGTCCACAATGTGCTAGATTTCACTGGGAAATTGAGGTGCGACCATGTTGGGTTTTGCGCTGTTTCATGTCGCAGCCACTATGCCTACCCACGCAAGTGAGGTACCATTTTTTTCGGGAGACCTGGGGGAACGCTGGGTGGGGGGGGAATTTGTTGATCCACGCAGATTCCAGAACTTTCCACCACAGAAATGTGAGGAAAAAGTGTTTTTTTTGTCAAATGTTTAGGTTTGCAAGGGATTCTGGGTAACAAAACCTGAGGGTAGGCAGACGAGTCACCCCATCCTGAATTCCCCTGGGTGTTTAGTTTTCAGAAATGTATAGGTTTGCTAGGTTTCCCTAGGTGCTGGCAGAGCTACGGCGCAAAAACAAAAGGTAGTCTTTTTGTCCAAAAAAGTGCTAGATTTCACTGGGAAATTGAGGTGCGACCATGTTGCGTTTTGCGCTGTTTCATGTCGCAGCCACTATGCCTACCCACGCAAGTGAGGTACCATTGTTTTCGGGAGACCTGGGGGAACGCTGGGTGGGTGGAAATTTGTTGATCCACGCAGATTCCAGAACTTTCCACCACAGAAATGTGCGGAAAATGTGTTTTTTATGTCAAATGTTTAGGTTTGCAAGGGATTCTGGGTAACAAAACCTGGGGGTAGGCAGACGAGTCACCCCATCCTGAATGCCCCTGCGTGTCTAGTTTTAAAAAATGTATAGGTCTGCTAGGTTTCCCTAGGTGCTGGCAGAGCTACGGCGCAAAAACAAAAGGTAGTCTTTTGGTCCAAAATGTGCTAGATTTTACTGAGAAATTGAGGTGCGACCATGTTGCGTTTTGCGCTGTTTTATGTCGCAACCACTATGCCTACCCAGGCAAGTGAGGTACCATTTTTTTCGGCAGACCTGGGGGAACGCTGGGTGGGTGGAAATTTGTTGATCCACGCAGATTCCAGAACTTTCCACCACAGAAATGTGCGGAAAATGTGTTTTTTTTGTCAAATTGTTAGGTTTGCAAGGGATTCTGGGTAACAAAACCTGGGGGTAGGCAGACGAGTCACCCCATCCTGAATTCCGCTGGGTGTCTAGTTTTCAAAAATGTATGGGTTTGCTAGGTTTCCCTAGGTGCTGGCAGAGCTACGGCGCAAAAACAAAAGGTAGTCTTTTTGTCCACAATGTGCTAGATTTCACTGGGAAATTGAGGTGCGACCATGTTGCGTTTTGCGCTGTTTCATGTCGCAGCCACTATGCCTACCCACGCAAGTGAGGTACCATTGTTTTCGGGAGACCTGCGGGAACGCTGGGTGGGGGAAAATTTGTTGTTCCACGCAGATTCCAGAACTTTCCACCACAGAAATGTGAGGAAAATGTGTTTTTTTTGTCAAATGTTTAGGTTTGCAAGGGATTCTGGGTAACAAAACCTGAGGGTAGGCAGTCGAGTCACCCCATCCTGAATTCCCCTGGGTGTCTAGTTTCCAAAAATGTATAGGTTTGCTAGGTTTCCCTAGGTGCTGGCAGAGCTACGGCGCAAAAACAAAAGGTAGTCTTTTTGTCCAAAAAGTGCTAGATTTCACTGGGAAATTGAGGTGCGACCATGTTGCGTTTTGCGCTGTTTCATGTCGCAGCCACTATGCCTACCCACGCAAGTGAGGTACCATTTTTTTGGGGAGACTTGGGGGAACGCTGGGTGGGTGGACATTTGTTGATCCACGCAGATTCCAGAACTTTCCACCACAGAAATGTGAGGAAAATGTGTTTTTTTTGTCAAATTCTTAGCTTTGCAAGGGATTCTGGGTAACAAAACCTGGTGGTAGGCAGTCGAGTCACCCCATCCTGAATTCCCCTGGGTGTCTACTTTTCAAAAATGTATAGGTTTGCTAGGTTTCCCTAGATGCCGGCAGAGCTAGGGTGCAAAAACTACAGGTAGGCACTTTGCCAAAAAAGGGTCAATTTGTAACTGCAAAATTTAGGTGTGACCACCTTGCATTTTGCGCCGTTTCCTGTCGCAGGCACAAGGCCGACCCACACAAGTGAGGTACCGTTTTTATCGGGAGACTTGGGGTAATTCAGATTTGTAAATCAACTGTTATTACCAATTGAGCTTTCATGCATTTCTCCCTTTCAATGAAAGACATTGTGTAAAAAAAAAAATCTTTTTGAAAAATGACCAATAATTCTCCTGCTAGTTTGAGTATTCCCAATTTTGCAAATGTGCAATTATATACTGTTTCTGAACTCTATAATTTGTACCCAATTCAGAAATACATAGGTGTCTTTCATACAGATTTTTCCATGTATACATTTTCCAGGACAAAGTGCTCTATACCCAGTAAATGAAAAAATACCATTGCAAGTTGCTGCTCAGTTTTTGGATCTGGGTTCGTCGGGTTCTTGGTGAAACTACAAGTCCTATATATCCCCACAACCAGGAAGGTCTAACGGATGTAACGGTATATTGCTTTCCAAGAGCTGTCAAAATTAGAAAAAGTTATAGGTGAAAACGTTGAGACAAAAGGCTGTTTTTTTCAACAAATTTTCAATTATTCCAATATTTAACTGTTAGTTTCTATAAAGAAACCTTCATGGATTTAGACAAATGACCCCTTTCTGAATTCAGAATTTTGTCTACTTTTCGAAAATGTACAGCTGTCCAGGATCCATTATTGCTTTCAAACTCATTTCTACCATTAACTGGAAGGAGGTGGAAAGCTCTAAAAATAGCAAAAATAGGCTATGTCCCAGAAAAATGCCAAAACTGTGTGAAAAATGTCGGTTCTCTGACAAAAGACTGTCATTCCCTAAAAGCTGAGAAAATGGAGATTTCAGCCCCACAAACCCTTTTTTGATAACATTTTCAGGGAAAAACCCAGAGGCTTTCATTTGCAGCCCGTTTTTCCCATTTTTCCGAAAAAAACAAAAAAATCACTATATTTTGGTTAATTTCTGGAACCCCTCCAAGGGAATCCACAAACCCTGGGCGCCTTTAGAATCCACATGATGTTGGAAGAAAAGGACGCACATTTGGTGTGGATACCTTATGTGGTCGAAAAGGTACAAGGGCCTAAGCGCACACTACCCCAAAACGCCAAAAAAAGCCTTAGCACAGGAGGGGAAAAGGCCTAGCAGCGAAGGGGTTAAAGTGGACAGCACGTAAACGCCCTGGGATAATATCAGGCCGCTTATAGAGTAGTAGTAAGTACACTGTGTAAATCACTACAAGTGTGGGGGCCAATGGCCGATTAATTTTATTACTCTTTTACTTCTTGGATAACACAATCCAAAAGATCGTTACCATGTGAAGATGAAGGAATCTTGTGGTATATAAATAAATAATACCGGATCTAGGTTTTACTGGACATAGCAATAACAGATAGCTCAATAAATAAGAGTCAAGATTCGAGGTAGTAGGAGTTTGCAGGTTTAATACAGCATAAAGGACGGGAACAGGACAACCTGCACGGGAACAGGATGGCAGCGCTGCCGGGGGCAGGATCAGAATCGGCGTAACATTTAATAACAGTGCACAAATATATATACTAAAACAGTTACATTACAATGAATTACAGTAGGCGGAGCAGTGGGTGTGGTCAATAGCAGTCGCGAAAGATAAGGGTGAAAATGGGTGTAACAGGGGCGTATACATAGACATGTGATGCAAACGTAACAGAATATGTCATAAATGGGGCGGAAACATGGAGGGGGCTACCTAAGGAGCCGGGACCTCTAACCTAATGGTGCGCGCAAACTGACAATGACGTGTTACTAGGAGAAGCTGGGGGCTATGAACTCTGTGCTAGGAGCAGAGACTGAAGTCTGGAGAGTCAGGGCGACATGTGCCTAAACAATATCTAGTATCTGATGTTTAGAGAACATGTTGATAGAATCCAAAAGTTATCGGGGTAAAGGCTAACAGACTCTAAGACTGGAGCATGCATTATTCTACATGTAGTGCGTGATGAAGAATATTAAATGACCATTAAATGCAGTATTTCTCTTACATGGAGACGTAAAGGCTAGACAATGACGGAAACTATTGATGCGATTCAGTAGCTTAGGAATGCAGAGAAGGAGGGCTGGACTGATAACTAGAATCATAACATACTCTTGGCAGACTCAGAGGCAGAGCCAGGCTGAGCCGGGCACTGTGAGGCAGGAAGTAAGTGAAAGGTCGAGGATACAGGTGGGGGCTGTATCGCTCCTCAGCGAGGACTCAGAAGACAGGAGCTGAATCTGGTGTCCGGGCCCTTTTGAGGCCTAGAAACGGGGACTTTACAATGAAATAACGTGCACACTGAGAAACGTGGCAACGTAACTTTACATAGGCCTGATACTCGTAGCTTTCACGAGAACTGGAAACTGGCATACTAGTGATGGACACAACTGTAATTGCGTCTTTAATCAAACATGGGGGAAACATATGCATATTTAATCATGCACACATAACATAAGATGGAGGACACGTAGGGACACAGAACATGGCAAAATTTACTTTTCCACATTCCCTCCTTGTCACTACGTTTCCATCAGGAAACATCAATATTCATGATACCATCTATCATTTCATACAGTATCATTTGCTCGTCTCGAATTTTCTTGGAACGGGATTTAGGACGGGACTCGGGACTAGGAATACAAGATGTAGCACAAATGCCGCAAATCGCAGGGCCACATTGTAAACAGAGGCAGCAACTGAATATGATCGCTACTGTAATACCCAGAAATGACAATACTTTCCATCCCCAGGCGGAAATTATATTACAGAACCAACCGGACCATGTCCAGGTGCCTGGATCTTGGTGTAACATATGGGCAATTTTATGGAGTCTGGTAATAGCTGAATAAACAGACGGTGCGTTATTAGGAATGAAAATGCAGCAACTAGATCCGATGACTCTACATGCCCCGCCCCTATCGGCCAGTATGACGTCAAGGACGAGACGATTCTGGAGCACGACAATTCTCATAAAGGATTGTTCTTCGGTTAAGTTACCTAGAGCAGAAGTAGTCTCAATCACTACTGCTTCAAGTGTTCTGGTTAATCTACGTATCAGTTTACTATTTACAACAGTACCTAAGTAGGGGAAGACACCTTTATTGATATCTATGTATTGTTCTAGAGCAGTTTCAGTATAATCGACAATCGGGAGGTTTCTCTTGTGTCTAGTATGTACTAGATGGGAATTCCTATGATAGTCAGGTGGGGCTAGGAAAACTGGTGGCAGTAGGAAGGCAATGTAACATGTACCATCCCAATCAAGGGGCAGACGAACATATGCGGTCTGACCACAAACAAAATAAGAATGACGTGAAGCTTTGAAAATAGATTTCCTACTGTCACTATACTTGACAATAGTAGTACAATCACTATGGCCTACATGTACGGAACCATTATTTCGGACACATAATTCACCTTTGACTGGTAATACTGACATGGCAGGTAAGTCTGGAGTAGAATCAGACTGAACATTCAGGACCATAAAATTCGAAGAATAATTACCCAAATTATAAACTTCATTTTCTAGATCTAACCCTGTTCTGTGGGGAAGACCTTGCTTGTCTGGGAAACATGTACTGTTCAGAAAAGACATATCTGTTGTGGATGACGTTAACGTGGACCATGCTCCACACAAACCATTATGTGAAAATGGATAAGGAAAGAGTGGCAGAACTCCCTTCGGTGTCTGGAAAGGGGGGAGTCGACCACACACCCAACAATTTGTGGCATTGCTGGTCTGGTGTGAATAATGTAACATGCGGATAAAGGAGTTATTACGCATAGCAAGACGATATGAGAGTTCATGAGGAGGCAGATCACTAAACGTGTGCTCTACTGTAACATTGGCAGACTTATTTACATGAGAAACTGAAAAACACAAATAAAATGCATAACTGGTGCAGGAAATCATAATGCTAAAATATAGCAGAAAACATAAAATAATAGTGCAACTTCTAGAGTTCTCACTAACTCTCTCTCTGTGGGGGTCTATTATATACATGTCAGAAACCGGTCTAACCGTTTCACCTAGGGGAGGACTTAGACAATCAAACTGGCTGACTTATTTTACTAGACCTTAGTTTAAGCTTATACTCCTGCTGCGGAGTTTTCTCTAACAGGGAAGGGTTCGTAGCAATGTCTTTTGCGGGACAGTCCTTAAGAATAGTACTTTGGCAGTCTTTAAGATCCTCGGAAATGTTCTTTGAAACAGGTTTCAATCCAAAAAATCTTTTCACATGAGACAGATGCACCCAGCCCTTCCTGCCTTCCAGCTTGACGGCAGTACGGGTGGCCAGGAGGACCTGTCGGGGTTCCTTCCAGCGAGGCTCCAGCGGACTTGAACGATCAAAATTTCGGACAAGAACCATGGATCCGGGAACGATTTCATGCGGTGCCACCTCGGTATTGTCTGGAAATGCGGCAGCAACCTGTGAACGACAAGAGTGTAGGGCAGACATCAAGGAAGCTAGGTAATCTGTCAGCATATTACTTGAAACATCGGTAATACTTCGAGGTCTAGGTGTACCCCACATATTAGGGGGGCGGCCGAATACGACCTCATAAGGGGACAGACCTGATCTGGAATGTGCGACCATGCGCATATAAAATAAGGCAACTGGCAGAGCTACTAGCCAGTCCACACCTTTCTCTTTACATACTTTTGCAATTCGGATTTTCAGGGTCTGATTATGTCTCTCTACGAGACCGGCTGCTTCTGGATGGCGTACACAATGGAACTTCCACTGGTACCCTAACAACAGGGAAATATGTTTCATGAGCTCAGATGAGAATGGCTGGCCGTTATCAGAATATACGACTCTAGGGAGTCCATAACGGGGGAAGAACTCACGAACCAACTGCTTGGCAGTGGTCGCGGCTGTGTAATCTGGGACTGGATATGCCTCTGTCCATCTGGACAAAGCGCATACAACTACGAGAACATACTTGAAACCTCGACATCGCTCCATCTGAATATAATCCATTTGGAGGACTTCAAAAGGGTGGTCAGGGGGCTGGAATCCGCCTTGTTCCACCGGAACACTTTTACCTGGATTAAACTGACAACATATCATACAGGTACGGACTTTCTGCTTGGCTGCAGCTCGTAAATGCTTGTTGAACCAAATGTTCTGGATACTATCTAACATAGCTTTTTCTCCTAAATGTGCTGGACTATGTGCGGTATTGATAATGACTTGAACCATAGAATCGGGGAGAAACCATGTGGCTTTACCCTTCGTTACCCATCCCTGATCTGTCCCGACCCCTCCTTGTTCGGACCATTTCTTGATTTCCTCGGGAGTAGCATGTAACTGGATATCTATGACATCTTGAGTGGGGTCCTTAACTGTCATACAGGTAGTCAGATCTGGAGTGTATGTCGGTGTCTTATTAACTGGAATGTCTGGTGTCTGTGCTGTAAGCTTGGCTGTGCGATCTGCTAGATCATTACCTTGAGAAATAGTGTCGGTAACTTTCGTATGTGCTTTGCATTTCATGATAGCAATAGATGTCGGTAGGTGTATGGCATCTAACAGAGCTTGAATAAGGAGACCATGCTGAATCTTGATTCCATGAGAAGTCATGAAACCTCTCTCCTGCCAGAGCACTCCAAAGTCGTGTACGACTCCAAATGCATAACGTGAATCTGTGTAAACATTAACTTTCAGGTTCTTGGCGTGTATGCAGGCTTGTGTCAGAGCAACTAGCTCTGCTGCTTGAGCAGACAGGGTGTCAATACGGTGTGTTTCAATAACTTCAGTGTCAGTAGTCACTGCATACGCGGCTACTAGTTCTCCTGTACTTGTTCTCATACATGAACCATCCACATAAAGTGTCAGGTCGGGATCTGGTAATGGAATATCTGTCAGATCTTGTCTTGGCTTAGTCATAATGTTAACTACTTCCACACAGTCGTGTGTGGCAGGATTTGAAATAACTGACGGTAACAGTGTTGCAGGATTTAGAACGTTGCAGCGTCTGATTTCTATGTGTGGCTGGAACAGTGTCAGTTCATAACCTGTTAAACGTGCAATTGTCAAGTGCTGAGTCTGTGTTCGGTTTAAAAGAACTTCCACGGAGTGTGGAACTTGTACTGTCAAGGAATGTCCTAATACTATGGAATCACTTTGTCTGATAGCTAGTGCTGTGGCTGCAACTGACTTGAGGCACGCAGGCAGAGCCTGGGCTACAGGATCTAATGTGCTCGAAAAATAAGCACAGGGCTTGTATTGTCCTGCTTGATCTTGTGTGAGAACAGATAATGCTGTACCTTCGCGTTCAGTGACAAAAAGTGTAAAAGGCTTACTGTAGTTCGGTGTTGCTAGAACTGGAGCTTGGCATAGGGCTTTCTTTAATTCATTGAAACTAAGTGTATGTTCAGATGTCCAAGGGAGGACAGTCGATACGGCTGCCTCCTGTGTCGTTAACTGTATCAGTGGCTTAGCTAGAAATGCATACTGAGGAATCCATTGTCTGCAATAAGAAGTGAGGCCGATAAAAGCACGTACCTCCTTCTGGGTCTTGGGCTGAGGAAGACTCGCTATTAACTGGATACGGTCGGGTGTCAACTGCCTACCCCTCTTGGACAGTAAGTGGCCTAAGTAGATCACTTGCTGGACACAGAATTGAAGCTTAGAAGGGGACACCTTGTGCCCCATCTCGGCAAGGAAATACAAGACTGTAAGGGATGCTCGCTCGCAAGCACGTTCAGAACGGGCTGTGATCAGTAGATCATCGACATACTGGAGCAGGGCAGTGTCAGTTGGCATGTGAATATTGTCTAGTTGTCTCTTAAGTGCTTGACTGTAAATACTAGGACTTTCTGTGAAACCTTGAGGAGCTCGTGTGAACATATAGCTCCTTCCATTTAAACAAAATCCGAAAAGGAACTGGCTGTCTGGATGAATGGGGACACTAAAAAACGCGTTCTTGAGGTCTATGACTGAAAAAAATGAGGCTTCAGAATCAATGGCTGTCAATAGGGAAGAGATATCTGGGACAACTGGGTACTGGGGAATAATACATTTGTTAAGCTCCCGAAGGTCAATCACTAATCGATATACTGGGGGTGCATTTGGATCAGTACGTTTCATGACTGGAATGATCGGAGAATTACATACATTGGAGTCAGTTTCTACAACTACTCCTTGAGCCATGAGCTCGTCAATAATTTTGGATAAGGCTGCTACAGCCTCAGGTGGCAATCTGTACTGTCTGATTCGTGGTAACACTACACCTGGTTTGAGAGTCACACGATGGGGTGTGATTTGCATATAACCAACATCAGTTGGACCTTGTGCCCATAGATGCTGCGGAACATTGGACAATCTTGGATCAAAATCTCGTAATACATAGTGACCCTTGAAGTCACGTAGGAACAGTCGTATTCCCTCTGGGGAACAGCATATGACTGCACCTAATTCTTTCAGTGTCTTAATGCCTAACAGATTTTCTGGACATGACTTCGTAAGTAACAGATCAGTAGTGCGGGACAATGGACCTACTTCTAGAGTAACTGGCTTAGATATCTCGTTTACAATAGGCTTTCCTGAAAATCCAAGGGAAACATTTCTAGAGCCTGAGAGCGGAGCCCCTGGAACTTCGGCGTGACTAATGGTGGTCCTACTTGCCCCTGTATCAATCAGAAACTTTCTGTCTTTCCCTAATACTTGACTATGAACATAGGGACCCTCTTGATCTACAGGAATCTCGATGAGAGGCAAGCCTACCTCCCTCTCTAGGCTGTTTCATGAATATGGCTGATACTCTGGATACTCGGATTGTGCATACTGGTACATCTGCTGTGTAACATGCTGTGTTGCAGCAATAGGCTGCGGTGCTGGAACTGTCTGTTGTGCATTCTGTGACTGAGAAGTCTGTGAAACTTGTTCTTGTCTAGGCGGACGTGGTCTTTCTTTAGTCTTACCAGTAGCTATATTGTGTTTCAGAACTGCACACTCGTTTATGAAATGACCTGGCTGTTTACAATAATTGCATGTCCCTTTAACGGGAACTGCAGGATGACTGGCTTGATTCGTACCCCTCTTCTGACTGTCTTGTGGAATAGATTGTGCAACCAGTACTTTCATTTTCGTGTCTTTCATACGTTTCCTTTCATGATCTTGTTCTTCTCTGATTCTATTCTGGTGGTATTGAAGCATCTGTAACATCTGGGACGGGGTATTAGCTTGCCAGGTACTTTCGACTTTCAAAACTCGATTCTTAACTTGTGGACTTGAATTCTCGACTAATTTAGTAACAAAAAGATGAGGGTATGACTCGCTACTTGTCTTGAGGCCACTGTTGATACTAAAGCATTTCTCAAATCTAGAATAAAAATCACTAGTGTCTTCATCTTGTTTCTGTTTACAGGCTGAGATTGCATCCCAGTCTTCCTTTTTAGTGGCTAATAATCTTGGCAAAACTTGTATTAACAGTTCTGGTAATTCTTTACATTTCTCTCCTAGACCGGTACCTGGTACTCGTATCTTATCTTCAGCTTCTAGGACTGCCCAATCGATCTTTTTCTCTCCCACCTCCCAATCTTTTTCCTTGAGTTTCTCGTATACCCCTGCGGGCAATAAGACTTTTAACATTTTAATTATATCTGGATACGTGTATTCTCCCATACGGAGCATGTCTTTTAATTCCCGGTGGAACCCTGCTGGATCTTTATCATGACAGGGAATTAACTTTTTCATCTCTAAGAGTTCCATCTTTGTAATCGGAGTGTAAACAAACACTCGTTGCATTTCACCATCTGTTGTCCTAACTGGGTGTACTTCTCGTAACGGATTCTGTCTGTCTATGTAAAAGGGTTTACTTTCTGGAGGTGAGACATGAACAAAATGCGGGTTCAAAAACGTTCTATATTTGTGGCGCTGTTCTAGGATGACACTAATTAAATCGGTACCTAAACCTTTCCATCTATACTGGAGTAACTCGTTCAGGACATCGTGTAACGGACCTGGATCAGAATGTTGACCCTCATACAGAGTAATGAGGTGCTGGATCATATACATACCCACCAGTCGCTGCTCGGCTGGGGGCAATTTCAGGAACATTTGTGCCACTATTTCGTCTGGAAAAGTGGTAGAATCAGTAATCCATCGGACTGCTGATCGGGCTAGTTCTTGTTCATGCATAGTACTTAACTCACTGTAACCGATTCGTGATTTCAGAATGTGATCGGTAGCTTGAAATACTTGTTCTAGAGAACCTTGTTCTGGTACTGGATGAGGAACAGTTTTCTTGTAGTCTAGACGTGAATGTCGGTCTGGAAATCTAGATTTTCCTACATACGCTATTCTGGCGGGATTCTCGTCCTCTACCTCTTCAGTAGAAGAGTCATTTTCTTTCTCGCTTACTTGTGCTGCTTTACGTTGTTCGTGTAACTTTATTATTTCTTTACGAATTTTCTTGTACATACTCTCTATACTACTGATAGTCTTGTGTTTACCCTCGGCTATATTATCACTCCACCTTGTCAGGATTTTCATTTCGGCCTGATCTTTAGTCGGGTAATCTTGTTCTCTTATTAGACAATTAATCAGAAACTTTAATATCATTAGCTGGATCTCAGCTTTCCTTTGAGACATGGCTTCGCCGATACTTTCTGGATCATCCCCTGTACGGATGAAACAATATATTCGGTCTAGATCTCCTTTCATATCTGGTAGGGTGTCTAAATACCCGGTCACCCGTCTTACACGGATGGAATATATTACTGTACTATCATCACCTGCAACCGGATCATAGCGGCATTCAGTAAGAGCTCGTCGGATATCTGCAACGGACTTAAATTTGGGCGTACGCTGTAACGCACATTCATGTAACTCGGCCAACGTTCTACGTTGGTGTGGTGGCGGGGTACCAGGAGGACCTCCTCCTGCGGCCCCTAAACTGGAATCGTCGACTGATACTCTTCGTACCAGCGCGGCGGGAAATTGTAATGTAGGCTGGACCGGGGGTACCGTAGCGGGTACTCCGGTGACTGGAGGAGCAGGATTTACATTATTTACAGGAGCTGGCGGAACAGGATTTGCATATTCCGGGACTGTGTCGTCCAAATAGGACGAGATGAAAATATCAGCTGCGGTCGGTTTGTGACGTAGCTTGGTCGGAACTAATGGTGGCGGAAAATTACTGGATGCCTCCGGGGTCGCTTTTGGCAAGCCCTCGGCAAGAAGAGGATACATACCCTTAATGAGGGCATGCCTCTGTCTATCTGACTGTTCGGTTTTGACTCGTTCACCTATCTCGATTAGTTCCCTTTCTTGGGCTCGTTCTAAGGATTCTCTACTTAGTTCTGACTTTCTGATTTCTTTTTCGGTTCTTTTATGAGATTCTTTGCGCCATAACTCGATGGCATCTTTCTGTGACTGTCTGGCTTTCTTTTTCCATAATGCTTCTTCTACTCGCATGATGCACTCGGCATCCCATGTGCCTGATACAGGCCATCTATACTTTTCTTCTAACTGTTTGGTATACTCTACCCATAAATCTAGATATAATATGGCACTTATGTCATGCTTCTGATACATAAAATGACCTGGACTGTCCCTAGGCGGGACAGGAACTGCTGCTTCTAGCAGACCTTTTCTAGTTTTTAACTGACGTAATTTCGAGAATAAAGGCATGACTGAACTGTAATCTAGACACAATACAATATACAATGAACACGATAATTACTTCACATTCATACCACGACATTAAAAATACATGAAGAACATTTGAAATAACAGTTCGAACAGAATACTACCTGGAATACTGAAAACAGAATACATGAATTTTCTCGAGAACAGAACTGACTAGAACAGAAACTAGATGCACTGCTGAAACAGTACGAAACTTACCGGTCTCATAAAGAGACACGTCAGGACCCGCATCCACCGAAGTGGACACTTCGTTTTGGGTCTGTGTACCACCAACCCACGGACCAGAGTCAATTAGATTGACCCTGTCTAGATACTACCCCAGCAATGGTACTCACCGGGCAGCAAGAACGGAAGGCCTCGGACTGGACTGGACTGCTTCGACGCCGGACGGACGAACTTCGGACTTCTGTTACGGGTGGGCCTCCGGATACCTCGGACCTTGGACTCTCGGCTTGGGCTCTGGTCGGGACTCGCCGCGTTCCTCCACCGCCTCGTCTGGATGCTGGACCGCCACCTCCGTCTCCTCCGTGGGCCTGAGGGATACTTGAAGCAGAAATATCTGCACGTGCACGGTATGGTTCCGTCACGGCTGCAGAGGGTCAGGGGGCCGGCGTGGCTTCACCGGCGCGTGGGGAAAGGGCAAGTCCCTATTCGGGCGCCATTATGTGGTATATAAATAAATAATACCGGATCTAGGTTTTACTGGACATAGCAATAACAGATAGCTCAATAAATAAGAGTCAAGATTCGAGGTAGTAGGAGTTTGCAGGTTTAATACAGCATAAAGGACGGGAACAGGACAACCTGCACGGGAACAGGATGGCAGCGCTGCCGGGGGCAGGATCAGAATCGGCGTAACATTTAATAACAGTGCACAAATATATATACTAAAACAGTTACATTACAATGAATTACAGTAGGCGGAGCAGTGGGTGTGGTCAATAGCAGTCGCGAAAGATAAGGGTGAAAATGGGTGTAACAGGGGCGTATACATAGACATGTGATGCAAACGTAACAGAATATGTCATAAATGGGGCGGAAACATGGAGGGGGCTACCTAAGGAGCCGGGACCTCTAACCTAATGGTGCGCGCAAACTGACAATGACGTGTTACTAGGAGAAGCTGGGGGCTATGAACTCTGTGCTAGGAGCAGAGACTGAAGTCTGGAGAGTCAGGGCGACATGTGCCTAAACAATATCTAGTATCTGATGTTTAGAGAACATGTCGATAGAATCCAAAAGTTATCGGGGTAAAGGCTAACAGACTCTAAGACTGGAGCATGCATTATTCTACATGTAGTGCGTGATGAAGAATATTAAATGACCATTAAATGCAGTATTTCTCTTACATGGAGACGTAAAGGCTAGACAATGACGGAAACTATTGATGCGATTCAGTAGCTTAGGAATGCAGAGAAGGAGGGCTGGACTGATAACTAGAATCATAACATACTCTTGGCAGACTCAGAGGCAGAGCCAGGCTGAGCCGGGCACTGTGAGGCAGGAAGTAAGTGAAAGGTCGAGGATACAGGTGGGGGCTGTATCGCTCCTCAGCGAGGACTCAGAAGACAGGAGCTGAATCTGGTGTCCGGGCCCTTTTGAGGCCTAGAAACGGGGACTTTACAATGAAATAACGTGCACACTGAGAAACGTGGCAACGTAACTTTACATAGGCCTGATACTCGTAGCTTTCACGAGAACTGGAAACTGGCATACTAGTGATGGACACAACTGTAATTGCGTCTTTAATCAAACATGGGGGATACATATGCATATTTAATCATGCACACATAACATAAGATGGAGGACACGTAGGGACACAGAACATGGCAAAATTTACTTTTCCACAATCTTCTATAATTTGGGGTCCTTTTCCGCGCCAAAAAAGTTGTGTGCCGCATGTGCTGAGGGATGATGCACACAAGGGCATGTGTAAATATTGGTTGAACCGGGACCAGTGTCATGCATGACAACCTGTTGCAGGTGGTGCACTGTGAGGGCGTGCAGTAGGAAAGAAATGTTTGGGACTGTGGTGCCTTCCATTGGGCCAGAAGAGAGGTTCCTGCTGCCAGTCAACAGTGAGGCAAATGTTGGCTGAGATTGTCTAGTAGCCCCAGAAAAGTCAAAAATCTGATTTTTTTTCCCCAATCAAGGAGGTGGCTGAGGAGGAGACTGCGAGGAAGGCTCCCACACATCACATAGCTAAAGGCTATAGTAAAAAGATGTTGGGTTGCCCAGACACCCAGGTTAGACTGGGCCAAAAAGTAGGCCCGGACACCAAAATAAAAGTGACCCTCATTAGTGACCAAGATAGCTGATAAAGTGGCCCATATTTTCAAATCAGGCTGGTTTTGAACTTGAGAAGACGTAATGTGTCGGTATTTTGCAAGGTATGGGAGATTGTTTGCATTGGTGTTTACTGTAGGCAATGCTTGTAGCAATATCAGAGAAATTAAGTGTAGAACAGGCCTACAAACTGCTAAAAAGCTGAATTGTCAGTTCCTGCAACACTAACAAAAACATATATCCTCGTTCCACACAACCTCATTGCTGACTCACTGTTCCTTTACAATGCATCATAATAAACAGATCCTCAATGTAAAGGGCCTTAATAACCTGGTTAAACAGCAGGCTATCTTGTCCTACCTAGAGAATTCCAGTGTGCGTCTCTGTCTTCTCCCGGGAAATACACCTGCTTGCTAGCGACTGGCACAGGATGTGCTTGCGGACTTTCCCGCAACAGTTCTTCTCTTCCAACCCCTCGAAGACTGCGGGAGTAGCAGTTTTTGTGTTCCATTCCTACCAGGGCAAGATAGGTCCCAGGCAGACTGAAATCAGGGTTACAACCCCACTCAGTAACCCTGGGTAATTACACCTTCAAATTGGGGACCATTAACACTACTAACGAGGAACATGAACATTTCCCGCGCCGTGCAGTGGCTCAGGTGATGTCCACATGGAACCGTATAGTGCTCTTCGGAGGGTATCTCAACCTAGTGTTTTACAATGATCTGGATAAATCAGCGCCAAGGTCAGACCGCGGCTCTTTCTAGAGAAGGGAGGCTTTGGCTGCGCAAGATGTGTCTGCTGGATATCTGGCGTACATTACACCCACACACATGCAAATATGCATTCTACTCACATGCTCATAAGACGTATGCTCATATAGATCACTTTTTGGGTATGGCAGACCTCCAGCTTCTGGTTGCAAGTTCAGAGATAGAACCTTGCTCCCTGTCAGACCATGCAGAGGTGTCCCTCACTTTAACATTTCTACCACTTCACCCAAAAGATGGCGAATACAGAAAAACTCTCCTCCATAGACCCGTGGTGGTCCAGCAAATTAACATGGTGCTTACAGACCTTTTAGTGATAAATGACACTGCAGATGTTTGCATCTCCACACTATGGCAAACTGAAAGCCGTAATGAGAGGGGAACTGTTAGACCTGGCACCATTGGTGTGGGTCTCCCCTGCATTTTTTGCCTTTGCCTCCTGTGTTTTTGCTGTATGTCGGACTCCATTTTGCTGGTCTAGATGCTTTGAGCACTTTGCCACTGCTGTTCAGTGCCAAAGTGCAAGTGCTCCCTTTGTAAATTACTGTTATGGATTGGTATTTCTGGTCAGTCCCTAGTACAGTGCACAGAGTGTGCCCGGGGCCTGTAAATAAAATGCTGATTGGGCCACCCACAGAAGCAGCATGTAAATGTAAATCTGGCCTAACACTGCAAAACCGGTGTGCAGTCTGGTACTGCCATGTCGACTTGGCAAGTGCACCCACTTGCCAGGCCCTACCCTTCCCTTTTCTTACATGTCAGACGCCCCAAAGGTAGGCCCAAGGTACCCCTGTGGGCAGGGTGCAGTGCATGTGAATGGTAGGACATGACCTGATATGTGTGGCATGTCCTGATAGTGAATTACTACCAATTTCGTTTACACTATTGCATGGCTACCTGTTCCCATAGGACAGCATGGTTAGTTTGTTTATAACATTTTATAAACATAACTGGCCCTGGGAACAAGGTAGGAAAATAACGTTTAGTATGCCTGAACTCAGAATGTTAAACTGCATCTTTTAGTGAGGGTAATTTTTACATTCTGTGTTTGAAAATACCACTATTAGAAAGTAGGTATTTTCTTGCCTAACCATCCAGTGCGCCTCAGCTAGTGGTGAGGGGCAGTGGCTCCAGAAGTCTGATGAGGCAGGCCTGGGCTGAATAGACCTGGGCTGCATTTAGAGTGGGGGAGGAGATTTCCTTTCACCTGAATGGGCCTGGTCTGCCTTCAACAATGCTGTCTCCGCCTCTTGCCAGGAAGCAGCACCAGTGTGGAGAGAACTGGTTCTGCTGGGTACAGACACTCTCTGTCTTCAGAGAACAAAGGTTTTTTGTGTATAAACAGTGGGGGCCAGACCCCAGACTTCTAGATCATTTCTTGGAGTCAAGAGAAACCTTTGCGAAGGAGAAAAGCCAGAGAGGAATACTGCCCTTATGCTGTTTGCTGTCTGCGATAGGCCTGCAGTGGTTGCTTGCTGTTTGCTGCCAAGGAAAGGAGAAAAGGACTTTGCTGTTTGCTTTGTTACCTGCTTGAAAGAAGATCTCCAAGGGCTTGAAACTGAGCTTGCCTCCTGTTCTGAAGTCTCAGGGACACAAAGACTTCACCAAATGCTTCCCTGAATTTCCTTGCTAGGAATTCTAACCTGCAGAGAGGTGCCTGCTGCTGTTCTGGACCTCTAGAGAAGTGTTTTCCGCTGGGAGCTGGAAATTCGATGCAACATCGCATAAGTGAGCCGCAGCTTCACCCGTTACAGACGCATCACTGAAGAAACCGTCGCAGCACCCGTCGCGGCTCGAGAAATCGATGCACGCCGCATCAAGTGCACCGATCTGCGAAGTCCGAAATTACCAACCGAGTTCGATGCAAGGCCTGCTGTGCGGCTGAACAAGTTCACGCATAGTCACCATATGGTCGCATTGAGGCTCCAAGTCAGTCACATCATTGGGGGACACAGTAAGAAAATGACACATCGCCACGCAGTAAGAGACCGATGCATCACCTCCTCTCCAGTAAGGATCTGACGCATCACCTCCCCTGCGCTGCCGTAAGGAACCGACGCATCAATTCCCCCGAAGCAAGGAACCGACGCATCACCTTCCCTGCGGCCCCTTTTGTTTATTTGCATAACGCATCCCAGGTACTTTGTGAGAAAAGTGTTGCATCTGCAATTTGCTTGACCTGAACTATTTCTACCATCTGAAAGTCATATTTTTAATTACTGTATTGTGGATTTTTGTCGTTTGGTCTTGTTTTGGTTTAGATAGATTACGAGGTGCCGCTCGTAGTCGTGGGTTTGGTATTATACTCGTCTGGTGTTTTTAAGAAGCCATCATTCCTGCTTTAACTGGGACTGCAGCTGTTTTACAAGTCTTCGGCGATACCTGGAACTCTTGCTGGTTGCCTACTGACTTCTTTCCATCTGAGCGCTCACGGGGCTGCGGGACCCAGAGGTCTTAGCGCTGTGGCAACTTCGCGCACCTGGTGCCTCTTTCCGCCCCTCCTCCCTGTGATTCCCCGCCCGACTCAAATACGACTCGCGGCCCCCGCTACGCGGGAGCCGCTCGTAGTCATGGGTTTGGCATTATACTCGTCTGGTGTTTTTAAGAAGCCATCATTCCTGCTTTAACTGGGACTGCAGCTGTTTTACAAGTCTTCGGCGATACCTGGAACTCTTGCTGGTTGCCTACTGACTTCTTTCCATCTGGGCGCTCACGGGGCTGCGGTACTGCGTGGCCAGAGGTCTTAGCGCTGTGGCAACTTCGCGCACCTGGTGCCTCTTCCCGCCCCTCCTCCCTGTGATTCCCCGCCGGACTCAAATACGAATCGCGACCCCCGCTACGCGGGAGCCGCTCGTAGTCGTGGGTTTGGCATTATACTCGTCTGGTGTTCTTAAGAAGCCATCATTCCTGCTTTAACTGGGACTGTAGCTGTTTTACAAGTCTTCGGCGATACCTGGAACTCTTGCTGGTTGCCTACTGACTTGTTTCCATCTGGGAGCTCACGGGGCTGCAGGACTGCGAGGCCTAGAGGTCTTAGCGCTGTGGCAACTTCGTGCACCTGGTGCCTCTTCCCGCCCCTCCTCCCTGTAATTCCCCGCCGGACTCAAATACGACTCGCAGCCCCCGCTACGCGGGAGCCGCTCGTAGTCGAGGGTTTGGCATTATACTCGTCTGGTGTTTTTAAGAAGCCATCATTCCTGCTTTAACTGGGACTGCAGCTGTTTTACAAGTCTTCGGCGATACCTGGAACTCTTGCTGGTTGCCTACTGACTTCTTTCCATCTGGGCGCTCACGGGGCTGCGGGACTGCGAGGCCTAGAGGTCTTAGCGCTGTGGCAACTTCGCGCACCTGGTGCCTCTTCCCGCCCCTCCTTCCTGTGATTCCCCGCCGGACTCAAATACGACTCGTGGCCCCCGCTACGCGGGAGCCGCTCGTAGTCGAGGGTTTGCCATTATACTCGTCTGGTGTTTTTAAGAAGCCATCATTCCTGCTTTAACTGGGACTGCAGCTGTTTTACAAGTCTTCGGCGATACCTGGAACTCTTGCTGGTTGCCTACTGACTTCTTTCCATCAGGGCGCTCACTGGGCTGCGGGACTGCGAGGCCTAGAGGTCTTAGCGCTGTGGCAACTTCACGCACCTGGTGCCTCTTCCCGCCCCCTCCTCCTCCTATTTGAGGCACGCCCATAACGCTACCGCGGGACGTGCGCGGGACAAAGCACGGGGCTAAGCCCGGGCCAAGGGCGGGCCCGTTTGAGCCCGTTCGAGAACGGGCGAGACTGGACCGGGCCACCCCCCTTGGCCTCCTGCTGTTATTCCTACCCAGCAATCCGCTCTCGTCAAAAGGACGATGGCCGCTAGAGAAACGAGGAGCAAAACTATGCTGGCTGGAGGACACCCACAGGTACTCTGGATAATTACTTTGTTGAAGCCGGCTCCTTACTAATTGATGAAATTACCACACTGGAGAGGCGTATATCCCAGGAAATTGCATGGGTAAAAAGGTCTTCAATGGGCACTATAACGCATGCTAGAACTCCTGAGAACGGATTTAACTCTACGGAGCTGGACACCCGGGACAATGGGGCGATGGGTTTGCCTAATGTACCTAATTTGATCCAACAACATAGCGACAATGAATCCTTAGGCATTGAAGAAATACGGCAATTGGCCTCACCCCTCGCCCAAATACAATCTAGCTCCTCTTCTCCAGTAGCAACTACCTTAAATAATGAAACCCCTAGCGCCAGAGATAGCCGCCAAAAACGGGGAAATAGGGAAGGAGCAGTGCCCAAAAGGAAAAGAGGGCCCCAACACCCTGGGGGACGTAAGGCAAAAATCGCCAAGCATAATATCCCAGTGGAGGTTATCATTTTGGAAAAGAGTAAAATTGCACCCACACTCCCTGATGACTCAGCAACAATATCCTTAATCGCTTCACCTGCGCGAGCTATAGAGCAGGTGAACCCCAGTCCCATATTAACGGAAGGAGGTACCATTACCATGGCCAGCATTGGTGCCCTCCTGAGGTGCCCTCCTGAGGTCACTGCTTAGTCCCTTAGAAGCCCGTCTAATCACGATTGAAGCTAGATTGACAAACATAGAAAAAACATCGGCGTTAATAGCCGATGGTCTTAAAGCAGATAATAAGGACAATAGGGGTGGGGTTCAATCTAAGAATAAGAAGGGTGCAATAGTACCGTCTACCAACGACGCCAGAATAGTTTCAAATACTCCACCACCGCAGCCGTCTACCACCTATCCTGCAATCCCCCAACCCAACCAAAGCGTAACTCCAAATGACCACCCAAGCCTAATACTAAATTTAATCAGGGGGTGGGCGACAAAACAAATAGGATCTTGTCTATGGACCTTCCCCCTGAGGCTAGCCCATATGTAGTTGTCCTTACGGGTATACCAGAGTTAAACCCAGTGATCAAAGAATCTGCCGCCTCATTAAAAAATAAGGTGGTCAATTGGCTCACCCTAAACAGACCCCTTCCCCCAGGAATAGCGAGTGAGGTACTTATGGTAAGAAGAGTTCCCTGATTAGGTAACACAAGGAAATCTATTAATGGTGACTGTGTCCTGATTAATTTCAGGGACCCTAGGACTGTTTTTTACATATGTGGGTGGCCACACCGTGACCAAGGGACACCTATTCAATCCTTACCCCTATCCTTTTTCTACCCACCTTGGTGCAACACATGGGAGGAGGAGGGTTGGGATACAGTCCCCAGGAGAGGGAGAGGCTGTGGTAACAGGGAGACAGGGCAATTCCACCGACCTATAGTCCAGCAGTCTGCCTATCTTAGAACACATAATAGGTTCAGCTGTCTGGACATGAATGATTGACACCATCAGTTAAGGAGGGGGGTGGTTCATTACCAACCCAGGGCTGAACAGGCGGAAAACATCATATTCCATGATCGAGGACCTGCTGGCATCTCAGGGACTGAGTCCCGCGTAGAACAACACTGTGATAAGGATCCCCAACAGTCCGTTGTCGGGCTGCCACCTAGAAATATGCAACTTATTGCTAAATATGGGGATTCGAACCAAAATGCAATATTGCCGGATAGCTTAATAGGCCAGGGGCCGACCCCACCTACCATCTTCAATTCCAGACCAGCCTCATTAAAGATATTGTCCTGGTACCTGGCCGGTCTAGGAAACAAGCTTGATTGCCCAGACAGGAGCACTTTCACAGACTCTAAAGATGTTTGCATGTTTCAAGAAACTTGGGCGAGAGAGGAACACACCCTCTGGTGGCCTTGCTATTTGGGTGGCAACCCACTTGGGCTGCAAGGCCACATCCCATTTTACAGCATCTGAGGACGTTCAATGAGTCCTCATGGAATGGCCTAATTCCACCAAATTGGCAGGGGTAAATGTCTACTCTAGGCCGGTGAATATAACCCGGGAATCGAGTACCATCAAGGAACTTTCCACCTTCCTCAATGATTTTCCCAAGGGTATACCCTTCGTGGTTGGAGGGGACCTGAACTGCCACTTTGAGCCACTAATAGGACTACTAGATGGAACATCAATGGAGGAGGACGCGCTGAGGTCAGTACCGCCTACAGTGGCCCCTCCCCCTAGAGCTTGGACACCTTTAGCAGTACAGATTACTGCATTAACTATTAAACACGCAATTAGGGCCTGCAATGGGCGCACGAATTCGGACATTACCCCCAAATGTACATTTAACAAAGTGGGGAGGGAGTCAAGACTGGACTATATTTTAGTCCAATTGTCCTCCTGGTCTAAAATCGAGGACTTCAGGGTGATAGTCAGGGATGATAGCGACCATAACGCGCTAGAATTAGAATACTCTCTCCCCGGCATAGACAATGAAAATCGGGCTGGTGTAGATGTGCCCGCCTCAGGGTTGACTCTGGCGAACAATAGACGTAGAGTGAGGTGGGACAAACTAGCCAGTAATCCAAAAAAGGTTTCAGAGCTGTATGGCTGTGTTATTCCCACACTCGAAAAGGTGAGTGCACTAGTGGAGCAATCCAAAGCCCATGATATGTACAAAAAACTGCGGTCTGCGCATGAAAACCTAATTAAGATGATGGCTGAGGTCCTTTTCGTCCCAGGAAAAACCGGGGGTAGCACGAGTCACCGTCCTTCTTGGTACAACGCTGCCTGCCGAAAGGCTAAATCAGATCTATTAATTTCCCTAAAGCAATGTAATAATAGATCTGTAATACAGGCAAGGAGAAGGGACTACAAGCGGTTGACTACCCATGCTAAGGCGGAATGGGAACAGGAGAAATGGGAGAATCTCACAATTACACTAGCAGATAGGGATTCCCGCAAATTCTGGCGAATTGTAAATACGGGGTCTGACGATCCGCTTTCGGCCATTGAACCCAATATCTCACCCAAGGTCTGGGAAGAACACCGTCAAGCTCTCCACATGGGAGCTAATTTGGACATAGTTAGGGCCATAGCTGACCCATTGCCAACTATTGGCCCACATCTAGAGGGGGATCTTTTTACTGAGGAAGAAGTGCGAGTTGCAATCTCTGGGCTGGCATCTGGCAAGGCTCCTGGCCTGGACGGGCTCCCGGGCGACCTATTTAAACAAGAGCCTGACGTTTGGGCTCCCTATTTGTTGATGATCTTTAAAACCATCCTGAGGGGCATGGAGGTGCCCTGTACTTGGCTGGGCGCAGAGATTGTCCCCATATTTAAGAAGGGTTCACCTCTGCTACCAACCAACTACAGGCCCATCAGCCTCATCGATGTTTCACAAAAGCTATTCGGGAGACTGATATTAGATCGCCTCCAAGACTGGATTGAAGAGTTTTCCATTCTGAGCCCCTACCAGGCAGGATTTAGAAAGAAAGTCTCAACAACGGATCAGATTTTCCGTCTCAACCTGCTATTTTGGAAAACTGTAACAATCGAGGGATGCAGCCTATACACGGTCTTTGTAGACTTGCGTGCCGCCTTCGATTTTGTGCTAAGACCCAAATTATGGCCCGTGCTAGTTGGGCATTCCATCTGATATCTTGAATATATTGATGAGACTCCATCAAGAAAACTTTGCACGGGTCAGGTGTGGCAGGAACGGGATGCTTTCAGCTAGATTCCCCGTTGACAGGGGGGTGAGACAGGGTTGTGTGCTTGCAACGGGGTAATCGACCATCTGACTAGGATCAACGACAAAGATGCCCCAAGGCTCAACGGCAGCAGGGTGCCAGCAATCATGTTTGCGGATGACACCCTGCTGCTGTCAAAACCCCCGATGGGGATACTACGTGTCCTGGATGGTTTTGTGACATTTTGTGGGGAAAGGGGGCTTGAGATTAATGCTCTGAAAACTAAATACATGATTTTCAGCCCCCAACCCACAACTCGCCCCAATCCATCCATAGGTACAACGAGACTCGAGAGGGTGAATACATTTGAGTATCTGGGGGTGACTATTAACCAAAACATGACCTGGGATACACACCGAACAAAGGCCAACCTTAAACTGGTGCAGTCAACGGGCGGCATCTCCAGGATAATAAATAGATCGACTTTTAAACCCCTCGGTCCACTGCTTGAAATTTACAAAATGCAGGCGAGGGGGGCAGTTACACATGGTGGGGAACTGTGGGGGCACACATCCGGCCAAAACCTGACGAGCACAGAAAATAAGTTCATCAGGCAATTGGTAGCCTTGCCTTCAAGCACCCCGCTTCTCCCCCTCAGACTTGATTTGGGCCTCAGACCGATTGAAGAAGAATTGGGTTTAAAACCATTAACATTCTGGCGATGACTTTGGACTACTCCAGAGCTCCTGACTTACAGGATGGAGCTGAAAGAGATTCTAAACTTATCGAACATGACGAACACTCCTTAGTTAAAATACATAAAAAAAAGTCATGCGAAACCCTGGGAAGGCCAGAACTATGGCTAGACCCTGAAAACGCTTGCAGTAAGGTCTCACGTAAACGTTTATCAAAGGACTACTATGATCTAAAGTTAAACACCTTACTAGGGAATACGCAGTTGGGGTCTTTAACAAACTTATTTATTCAATCTAAAGACTCCTACCACTTGGAACAGGTTCTTGATGGAATTTGTCCGGTTTTAACCAGGAAGTTATTTTTACAGTGGAGGTATGGCACCCTTCCTCTTAGAGCAATCACAAGTACATGGACTCAGCCCCCCTCCACTAAGCAATGCCCCGCATGTTCAAACCAGTTGGAAAATGATTTACATGTTGTATTCTTTTGTAATGTCTATCGAAAAGCTAGAAAGTACTGGCTTGGCCCTCTTCTTAAAAACCTGGGTTTTAGGCATTGCATTCCAGCTTATAGAATACTCAAGACGGATTTATCACCTCCGACTGTGTTTGCGATAGCTAAATTCCTAACAGCGATCTGGCATAAGCGCTCTATCCTGATCTCTGACACGGATTTGGCTCAGGCACCATAATAATTCAATGTATAGATAATCTTAAACTGGAGAGGACTGCAATTGATTTTATTAACTATAAATGTGACTTGCAATAGTAATTGGTAGACTGATTCTTATTTTGCATCAGCACTTTGAATTTCTACTATAAGATGATAATCGTAATGATTTTTTAAATTCTTGTTTTACGAATATGTACTACTCATGACTGTTTTTAATCTTGATGCACATCTTTTATGGTCCAAGTGACCGAAATAAAGACAGAAATGAATGAATGAGATTACTTATTTTTCTAAACTGGTGTGGTGTACATGTGTAGTGTTTTCACTGTATTATTGTATGTGTTCCCAAATGCTTTACACACTGCCTCTGAGATAAGCCTATCTGCTCTTGCCAATCTACCAAAGGGGAGTGCAGGGGTTATTTTAGGAGTGTATCTCCCTTACCCCAACTAGAAGCAAGGGTCCATATTTGGACAAAGGTACCTATCTCTGTCAACTAGAGACCCCCATTTCTAATAGGAACTGATTGCTATATTAACAGTGGAAAATAAACTTCACTGAGACAAGAGAGAACGGCTGACCTGTCAGGTATGCTGACTCAAACGAATTCACAAGTGCACCGGTGCTCTGGAGCCAGCTGGAGGCTCCTCAGAAACAGCTGGCTGGCCTCTATCTTGATAGAGTGGAGTACGCTGCTCTTAGGCTTCACCACTCCTTTTATATCAGAGGAGACAGATGCAGGTGCCTTCTGGCTAATAGACTACGGGTGAAGAGACAAGCACCGGGAGTCAACTCTATCTTAGGGCCTGGGGCTCTGAACTTACAGGCGACACCTGTTGGTTCCGCTTTTCAGGACTTCTATAAGGAGCTCTATAAAGGAGAAAAAGCAGGGAGGCCCAAACCTCTATCTTCTAGGTGCCCACACCTCGAGGCTGACGCCAGAACAGGCAATTGTCCTTTACTGCCCAATTCGGACTTAAGAGGTTATTTCTGTCCTTGCCCAGCAGAAACTCTTAAAATCCCCAGGCACAGATGGTTTCCCTGTGCCAGTTTACAAAACATTCTGCACGACTCTTGCTCCTCTCCTAACCCGACTGTTTAATTCCATTGAAGGCCCAGACTCGATCCCCCCTCCATCCTAGAGGCCTCCATTGTCGTTATCCCGAAACCAATAGGGGTCAATGTGCCTCTAACCGCCCGATATCCCTCCTCAATGTGGATATAAAGCCATTCACCGGGATACTTGCTGCATGCTTAGGCCCCCTCCTGCCAAGCCTCATCAACCCGGACCAAACGGGTTTCGTAACACACCGCCAATGCAGTAAAACTTTGCACCTACTTGACAAAGCCTAACATTGGGATCCTGAATAGATCTTGGCCATCGATGCTGAGAAAGCATTTGATCAGGTTCATTGGCCTTAACTAAAAGCCACGATCCAATACTTTAGACTCGGTGGGAGAGTCTGTTCATGGGTTCTCAGCCATTACGGCCTTCTGAGAGAGTCTGTTCGCATGAATGGTCAGACCTCAGCTCAGTTCCCCATCTGTAGGGGCACACTTCAGGGGCGTCCTCTCTCACCCCTGCTTTTGGCGCTCATTATGGAGTCTTTGGCCAAGCGGGTTCGGGACAACCCTGGCATTAAAGGGATTTTTTTCGGAGGGGAAGAGCATACTATCAGCCTCAATGTGGATGGCGTACTGGTGGCCCTGGAGGAGCAGTCTACTTCACTACCGGCTTTTCTTGAGGAAATGGGAGGCCTTTGGACAGGCAGCAGGATTTCGGGTCAACGTTCACAAATCCCTGATGCTGAATCTTTCACTCTCTGTCTACTGAGACAACCCTTTCTGGTAGTTATCCTATACAGTAGACGACCACCTCCATAACTTACTTAGGTGTTCAGCTTGCCCATATGGCTAGAGTGACTGTATCCCTTGATGTACGGCCTTACGCCAACAGATTAAAGCAGATCTGTTCAGATGGAGGCTGTGCCGCCTCTCTTGGCTCGGTTGCGTAGCCCCCTGAAAACGTCGTTTGTGCCAAGGATTTTAGTCCCATTTCAGGCCTTGCCGGTTGAACTGACCGCTGTGACTATTCCAGCTTTCCAACAGGACATGCATCACATTGTATGGCCTACGGTCGATCAAGAATGCGGAAAGAGCAGAGGTTTAGACTCCTGGGGGAGCAGGGGCTGGATATTCCAAACCTTCTACATTATTACAAAGCGGCGCAGCTCCGGTTCCTACTTGAATGGTCTCAGGAGAAATCGGAAAAAACACTGACTTTTCATGGATAGAGCAGTTGCGCGTAAACACTTGTGGAAAATCTTCTTTCTACATATGCATGCCCGACCAAGAAGCCTCTATCTATCGATTTCCAAATCCGCCTTAGACGGTTGGAACCGAGTGAGTGAACGGAAAAGCCTGACATCATTTCCATTCCCATTGATACCAATAGTGGGTAATGTGGAATTCAACCAGACAGAGCTCCAGCACTGGCAGGGAGATGGCTGCAAATCTATAGGCCATTTATTTGATGAAGAAGGTCCCCTGCCTTTTGATCAGCTTTGTTACCACTCTGAGCTACCTGAATCAGAGAGGCTACAATACTTCCAAATTCAGCAGTGGTGGATGCAGCCTCAGACTATTCTGGGGAGCAATGCCCTCTTTACTGCTTCCTAATCACTGAACTATATGGCCTCTTATGCCCACTTCTCCCGCAGACTAAATAGACATGCCATAGGCATTGAGAACTGGAACTGGGACGCTCACCGACCCAAAAGGAGAGGGAAGAAGTCTATTACTGTGCACAACACACCACCCACAATACGATGAACATCGAAACAGCCACTTAAATAGCCACTTATTGGTATCTTACACCAGTGCACTTACATGGGGCAATCCCAGAAGCACAGCTGATTGCTGGCACAGTTGCGGATCCCCTGGGATGTTACTGCAGGTACAACGAAATGTACAAAGCTCACTGACTACTGGGATCAAATGCTGGATGACAGACACTCACCTCAACACCCAGTTACCCCGATTCCCTGCCTACACAGTTCAGGTACTGCCCAATGAGCTCATCTTCTCCCTTAAATCACGTAGAGGACGGCAGATCGTATTGGCTCTGAGGGCGGCACTGAAGAATAGTCTAACCCTGGGGCATGGCTCAGATTCCCACACAATTGGGGTGGCTTCACTGCCTCGGTACATACTGGGGATGGAGAGGTTGACGCGGACTCTTTCAGCACTCGGCACCTCGTATGCTGAACTCTGGTGCTGCTTGCTATAATATCCACGGAATTCCGCGAACTGACCGGTCCCAAATATCTTTCTCATCTTCGCTTGACAGACACTCATATTGACTCCCACCACAACAGCATTCACTGGATAAACGCGTCATAACATATTAGGCCCTGCAACACACTACAGCTCTTAGGACTGTGGTTCCAAGGGTTAGGGTGGGGGGAGTTCGCTCTGTCTACTTCCCCTGCTCCTACCCCCTCTCCCCTGAATCTCTCCCCTTACATGTTTTTTCCTCACGTGTATGCCCTTATTGTTTGTCTCGACCGAACATGTAGCTGTGCTCTAAAACTGTGTAACCATTGTAACGATGTAACCTGCAACTGTGGACTGATACTCTTGTAAAGTGCTCTGATACCTCTGCGTCTTGCAAGCGCTATATAAAACCTTTCAAATAAAATAAACTGTTGTGTTCATTCATAACTAAGCTGTGAAGATTGAGCGTTGTGCGCTCACAGCAATGGCATGCTTTATTGCATTTGGAAAGCTAATAAAGAGATTTGAACCATAAAAAAAATTAACTGGCTCACGCAGCTCATTGGGCACTGCCTGATTGCCATATTGGCCAGTCCGACCCTGCCGACACAATTTTGGAGTACTAGACAGAATGGAAAAATGTATATCTGTGATGAAAGTGTGGCTTGAAGACATCGAGCCCTGGGGTACTGGTGAGGAGACAGATGTGAAACTAGTGGAGAGCAAGTTGCTTACTCCCGAAAATAAGAGACACAAAAGAGATTCAGGCAAAGAATCATGGGGACTTTAGAAACATGATGACTGAAGAAATAGAAACGAATGGTTTGGCAAAGTGCAGGGAGCAGCCAATATCCCTGTCCTGGCATTTGTTCTAGTGGCTCCTGACACATTTCCATTGTAAGTCGTGAGTTACTTCTGTCAAGAACACCTGAACACTCTCCTGCTGGAGAAGGTGATGAAGTGACGAAGTTGTACAGGATTCCACCAGGGCATAGTGATATCATGATCAAGGGTGCTCTCTGACAGTGGCATTGTTATAGCAGTACTTCGAGACCCAGATCTTTGGGAGCCTATCTTGTATGCAGCAGCCTCACTCTCTAAACCCAGGCGACAAAGGAGTATTACTTTTTCAGCACTTTGAAGACTTAACACAGCAAAAGCGATATCAGCTACAAGCTCTCCATAAGGAGCTGCTGGACATGGGTATAAAAGCAGCAGTTAACAACCCAGCGAGATTCATGGTCTGCCGTGGTGAAAAGGAGCACTTTTTTTCTAACACTGATGCTTTAAGGTCCTTCATTCATGGATTTATGCAGAAACCGGTTTCAGACTACCTAATTGGGTGTGTTTGTAATAGAGCGCCCGAAGATGATTGAATCAGCCCTCAAGTGGGATTGCACAGCACTGCTGGCAATCCCCTCCCTGCTTTCCAAGACCAAGATCAAGATGCCATCTTTCCTCCTTTGAATTGCATTTACTTTCAAGACACTGCCTATTACTTGGACCAAACACTATTTAATAATGTTGGCATTAACCTGCATCAACAAGGAAAAATATAGCTTGGCATTACGCATTAAAATCAGCTAAGGATTGGAGTAACAGTTCAAAATAGCAAGTTGGCACTGGGTGAAACCCCTTCTTTCTTAGATCCTAACATTATTTAGAACTCAGAAGCGGGACAGGACCACAGGTCCCAGGCTCCCTCATGGCCACACCTGCCGCTGACGCCTGCAGCACAAAATCGCAGCAGGGCTCCCACAGCACGGGCCCGTCCGAGCCCGGAAGAGGCTTGGCCCCTGCTCTGATACCGGACCATCGGCATCCGTGTGCACTGATTAGTCTCAAGGTACTGTCAAAGCTTATTTCATCCCAGTTAATAACCCCCATGTTTCATCCTCTTTAGGATAATCTGGCCCTTGGGGCATTCTTTGTTGAGAAGTGTGGACTAACGGACTAATTATGAGCAAACTCAAAGGAGTAACCAGTACATTAGATGCCTTCATCGTCAGGGCAGTGTCGTTGCTGAATCATGAAATTGAGATGACTGAGCGGTGACTTTCCTTGGACTGTTTATCACTACCAAGATGCTCATCGTTAGGTCCTTCAAATCAGGGAGGCTCTCCATGAACGTGTCTACCTATCTCACCCTGTAACGTCCTTACAACCCCCCTCTTGCCAGCTCCGGATAAACCTTCTATAGTTGTTCCCAATGGGCTAAGGATAGCCACCAGAGCTCGGGTCTCCAAACCTTGGGATGAGGCAACAGCAAAAGAGCCATCTGCCAAACAAAAATGGGGTGTTGGCACCCAAAAAACTAACAGCAACAAAGGAGCCACACCTGTAAGTCATGTAGCTAACCATGTAGTACTTTTAACCAATTCTGTTGTTACACAGACGGACAACGCTATTCCTCCACCAGCACAAACCAGGGACTGTATGGGGGACTCAGCTCGTGCTTCTGCTGTGGAGAGCGCCCTGGGAACTGTACTTGTCCAGTTCAAAGAACTAATGGATAGGAAATGTACCCTGTTGTTTGAGAAAGTGGAACGGACTGATTTTCAAAGTGGCAAGAACATAACTGCACAATCTGGTTCTATTGTAGAGGAGGGTTCAACATCTAGGATAACTGGTGTACAGAATAAAAGTGGCAGAAGTTCCACCACATACCCAGATGTTACTGCGGAGGAGGATATATCAACTAGGGGTTCTGCCATTCAGAATTTAAGAGGTGGTGATGTACGAAGGCAACCTGACTGTGGTATGGCAGGGAATAACCAACCCAAGAGCCTAGGGGAGACCCATGGTAGTAGGGGGGACTGTAAAAGATATAACAATTTTGGACTCAATCTCCCACCTGAGGCCACCCATTTAATCGCAGTTCTCACAGGAGTACCCCCACTGAAAATGAATGAGATAGAAACCACTGAGGATCTCTTACGTAAAACCAAGTTTTGGTGCGAACAACACTCAGCAAATGGGGCACAGGCCTCTGCTCACATTATAATGGTGAGTTGTGTTGGTGGGGTAAGACAGAGAATAAAAGAAGGCGAGGAGACTTTATCGTTATTAACTTTGATCAAATAGGGGTGGCGGGATTGTTGTTTAATGGATGTTACAATGTGGGCCCAGGGGGCATAAGTGCTCTACCGTTGTTTTTTTTTACCCACTCCCAAAGAGTGCAAGACAAACATTACGGTGAGAAGGATCCCTACTTTTAAGGCAAGGGGGCAAGATTCTATAATTGATTATATTTTTATTTCTCTGGTATGATCACCCCAAGCCATTAGGTATGGTGTGATCTGGTCTGACTATAGGGCCATAATCCCGTTACACTTGAGTTATGTGACTTAATTGGCCTTAAAGGGAAAGAGGGACAATTACCCACTAGTTTACATTTAAGGACTACAGACCAGGGACGGAAGCTAAAACGGACCAGTATAATCCCAGAGTCTTTCCTTCAAGACTTATTGCTTAAAGCGAATGAGAGTTTTAATATATGTCTTAATCCTGGAGATAAGGGCTCAGAGGTATTATTGGCATTTGAAGAGATCTGTGCACAGGTGGCTTTAGGCCTAACAATCCAGAGCAGAAGTTATTCTGATTTGGGGGGAGAAATGGTTTGATAAAGAATGCTCAAAAGCCCACCAAAAGCTTATTTCTGCCCTGAAGCAGGTCCCTAGAGATTGTACCCTTGTAGCCCAATGGAGACAGTCCTATAAATGTACGATTAATCACCGCAAGCAGGAAACCAAAGAAGAGGTGTGGAATGATTTGAGGTTAATAGGGATAGTGCTAGATTTTGGGCTGTAGCCAATAAACCCTTTTTTACAGGACTAAATAACACTCCCTTAGAATGTAACAATACTGAGGATCAGTGGTACTACCATATTAGTGCTGTTTATGGAGCATCACATGTCGAGATGGTCTCCCCAGATACTTTTGTTTTATCTCGGGGCAATACATCATTGACTAGAGTCAGCTATAGTACAAACAACCATCAATAAGGCCCCCTGGCCCCGATTGTGTACAGGCTGATTTATTTAAAATGAGGCCACAGCTCTGGGCGAAAATTATAACTAATCATTTGAACACGGCTATTAAGCATGGATTTCCGCCTTCCTTGTCTCTACCGACCATTATTTCAGTATTTAACAAGCATTTGCAATGCAATAGGTCTCGCATTAGGAAAGATTGAGCTATTGGTATTGTAAATGACACATTTTTTATTTGTGTGTTAGTTTTGAAAATAGGTAAATTAATAGCTTTGTCATTTACAATGCCAATAGTTTTAACTTTCGCAAATGTGACACCTATAGCATTTGTAATGCAATATGTGTTGTATTTACGTGACTTAGATGTCTTGATATTACAAATAACAATGGCTTTTAATTTTTTTTTTTATTAATACTTAAATAAAAGTTATTGTAATTTATAATGGCAATAGCTTAAACGTTTGTAAATAACTTTTGTGAAGATTATGTTCATTGTATTTTATTGTGACGAAAATCCAAGAACCGAAGAGAAATATTAACATCTTTTTTGTGACATGTGTAATAAAGCTTGAAACATTGAGAGAACATATTTGAACCAGTTGTTGTTGAATGGTTGCACAGATTGATGCTGTGGTGGCGCTGAGTGATGTTGTGGTGGCGACGAGTGATGCTGTGGCGTTCAGTGAAATGAAATGAAATGAAAATGCGTTTTATAAAGCGCGAAATAGTTGCCCGGAGGCGTCCAAGCGCTGAAATTGCAAGATGTTCTAAGCAGTAAAAAAACCAAATGACACAACGAGAGAGAGGAATTTATTTATTAAACAGAAAAGTTTTCAGATGTTTCCTGAAGGAAGTCAAATCTGGATTAGACCTCAGCTGAAGGGGTAAGCTGTTCCACAGCTTAGCAACATTCAGGGAAAAGGAACGGCCTCCTGATCTAGCCCGGTTGACTTTGGGCACCATAGCAAGGAAGGCGCTAGCTGAGCGCAGCTGTCTGCTCGGGAGGTATGGGGTGATTAAGGGACGATTGATCAGAGGGCCAGTTAACCAGAATGACTGGTGGGCAATACAGAGGGACTTAAAAGCAATCCTGTCTCTCACGGGAAGCCAGTGCAATCTTGTTAATCCTGGTTTAGCGGAAGACCTACGAGGGATTTGAAGTAGGGTCCGGGCTGCACAATTTTGGATCACTTGTAGTTTCCGCAATGTGAAGTCAGGGGCTCCCAAAAAGAGAGCATTTCCGAAATCCAACCTAGAGTGGATCAGTCCCTGTACAACAATTTGCTTAGCTTGGAAAGGTAAAAGGGGGAGAATCTTCCTCAGCATTCTAATAATACCGAAACAGGTAGCAGACAACTTGACAGCCTGGTGGTCTAGCGTTAATGCTGTGGTCGCGCATAGTGATGTTGTGTTGCCCCTGAGTGATGCTGTGGTGGTGCTGAATGATGCTGTGATGATGCGATAGAGTGAGTGCAATAGATAGATAGAATGAGGGGGATAGATAAGAGTGAGGGTGATAGATAAGAGTGAGGGCGATAGATAAGAGAGAGGGCGATAGATAAGAGAGAGGGCGATAGATAAGAGGGCGATAGATAAGAGTGAGGGCGATAGATAAGAGTGAGGGCGATAGATAAGAGTGAGGGCGATAGATAGGAGTGAGGGCGATCGATAAGAGTGAGGCCGATAGACAGATAGAGTGAGGGCGATAGATAGATGGAGTGAGGGCGATAGATAGAGTGAGGGTGATAGATAGAGTGAGGGCGATAGATAGAGTGAGGGCGATAGATAGATAGATAGAGTGAGGGCGATAGATAGATAGATAGAGTGAGGGCGATAGATAAGAGTGAGGGCGATAGATAAGAGTGAGGGCGATAGATAAGAGTGAGGGCGATAGATAAGAGTGAGGGCGATAGATAAGAGTGAGGGCGATAGATAAGAGTGAGGGCGATAGATAAGAGTGAGGGCGATAGATAAGAGTGAGGGCGATAGATAAGAGTGAGGGCGATAGATGAGAGTGAGGCCGATAGACAGATAGAGTGAGGCCGATAGATAGATAGATAGAGTGAGGGCGATAGATAGAGTGAGGGTGATAGATAGAGTGAGGGCGATAGATAGAGTGAGGGCGATAGATAGATAGAGTGAGGGCGATAGATAGATAGAGTGAGGGCGATAGATAGATAGAGTGAGGGCGATAGATAGATAGAGTGAGGGCGATAGATAGATAGATAGATTGATCGATAGAGTGAGGGCGATAGATTGAGTGAGGGCAATAGATAGATAGAGTGAGGGCAATAGATAGATAGAGTGAGGGCAATAGATAGAGTGAGGGCGATAAGATTTCTTAAGTTACTAGTGCAGAGGAGAAGCTGTACTGCCTCGATGATTATTAGGCACAGGGATTTGTCCAGCTTAGTGGCACTAAGGAAGGATAAGGAAGGATGAAAGGCTGAGCCAGTAGATTCCTTTAAGGTTGCAAGCTGAGCTCTGCAGTATGCGCATTAACCCGCTGATATACATTACCAGCAGCTGAAGGAATTCAGTTTCAGGTAGCCCACAATGTTCCAGCCCCTGAGCGTCAGAGTGCATGCTTAACTCTCTCCTGTATGTGCATTGCAGCACCTGTTTCTAAGTATTAAAAAAAGTACTTAAGGGAAAGAGAAAACATGGTGTCTGGCGCCATCTGGAGGTCTGTCTACACGACCATCCCGCTACCCACCAACAAAACAGACAGCATGTCATAAAAGATTATCTTTAACAATCCGGGCCATACTACTGCAGAAAAACCTGTAAAGCCAGGACCTTGCCTGATCCTAGCATGTCTGATGCAAAGAACCCCCCACCCTGAGGCCTATGAAACAAACCACATAATTACAATACTCATAACCAAAGAGTAAATGTTTAACACACGCTGATAATTATCCAATCTAAAAACATGCCGACTAACAGGGTAACTAACACTCACGTGCAACTTGTACAATAGTTTAAAATCTGTCTGCAATGTTGCTACACTCGCAATAAACTAATTCAGCGGACGACTATTTGTAAACTTAACTAGGTTAAATCTAGCACTGGGCCTCTAGGGAGGAGCGAGCAACCTACCCATTCACAAAGCACTTCAACGGGCCATCAGCCATAGAAAGCGTTTTACAAAAAGGCCTGTATCATAAACGATTAAACTATGTCTGTAACCTGCTTTTTCGGTGAACTGATAGAACTTTTCAGGGGCCCTGAGTTCATACAGAGGGAGCAGAATTCTGCAATAACGTCACTTTGTAATCATAAATCGTATTACCATGCATCCTGTGTGTGTTGTGTGTGCTAGAAATAATCAGTGATGCCACAGGCCATGGTGCCAAGTAACCCGAGAGCAAACAATGTGTCACGTGAGTGGATGCATGTCATCAGCTGTGGCCCAGCACCACACTGGCATGAAATACAGCACGCAGGCCTAGAATTCGGCATGGCCTCTTTTGAGAATCACTATGCATCCAATCAGCGGTGCTAAGAGGTACCTATGATTAAAGTAACAGGAAAGCAGCTTTGGCATGCCGGGGAAAAGCCCTATGAAGTTAAACTCACACTTTGTTTTGCTTTTTGCAGTTTTATCTAGCACAAACTCGACCTGAAGGTGTTGCTAGGCACTGGGAGATTAAGTGACTTGCTCAGAAGCACACGATGTGGAGTCGAAGACGAGGCTCGAACCCGGTAACCCAGCACCAAGGTCGGCAGCCATTATGCCACATCCCGTTTTTACTACAGCGTCCACGCACACATTACAAGAAGCAACTAACTTCATGTACAAAACGCACATTGTATTTGGGAACGTGTGGGCTGGCGCCTTCGGCATTTTCAATGGCACATATCCACATCACCATGGTGTACTCTGCTCATTTGTTAAGTATCCGTGGCTCTGCTAAGCAACTTCAAGCACACTAATCCCCCGCCCCACCAGCTGGGTAAATGTGCCACATTCTATCCCAGAGTCAGTGTGGGAGATATTTTGGCACGGAAATGCCTGACGCGGCGGGGTCCTTCATCATTAGCTAGGTCTGAGGTGAAGGAAACCCCTCTAAGCCGCTGCTCGTTTGCCTCAGTGTTGTTCTTGCCAGCCGCCTGTCCTCTTTCTATCTCATCTATCTTTCAAGGCAGGGTGAGCGGCGCGCGCAGTCCCCAGAGAGCAATTAAACACGCCTCCCGGGGACTCCTCTTCAGAGCGGCGTGGGAAGGGGCACGAGGGGCTGGGGAGGGTAGTGAGGGGACATTAGTCATTCAAGGATGCGCGCCTCCTGCCCTCCTCGATAGTGCAGGCCTAAGCTAAAGGGCTAAGACAGCCAACACCGAGGAGACGAAAGGACAGCAGATCGAGTGCAGCGACAAGAGCCCGGTGAGGTAAGGGGGGGGAGAGGGGTGTGTGTGTGTGTGCATGCGGTGTGCGTGTGTGCATGCGTGTGTGTGGGTGCATGCATGTGTGCATGCGTGAGTATGGCTATGTGTGTGCGCGCGCGATTGAGAGGCGAGAGGCTGACTTGCGGTGCACAGTTTCTGGGAAACGCGTCCACATAACAGAATCAGCGCGTGCCCCGGTCTGTTTCCCTTGAGAGGCATCTCAACAACAATAGGTCTCGAGAGCGAGACCTAAAAAGGGGCAGAGAGGTGACCCAGGTTGTAACAGACCTATTTCCTTGATTGACTCAGTGGTGAAGATTTTAGGTAGAGTTATTTTAAATAAACTTTCCGATTGGTTGTACTACTCTGGAATTTTAATAAATTGCCAATATGGTTTTAGGAATGGAAGAAGTACAATAGATCAATCCTTAACCCTGCACCTTTTGGTAGAGAAATATACAGTGGCAAAACAAGGTAAGCTGCAGCTGGCCTTTATGGACCTGTCTTCGGCCTTTGATCTAGTAAATAGAACAAAGTTATGGTCAATATTGATGGGCATGGGGATGGACCGCTGTTTAGTCTATTTTTTAGCAGATCTCCATAAGGATCTTTATACTAGGGTTAGAGTCAATCAAGATGGTATATGCACGAAGCACTTCAAAATTGACAAAGGGGTTTGTCAGGTTTGTATTTTAGCCCCACTGCTTTTTTTTATTATATATAAATCATTTAAATACCTCCCTTAGCGCCGCCGCTTTAGATATGCCACGTATAGGGGACAGGGTTATTCCTGCTCTCCTATACGCGGATGATGCAGTTCTTTTGGCCCGCACTGCAGTGGTCTGCAGAAACCTTTGGATCTTTTATGCAATCCCTGGACCCTATGGTCAATAAAACCAAATCGCATACGATAACAATAGGGCAGAGGCCAAAAAAATGTAACAAATGTTATTGTGAAGGAGTCGAGCTGGCAAGGGTTTCCTCTTTACCCTATTTGGGAGTTTAATTTGATGAAAGAGGCTCCTGGATTCCCCAGCTAAGAGCAAAAAAACGTGTTATGTCGAGGTCCATAGCTGCCATTCAAGGTTTTGCTTTCTGTTTGGGCGCGAAGCCATTTGAAGCCTTGCTTAAAATGTATGGCTCTAAAAGTAATGCAATAGCATCATATGGGTCTGCGATTTGGTGATATAACTCCGCGATGGTACTCCAGCAAGTTGAAAATACATTTATGAGATATCTTCTGGCAGTCCCCAAATCTACCTCTACTTTTGCTATTCACCAAGAGCTGGACAGTGGCTTTGTTGAGGATCAAATTGGCATGGGTCCTGTAATTTGTTGGCTAAAGACGTGGACTAATTCCGAACTGGGACTGAACAGAGAAATCCTGAGGGACTGCTTAGCGTTGGACAACGTGGGTAAAATTCAATGGTTACAATATGTCAAGTCAATGCTTGGAAAATTGAGGCGACTTGATCTCTTTGCTACTCTGAAAAAAATAGTGAAAGAGGATGTGGCATGGGTTAAAGCCCAATTTTTGAATATGCTGTCTGCTGAGAGAGAGGCATTGGAGATTGTAACAGCAAATGTGCTCTCACCGTGGGTTTGACAATCAGTCCCACGGATTGAACTGTGTTTGTAATCATTACAAAACCTTTTAATCTATTTCTTTTAATTAAGTTCAGTTTTAATCTTATCCATTGTCTTTTAGCAGATGTGCAGGGCTGGAGCAGAGAAAAAGACCTAGGTCCCAGTACATGTGATATTTTTTTTTTGCAGGACACCATGCACTTTACAATGTTTTGTGAACATTTTAGCCCTATGAGGAGAAAGTTTTAAGACCCATTTTTAAGGGGAAGGGATTTGTACAAGTCAGACCTGCCCTGCTATATCTGCAGTTGTTAAACAATCCATGGGAGATTTTTAATGTTGCAAACTTCTTGGTGGCGGCAGTCAGACATAGGAAGAAACTGGCCTAAATATTTTAAAGTGCAGAATGATATTATACATAGATATAATTGCTTTTACTGTAGGATTAATTGAACTATAAGTCATATGTTTTAATTGGTATTATTTTATTGTTTGTATGCAGTATATTTTAAGGAACCCCGAATGTACGAATATGTTTTTTAATCAGTTTTTTTATGTATTGTTCTCTGTGGTGTACTTTTATGGCTTTGGTTAACCGAATAAAGTGGTTTGACTTGAGTAATAGTTCAAAATAGCAAGTTGGCACTGGGTGAAACCCCTTCTTTCTTAGATCCTAACATTATTTATGCTACTTCCTGCACTTAGGACTGATAAGCTGCCGAATTATTGCCTCTGAAGTTCTAAACACCAAAAAAAAGGATAAATTAAACCGACTCCTTGGTTTACACAGGCTCTTCTGGAGCTTATACAAGGGCTGAAGGAAAATGGTGCATTTAATATGAACATGCCATCAAGTTCTTCTCTTACGAACCCACTGTCTACTTTCTGAAAGCCATTGTACAAGTCGATAAAGAGTACTGGACCGGATGTACTATTACCATTCATAAACCAGGGCTATGCACTTTGCACACCAACTGGTTTGCGGATAGGAATGCAAATTGTGATGCAATCTACGCACTAATAGGTTGCACTGCGAATGGTCAATTTACAGGAGGTTGCAGTCTGATCTGCCTAATGAATATTAATTAGACAGGTAGCAATTTGTCACGCACAGTGATTGGCTGTGAAAGCTAGAGTGGCACACCTCCGATCCTTGGATTTGCATTTCCAAGTGGGAAACATTGTTTGTAAAAGAAGTCCATTCCCCTAAAAAGAACTGGTACTGCTTGATTAAAAAAATTTAAATTAAAAAATACGTTTCCCAATTGGGAAACTTTTGGTAAGCATGCAATGGTCCCCTGGATCACATCCTGCACCATCCGAGGATGCCCACGATTCATAAATGTGAATGTAAATGTGTATCCGTCCAATGGAGGCACTTTCCAGTTTGCAAATTAGTTAGCACTTTGACTTGGGGACCATTACCCAATCAATGGTTTGCAACAGCAACTGTGGTTACCACTGTGAAAAATCCTTTTACAACTTGTAAGAGGGTTTTGATACATTTAAAAAAAAAGGGGTTTTGTGGTTGCAAACCCTCTGCGTTTGTGAATTGTAGATTTTGTAACCACAAAACACCTTTGTACAAGAGGCCCCTATTCAAGTCATTTTTCAGACATCTCTGATTTCAGTCTGACCATTGCTCCTTTTTAAACTCTGTAGGAAGATTTAGACAAATTCTCTATTGATAATTAATCCAGATTTGTCAAAACATTCACCCAGGGATGGCAAATAAAAAACATTGTTCAAACACAATCTCCTCCAGGTATGGCTCTCGGACAGTGGTCTACCTTTCATGAAATCTCATATTATTACTAGTTAAAAATCAACCTCGCCGATTGACACTCTTCCTCGATTTATCATACACAAAGTGCTGTCTCAATTAAAAACAGCCATAAAAAACATAATCAACCTCTCCCTCCAAACGAGCACTGTCTGTTAGAAATTAAACAAGGATTATGAAACTGCTTCCTAAGAAAACAAACTTAAATCCAATTCCCTCTCCAACTCCGGCCAATCTATTAAATCCAAGAAGTGGTCAAATTTCTAGAAACGGTTGGTGCAAAACAACCTTGCATTCTTCACAAGAATCGCGCCTTCCTGAATTAGGAGTAATTTCAGTGAATCCCATTAGTCCGCCATGATAGCCCAGATTGATCATCTTTGAAAGCAGCAGGCTCACTAAAGTTTGCTTACTGCTTAGGTGTGCTTCTTTCTCTTCCTGCATTTCTACCATTTTGTGATGGTTCCCTTATTTCTGCTTCTGTCTCTTCCTAGTTTTTTCCTCTATTGCAGAAGAGGTGAAGATTTACTAAAGTGGCTTTTCTCAAGTGTAATATACACACAAACACACACATATATATATATATATATATATATATATATATATATATATATATATACACACACACATAGAACTCACAGAACAATAACGGATACAAATGCAAGGAGTCGACAAAGAGTAAGATAATAACTGGTACATAGCGAATATATTAAAACTTTATAAATAAATAAATACATACACATTTGCAGCCTGCATTGAGTAACTTGTTCCTTCTGTACATCACAAGCATTTGTACGAAATGTGTGTTTAATGTTAATAAAGTTAATTTAATCCGAATTAAACTCCTTAATTTGAATAATTGTATAATTTCCATCTACATATTTAAAATAACTTTTTCTTTAATTAGATATAAAATATACATAAATATCCTAAAACTATGAATACTTTATTTGTCAGATTATTTAAGCACCATGACACATCACTTGTTCTGGACATAACTCCCTAAAAGGGCTAAGAAACTAATCATGAAATGCATGCAGCTAGTTGTTGCACATTCACCACACTTACATACTTTGAGGAAAGCCTTGGTACTTATGCCAAGCTACTGAGACCGAGCCAGGGATTCATCATAGAAACCTGTTTGGCTATGTGGGTCAGACTGTTTGGACCTTGTGTGAACGGAGTCATAGGACCCTCCAAGACTGTGAATCCCAGTCTCAGGCTGCATGGACGTTTCGCCACATGGGTAGGTCTCCATGTTCAGCCCAGTTCCACTCTATCTTCTAGTTTTCTGCGTGAGAAAAAGGTCACGGGAATATATTCAAAAACAGATCTTTCTCTTGTCAGCCCTTTAGAAACAGATTAGAAAAATATATCCTCTACTCTCACTTCCCATATCTGTACTTTGCAAATGCACAGATGTCATGTACACAGACACCTGTCTTACCAGAGCGATATCTACCGTATTTAGGAAATACAATGTGCCTAGCATTTTAAATAGAATAGGAGTCTAAATCTGTTTCAGAGCCCACAGCCACTCCATAGATGAAAAACAGAAGTTAAAATCTCAAATAAGGGGAACAAAGCAACGGATTAATTCATTTTTGCCACGGCATACTGTTGCATTCTTTTTCAAAGTTCAGTTCCTGGGTGGAATACAACACAATGCTATTTCTAGGAGGCAGTGGGTGCCTTGTGCCTATGCTTTGGGGGATAACACACAGGGTTTTGTACATTGTAAGGCAAGGGTGAAGTAGTCAAAATATTTCAAACTCACCTTACAACCTACTTCTGAATGCTCTAAAGTTTTAGTGTGTGAGCAGTGTGCATGCATACATTGCATACATATATAGTTTATCAATGTACACATCTGCATCTATGAGTGTTATGTTGTTTTATGGCAGAAACACCTGTGTGTGAGGGTCGCAGAATGTCTGCCATGCGATGTTGCACGTGGTAGTCAAACTCTGATACCAGCTTTTGGGGTATGAGGCACAGTTTGTATGGGGCATGCCAACAGTTCAGCGCTAACAGTTGTAGGGTGCTTGATGAGGACTGTCTGAGATAGTGTTGTATAAACAAGTGTTCATGTAAAGTGCCTTCGATATAATATGACATGAGCCAATGCACTTCTGGGATAATATGATTGGTGCTAAATTTCAGCACTAAAAGGTCAGATGTCTTGAGTTTGAAGTGTGACTCAAGATCTTGCACATCACTGAATAGGGATAGGCTAATGATACTTGGATTGTTTGCTCTACGTACAAATAAAAAAACAAGCATTTGCAATGCAATAGGTCTTGCATTTTTGAAAGCTAGAGCTTTCAGTGTTGAAAATGAAAAATGTTTTACTTTATTTTTTGTATGCAGTGGAGTGATGATATTTGCATAGCACTATTGTAATTTGTCTGACCTGTAAGAGGGGGGATTGTAAATATAAGGCTTAATACGTAACCTTGGATCAGTTAGAAAGTGTGCACAAAGGAAGGTAATTCCGGGGATACCGCTTACGTTTATTTTGTTTGAGAAAGAAGTTTAAGTATGCCTGCTACTTCATGTATAGGTATTTTGCTCAAGCTATACTATAAGGATACCAGGGTTATCAATCAGCAACAAATGGTTGGATATCACTGGATTTAAACATCTAACACCACAAAAAAAGATTTTTCTTACAAGTTCAAAGTAAAAAGAGCAGCTGTGTCACATGGGAGGGACGCTGACTGACAGCAGCCCAAGCCACAAACAATAATAACAAAAGCTGATAATAGTAAACCAGTGAATGTTACAGACAATCCACCTAGCTGTGTTTTCTAAAACACTGAATGTGCAATCTATACCATGCAAATTATTTTCTGATAAACACATTTCAATTCTATCCAGAATTTACTTTAGACATTACTGTCGGATTTTCTCTGTAGACAGTAGTGCACGGGAGATAAGGGTCACTTGACGACGACAAGCGGAAAGGGTGTCACAGATTTCCACTCAGAGATCACATTTGAACTTTCAACAGTGGTTGGTCTCCCATTCTGCAACATGGATCTGAAAATCAATCCGAGTAAAGCAAAAGTAATTGCCTTTACCCTCAAAAACAAACTTTTGGTCTTAGGACATGTGGCCGTCTCTGTGGGGCTTTAGCATTCCCCAATATCCTCTGCTAAACTAAATTTCTTCGATAATTGTTTTTTTCTAGCTCTCTCTTATTCTTACACTAAAAGAAAATCTGTTTCTCAGCTAAAACTGATGAATAGAACATTTTCATATCTTATCTTCTGTTGTGTTATGTTCTGTTAATTTAATTTGTAAGGCGCAACAGCTACCCAAAAAGGGTTCCCCGGCGCCAACCAGAAGGAGATCAAAACAAGCTGAAGATTATTGGTTAAAAAGCCAATTTTTTAAGGATTTACGAAATTGGGCATACACAGTTTCATTGCAAATCGATATGGGTAGAGAGTTCCTTAAGGAGGGACAGAGACAGGCAAAAGAACATCCGCCCATCTGTTACAATCTAATTCTGAGCACAGAGAATTTCACTTGAGTGGATGAGCGGAGGAGACGAGAAGGCACATAAGGATAAACCAAGGCCTGCAGGTATTGGGGGGGGCACTCCAGTTTTGATTTTGAACATACAGCTCAGGGCGTAGAACTTAATTCAGATTTCCGCCCTGAGCTAATAAAGCCAGGTAGCCAGAGACGGGGGCAGCTCTAGGAACCTGGCATATCAATCTGGGGGCGGAGTTCTGGACCACCTGCAACTTACATGTCACCTCCTTGTTAGTCCCCATATAGAGAATGTTGCTGTAGTCTAGTCTAGTGGTGACAAGAGCCTGGACTAAGGTTCTCTGGGTATGAACCAGCAGCATCCAAATAATCTTGTTAAGCCATTTCAGGATGGTAAAGCATGTAGCAGCCACCTTTACTGCTTGATGATGCATAGTTAATGAGTCATCGATGATGAAGCCTAAGTTACGAAAATGGCGGGAGGGCTGAGGAAGGGCGCCCATTTCAGTAGGCCAATGTTGGGGAACCCAAAGAACTTCATTCTTCCCCAGACCTGGGTCTTCTCTCCATTGAGCTTGAGACAATTTGCCTGCATCCAGGAAGCAATTTTACCCAAGCCCAACTGGAGGGAGGGGGGGGGGGGGGAAGTCTCAGACGCCCTCTCGACTGAAAGAGAAAAGATAATCCGGGTGTCGGCCGCATAGGAGAACATGGACAGCCCAGCTTCCTCTCCAACATCAGCCAAAGGTCTGACGTATAGGTTAAATAATAAAGGGCTAAGAATGGAGCCCTGAGGTACCCCATAAGGTGAAGAATGAGTATCGGAACTGGCTGTTGGAGAGAAGACCTGGAAGGTCCGATTAGCGAGAAAAGAAATAAGCCAATTGAGAGCCAACCCACTGACGCCCAATGATCTTAAGGCTTTCACTAACACGGTGTGAGACACCGTGTCAAAAACCGCACTTAAGTCAAGGTGTATGAGGGCGACTGTGTCTCCAGAGTCTAGGTGGCGAAGCTATCTTTCCGTAACACCAAGGAGTGTTGTTTCTGTTGAAAAGCCAGCTCTAAATCCAGATTGAGATGGATGTAGGAACGTTTGTGACTCTACAAATTGGGACAGCAGTAGATTAATATGCCTTTCTAAAATCTTTGAAAAAGCCGGTAGGTAAGAAATAGGGCAGCAGTTAGAGGGCAGATCAGGATCCGCATTAGCCTTCTTCAGGAGGGGGAGCACCATAGCATGTTTCCACTCTGGTGGGATTATTGCTTCCTGTAAGGAGGCATTCAAGAGTTCCATGATTACCATTAGTGATGGCGGCTCAAGCTGCTGGAGCACAGAGATAGGGAGAGGGTCCCTGAGAGAGCCTGATTTATTACTGTCTAAAAGACGTTTAAAGGAGCCGATGTCTAGTAGAGACCATGTTTCCAATTTAGTCATGGATTCAGAGGTCTCCCCATCTCGATAAGAGTAGGTATTGTCTGTTAGAAACAATGGAGATGCTGGCTGGGGGGGTTGTCAGGCAGCGGCTGGGCGGAATTATCAGACTGCTTTCCCTCTATTTCAGAGTAATTTTCTCCACTGTCTGGAGAAAAAAATTTGCCAGGTCTTCGCATTGCAGACAATTCAAAGAAGAAGTCCTAGATTGAGTTTCCGAGCCAGAAAGCTCCTTCACCATTTTAAGTTATGTCTTGGAACAGTTCAGAGCACTGGAGATGGTCACGGATACATATTCCGTGCAAGCCGACTTACAGAGAGTGTGATATTCTCTTTTGGCCCTCGTAATAGGCAAATTTGGAATCTGACACATAGCTCCTTCTCCAGCATCTTTCCAACAACTTACATTTAGTTTTCTCCATTTTAAATTTCTCAGTAAACCAAGGCGCGGGGGGAGGGTGGTTGTTTACCTTTTTTAAGGCGGGAGGAGACAGGTGTTGATGGCATTAAAGAGCCACTTTTGTACGGCACCCGAGAGAGTATCCAACAATTGTTTGAAAAAGGGAGTATTTGAGGACAAGATCTTATTTAAAGCTACAATATCTAATTTTCCCCAGTTTCTTGTGGGTTTCCTGAAGTTCGGACTGACAGAAAATGAATTTGCTAAAATCTCCAAACGAAAGCCAGTGGCAAAGTGATCAGACCAGCATAAAGGAAGCGCTGGACAGCAGTGAATGTTGGATAAACTGGAAAAAACAGGATCCAATAAGTGGCCGACCACATGAGTAGGGCTAGAATTCTACTGTTCAATGTTCATTGCTGCCAAATCAGAAATAAAAGTAGCACTGGTAGTACATGTAGGATCCTCCAAATGCAAATTAAGGTCACCCAGAATAGAAAAATGTGCAGCATTCATAAGAAAAAGAGTTATTAAACCAGGAAAAGATTAAGCCCATGGGCCAGACGGCCCATGGAAGCAGTACACTAGTATCCCACAAAATGTGAACTTAGAGGTTAGGGCCAGCTTAAATAAGGCTGTCTCACAGTTCCTAAAAGGCAGGTCGGCCACAACATCAGGTCCAGAACTCTTGTGCAGCCATGCCTCAGTAAGAAACATGGCGTCCGGTTGTTCACTGACCAAAAGATCAAAGATGTCAGCTTTATGTTTGAGAAGAGAGCGGCAGTTAGTGCTAAGGAAGGAAAATTCCTCATTAACTGGGGAGGCATTGCTAAGGAAAAGGTCTTTTTGTTTAATGGTCAGCGGACTAAAATCATGACAGGGCGCTAATTTCAAGGAAAAGCCACAGCATAGACAATTTTTGCCCCGTCCTCAGGATGTAATCAGGTGCAGTCAGGGACCGGTATGTTACGGCAAACCATTAGATACTTAGTAGAAAAACATAACCTATGGCCCATTTTTGGATAAGAGGTCATGGCCCCGGGTCCCGTTTGGGCGCACATGGGCTTGCCTTTGGAACGCCATTGGCGCACCCGTTGCGCGCGTCAGTTCTGAGGGCATTAAATAGTGATAAGGCAGGACGGCGTGCAGCGACTAGAACTCTGCCTACAGGGAGCGTGTGGCCGAATCAAGACGGCCGCCGGGGAGAGAAAAGCCTTGTAAAGTGCTTAGTGCAGAGAAGAAATGAGGACTGGGTTTAACACACTCAGTTTAGCATAAAAATCAGGCGGCAGTCAGCATCAATTCATACGTTTTTTTTTGTTTTTTAAAGCAGTGTCACTACAAAATTTCATTCAAAGGCAAAGCATAGCAGCAATAAAGTAAAACAACGAGTTTAAGAACATTCTGCATAGGTCCACAACAGTGACTGCATGATCCTAACTTAAATTCAAAGAGTCTATGCTCTACCTTGATTACCTGCATGGTTCAACACTTCCAAAGAGTACATAACTTGATTACCTGACCCATTTTAAGGATGTTTGAACCATCTTCTGATATAACAGAAATTTATAGGAAGATTATAAATCTGGATGTTCAGATTAGGCAATTTTGTTTTACTATTAAATGGAGGAAAGGCTTCTTCTCTAAAACTAGTTACAGATCTCCAGTCCGCTGTTGGTTGTGGAAAATGGGTTAGCATTCCCAGATTTTATCAGATCTCTGCTGACCAAATTGGCACTACAATTTTTTCTATATCCATCAAAACCTGCCTGCCCCCAAACTTGGGGATTTTATACATTATCATTTAGGGACTAAAGCAGGGGCGTAGGGGAAACAACCATTACAATGTGGTCATAACCGCGCAAGACCATTTCCATGAATCGTTTACCAAGAATATGCCCTTACCACACATGCCTTTACACCGAAATCGTACATGCGTGGTTAAGGCAAGGCATGTTCATTGTAAAGGATGCGTGGTTATGATGTGTTGTAGTGGAAGCACCAGGAACCACTCCTGCTCGGTAAACAGCCCTCACAACGAAGCAGTTACCCTGCATGCAATTACAATGCGGTCGTTACAACGACCGCGTTGTAACAACGCATACCATTACCCCGCGAGTCGAATCACCGACTTGCGAAGGGGGGGGAAGGTATTGGATTTAAAATCCAACACCTTCCCTATTGTCCGCACAGACTGTAGTTGGAATAGTAAATTATACTATTCCAACATCCAGCGACCCCTCCGCAAGTCGTTGTTCCGACTTGCGGGGTAATGGTATGCGTTGTTACAACGTGGTTGTTGTAACGACTGCATTGTAATTGCTTGCCGAGTGAAGGCATGCGCGAAAAGGAGGCATATTCCTCCTGCGCCCACAGTCCTCCAGAGGTGGGTGCCCCGTCCTCGACATCCAACCAGGGGCAAAGGGTTTTAGGGTGCAGTGCTGGTAGAGGTCTGTGGTAGAGCAGTTTTAGGGCTAACGACAGGGTAAAGTGGATGTTTTAGGGATCAGGCTAGGCAGGGGGCCCAGTGGGGTGGGTTTAGGGTTAGGGAAAGGGTTTAACGGTTCAGGGCTGGGCACTACTGGTTCCTGCTTGGCGGCACAGAATCAGGCAAGCCAACCACCGCAAAGGGAAGGATGCCTCACCTGCTGGACTGGGCCTGTCTCTCCGTGGTGTGCACCAGCCCCGCTGAGCCTCTAATGTAGCTGGCTCCAGGGTGTTTCACTGGTTCGCCCCGGCCCTCAGGGCATATCATAACTAGGTGCTCTCAAGCAGGCTGCGGACACCCCCACTCAGCCTGACCCTCTGCCTTCAAAGGCCAGAGACACGTTCTGTATGGGGTCGGAGCCCCACAACAGTTTTGGCGGGCCCAGCAAGACAATGGACGGGTGGAGGGTGGGAGGGATGGAGCAGACCAGAGACAATGGAAGAAGAAGAAATTGGAGGTGTGGGGAGTCAATGACAAATGAAAAATAAAGAAATGAGTGAGGTTGAAGCACAACAATGGTGAGTAACGGCAGTGTGGTTGATGTGGGAACAGTCATGAGTGATTGTCTGTGCTTGTGCAAAATTTTACTATGTATATATTTTTACCAACCATGCCTTTACAACAACATTTTCATTGTAAAGGCATGCATAATAAAGCCATATGCGTGGTAAAAATGTTCACTGTAAATGCATGTGTGGAAATGACGCATGTGTTGTACTGATGGTGGAGTAAAGTCTTGCGTGGTAGTTGCACACCTTGTTCCATCACAGGGGAACATTTAGGCCCAGGCCAACCCATATTAATCTTTGCCACACCCCAAAATGATCCAGGCAGCTGGCACAATATTAAATTAAAACTCAGTTTATGTAAAGAAACTGCATTCATATTTGAATGCATACAATCAAAGTAACAATGGTGGAGTTCTGATGCCTTTAAATTTTGTTTCTATTTTGTCACATCTGCTGTGCCAAAGGCAGGGGTAACATGTCAGGCTATGTCTTCTGAGGGATTGCTACTTATTCTTTTAACACAGAGATGTTTACTTTTCTTTCTGACTGCAAATACAAGTGTTTTGTAAAGTAAACTATGTGACAATCTCAGTGGAGTACACGGAGTCTGAAAAGAAAGATTGTATTGCAATTGTTTCTATTACACAACATTATTTAAATATCTGTAAATGAACTGTGCAAATATGTCAAAATATATCCGCGGGTTTGAAAGTACAAATGAAGCACATTTTGTTTTGCAATTCTGAAGTGTGATAGAAACAAAGTTTTCAATAAGATCAAAACAAATCGTGGAAATTCACAAATGATAAATATTGTATAGTATAGTTTTGTATCGTATTGTTTTGCAGCATTTCCATAGAGCTTACTATGGCTATATGGGTCACTGAACCGTTTACCTACATGAGCAGCAAGCTATGCCACATAGGGACTGTGGTTGGAAGGTTATTGTTTTTTAATTGTTACACTATGTGGGAAGTCTTTCCATGTTGTCAGCGATAACCAGCGAGGTGCGGTTATCATGTTAAGAGACACATTGCCTACCAGTGTGGTGGATGATGAGGTGTGAGAGACACAGATGCGCAGTATATGTTTTTTCAGTACGGTGGCAGATTTGAACCGCTCTGCAGGTCACTTTGTGGTGTTATTTAGGATGAAAGTCTACTTAGCTAGTTACTGCACTAGTTTGTCCAATCAAAAAAATTGTGTATAGTTGTGGGCCTGAAGTGGCATGGCTGGAGAGAAAGAGGTGGAGAGATATGCTGGAAATGGCATTGTTACTATCATCCCATTACGGAGTGTCATTGCTCAATGTAAAGAAGCAGGTATAGTGTTTAGCTATTCGGGCCTGCAGTGATGGACTAGATGAAAGTCCTCCGATTCACCCTGCCTGTTCATTTGGTAATAGCAACACAGCACATTCTGTCCATCAATTGTTCTTTTTTAATCGGTCCCTTAAAGTAGGACGGGTATGCCCTGACGTGTGTCCTGTGATCGCCATGCCTCTGGAGTCAAGCTAGCCTGTCTAGTAGGGGTGATACACAGACACCGGTCTCAAGATGCTTGTTTCCAGTCCAAGAGGAGGGAAATGGCAGTAAGAAAGAAAGAAACGAGTAGAAAAAAGCAAAACAGAGCAAGAAACAAGTAGAAAAGGGCAAAAAAGGGCAAAAGAGGGAAAGAAAAAAGCAGAAAAAAGCAAAACTGAGGGCAAGAAATCAGCAGAAAAGCCAGGTCAATCCACCCCTATGCAGCAGACTCTAAATTCCTCTAATCTTTACGATCAGTGTGCACCTGACTTTTACAAAGGATGTTGAGGCCTATCTGGAAATAATTTCCATCTTACGTCCTGAGAACCAGCAAGGCAGTAAAAGACTGAAGCAACAGCATTGGCAGGTGAAGAGCAGCACCCATTTTTTTTTAAACTGTGTTTTTATTGCAGAATTCTAAATAATGTACAATCAGTTGTTCCTGGTGTCACAGCTCTGATACATGTCCTGCACCCCACTCAAATAACACTATTTGTGGCCTGAAAAGGAATCCCCGCCCTCACCCATATCAGTGTTCCCCTGGCAAACGCAGAGTAGGCTGTGCTAAATACCTGGCCACGCCATCGCTTCTGCAGCGCTGCGCATTCCTGTTTGGTAAGATGGGTCTCCTGAAGGAACGCTATCTGGATTCCACGTCGCACCAAATATGCATGCAACTTATGGCGTCTGGACATAGTATGTAATCCACGCACATTCTATGTGATACATTTCAGTTCAGGTAACGTCCCCATAGTAACAATCTCTCAACGGTTCCACTTGCGAACTTTGCCGGCCCACACCAGAGCCGTCTAACCCCAAACCCTCAACATCCCGGATAACTCCCCCAACCCTCCACCCCAGAACAGGACCTAATAACACATCATCAGACCCCATCCAAACTATCACAACCATTCACACAATACTATCCTGTAGTAGTTACCACAGGTTGCCTTAAGGGCAATGGAGGGGTGGTCGAGCCCCGACGGGTGGCAGCCCCGGCCCCAGCCCCAGCCCCCAGCCCCATGATCCCCCACTGCAATGTGACACAGCTACAACATTCGAACGTGTTACCATTTGTCCCAGCTCTGCCATATTCAGTCCGCCGACAACGGCCCTCCTGAAGGGTCATGCCATCTACAAGTCATCCGCCGATCTCGGCGTCACCTCCGGGCCCCTGGTGCTGTCGACATCCGAAAGTTCAGTTCCCGATAGCCTCCTTTCCTCATCAGTGTCCGATCCCCTAAGCGAGTCCTCCTTCTGCGATCCCGTGAGTGCCGCTGTTGCCGCCAGAGCTCCCTGCCTATCAGCCGCCAGCTGTGTGAGCTTTAAGGCCTGTTGGGTTTTGTTCCGTTTGCGGATACGTTGTGATTGGCGCATCCGCTGTTGTTTAGGCTGCCCTCGATCACCCCCGCTCTTACGGTCTGTGCCCAAACTGTACAATTCAAGCCAGGACCAGGCATCTTCGGGCGTCAAGAAAAACTGCGTTGTACCATCATGTATCACCCTCAGTTTGGCCAGAAAGAGCAGCGAATATTGGATCCCCTCGTCTCTGAGCTCCTTCTTGACAGACAAGTACGTGGCCCTGCGCCGCTGTATCTCCCGAGTGTAGTCCGGGAAGATAGTGACCGAACTGTTCTCCACCTTAAAAGGCCCCACGGAGCGCGCAGTTTGAATCAACAGGTCCCTATCTTTATAATGGAGGACTCTGGCCACCACAGGTCGGGGGGGACGGCACTGCAACGGCGGTTTGGCGGGCACCCTGTGTGCCCTTTTGAGCGTAAAGAAGGAAGAATGGCCCTCCGGGGCTACTTGCGTCCGAAACCAGTTCTCCAGATAGGCTATCATGTCCGTACCCTCTATTTTTTCTGGCAGGCCTACCACCCGCACATTGTTTCACCGATTGCGACTTTCGGAATCTTCGGCCCTCTTCTCTAGGGTCGCCAGTCGCTGCAGCGCATCTTTGAGTTTGCATTCCACTGTCACCACCACAGGTTTCAACTCTTGGAGGGTCGTTTCGTTGTCTTTGACCCTGTCTACTAACTTGGCATGGTCCGCCCTCAGAAGTCCCAGCCCCGTCGCCACTTGGGTGATGTCCTGATGCAGTGATTCCTTTGTGGCTGCTATTGCTTCCAAAATTTGATCCAGGCGTTTGTTCATTCTGCGCTCGGATAGCGTGCCATCAGTTTCCGCACCGTCCTCTCGAGCGTCGTCCTGGTCCATCCCGCCCTCCTTCTGATCCTTAGGTTTCATGATGAGCCACGGAGCAGTGCACCACACCTCAGATAGGCGTCCCCCAGCGCATCTATTTCACAGCCACCGTCGTTCCTGCTGGGCAAGTGCACAGTACGGCAGTGGGCCATTCCAGGAGTCTTCCGCTTGTGTTCTCCCAATGCCTATTACACTGTTGCGCTGCAGAGATGGTATGTGCAACACAGAGCACCCGGTATGATCACCACTTATGTCAATGCCTAGCTCAAGGCTCCCTTATTCGTGCAGCCCGGGCGTCCCTCCCTCTGGCAAGGCCCCAGGGCCGGTGATCATGTAGCCTGCACTCGCCTCGCCAGCTGAAGGTCCATGTTCGGTTCCCTCCCGTGGCAGCCCTCTGTAAGCACAGCGTCCACCAGGCTGTGGTCCGTCAAAGGCCTCACACCCCAATGTCCTCTATTGTGCTCCTGTCCACTGCAAACCAAGGGCCCTCCATCAATTGCCGTGCCCGTAATCCACTTCTCCCCAACAAATGTTTTATGTCAGGTCTACCCGGGCCCGTATTCCGCCGCTACCTGCTGGTAGGCGATATGCCACTCAAGCGCTCCGTCGCGGGCCCCAGGTATACCGGCCGTGCAGCGCCAACGGTCCGTCCGCGTTCCCAGCTCTGAGGCACCCGGGTGAGCTCCGCAGCCCCCTCCTCTGTAGGACCTCTGCCGTGGTCCCGCTGCTCACCCTGCAATCGGCGGCCGTTCCAGGCGGCCAGCAGCGCACATCCCCTCGCTCAATGTCAGAGACTCCGCGGTGGGTCCCGGTGCACTCCGCTAGGGGTATACGTCATCGGTCACCGGCACCGCGGCTCCTTAGCGTCCCCCACACACAAGATTGGTCGTTATCCTGGCGGTAAGGGGAAGCCTCCATCCACCGTACGAGTTGCTCTCCGCCCTCAGTACAGCGGAGAACCTTCGCTGCTCCACTCTACTGCTGGAAGCCGCCCCTAGCCGTCCTCCTGCCCAGCGCCACTGTGGAGGTACCTTGCGGATCTGCAGCACTTCTATCCCGGGGCCAGTGACCGCTGCAGCAAGGTGCCGTGATAGCCTATCAAGGAGGGCAATGGCGCCCGGCGTTCTCCAGACCTGCAGTCATGCTCCGGGGGTGTACCTGCTCAGATCGCCCAGGACGCCGCAACTCAGTCCTGTCGGCCGATCTGCGCCGCCATCTTGCCTTCACCTCGTCGGCCTGGCCGGAGATTTCGCCCACAGTTTCAGGGTATTTCTAGGTCTTCGTCAACCATCACATTGAGCCAGCTGGCTGCCGCAGTCGTTCCGGCATTCGTTGCCGTAGCTATAACTGCACCAGCTGCGATTTATCAGGATTATTGAGGGGATCGGGCTCGGAGCTAGTTGCTCACGCCGCTGCCTCCTCCATCGGCGCCCAAACCACGCCCCCAAGAGCAGCACCCATGAGGGAAAAGGCAGCAAGCAGGAAACAAAAGTCAGCTAACGGGGGGGGAAAGGCAGAGGTACAGAAGTGCCACAAACAGCAAAGTGGTGGGCATTCTAGAGCTTTATGAAGCTAAAAGCTTATAATGTTTGACATTGCTCAGCATTCCATCCAACAATTGCTCTTTTTCCATTTGTCGCCGTAAGTGGGACGGGTATGCCCGGAAGTGGGTCCTTGCTAGTCATGCCTCTGGAGTAAAGTTAACCTGGCTGATATGGGGCAATACCCTGAAATCGGCCCCAGAATACTGGTTTCTGGTCCAGGGAGGACCTGGCCTGGCAGTTCGGGCTAGACTGTTCCTCTCGGAAGCAGGGTCAAGACTGATTTGCATATGGCTGGTTCCAAACTGGAATGGCATGGTGAGCAAAAAAACGATGGATTTAGGCCCAAATCTCTGTACTGCGGGTGAATGTTTGACATTATTCAGCATTGCGTCAATCAATTGTTCTTTTTGCATTTGTCGCCCTAAGTGGGACAGGTATGTCCAGACATGGGTCCCGTGCTCCCCATACCACTGGACTCAAGCTAGCCTGGCTAATGAGGGGTGATACCCTGAAACTGGTCCCAGGTTGCTTGTTTCTGGTCCAGGAAAGACCTGGCCTGGCAGCGCGGGCTGGACTGTTCCAATGTGGAGCAGGGTCAAGACTGATTTGCATATGGCTGTGTCAAAACTGGAATGGCATGGTGAGCAAAGAAAACTATGGATTGAGGCCCAAATCTCTGTACTGTGAGTGAATGATTGACATTGTTCAGCATTCTGTCCATCAATTGTCTTATGTGAATGAAAGAGATCTAAGTTACAGTTGATTTCTGAACACTGAGTGTTATGGTGGTAGTATTAGTATGGGCCAGAAATACTATATTTGAAATTACGTAACTATATAATGCACCAGTAAACCATAGGTCAGCCCTTGTTAGCTTACCTGAATATTGAAAGTAGTTTGCTGGCTGTTTCCAATCTGTGAATTGTAAGCTGAAGACTAAGTTTGAGGGTGCAACTGTCTTTTTGCGTTCTGTTATTGGGATGTGAGGTTGTCTAGTTGTCTTGGAAATAGCCATGCTTTCAACTGCATTCTGAAGTGTATGTGCTCCTGGATTTTTCGAATGCCGGCTGGTAATGAGCTCCAGAACATGGTGGCTTGTATTGAGAAAACAGTGCCTCCTACGGGCGTCTATGGTAAGATGGTATGATTAGTGGTGGAAGCTCAGCATGCCTTTTTCTTTATATTGATTGCATTTAAATTGTAGGTATAGCGGTTCTTTTCCTTGTGAAGCTCTGTGGACAAAACAAAGTGCCTTGAACATTGTTCTTCTAGCAATAGATAACTAGTGGAGTAATTGCAAGACCAGTCTTGCAGCAAAGATTTTTCTCCATCTACACCCTACAGAACACATGACTCCAGATACATTTTGCTGGGTGAAGATGGAGGAGAAGCGTTACTGCAGCATTTTGGATGAGTTCTATTTTGCATATGAAGAATGCTGGCATTCCAAGGTATAGGCTGGTGACATAGTAATGCTTGGAGATTATGAGAGGATGCATTGCAGCTTTTGTTTGGAATCCAAAGTATGAGAAGATGTAAAATAGTGTTTTCATTGTATAGAAGGCACTCTTTGTTATGTTCTTACCATATATCAAGTATAGGTCTGAATCCATGGTTACCTCTAGGTTTCGCACTACTCTTAGTTGCATTAGATGATATTAAATAATTGAATCAAGTTTGGTAAGGGGGTAAGGTAGATGTTGAATAATAGAGGGGATTTGATGAACACCACCGTTTTGTGTGTGAGGACTTCATGCATAAGGTGGGTCCACCACTAGTCTGCAGTCACAGCCGATAGGCAAAGAATATAATGGTCATTTGCTAAACCCCCTTCTCACCTTTCACATACATGTCACACAAGAGTTTGCTTTATAAAAAGATTGCACAACTGTACAGCACATTCAGTTATGTTGGCCTTCAGCCAGCAACAGTTATGACCTCTGCAATGCCTGATACACAAGTGGTTGTCACTACCTATGTCTACCAGCCATTCAGAAGCAATGTTCAATCAAGAAAATCTCTCGATTCCAATATGTCATAGTGCTCTGACAAGTCAGATAAGACTTACAATTGACTTGCATTGCTCCAGCCTACAGCCTTTCTAGGGCTTTGGGTTTTCTGTGAAATATATTCCGGTGAGATAATGTATCTGCTTGAGAGATCCTTCTTCAGAAATTGTAAAGCTACATGTTCCTGTGTGGACTTACATTTCGATATTCTGTCCTTGATATTTTTGTACCACAATATGTTGGTGGTCGATATTTAGTAGTACAACCAACCACAGAAATAATACAAAAATACCAAAATACATTGTGTGCTTTAAAACCTTGCATACTGTACCTTTTCCCCTAAAAGTATCTGTGAAAGAATGCACCCGTAGTGCACAGCTTTAATGTTTGCTCGTAGCGAAGGGCCATACCCCCCTAAAAATATACTACTGGCTATGGGCCAACAGTTAAGGAAACACCAACTTCTACAAAACTTCAGTGAAGGCTGGTTGAGTCGGACTCCAACTAACTGCATGTACCGCCACCAATAGACAGACAACATAAGCAAAGAATATTAAAAAGTACGGGAAGCTGAAGAGAATTCCCGAGTCAATAACAGTAAACCAAGAACTCGGTCCAGGAAACTTATTTCCACTCTCCTAGCTGAGAAACAGAAGTGAAATATAAGCTTATTAAAAAAGGCCGTATCACTATTTGCTGCAGTAAACAGCACTCTGGACGGTGGCATTTACCGCCTTACTACACTACCACTATTAAGTACATACGTTTACCACTTAACTCATAACCTATAAGCAACATCCTCTGAAAAGTATTTCCGGCTGTGCAAGTAAAGACAGCTTTAAATTAATATCCGTTCTGCTTGAAAAAAGCTGGTTTCTAAATTCTGCAGACTTCACAGCGCACGAGCTACCACAACTCGTTAATGGATTCTGAGCGAGGCTTGGACACGCTGGGTAATAACTGAAATTTGCAAAGAAGCAATGCCCGAGAGACAATGCCGGCTTCCTTGCTAGACAGCACGTTTTATTTTTCTGAGCTTTTTTATGCCTCCCTTCACAGGGCTGCAATAATTCAGCTTCTACAGGGTACTCACTGACAGTGCTGATTCCGCTGACTCGCCCGTTCTGTATTTTATGCATTCTTACAATTTAGTTCGAGTCCTGTGAACAAAGAATTCTAGTTTCAAAAAAGGGAAAACAGCGATGCTGAATCAGCATACACGACTTCAAAGGATGTATAGGTACGAAAAAAACAGAAGAAAAACAAATGAGCGAAATAGGTTTACATTTCCAGGACTCCGCGGCAGAAAATCAAAGCAGGTTCCCATTACCAGTGGAGCTAGGCAGCCCTACTCACACTGTCAGCAGAACAGACCATTGCGTCTGCAGCGCTGCGTAAGTCTGCATACATTTGCTTTATTTGACCGGTACACGCATCGCGTGCCTGTCGAGTGCAGGCCGGGCACGAATGTATGGGGTTGAGCAGACTTCCCATTCGACCATGAACTTTTGCTCACCCCCCGCCTTCAAGGAACGAGGCGTCTGCAAGTAAGAGACTCAAGCAGTGGTGCACATATCTGTGTATCCGACCACAAACGTTTTAAGGCATGAACAAAGTGGGCTCTGCCCCAAGGCCCCAGCCTTTCAAGGGGCCCCTGATAAGCGAGAGCTCTGCTCTGCAGAGTCTTGCCCCGATGAGCTTGAATCATTTTTTAATAGATTGTTTTTAAATCAGTTTCTTTAATTTATTTGTGTGTGATATGTGAGAGGCTACTAAAGACATTTTAAAGAAACATTTTGTGTTTATGTTTTAAGCAACCAACATCCATAAAAAAGTTTCTTTTAGGTCAAAACATCACCTCTGATAGGGGTAATGGGAGGGAGTCACAGAAATTATTTGCAGTAATATTAGTGAGTTGCTGCTGTGTTTCAATAATGTCACTTTCCCTGAATATTAGGTAGAAACACATTCAGAATGTGGACAAGTGTGCGTGCCTGTGCACGGTCAATAACCCGGCCTAAGAGGGTACGAAAGAGCTGAAACTGGTTCATGCATTCAAAGCTGTTTGGAACAGGGCCCGCCAAAATGCATTTGGCCCAGGGCCCCCAAAATCGTTAAGATGTCCCTGAAACAGCGTCGACCGCAGTGTCTCTGCCGACGCTGGGCGGATTTCCCCCTTGACTGCCTCCACTGGAGCCGCGCGCCGAGACCTAAGATGGCGGCCGCGGCCCGGTGACACTGTTCTCCCCGGGGCCCCCTGCGTACAGCAGTGAGACGACTGCCGGCAGATTGCCCAGATCGAGCGGCGAGACCTGCGGGGGCTGGCGCTGCTCTGCCCGGCCACTACGACACCCCCCGACTACGGGAGCCGCCCAGACACTCCCAGGGCTCACCCCTGCTGCGTCCCGGTCCCCGGTGGCCGCACCGGGCAGCCCACGAAGCCTGCTGACATTGCAACGCCCATCGCCGGAGGTGAGCGCGGAGCGAGGACTACCTGCATGACTGGGGCGCCCCCCGCTGCCATCTGATGCCTGTTCCCCGACTGTGCCTGACCTCAACATGGCGCCCATACTCGGCTGAGAGGGACGGCATCTCCACTGCCCATTACTACCCAGGGCGGGAGTCCAACGGGACCAGAACAGTCGCTCACGGAGATCCAGGAGGCGTGGTTTGAAGCACCCCCCAGCGAACCCCTCCAAGAGCCAAGGATCCTCCGCCTCGAGATCACCTGATTTAGCGCAGATCATGCAAGAACGACGAGACGCCCTGAGAGCGGTGGTTGAACTGCACTCGTCACCCCTGGCACCAGACCTGGAACGCCATCCACACCTCTTCACTCCGGAAAAAGATCATGACAGTGATGGCATGATGTCGGGAATTGGTCAGGCCTCTTCCCCCTGGTCATCACGCAAACGATGGACGCTATCCTGGATGGACGACCCAGCACATCTGAGTAATATATGACTGGATTGTATCCTCTTTGTGAACACCTTACTAACTGAATGTGCTCTGAATCTACTTAAGCGCTCTTCCTATGAAGGCTCACGCGCGACATACGTCACTCCTACAAAAGCCCGATCAGCGCCCAGCCTCGCATGCACACACGCTGCCACCCCCGCAGTTACTTGTTGTATTCTTCCCCTAGTGGGACACTAGTTTGGATATACCGCCTCCGGTGATGTCTCCTCTGCATTGGGACTGTTTCCCGCCCCCTGTTACAACAGTTTTCCCCCCTGTCAGTTCCTGTCCCTTCCCCTCAGCAGCAAGGCGCGCATTGGCATGCACACGATATGCGACTTCACATTCCCCCGGGCCTCCTGGGTGCTCTCAGGTGTTTACACGACCTATGATTGATGGCAGCTCCACGATCGGACGTTAATGTCCTCACACTCAATGTACGGGGCCTTCACACGCCCAGTAAGCGATATTCTGTTTACTCATACATCAAGCGCAAGACAGCTGGGATTGCTCTCCTGCAGGAGACACACATTAACAGCACCGAACTGGGCAGACTGCAAGCTAAATGGCGCGGGACGTTCTGTGCCACGACCTACTCGGCATTTGCGCGCGGCGCTTTAATCTGGGTTAGGCCAGGCACCCCCTTCCGGGAACTTAAGCGGGTGGTGGACAAGGAGGGCAGATACGCTCTACTAGAGGGGCTCTTAGACGGCCAAGGGATCCTCCTGGGCAGCATATACGCCCCTAATTCTGAACAAGATAAGTTCTGGGATCACCTTACGGGAGTCCTGGCCAAATTCATTGCCATTCCCTGGATCTTGGGAGGCGATTACAACTGCACGCTTGACCCCTCCCTGGACCGATCGCACCCCCCCCTCCACGCTCCCCAGCCCCCCGACAATCAGAGTTGTTCCGTGCTTGGGCTACACACTGGGCGCTCACCGATGCTTGGCGACACTTACATCCTCATACCCACCTTTATTCGTTCCACTCACAACCTCTGGGTCCGCCTTGACAGGTTTCTATGCTCAGCGCAGATCCTCCCTACGGTCGTCTCTGCGGACTACCTGGGGCGGGTCATTTCAGATCATGACGCTCACTTACTGCGACTCACCTGGCGCCCCCCGCACCCACCAGTCTCTATCTGGCGACTTCCTAGGGAATGTTTGACTGATCAGGTGTTCCGAGACTCGCACACGTGCAGCATACAGGACTACTTCACACACAACACGAACCCGGCTTCTTCGACACTGATAGAGTGGGATGCGTTCAAGGTGGTGGCACGGGGGGAATGTATTAAAGAAATCACAGGGGTCCGGCGCACGTTGGAACAGGCACTCACAACCACGGAACAGCGCCTAGCTACACTCAATAAACAAGTTGATCCCTCTGAGGAACACGCTGTGCTCACAGCTGAAGCAAAGTCAGCCTACCAAACTGCCTGTGCCGATCTCAGGAAATATAATTTTAGGGCCCATGCCTCCAGAGTCCATAGAGACAGGGACAAAACGGGTGCAATGCTCGCATGGCTGGCGCGACAAGACACCGAAACCAGACCGATCACAGACATCGTCACCCCGGAGGGTGAACTCGTGCGTTCCCAGGCAGAGATCCTCCTAGCGTTCCAACGGTATTACACCATGGTGTACGGCGCTCGGAACTCGCTCTCTCCATCATCTGTCACCCATTTCCTTGAACCGTTGCCACTACCCACGATCTCTGATGCCGACAAACTCGCGCTCGACACCAAAATAGCAGCTTCAGAAATTACTCAGGCGCTACGGACCCTATCTCGCAACAAAGCCCCGGGTCTCGACGGCTTCCCGCTAGAATACTATTCGACTTTTTCCCCTCTAGTGATCCCACGCCTGGCGCAGGTGTTCGCGACGGCCCTCGATCAGGGTGTGTTACCCCGCTCATTACGGGAATCGGTAATCGTAACCTTTTTAAAGCCACACCGGGACCCCCATCGTATGGGCTCGTATCGCCCCATCTCTTTACTGTCTGCAGACTGCAAACTCCTCGGGAAGGTATTGGCAGACAGATACGCCCAGGTCATACGCCCGCTGGTCCACCCGGACCAGTGCGGCTTTGTCCCAGGGAGAAACACCTCACAGAACATCCGCCGCGTCTTCCATGTTCAGGACCAGGTACGGGACAGATATCCTCGCTCCGCCTGCCTCATCCTGGACTTAGAGAAGGCGTTCGACACTCTCCAATGGCCATACCTCTTTTCGGTCCTCCATCGCCTCAATATCGGCCCAGTACTTACGGCATACACGCGACTCCTCTATACCGACCTGTCCACACGGGTCCGGATTGGGAGACACATCTCGGCGGCGTTCGAGGTCCGGCGAGGCACGAGGCAGGGATGCCCCCTCTCGCCGCTCCTCTTCGCCCTTGCAGTCGAGCCACTGGCGATCAGATTACGCCAAGATGGTCTGAACTGGGGCATCCCACTCGCAGATGTCACACACAGCGTCTCTATGTACGCAGACGACCTCCTCATCTATGTCCGGGATATTACGGCCGACCTCACCCCCATATGGACGGCGCTCACCGAATTCGCGGACGCCTCGGGCCTCCGAGTGAATTGGGATAAATCCACGGTATATCCCTTTCACCCGGACCTGCCACCCCGCGATACCTGGCTGGGGACGCAAAAGATCTCATGGTCCACGGATGCCCCCCGATACCTAGGGGTCCGACTTTACCATTCTCCTGCCGACATCTTCGGGGGCAATCACTGTAGGGCGCTCACGGGCCTCCGACCGACAGTTGCTTTCTGGACCAGACTCCCACTGGCCCCGATAGGACGCATTGCCCTGGCTAATATGGTAATGCTCCCCCGGCTCCTTTATCACTTTACCAACTTGCCGGTAGTCCCACCCAGGTCCTTCTTCCAGGACCTCAATTCCCTCCTAGGTACCCTAATTTGGGGATCGGGCCGGCACAGGGTGGCCCTGAAAACCCTTCAGCTTCCCACCACCCAGGGGGGCCTCGGAGCCCCATCCTTCGAGTCCTACTTTCTAGCGGCCCAGCTCCAATGGCTGTCGTACTGGACAGCAGACCGGTACACACAAGAGGCCAATACCCCAACGGGTAGGATTATGACACCGGAGCTCACCCGTCTTCTTCTTCCAGGAACTAAACCATGACGCACATATCCTCTACAGGTCTTAGTGGCGCGTCAATGTATGCTCTGGGCCCACCGGATGTCTCCCAGGACAACCCCATACTCCCCATTGCTCCCGTTGATCGGCTGGTCCAGGTCAGATTCATACTTCCCAGCCCCCATGCTCGCCGAGTGGACACGGTGCGGCATTACGGACATGGAATCGCTCTTTGAGGAGGGTCGGATTAAATCTTTCGATCGTCTCGTCGCCGAATTCGATCTCCCTCCCGGTCAATTCCTCCGATATTGCCAGCTCCTCGAATGTTTCCGTCCTTACCACAACCTCTAGGCCTGCGAACCAGACACGCATCCAGTTATACACGCAATCCTGCACATGGGTACAGGGCGCCATTTGATCACCTGGTTATATAAAGCGATGCGAGAACTCTCGAATGCTCCCCTAGTGTCCTTGCGCACCACCTGGGAAGAGGACATCGGGCGCCCGTTACACGACTCGGAATGGAACAAGGCGCTTAAAGCCCCAAAACATACATCTCGGAACGCCCGTTTTAAAAACATCCAATATTACATATTACACAGGGCGTACCGGACGCCGGCGTGGCTGCAAAAATTCTACCCCACCACTCAATTCCTCTGCCCCAGATGCCACTCCCCAGCTGCAGATTTCCGTCACATGTTCTGGAGCTGCCCAGACCTCCACCCCCTATGGCGGACGGTACACGACACACTGAAAGACCACACGGGCCTCACAACCCTAGACACCTGGGAATCCAGCGCGTTGGCCATTTTCCACATTCCGAAACAGCTCCCGGCACACAAGCGCTTAGTATCCCTGGCGTTACTACTAGCGAAAAGATGTATAGCTATGCACTGGCGGTCATCCGAGGGCCCCCCCACAGCAGCATGGACAGGGGCAGTATGTAAATGGGCAGCGGCGGAAGAAGACGCCCTGCGGGAGGAGGAAGCTAAGGGCGCCCGTAAAAACCCCATCTCTATGGAATGGGCCATGCTATTGCATCGTTTCCGACAGCTGACGTGCCCCGATGACCCGAGCACACCCACCCCTACAACTACACCCACCCCGGCAGACCCCCCCCATCCCCGCGAACCTACAGCCCCTAAACAACGACTAGTGCCGGACGCTGGCGACCCGCAGTCCCACACTTCTACCCTGCTCCCGGGGCATCTGGCCCGATGCTCAATCTGGCACAACACTACCGCCCTCTAGCAACCCGGCCCACTGTAAGCACGAGCCTTTGACCCCTCTAACGCCCTACCCCCATCTCTTCTCGATATGCCCGTGAAAACGCCCAGATGCTCCTTCCCCGAGTTCTGTCCCCCCAGTTACTTGGCACCACCACAGTACGGCCTCTGCAGACCCACTCCAATGCTCCCCGTGATGTTGATTCACATGCTTGCGCCTTTTCCTTTCTCCTTGAATTTTTTTTTTATCCTATGTTCTCTAGCATATGTGATTACTTACATGGTCTGTACTGCTATGATAACGAAATGCCAATAAAAACAAGTTTAAAAAAAAAAAGATGTCCCTGAAACAAGCTTCTATTGTCTTATGTGTGTAACCATCTCCTGGTAACTCGGGGTCAACATGTCATGATCAAAAAGAGGTAGGTTTTTCAGGTTTTCAAACCACTAGTTAGCATCAGGGCCAGACAGGGTAACCAAGGCAGCCGTGGCAAATTTTTTCATACCTTACAGTGCACCAGGATAAGGCAATCTTTATTGGGGCTCTTGAATGATTCCCTTACTATCACCCTCCAACAGTGCCTCTTCTCTCTTCATAGCTCCTCTCTCACATATATTCAATTTGTTTTATAGCGCCTCTCATACAAATTTGGGTGCCAGAGTATTTTACATCTCACACATACAGTGTAAGAATTAATTATCTGAGTGTAATCAATGTATAGACCGTTTTTCATAAGACAAAGGTGTGGGGTGCACATCATCCATGCTGGTAAGCATTTTTAAATAGGCTTTGGTATGAGGAAGCACAAACTTAGGATTCAGAACGTAACACAATTGTTAGGGTTGACGTTACTAATAATAATTTATTTCTACCCAAATAAACCCTGTTTAGCAAAATTAGGATGGTATAGAGTCAAAATATCGAGTTTTTATTATCGACTAGACATAATATCGAGTAAAAAATATAGAATAGACATAATATCGACTAGACAGAATATAGACAACAAAAATATCGAATTTAGGGTAAGTTAATAATAATTTTTAATATTTGTGTAATAAAATTCTGTAGCGGGTTGTAGGTTTATAGGGGAAAAGGGTGGGAAGTAATGTAATTATAAATAATTAAATATGTTATTTAATGGTATTTATTTAAAATTAATTGTCAATTATTAATTGGTAATTAATTAAAATATAATTGGTGATTAATTTTAATTGATTAATTGATAAATATGTTAATTTTAGTAATTTGTTTTCTGTAGCGGGTTGTGGGTTTATAGGGGAATAGGGTGGGAAGTAATTTAATTATAATTAAATATGTTATTTTATTTATTGGTATTTATTTAAAATTAATTGTCAATTAATTATTGTTAATTAAAATATAATTGGTAATTAATTTTAATTGATTCATTGATAAATATGTTAATTTTAGTAATTTGTTTTCGGTAGCGGGTTGCGGGTGAATAGGGTGGGAAGTAATTTAATTATAATTAATTAAATATGTTATTTTATTTATTTAAAATTAATAGTCAATTAATTATTAATTGGTTTTTAATTAAAATATAATTGGTAATTTATTGTAATTGATTAATTGATAGATATGTTACTTTTATTACATTATTTTCTGTAGTGGGTTGTGTGTTTATAGGGGAATAGCTTGGGAAGTAATTTAATTGTAAGTAATGACATTTTTTAAATATTTGTATTTGTGTCTAATATTTAATTATTTTTATATTGTAAATTAATTTATTGGTAATTGGTAAATAATTAGTAGGTAATTTTTATTAGTTAATTTTTATTTGTAATTTTAATTGATTAATTCATATATTTTATAAAATTGTAAAATATTTTAATTAATTTGTAATTGGTATTAATATTTATGTTATTTATATTTATATATGAAGTATTTACTTTCCCTACTATTGCACTCACTGGAGTGAGAATAGTAATTTTTAACCCTACGCTATCCAACGCTTTCCCTACTGTTGCGCTCTCTGGAGTTGGAATTGTAATTTTTACCCCTAAGCTATCCAACGCTTTCCCTACTGTTGCGCTCTCTGGAGTGGGAATGGTAAATTTTACCCCTACGCTATCCAACGCTTTCCCTACTGTTGCTGTCTCTGGAGTGGTAATAGTAATTTTTACTCTCCCACTATCCAACGCTTGCCGTACTGTTGCACTCACTGGAGTGGGAATAGTAATTTTTACCCCTACGCTATCCAATGCTTTCCCTACTGTTGCGCTCACTGGAGTGGGAATAGTAATTTTTACCCTTACGCTATCCAACGCTTTCCCTACTGTTGCGCTCTCTGGAGTGGGAATAGTAATTTTTACCCCTACGCTATCCAACGCTTTCCCTACTGTTGCACTCTCTGGAGTGGGAATAGTAATTTTTACCACTACACAATGCAACGCTTTCCCTACTGTTGCACTCACTGGAGTGGGAATAGTAATTTTTACCCCTACGCTATCCAATGCTTTCCCTATTGTTGTGCTCACTGGAGTGGGAATAGTAATTTTTACCCTTACGCTATCCAACGCTTTCCCTACTGTTGCGCTCTCTGGAGTGGGAATAGTAGTTTTTACCCCCACGCTATCCAACGCTTTTCCTACTGTTGCACTCTCTGGAGTGGGAATAGTAAATTTTACCCTCTCGCTATCCTACGGAAAAAATATTGTATATGTTAATAATATATATATATATATATATATATATATATATATATATATATATTCCAGCTCAGGAAAACGTTTCTTTTAGGAAACGAAGAAAAGCGCACTCCGGGGGTAAAGCAGCAAGGTTTATTTTTCAGCCCACAAACACTTGTGCAACAGACGCGTTTCGGACGCCAAGTCCTTCGTCAGTGTTTACACAGTCAACAGTCTGATGGCAACATATAAAGATTACCAGCAAACTAGAAAACGGACATTATACATTTAGCGTAAATGCAGTGGCCATTTTAGAAAGGTTAAGATACCATAGTTCATATACATAAAACCAGTGTCAATCACCACGGAAGCCTCAATTCTCCTTATTCCAACTCATACTGCCGTGTATCGGCAAGTCACTGCATTTTTTACGCTTTTACTCATTGTCCGTTTACAGATAAAATAAGAGCAAGGCATACTATTTTTTGCATGTATAAAGTATAAAAAGCTCGCATCAATCACATCCGTGATTCAAGTCATTATTCTTGGACATGCATGCTTATGTCTTTCAATGCCTTCAATCAAGGCTGATTTTAAAGGAATGAGTTGGAATAAGGAGAATTGAGGCTTCCGTGGTGATTGACACTGGTTTTATGTATATGAACTATGGTATCTTAACCTTTCTAAAATGGCCACTGCATTTACGCTAAATGTATAATGTCCGTTTTCTAGTTTGCTGGTAATCTTTATATGTTGCCATCAGACTGTTGACTGTGTAAACACTGACGAAGGACTTGGCGTCCGAAACGCGTCTGTTGCACAAGTGTTTGTGGGCTGAAAAATAAACCTTGCTGCTTTACCCCCGGAGTGCGCTTTTCTTCGTTTCCTAAAAGAAACGTTTTCCTGAGCTGGAATTATTTCCGCGAGTATCGGCGCGGAGCTAGCACCCGCTGAATGAGTGCCCTGGGATTGCCGGTGCAATTTTGGAGCTTTAATATATATATATATATATATATATATATATATATATATATATATATATATATATATATATATATATATATATATATATATATATATATATATATATATATATATATATATATATATATATATATATATATATATATATATATATATATATATATATATATATATATATATATATATATATATATATATATATATATATATATATATATATATATATATATATATATATATATATTCACTGAAAAAAACATAGGTTTCGCACCAGTTATAGTTACCTGGAAATGTTACTGACATAAAACCATTGAAATTCCCACGTTATAGTTAGTTGGACTCACTATAACTTGCGCGTGTAATGCACTGCTGATGACATCACATATTACATCACTCATGACATGGTCAGTGACATCACTCATGACATCACTGATGACACCATTCAGTGAATGTGTGTCTTTCTGAAAAATAAATAAATATGTTTTATATATGTATATGTAAAGGTCGATGGAAGAATACATGTTTAAATAAGTGTCTTAATGGATGTTTTTTTTTTTTAATTGATTGGTTAACTGGCTTATTAAGTGTATCTTAGTGAATACATATATTAGCGAGTATTGTTTAAATATTTAAATGTTTGTATCAGTGTTTCATTTTGTGTATAATTGGCTGCATGGGTTGGTGACTGATTCACTGTTTGTATGAGTTTTTAAGACAGCATATGTGCAGGACTGTATGGGTGGATGAGTGTGTATATGTGTGTGTTAGTGAGTGAATGACTGTCACACTAGTATCTTTATCATTAACTACATTTGTTCTAATCTAGTATATGTGAGTATTGATGTATATAAGTGAGTATATGTGAGAGTGAGAGATTGAAAGATTTCTTGTTTAAATAAGTATGTGTTTCTATAAGTGATTGTTTAAGAGAGTAAGTATGTGTAAGTTTCCTTAGAAGTAAGGTGGTAGTGTGAGTATAGCTGTATATGCAAATAAATGGATGTTCAATAGTTTATTTGCATGTGTGAGTAACTTTTTGATGACTGTCGGTGTGTAACAGGATGTATAGGTGTATCACTACATATGATGAGTGAGTATTTGTATGAGTAACTATATAGAACTATTGATGAATGAGTGGATGTGTATATAGATCGTGATAATACTGAATTGGTTGTAACTGGTATGGATATCTTTTTTTTGTGGAAAATTTTAGTTTCTTTTTTTGAATATGTGTTTCAAGGGTTACATTACACTGAAAGCAGGTCTGTAACTCTGTCACAAGGATGGTGTCATCAGTGATGTCATGAGTGATGTCACTGACCATGTCATGAGTGATGTAATATGTGATGTCATCAGCAGTGCATTACACGCGCAAGTTATAGTGAGTCCAACTAACTATAACGTGGGAATTTCAATGGTTTTATGTCAGTAAAATTTCCAGGTAACTATAACTGGTGTGAAACCTATGGTTTTTTCAGTGAATTTAATAGGTTTTTAAAATGCTAATTCCGAACTATAACTGGTGTGAAACCTATGGTTTTTTCATTAAATTTCATCAGTTTTTTAAATGCTAATTCCTAACTATATGTATGGGAGATTGAGTGTGTGTGGGGGTGGCTGGGAGGTGTGTGACTCTGTGCATAGATTTGTGAGCAGTTGATTCACTAGGTGTATGAGTTCAAGAGTGCATGTGGAAACAGCTACATGGGCGGTTGACTGTGTGCATGAGTGTATTGAAGAGTGAATGGATATCTGAATGCTACATGTCATAGTAAGTACATATGTAAAACACAGTACATGTGAGAGTTGGCATATATAAATAACTGTGCATGAGAGCCAGCGAATGTGTGAGTGGCTGTATGGATCATTATGAACTTGTATCAGGGATTGTATAAGAGAGTAAATATGTGTTAGTATATGTTTGAATAAGTAAGGAGTGTATAACTGTATAGTTGAGGAAATGGAGGTGAGATTGATTCTTTGCATGACTGACTAGGTGTGTGAGTAACTCCATGGATGAGTGACAGTGTGTGAGTGTCTGTATACAATGAGTGTATCTAAGGTTATATTAGAGTCTGAAGAGGTTCATCGTATTAGCACAAGAATGATGTAATCAGTGATGTGATCAATGATGTGAAATGAGATGTCATTAGTGATGTCATCAGTGATATCATTTAAGATGTCATCAGTGATGTCATTTGAGATGTCATCAGTGATGTCATCAGTAATGTCTCTGACCATGTCATGAATGAAGTGATATGTGACATCATCAGCAGTGGATTGCGGGTGCGCGAAATATATAGTTAGTGCAAATAACTATATTTGGAAATTTCATTGGTTTTGTATGATTAAAATATTCACCTAACTATATATGGTCTCAAACCTATGTTTTTTTCTGTGAATTTCAATGGTTTTTTAATAGCAAATATCAATAGCTGTAAAATAGATACTTCATTAAAATGAATAATGTATTTTATATTTTTTTAATACAATTTTTTTTGTTTATTTATTTATTTTTATTTTTGCCCTGGTGCGCTCCCGTTACGCGCACCGGGCAGTGCACCGGTAAGCGCAACTCTATTCAGCGCCCCAGTGCGCGTAACGGTGAGCGCCCCGTCAGCGCAATTGCTGCGAACGAAAACAACATCGTGACGCGCCGCGTAAGCGTGACGTATCGCGTAACCGCGTGATGCGTTCTTTTGGCGCGCTGCGTAAACGCACCCGGAAGCGCTCCGTGGCGTGACCCGGACCGCGAAACGTAAGCACGCCGGGGCGCGTAGCGTAAGCGCGTCGGGACATGTGACCTGAAAATAACACTTTTCATTGGTTCTCAACTTTTTTCTCCAAATGATGAAAGCCCCCTCCTTTTTTCCTCATTCTTACTTTCTTCTTTGAGAAAGCAAGAGCTATTTGCGAGCAGAGAAATGGCTTCAGTTGTAGCTGCAGCTGGTGCACCCCCACCACCACCACCACCACCACCCAGAAAGGAAGGTCCACCACCCCAGATCCTTCCAGGAGTTGAAGAAGAGGAGGAAGAAGATGATGAGGAGGAGGAACAGCCTAGGAGTTTCTTGCGGGAACAACCTAGGGAAAGGCATGTGAAAGTGCATTATATATGGCAGTACTTCTCCATCCCTGCTGGGCAAAAAAAAGTGAATGCCCCACATGTCACCTGTTTGATTTGCGACCAAGTCCTCTCCAGGGGCAACCCAAATAAAAAGTATTCCTTTGGGAATTATACAATGATCCGCCACATGGAGAGGTGGCATCCTAACAATTTGGCACAGGCTGAGGTACGGGTCATGCTTCAGAAGAACAGCGATCGTCAGGCCAGCACTTCCACAGGTGAATTTTCGGTTGCAGCACCAGAAGGGCGCGAAACAGTGCCAAACATACAAAAGAAATTTGGTGTATTAAAGATGGTCTGCATTTTTTGTGGAAAGACCCTCTGCTACGGGCAACTAAGTATTTCCCTCATTAATGATGCTGTAGACAACCACCACTGCAGCAAGAAAAGAAAGCAGTAGCTTTTTTTTTTTTTTTTGCTCCTGTCGAGCCACTGTTAATTCCCAGTTTTTTGTTTCTTCCCTAAAAAAATATAAAATAGTTCATAAAAAACAAAAAAAACAAAAAATGTTCAGAAAAATAAATATATAAAACAACAAAAAGAATTAAAAAAAAGTTCTTATCAGAACTACCTCACATTTATAAAATTAAACCAATATTTTTAAAGGATCTCTGTCAATTTTTTCTCCTTAGGATACGCGTACCGGGGCGCGCCCCCCCCCCAAAAAAAATTTAAAAAATTAATGAAACAGTTAGCATGAGGAAAGGACACAAACAGAGTTATGTTAAGAGAAAAAGAGCTACAAGATGACCACAGAGGGATTGTTTATTACATAGTAAAAAATTAGAGAAGGTGTAATTGGATGAAAGTGAAAAAAGTAAAATGGCTAAAGGAGCGAAAGAAAGGAAGAGAGAGGAAGAACACTAAAGTAGAGATAGTGTGAGACTGTGATTCGCTGTTAAAAGAAAAAGAAAGGACAGTCAAAAATGGAGAATGAAGGGTAGTGGCTGAATCACGATAAATAAAGAACAATGAGGAAAAGTGAGAAAAGACCAGGTAGTATAAGTAAAGAGGGGTGAAAGAGGGAGAAAAATTGAATTACGAAAACACATGTGGAGTGACAAAGAGAAAGGACAAAGAGAGTAAAGGAAACAGTACCTGAATGGGCTTGAGTAAAATAGCAAAAAAAGATAAGTAATGCAGTGTGTGTGACTTATAGGGAGTCAGTGGGTGTAGGTCGGGGTGTGGGTGTGTAAGGTGTGTCTGTGGGTGTTGCTGTGTGGGGTGTTTTGGTGTGCGTGAAGGTGAGGGTGTGTTAAATATGTGTGAGAAGTGTATGAGTGTGGGGTGTATATGTGTTCGATGTATGTGTGTGTATGGAATGTGTGTGTGTGGAATGGAGCTTCACAATTTTACAAAATACAATTCCTCTATGCAAACAAACTCAATATGCTTCCTACACTGAGTTAACACAGGTAACATCATTGTAAAGAGTCAAATGTATTTCTTTAAACATGCGCACATTCTTTATTCCTTTTAAAAAATGTAAAAGCCATTCATTTTTCCCAAAATCGTTTTTGACATCACATTTACAAAACACAGCACAGGTCCTATGTAGAAGCATTCCATGTCACGACTAAAACTTCACAATTTTACAAAATACAATTACTCTATGCAATAAAAACTTTTTACCAAGCATTATCAAAAAGCATGACACAAAGCAACATTAAAAAACCACAATTTGCTTCCAAATCTTCTCCATGGAGTATACAAGTCTCTATGTATATTAAATGAATCATAACTCACCTTTACAAATATTTTAGGAGATTCAGAACAGTGTCAGATACACACACCAATATTTCTTTAGCAGAGCAAAAGGTATGTTCTCCAGGCACTGCAAACCATAAAGGCACAGAAAACCTCTAATTCTACACACATATTGCTCATGGTAACCAATCAAATCTCTTCCCTCTGTATTTTCAAACCAACACCCTTCCCCCCCTCAGCCCTTTCTACCTGTTACTATAGCAACTCCCTCCTCACTGAGCTCCCAGGGTTAAAAGTTTATTCTACAATGTTGCAAATCACCTCATCAAGGATGTTTGACCTGCGAATACACCAGCTTTTCTGGTGCAAGGTTTCTTTAAATGACTTTTTTTTAACCATTCAAATTACTTCTTACACAGAACACAACCATGCACCCTAACTTTCAGTTTTCAACTATCTCATTCTACCAATCATTGCTTGTGATTCAAGAGCACTGAAACTCCACAGTTTTTTTTTGCAAACTCCTATTGTTCCAACTGCCATTTCTTTTCCACACTTCATCTGACTGCATCAGAATCTCCTCTCACCATGTATTCTGTCTGGATTATTGGACATAGCTATATCCACTGGGCTCAAAGGTATGCAGCTACCAGAAATTTTCACAACCTTGACTTACCAAATGTGAAGATTAAATGGATTGGCCATAGAGGATTGAAATGTCACCAATTGATACCATTGGTGAAAACCTTTTTGCATTTGCCACACCCTGACCTTTTAATTGTGCACTGTGGAGGAAATGACTTGGGCACTTTGACTGGGGTAGGTCTGGAAATGCTTTTAAAGGACACCTTTGATCAATTGATGGCAATTTTTCCTCAAACTGCCTTGGTATATTCCAATATATGCCAAAGACAGAAATGGAAGTGGTCCAATCAATTTTGTCCACAATTTGAGAAAGCACGGAAACATGTGAATAAATCTGTTTCTGCTTACATGAGAGACTATGGAATGGGTTCAATATACAATAATAACTTGCGTTACAACATGCAAGATATCTACAGGGGAGATGGTGTGCACTTTTCAGATGAGGGGAATAGAATATTCCTCCTGAATTTAAGACTGCGCATTGGTACCTACTTGTAGGTACCTAAATCAGCCACAGAACCCAAAAGCCCTTTTCAGGGCTACCCTATCTCTGATCACTCCAAATGATTATCTTTTTCCAACTTTTTTCACTATTTTTCACCATAGTACGCTCCCCGGTACGCTTCCCGGTGCGCGTACCGGGCGCTCCCCCCGCGAAAAATATATATATATTTTTTTTTTGCCTATTTGGGCCTCCTAAGACCCCCTCAGAAAACCTAGAGGGTCAAGGAGTGCCTACGATGCCCCCTTATACCAGTTCCCAACGTTATTTGTCCTCCATTTTCTGTCTTAAATCTACCGAAAACAAAATGGAGGACTGCCGTAGCGCTGCCGGTACGCGTACCGGGGCGCGCACCGGGAAGCGCTCTAAAAAAATGTTAAAAGTTAATTTACATAAAAACCACTGGAGACACTTTCACCAAATATAGAATAGCTCATACTACATACCAATCCCTACCATTTTCCCGAATTTGATGGAATTCCATTGAGCCATTTAGCCTGTAGACCTCTCTAAATACCCTGAGGAAAATTACTTCACAAAAACACATCTGAAGTGTTAGAATTTACAACCAATTAAAATGTTACTTTCATTTTCTACTTTTTTTTCCTGACATTTGATTGGTTATGTACATGAATATAAATGAAAAATGAGAGGGAAACACGGCCATTTTGACTACAACTACCTGAGGTACATCTTGAAAGGGTTTTCGCATTTTGTCTTCTTCACCTCTCTGTAAAGTAAGTTGATAATTTGTAAGGGGCACTTTAAGTTATTTTTTTAAAACGTTTTCTGATAGTTATTTACTGTCCCTCTGCTATATTTATAGATAGAGATAGGCTCCTCTGTTATATTTATGGATTGACTTAGGCTTCTCTGCTATAATTATGAATTTACTTACGTTTCTTCACAGGCACTTTTTTATATTTCTACTTCCTGCCTGTTACCATACATTGCCCAAAGTTAACTTCACTGTTAAAAAATCAAAACTACCTGTCTGAACTTAAACCCAACAGTGCCATATTTCTACTGATTTTTTTTGTTATGCAAATTTCAGCACAAAAATGGAAGGAGAACAGAACGTTTCCTTTGAAATTGTCCTAGAGATGAACAATGAGGAAATCATTGAACCCAATGACTTGGAATTCATGGATGAATCACGGGACCATGAACCTCTACAATGTGTAGAATCTGTGGATTTGTTAATTCAATACGAGGATGTTTCTGACAGTCAAATGTTGGAAGTTATGTTCACTCAAAAAGAGGACATTTCGGACAGTCAAATGTTAGACGTTCTATCAAATTTTGAAAATGAATCTCAAAAATAAATTTATATTTAATAATTCTAAAATTGTTTGAGACATTATTCATTTTTATATGTAATTCTTAAGCTACTACCAAATTGATTATAATGTAAAGTCAGACTTATAGTATACTGTGCAACTTTTTTGTTTTACATAGTAATTTTGCTCATAGATACTTCCTTTCTCCCACTATATTATCTCCAATGTGTATTTGACATCTCTTTTTCATCTCCTGCCTCCATGTTCTTTATGCTTTCCTGACAGACTATGGTATGGATTCCATATACCACAATAACTTCTATAACAACATGCAAATTATCTACAGAGTAAACGGTGTACATTGAATTTAAGACTCTGCATTGGTACCTACATGTGGGTACTTAAATCACCCACACAACACAACAACTCTATTCAGAGATACCCTACCTCTAAGCACTTTAAATTATTATTTTAGTGTTTCACTGAGTTTTCCCCATGTGTGGGGGTGGGGGAGGTGTGTGTGGGGGATGTGCGGGGTGTGTCTGAGAGGTGCGTATGTGTGTGTGTGTGTGTGTCTGGGGGGGATGAGGTGTATAGGTGTGTGGGGTATGTGGGTGGGGATGTGGGTGTGTAAGGTGTGTGTGAGGGTGTGGGTGTGTGGGGTGTTTGGGTGTAGGTGGAAGTGTGGGTGTGTGAGGTTTGTGTGGGGTGTGTGTGGGTGTGGGTGTGGGGGGTATGTGTGTAGGATGTGTGTGTATGTGTGGGATGTGTGAGTGTGTCAGTGAGGTGCGCGTGTGTGTGGGGGGAGGTGTGTGTGTGTGTGTGGGATGTGTGAGGTGTGTCTGTGAGGTATCTGTGTGTGCGTGTGTGTGTTGGGGGGGGTGAGGTGTGTGTGTGTGTCTGGGTGTGTGGGATGTGTGGTTGTGGGTGTGGATGTGTAAGGTGTCGGTGTGGGGGTGTGGGGTGTTTGAGTGTGGGTGGAGGTGTGCGTGTGTGAGGTGTGTGTGGGGAGTGTGTGGGTGTGGGGTTGTGTGGGTGTGTGTGGGACGTACTTGTAGGTACCTAAAACAGCCACAGAACTCAAAAGCTGTTTTCAGAGCTACCCTACCTGTAATCACTCAAAATGATTATTTTACACTATTTTTTTCACTATTTTTCACCAAAGTACGCTCCCCGGTACGCTCCCCGGTGCGCGTACCGGGCGCTCCCCCCGCGAAAAATCGAAAAAAAATACTTTTTTTTTTTACCCGAGTGACCCTTTTATGGCCCCCACATCAAACCTAGGGGGTCAGGAGGGGTGTACCCTGCCCCCTTTTGGTCATTTCCCCCTTTGTTTTTGCCACCTCTTGTGTCTCGATCCTACCGAGACACAAGATGGCGGCCGCTGCGGACTGTTTCGAATGTTTACAGACACCCGAGAGCCAATCAGCTTCCCGTGCGCAAGTCGCGTGGCGCGCCCGGAGCGCTCCCCGGTACGCGCACCGGGGCGCGCTTACAGATATATACATTTTTTTGAACCTAAATTACTCAAAATCCTCTGGAGCACATATCTTGAGACATAGCAAAGGCACATCGGGCTACCAGTCCCTACAATTTTGCCAAGTTTGGTGAAAATCCATTCAGCCGTTCGAGCTAAAAGTGCGACAGACCGCCCTATGGAAATTAACATGGGGAAAACACGTTTTGGGACCCCCCTTTTATCTCAGCCCCGCTTGACGGATCCCCCCCAAACTTTCAGGGAAGGAGCTGACAGCCGGGAGGCAAAGTTGCTGAAAAATTCAGGCTGATTCCTCAACCGGCACCAAAGTTATTCCAAATAGAATGTTGCGATTTCCCTATGGAAATCAATCCTAACTATAACTACCTACTGGCGACCGCCAGTAGGTAATATATATATATATATATATATATATATATATATATATATATATATGTTTTAAAATTAAATATATTTTTTAAGTTGCATTAATTATTTATTAATTTTAAGTTTATTTAAGTATTTTAAGTATGTTTAAATTAATTATATTTATTATTATAATAGTTTAAAATTAATTTTAATATATTTAAAAAATTCGATATTTTGACTGTCTATATTTTTTCCTATCGATATTTTGGAGTCTATATTTTTGTACTTACCTGTTTGTAGATAGGAAGTCGATATTCTGGCATTCGATATTTTTACCTCGATATTTTGGCAAGTCGATATTTTGACTGTCGATATTCTGTCAGTGATGCAATTAGGATAATGAAAGATTGGGAAAAAACTTTCTGCCTAGATTCTGATTGTAACTTATGAACTGCCCAGTAACAAAAGGATCTCTGCGACAAAAGCAGCAACCCACTGAGCTATGCGCATAAAATACTGTTTGTGATCTGCATAGTAAACGCTCTTTGCAGCAGGCATATGAATCTGTGCTACCTTAGATGAGGAAATTTACCCACTCGGCAAAACAGAGCTTGCCAAGTCTCACTAAAAAACCTTTGCAGCTGAATCAAGGGAGGAGGTCAAATGAGACCTAGCAAAGGAACAGGAAGACTTAAAGTCAGACCTCAGAGAAAGAAGCACTCCCCTCTGGAGTAACATGGATTCAGAAGTCTTCAGGGCGGTTGAAAGCAACCAAAATCTTACACAAAGGATGCAAATCTTATAGATGCAAGTGGACATGAACATTTTTAAGATTGAAGATTTAGAAAATCACATAAGAGCAAATATGCGAATTTGGTGACTGCAGGAAGATGCAGAGGGGCTCAACCTGAACTTTTTAATCAATGATTTCTTTTCTACTTTACTACAGAATGACCATGTGGACATTAAGCTAGACAGAGTGGGGCAGCAACATTAAGCTGAGACAAAAAGATATTCTGGCAAAATTCCAATATTTTCAAATCAAAGAGATAGTGCCGACAGCAACTCAGGAACGAGACAGTGTCAAGTATAAAAGACTTTTTTTTTTTGTTGAAACATTTTATTAGCTTTGACAGAGTGATACAATTATCAGTAAAAGTTTGTATGCAATATACATATACATCAGTGTTCTCCAAGAGGAATAAATCAGTACAATCTATGGTTCACGGTCTCTGGCATGGATATATGAGGCAGAGGTATACATAGCCATTGAATGAAAGCTGTGCGAAAGATCTCCCCGGCAGGGATGTACCCCTAATTATCTCACACATTGAGTATATTAAAATTCCTTAGACAGTAGTTATACAATAAAACTGTATTCCTTCCAATCCCCCTGCCCCTCCCCAGCACTTTTCCGGTATTTACACATTTAGTACCCGGTCCTTGTAGTTTATGGGCTAGCTTCAGAGTCAGATATCGCATGTGGTGGCTCACAAATATTTCCTCGGTATTCATTCCATTTCCCCCATATCCTGGACCATTTTATGGGACATCCTCTATGAGTATACACCGCCTTTTCCGCCACCATTGCTGCATCCATGTCGTTCCCCCAGTGCGTTCGTGTGGGTACTATTCCCGACCCCCAATTCTTAGCGATGTTTCGCTTGGCTATCGCCATCCCATGTGTCGCCCAAGTTTGTAAGCCTCGATTCAGGTCTGTAGGTTTCCAGATATTTAATAGACAACACCCTGGGTCTGGTTGAACTTCTACTTCGCTTGCCTCTATTATCTCAGTCATTATTTGTTCCCAGTACGTTTTTATCTTTGGACAGTCCCATATGATATGGAAATACGTTCCCGTGAGTCTGCAGCCTCTGAGGCAACACGGATCCAGTGCGCGGCCCAGTTATGTAACAGTGTGCGGGAGTAGTATATACGATGTAGTATCTTGAGCTGTATTAATTTTAGCCGAGATGGGATCGATGTTTCCCGTGGAGATGCCAGCGCCTCTAGCCAATCAGAATCCTCTATGTCTCCTAATTCTACCTCCCACTTGCTGCGGAGGACCACTGTGGGATCTGTGAGATTATTTACAAGCTTACGATATGTTTGGGATATTGCTTTCTTCCCCAGGTAGTCTGTGAGAAGCCTATCCTCACGAGTGGATGATTCAGCTAGTTCCGTGCCGGGTGGGATGGCGCTTTGTAGTGCATGCTTGATTTGGGTGTACCTGAATAGCTCAGTATCCGCCATCCCGTACTTTTCTTGTAGAGCTGTGAATGCAATGATTTCTCCCTTATGCCATAGGTCACCGATTGTTGTGATGCCAATTAGGTCCCATTGCCTAAACCCTTTCGTATTAGCTAGCGTGCCTAGGCGGCGAGTTTCCCAAAGTGGGGTGGCCAGTGTGAGCACGCCCTCTCATCCCAAAGCGTACCAGCTACGTACCAGTTTAGCGTGGGCTATCCGAGCTGGTTTCCGTCCCAGAGCAATAAGGAGATCTCTGCGTCAATTGTCTTAAAATAGGAGAGAGGGACAGGGAACGGAGTATTCTGTAGTGCATAAAGAAACCTGAGGAGCGAGAGCATTTTAAAGAGTGCTGCTCTTCCTAGCAGCGCCAGTGGGAGGGATCTCCAATGTGCCACATCTGATTTTAGCCTCTGCAGCGGTTTCTCAATAAATTTTCTTCCATGAAAACTGAGTCTTGTGGGGGGGTCACATATATACCCAAGTATTTAAACCCTCTGGTCACTATTTGCAGTGCACAGTCAGGGGGCAGCGTAGGCAGATGGCCATGGAATTGGTAGAGGAGCGATTTCGACCAGTTTATGGTGTATCCTGACACCTCTCTATATCTATGGAGGATGATCATCAGGGCCTCCAAGGAAGGAGTTGGGGACATTAAGTATATAAGCACGTCATCAGCGTAGAGGGAGATTCGGTCCTCCCATCCCGCTTCCCAAGTTATCCCACGGATCAGTGGGTCCGTACGTATTTTCATGGCCAATGGTTCTAGGATAAGCGCAAATAGAAGTGGGGATAGTGGGCATCCCTGTCTTGTCCCTCGTCCTAACCTGATTAACCGCGACGTATGTCCATTGGCCACCACTTGGGCTAGAGGTGCTGTGTACAGCAGCTTGACCCAGCTACAGAATTTGGGCCCGAATCCCATCTTAGTAAGTACTGCAAATAGAAAGGGCCATTCCACAAGGTCAAACGCCATTGTGGCGTCTAGGGATAGTATGGTTGCATCGTCCTTGAGCAATAGAGTGCGGTGCAATACTCCATGAAGGCGCCGTAGGTTTAGGGAAGTGTTGCGCCCCGGCATAAAGCCCGATTGGTCCGGGTGTACCAATGTTGTGAGGTGTGGTTGCAACCGAAGTGCCAATAGTTTTGCTAATATTTTTGCATCCGCGTTCATTAGTGAAATCGGACGATATGAGGACGTCTGTTCTGGTGGTTTCCCTGGTTCATGGATTGCCACAATCGTTGCCATTCTTTGGTCTTGGGCAAGCATTTCTTGTGTTAAACAGTCATTGTACATGGGTAGTAGATGAGGGGTGACGTGCCGTGCAACTTTCTTGTAGAGTTCTATTGGTAGGCCATTGGGTCCCATCGCCTTTCCCGTGCGTAACTCCAATAGTGCCTTCCCTATCTCTTCTATCGTGAGATCTTCCTCGAGTGTCTGCATGTCTTCTGGTGACAGTGTTGCTAATGGGATGTCGTGTAGGAACTGCATGCTGTCAGCTATCTCCGTAATGCCCCGCGGAGTGTATACTTTTTTGTAGTAGCTTGCCAATTCCTCCACTATCAGCTGGGGCTCTGTTGTGAGCGTGCCATCTGCGAGTGCTATGTGGGCTATCCATCTATTATTATTATTATTAATTGTGTTTTGTTAAGCGCAAACAACCCGGAGGCCTCGTAGCGCTGAGTATTGTCTGACTAGTAAAGGTGGAAAGACCAAGGTTAGATAAAAAGAAAAGTTTTAAGTTCCTTCCGGAATTTCAGAAGGTTAGATTCGCTGCGAAGAGTAGGAGGCAAGGAATTCCAAGCCTTGGCGGCGTTCCAGGAGAAAGATCGGCCGCCCCATCTGGTACGTTTGATTTTGTTCATAGTAGCCAGGAAAGCTGTACTAGATCGCAGTGATCTATGGGGGAGGTAAGGGGTCGCTAAAGAACAGATCATGGCTGGTGCGGTCTTCCACAGGGCCTTGTGCATAATGCACATATATTTGAACAATACTCTGGCCTTAATGGGAAGCCAGTGAAGTTTCTTCAGAGCCGCTGTGCCTGATTCTCGCCGGTTAAGGCCCAGCAAAAGGCGGGCTGCCGCATTTTGAGTAACCTGGAGCTTCCTTGTTGTAGAGGCAGGGGCCCCGAGGTATAAGGAGTTCCCGTAGTCCAGACGGGACAAGATAATGGCTTGCACCATTATTCTACGGGCTTGAGAAGGAAGGAGTGGCAGCACTTTCCTAAGCATGCGCATAAAGCCAAAGCAAGTGGCGGACAGAATGGTTGCTTGCTGTGTAAAGTTTAGATTTGAGTCCAGCCAAATGCCCAAACTCTTTATTTGGGTTTTAGATTGGGGCGGGATGCCCATGCATGGGGGCCAATCCGGCAGAGGGCTAGAAATAGTTGAGTTGCCCAGAATCATAAGCTCCGTTTTCTCGCCGTTGAGCTTCAGGTGCGAAGTGGACATCCACTGGGTGACTGCTACCAAGCAATTACTGAGATTAGGAGGGGAGGTATTGGACTGGTTCATGGATACAACCAATTGTGTATCGTCGGCATAGGTCACTATGTCTAGACCGAACGAATGCACTATGTCAGCAAGAGGTTGCATATAAATATTAAAAAGGGTAGGGCTCAGGGCAGAGCCCTGGGGCACGCCTTGGTCAAGGGGCCAGATTTTTGAATGGGTGGTGCCCTCTACTACCTCAAAAGAACGGTTCTCCAGAAAGGACTGAAGCCAGTGTATGGCCTTCCCTGAGATTCCTATTTGGCGTAGGCGGTAGAGAAGGATGCTGGTGTTAACAGTGTCAAAGGCGGCACTAAGATTGAGCAACATAATTGCTGTAGTGCCGCCTTGGTCCATCTGTTTCCTAGCCAACTCAGTCACCGTCAGAAGGGCAGCCTCAGTTCCTAACTTAGGACAAAAGCCTGCTTGGGAGTCGTGAAGCAGATGATTATTTTCCAAAAATTGTGTGATAGAGGCAATAATATGTTTTTCTAATAGTTTGCTAACCCAGGGAAGTAATGAGATTGGTCGATAATTGGCCATGTTATCTGGGTTTTTTCAACAGCGCTCTAACTTGGGCACATTTCCACGCAGAAGGGACTAAGCCTGTGGTGATAGAGGTGTTCAAGATATTGAGGATGACAGGTCTAATAGTATCTGTGATCTTTGCTAGGTGGCAAGGGGGGGGCGGGATCAGTGGGTGACCCAGATTTGACTTTCCGCATGAGGATATCAAGAGAGTCCTCTTTGAGCAGAGGGAACTCATCCAATTTGTGGGGAGTAGTGTGCGGTGAGATGGTTCCTTCATCATAGGTCAGATTGGGTGGGTCAAATGCAGAGGAAATATTCTGTATTTTCTTGTAAAAATATTCAGCCTGTTTGTCACAACGAGTCTGAGCTTTGCTGGTATCAAGGGGAATAGAGGGAGGGTCGATAAGGAATTTTGCAATTTTAAAAATTTCTCTAGGTGAGTTGGAAGCAGTAGTAATTGTTTCTTCAAAATAAGAGGATTTTGTACGTCTAATCTCTGCTTTGTATTTTTTAATTGCTTCATGATGGTTAGCTTTGTCTAAATTGCTGCGGGATTCCCTCCACGTTCTTTCAAGTTTCCTGCAAACTCTTTTCAATTCCTTGAGTTGGGGGGTGTACCAGGGTGAGTCCCTTGATGTGGTCTTCTCTTTAAGGGCTTTCTGGGGTACAATAGAGTCCAGGGCCGTACGCAGCCAATTGGTATAGTTATCATAAAGAGACGTAGGGTCAGCCTCAGCTTGGGAAGGGGCGGGGGACAGAGACTTGATCCACTGGTCAATGGACAATTTTGTCCATGCTCTCCCTTGAAGGATGGTACGGGGGCGTGCCAGGGCCGAGGTGACTGGCAGCCACTGTATGGGAATCAAATAATGATCTGTCCATGTAAGTGGCAAAGGAGTCCCTACCTCGAGTCTTTGGTCGTTGCTGAATACCCCATCTAAGAGGTGGCCTTTTTCATGTGTAGGTTCAAAGCCCTTCTGTGTGATTTGGAGGGCCGCCAGATTGTCCAGCAGAGATTTGGCCACTGAGTTGTTTGGGTCATCCAGATGGATGTTAATGTCTCCTAATAGGGAGAAGTGAGGTCTGATGACCACTAACTCTGCAACTTTGGATTGAAGCGAATCAAGAAATTCTCCCATTTGGTTAGGGGGACGATAAATGAGGATACCAGAGAAGGTAGCGGTGGGTGCAAAATCCAGAGCAAAATGCATGCTCTCACAATTAGATATTGTGGCCGGGCTGGTCCTGCAATGGTAGTGGTTTTTAAAAAGAATGCCTAGCCCTCCTCCCCTACCCTCCGGTCTGTCCACCCTCTGAAGTATGTATCCCAGTTGCATAAGGGAAATAATGTCCGGGTCGGATGTGTCATTAAGCCAAGTCTCTGTCAAAAATACAGCATCAGGGCTGGTTTCTTCTAAAAGGAGTGACAATTGAACAGCGTGTTTTGTAAGAGAGCGACAATTTAAAAGAAACATTTTATAAGGTTTAACAGTGTGTGAATTGCCCCTATAACTAGAGAGTAGGAACTTGCAATGAGAGCAAGTACCGGTGGTTGTGCTAGGATGAACTGAATGCCGACAGAGATCTTTCGTGGGTGGCATTAGGTTTTTTAGGGTAAGGGAATCATACCGTATAGGCATGTGGCCCCTGGTCCCGTCTGGTCGTGGACGGGCACAGACGGGCTTGCCTTTGGCGCGCCTTTGGCGCGACGCCGGCGCGCCCGCTGCGCCCGCCGCGCGGTCGGGCGAATCTGTTGTTTATATCCATAGTTGAGGTGGGCGTGAGGAGGGTGGGAGGGACGATAATCTGGACCGTCGACCTTCCCTACCTAAGATGGCGGCTCCGGTGGGTGGGGTGAGTAACCAGCGCCTAGCACGAGCAGCGCTGTGTGGGCCGGTCGTGACGCTACTTGGGGCGAAGCAGTCTCGCACCAGGTGAGGAACAAGCGTATTTCTAAAAACTGCTATTTAAAATATTTACAATTCTTAAAATAAATTCCTGATCCTACAATAACGGGTACTCACAGCCAAATACACGAGAGCTCAGGATGAACTGTCCGTAATATTATTAGTAGTCAATAACATTTAGCTGTAAATAGAATGCGCAAGAGAGCGCTAGGATCCCCCGGCTTCCGCCTCAGGGTGATAATCAACCAATGCTCTTTCCTTCCTTTCTAACCATGCCAGCATTTTCCCGGTTTTGTCCCCTAGTTCATAGATTCTATGCAGTGTATCTTTGTGTCTGGTTCTCGCTACATCCTCTGCATACGCCCTATATTCCTGAGTCGCCAGTGTTAGGGTGTGTGTTGTGCTATCGGTGGGATCTAAGGCGCATGCTGTCTCTGCTGTCTGGAGGGCCACTTCTAGCGAATCGAGATTCTCCCTTTGGTCCCTTTTATGTCTAGTAATCGTTGAGATGGCCTGACCTCTAATTACTGTTTTGTAGGCCTCCCAGAGGATTGATGGCGAGTTGACTGAGGACAGGTATTCCTCAAAGTATTGTTTGGTGGAGGTAGTTAGTGCTTTTGCTATCTTGGTGTTCTTGAGATAGCCGGGATATATTGTATATAGCCTCTGCCGTCTAGTGGGTTGTGCGGTGTAGGTAAGCTGTATTGGGGAGTGATCCGAGATCCCTCTTGGCAGATGCTCTAATGCTGTTATTTTTTCCGGGGGTATTGCTAGCGTTAATATATGGTCTATGCGGGAGAGGCTGTTATGTGCCCCCGAGTGAAATGTGTAGTGGCTATCAGTAGGGTGCTTAAGTCTCCACATGTCCGTCAATCCCATGGCTGCCAAAAAGTCTTTAAAAATCAGGTTGGGCCTAGTTGGTTCCCTGGGGGGCTGGCGATCTATCGCTGTGTCAAGGACTGCGTTGAAATCCCCCCTATGATCAGTTCTCCTTCGGGAAGATTAAGTAATAGTTTCCCCAGGTCCTGAAAGGCCCCGTGGTGTAGCGGCGGGGGAATATATACTGAAAGTATGTTGTATTTCCGTCCCTCCCATTGGCACGCGATTGCTGTAAAGCACCCTTGGTCATCCGTCCACGTGCGGTTAACTATCAGTGGGGAATTTTTGTGTACTAGGATGCCAACTCCTCGGGACCCTGAGGAGAACTCTGCATGTGCGGCTATTTTGAACCCCCAACGGTTCAGTGCCTTACTGGTCGTGCCCGTTAAGTGTGTTTCTTGAAGTAGCACTACCGTGAGAGATTTCAGTTTCAGATATTGCAGAACGAGTCCCCGTTTGATTTTATGCCCCAGCCCGTTCACATTCCATGAAATGATTGTCAGTAATGGGGAGACTAATTGTGGTACCTGGGGGTCATGTCCCGTCATGTCCTGTCTTGATATAGTGTGCGAGGAGTAAATGCAGCCGTACCACTGCGATTTGATTCCGGGTGGAATCTAGGTAGCCACTAACGTCGGGTGTGTGCGCTAGATTTTCTGGTAATTGCTCCGTAAGGTTGGCGTATTGCCATCCAGTGCATATCAAGTGCCTAGTGCTAACTTTTGTCCCTTGGACCAACATGTTTGATTGTGTAGAGCTATATCTCTGGTGAAACCGTAGGTGTATGTGGAGAGTCGCCATTAACCTGTAACCGAAAGAAAAACAAAGAATCCATAAAACATCCAAAACCCATACCCCCCTCCCTGCCTCCCTGCCCGGCGGATCTAGAACTGTCCACCACCCCAACTGAGCAGAGTGCTTAGTGTCCCAACTCAAATACAATGTTCGTGGGGGTGAGACTTCTGTGTCCTCTTTTGAGCAAGTATAAAAGACTTTGAATGTGCACTTCACCGACAAATATTTAGACTCATCACAGAGAATTCATGACGGGACAGAATATGCTTTTACTCTCTCCACCTATTTGGAATTGCCTTCAAATTTCAGAACACAACTCACCAAACATCAAAGGTATCAGAGAAAGTACATATTTGGGCTTGCAACTACAAAACAATCCTGGAAATGGCGACCTGTGAGGGTCAGGGGATAGCACTAATCCTCTGGCCCTAGAGGAGTGGGGAGAATGGAGAGCACTCAGGCCCCAGCAGACAAGAGGATAGAGAGATCAAGCCGAAGACTAGCTGTTGACTAGAATAATTAAGCTCTAGAATCAATGGATAATTAGACCCAGGTCCAAAATGATGCACATGCTTTAGCTACCCCATCGAGCCTGGGAAGAGATACTGAAGGGCTGAATCCCGCAAACAAGTAAACCTGCAAGGGGTCCATAACACACTATGGTGATGACTCCTAAGCCACTTTTTCATAGGCACTTCTGAAATTCGTATAACTGCATGGGTCCGCGGGTCACTCGTTCTTGAAGGTAAAGTCACACTTTAGTGAATTTGTAGTCAATTGGTATCCTATTGGGAGAAACGAGCCTAACCACAAGGTTGTTCACGGAATTGTACTGCTTTTTACCTTTGTTATATTGTTTGACCTCACTAGGCGACCCCATTCCCCAGTGCAAAAAATATACTTTTTAGGGAAGGCCCCCTCATCAAGCCCTAATGGACCCGGGGAACCCCATCTCGGAGGGGCCCTACTTAAATAATAGGGAAGGGGGCACGTGGCTCCCCTCCCTGAGCTTCAAGAGGCCCTTAGTACTCCATCCCCTAGGGACAAATGCATTTATATTAGGGGAGGGCGAGCATGGTCCCAAGCTTTAATAGGCCGGGGACCCCATCAATCAAGGGCCAACTTCTATTTAGAAGAGGATGGAAGCACTTACCCCCCTCTACCTGAACCGTAATAAGCCCAGGGGACCCATTCCCTGAGGACAAATTTAATTAATAAGGGGAAGGGGCCATGTGGCCCCCATTATAAAAACATTTTGCACCAGGGGATGGGGTCCCCAGGGTCTCTTTAGGCTCAGGAAGGGAGGACATGCCGCCCACCTCCCCTTTTATATGCAAACCGGACTTGGGAATTGGGTCCCTGGGGCCTATAAAGGCTTGGGAGGTTTGCTGCTTGTCCCTTCCCCTAGTTTTAAATGTTGGCCTCGTGGATGAGGTCTGTGGGGCCCGAATAAAGGAAAGGCCCCTTACTCATACCACCTCCCAAATTTGAAAACAAAAAATGGTGGGCAGACATTTTCTTTTTTTTGATGAGATCCAGTGGGATTGAAGCAAAAACGCCTGATTGTTTTGCATGTTGGTCCCAGCAGGGTCCCTCTCGGAGCACCCCAGAAGGGCTAGGCGGCAGGGTATCCTTATCCTTCCCCTTATATTTTTTTTAAAGAACAATTGCAGGACAGGGGACTAAGTCCATAAGTCCTGTAATGGCTGACAGCAACATTTTTCTTTATGTTGATGGCAGCCAATCAGAGTGCTTTTTCCTGTGGGAGTCTTACTCCCGCAGGAGCAAGAATGTCCAAAGGAAAAAAAGCCTAACTCTTTTTTTTAAAACTGGGTTCGAGGGACTCTCGTGCGAGTCCATCGAGCCCCACCGTCCAGATATACAAATATTTTTTTAACTTATCTCAAAAACTACTGAATGAATTTACACTAAACCACAAAAAGCAAGCTTTCTGGGTCAAGATCTAGCTTCCGGACCAGTTTGTTGTACTTCAGTTTAGCAGGTAATGCGATATCGCTTTCCAAAAATGTCTATGGAAAATTATTGGGGACTTAGCGTTTTGGGACCTCCCCTTTTTCTTGGCTCTTGCTTGACGGATCACCCTGAAACTTTCTATGCGCAAACTAGGCAAAAGTTATTAGCAAAATAAATGCAGCATTTCCTATGTAAACAGTGACCTAACTTTCAGTTAGTATACTTACCTTGTATGATAAAGGCATCTGCGTGGTAAAGGCATGTGTGGTAAAGGCTGTTTCCTCTTGAGCACCAATTATTAACCTACTCTATTTTGTCAAAAATGTATTAATCAAATGTAAAACTGATATTTTGGATATCCTACAACTGGAACCACTTACTACCATTGCAATATTGTGTTTCCACAGCTGGCTATCTGTTTTTGCGAGACCCTACTCACCGGGCACTGACTCCTGAGGACCCTCACGCCGCCCTATCTTTTCCGCTGGGGAGACCGTCCCGCTGGTGAAGACGCGTGGGGTCTCGAACTATTACTCCCGGCATTCCTGGCAGGCGCACTCCATCAGCGTCACTCCCAAGCGCCAGGAGGTGCTCAAAAACACACAGAGCCTCCTTCAGCGCAAGCCAAGGGCGGGCCCATCCGCGCCCGTCGGAGCCAGAAGGAGGCAGAGCTGGGCCACCCCTTTTTAACTGGATTTCCATTACCGCTAAGGACTTGGTCAGTGACTTTATTTTTAAATGTATTCTCTGAATTTTAATTTCAAGTTGCCAGCCATCGCCAGCACGAGTTTGCAGGCTTTGTGGGAAAGTATCCTAACATTGCTTTGACACTGGTATTGATTGACTGAGCTAATATAATTTTGTGCTTCTAAATGGCCTCCAAATGCAAACTTACTGGGCAGAGGGAGGGGGGGGGATTGGTAGGCACGCTGAACGCGTTTTTATCCAGGGCTGAATCTGTCCTTCAGCATGAAATCCAGCTAACAGAAAAAAGACTTTCTTTGGGGTCATATGTGGAACAAAAAAGATCATCCTTGGGGGCTTTAAGAACAGCTAAATCACCAGTGGTTGTCCCGCAAACAATGATTCACCTGGGTACAGAGTCAATAAAAGCAGGCATGGCTAGTATAGTTGGTATGGACCCCATTTCTGACTTAGGGACTGTAGAGGGGGTTAACCTGAGTGCTGCGGAATCCACTCATACCCCAAGGTTGAGCGTCCATGGGGCCTCGGCGGGTTCTCTCAATTTGCACAATTCAGACTCTCCCGCTGCCCCAGCTCTATCCCAAGCCCACTCCCTGAATACACCCCGGGCAGCCCAAGGTGATCGAGCCACTAGATCTAAAAGATCTGTTAAAGAAAGCGAAGGGGTGGCTAGTGCATCTAAATCGGGGCTGGACACTAATAATGAGGGAGGACTCAGGGAGCCACCTGCAAAACGCACAATGGGTGGAGTAGCACTGAGGGGCAAAGCTAAAGATAAACTTAAACATCAAACCTCAGGGGTAAGTGGGTAGTCGTCCTTGAAACCTGACAATGGTTTGCCTCTTATTGCTAATACCGACACGTCCAAATTGGTGGAACATGGAGGTAATCAGGATTATTGTAAGCGTCTTGAGACCCTAATTACCACTCTTCTAGCACCCCTCTGGAACAAATTAGGAGCGATCGAAGAAAAATTATCTCTAATTTCAAAAGGTGCACAAGTAATGGTTAACTCAGAGGTAACTGGGGTTCATAGCAGCATTGCAGGGGGAGGTATGGGGTCTGTGGTGCCAGCCTGGCTAAGAAGCAGTGGCCCTGTTGGGGATCGAAATGGGGATATGATCCATGGGGCGGTGAAAAATTGTATTGGTGACGTGCGCACAGTAACCCCACAAGCGCCGCATGTAACACCAGGACCAGGGGGGTCTATTCCACAATTGAGTAGAGGATACCAAGGGGTGGGCGGGCAGGCAAATGTGGCCCGATCAGGTGTTCAGAACTTGCCTACGTCGGAGGGCCCACTAAGGGTATTAACAGCTCAACCTGACCGACACAGAGATGGTTCTAGTATTACAAACCATTTGATTACCAAGTCAGTGTGAGATATCTTAGATCTACCACCGGCGGCTTGTCCCTTTGTCGTGGTCTTGGCCGGTGTTCCCCCGCTCAGACCCGACCAAAAAGAATCCTGGACCCAACTGAGAAAGAAAACTGTTGACTGGCTATCTAGACATAAAGGCTTCAGGGCAGCCATGAGTAATAATATTATAATGGTGCGCAGAGTTGCGTGGGTGGGGCAGTCACCAAAGAATAAAGGGGGAACTTTCGAAGCCCCGCGGTTGCCCAAATGATCCTAAAGGCCCTGGATCATTATCTGCCACTTCTATCTGGGCCCTGCCACTTGGCTATTTTTATAAACCTCCACTGCGAACCCCGAAGGAGATAGCTTCTTACATTCCGGTCTTAAACAGGTTTGAGGCTCTGTCTGGCTTAGACGCTCAAGACTGACTACCTGTCACCAACATAGCCTTAGTGGATATAGTGAATCTAGGGGAAATGGCTGAGGAAGTAACACCTGTTCCTATGACTAGTCTTACAGCTTTAATAACCCCTCCTACTGTAGGGCCTCGTCCCACTCCATCTGGTTCAGCCAACTCTAACTCTACTTAGCGGTCAATCAAGGGACCCTACTTAAAAAAGTTATCATGGAATTTAGCAGTCCTACGGACCAAAAGGGGGGATATTAATTGGGAACTCTTCCTTGCTAGCCACCATATCATTGCCCTCCAGGAAACATGGGATTCTAAAGAATCCTATTTCCTGGGTGGGTTTTTATCTTTTCGCAAATATGCCATACCGTCTAGAATGGGGAGAGCCAGTGGGGGGCTTTTGCTGTTAATCAATCTTAAATTATCATACAAAGCAAAGCGAATAGACGCATGCTCACTCAACATCTTGGCAGTAGAGTTAAGAGGGAAGAATTTACCGAGCTTTTTAGTGGTTAATTTTTATAATTCTTTCATGAGAGGTGATGACCTAGAGCATCTAAGATCTCTCACTGCCTTTCTGGCTGATTATGAGGCCAAGGTTGACATGTACTACCATGTATTAGTCCTGGGAGATTTTAATATTCACGTTTGTCCTATTTACTGTCTAACAAAATTAGACGAGGTGTACGGTTCGCAGGGGTTAACGCATTTTGAACATACTGCCTCTGGGACCTTTCTAGGGGGTTTTTTTATCGACCCATAATTTGATCTGCCCAATGCAGTCAGATATGTCACCTCCCATACCCACATATATTGGCCAAGGCCACCAAAGCACTTTTGACTACATTCTAGTCTCGGGTTCATTTATGGACGTATTAGGCACATTTGGCGTAACACATAATTGCCTAAGTGACCATAACCCACTGACACTGGATATTAATATTTCTGTTATCGAGAAAGTTAAACCTATGGCTCATATAACTAATATTAACATTGCCCCAAAAGATCAAGCACGTAGGTTAAGATGGAAAGTAATCACTCCTGACAGTTTTATCGAAAATGTAATTAGTGACTGTGCAGAGGAGTTTGGTATCTGTATGGACCAGGACCCCAATCCATTATTAGGTGCGTTTGACCGAATCACAAGGCGAGTAGCGGTTAACTTGACAGTACCCTGCAAAACAAGGCGCCCTAGACATAAAAAATGGTTTGATGTAACCTGCATGAGTGCCCATAGAGCACTCATGGAGGAGCTTAATGGGAAACCAAGGGCCGTTAACAGGATCAAGCATGCCAGTAGGGCATATAAAGTCGCAGTTGGAAGTAGGAAGAAGCAGTTAAGAGAGATGGCATGGGACGAGCTAAGTCAAGCAAGTGTTCTGTTAAACAGCACTAGGTTTTGTAGTTAGGTGAATAGTCCTACATTTGATGAATTTTCTAATTCCGTCAACGACGGTCTCATTTCACCTGAGAGGTGGGTCCAACATTTTGGGGGCGTATATAGTGATGTGAGTCAGGGATCCCCTGTATGGCCAGTTGATAGTGGTTGTGTTCCGAATCCCCTGTCCTTTACTTTGGATGAAGTCGCTGTGGCAATTAGGTCAACATCAAGGGGGAAAGCCCCGGGCCCCGATGGTGTACTGGCCGACCTTTACAGAGCAGAACCTATTCTATGCGCTACAATTCTAACTCATGTTTTTAATGCTGCCAGCCAGCTCGGCTTTCCCTCGTCTTGAGCCAAAGCGGTCATTATTCTGATTTTTAAAAAGGGAGCCATAGATGATCAGACCGGTTATAGACCAATCTCACTCTTGGACTCCGCGACCAAAATTATGGGGAAAGTTGTCCTTGCACACCTAACAGACTGGCTAGATCAAAACAGTATCATTTCTGATCTCCAATATGGATTTAGGCAGGGAAAAGGCACATTGGGTCAATGTCATAATCTTCATCTAGTGATTGGGAAGTATACGGTCGCAAAGCAAGGGGATCTCCATCCGGCCTTCATGGACCTAACCTCAGCTTTCGAACTTGTTAACAGATCGAAGCTTTTTTGCATTTTAGCACCCCTGCTGTTTACACTATACATTAATAAACTAGGGGACGCCCTGACTTCCTGTTGCAAAGACATCCCAAGAGCCGGCACAAAAATTATCCCTGCATTGCTCTATGCTGACAATGCGGTCTTGGTGGCAAGGACCTCGAGGGTTGCAATCTCTTTTAGATTGTTTTATTGATTTTATGGACTCTCTGGATCTGATTACGAATTTTAAAAAGTCACATTCTATGTCCATTGGTTCAGGTAGAGCAAGGAAGGCCAAATTCTACTGTAAGAACATGGAATTAATTAAAGTCCCCGCTTTTCCATACCTAGGTGTTCTTTTTGATGACAGGCATTCGTGGCTTACGCAGTGCTCACACAAAAAGAACACACTAGCTAGAGCTTCGGGGGCTATTTTAGAGTTTGCAAAAAGAATTGGCTCTAAACCACTCCTGGCTCTCATGAAGATCTACAATGCCAAGTATTCCCAATGGTGACCTATGGGAGTGATATATGGGAATATATAGAGACTGGAGAAATCCAGGTGGTCGAAAACACTTTTTCCACAGACTGCTGTCGGTCCCGGCCTCAACCCCAGTTTTTAACATCCATGAGGACCTAGGAGCTGGTTTTATTTCAGACCAGATTGCGGTTGCCCCTCTACTGTGCTGGCTTAGAATTTGGGTTCAACCGAGCCCGAATTTAAATCAGTTGATCATCCAAGATTGCATTTCCTTAGACAAAGGGCTAGATATACCATGGGTCCGCTACATTAAGACACAGATGGAATCCCTTGGTTGTCCGGACTTATTTTTGAGCCCTGAGCCCTCAGCAAGTCGCCCATTAGAGAGCTGAAGCTGCAGTTTTTGGACAGATCTATGTCGATAAGGGAGGAAAGGGAACTAGTAAAACCTACTATGAGAAGTTTTGTCACGCTGAGTATAGGTAGACAGTTGCAACCGTATTTAACTTACATAAACAAACCTTACCATCTATTTGCTTTAACTAGATTTAAGCATAATATGGTTCCCTGGCTACTAGCATTCCCAAAAGGGTTTTTTAAAGAAGGGGCGTTACGTCCCTGTCTCTGTGACAACTTCTCTGTACAGAACACTCTCCATATGATATTTTTCTGTGATTTTTATGTTTCGCTACGTAGGAAATGTATTATTCCACTCCTAAGAGGGCGAAACTTTGAACAAGTCAGGCCAGCGTTGGCATACTTGCAAATGCTGGCATCTCCAGTGGTGTGTTTTGGGGTTGCAAGTTATATAATAGGAGCAATTAGGTGCAGGAATAGGCTCACAGAACCTTAGTATGGATTTTGTTTTAAATGAAATCACTTAGTCATTATCTTGTTTCTTACATTTTCATGTAAATGGTTGACTCCTGATTAGGTCAAACTTTTATTTTATATATTTATTTAAACTCCGAGGACATATCTGCGTTGGGTAGGAGTGTCTAATAAATGATGGTTTATTGGAAAAAATTTAAAAGGTGTGATAATATGATTATGTTAATGCATTAATGTATTGTGCTTTGAATTGTTATGCTCTGTGTCATGCACTTTGATGGTTTTATTTTAACCGAATAAAGTAATCTAGACTTGACTTGACTTGACATTGCAATAGTACACCGTTTTCAGGCCCTAGCATTTGTTCTCCCAGAGTCCTTCTGTACCACCTTTAAACAGACATTGTTGAAATGTATGTGGGGAGGAGTTCAACCAAGAGTTTCTCATAAAACAATGTGCCAAACCAAAGATAAAGGGGATATGGCTGTACCTGATCTGAAGACCTGCTACAGAGCAACCAAGCTGAGGGTAATCATGGAATGGAGCACTAGGGGAATCAAAAACAATATGGGTACACAAGTGCTATAGTGGGTCCCTCACCATGGAAATGAAGGCCGAAATGTGACCGCCCGGCACATAGTTACCTTAGCAAGTAGACATTGGCAACAATTCATGTATGGGACACCTTGCACAGATAGTTACACTTGACTACGTACCCTTCCCTGTGCACACTGATACACTTTAACCCGACATTCACACAAGCCCTCCATCTGGGCCCCTTTACGGATTGGTGTGGCAAGGACTGCTTCATGATCTCAGACATATTTCGCATTGGGATGATCAAATCCTTTTTAGAATGCAAAAAATACTTTCATATATATGAAAATGAGATATGACACTGCACACAGCTATGACACTGGATGTTATAACCGGGGTGGAAAGAAGCAGCTATTAAAGATCTGACTCCTTTTGAAAAATGTGCACTACATACAGGTTCAAAGTGCATAATTTCACAGCTACACACCCTCCTCTCAGAGGCGACTTCTATGCCAATGTAGGTATGATCATAAGGAGTCGCCTCTGAGAGGAGGGTGTGTAGCTGTGAAATTATGCCCTGTGAACCGGTTAGTAGTGCACAGTTTAGCCAACGTGACGCTTACAAATTCTCAGTGGCTCAATATCTAGAGAAATATGCAGCAAAATATACACAATGTTGAACACTTGCCTGCTGTTGCATGCATGCATATACATCATGCATTGTGCACTTATGAAATGAAGCAACCGCCGTCGGCGCCGTATCATTGCTACTTTTCTTTTTGACAATGCTGCGCAGCATTTTGACAATGCTGCACAGCATCAACAAATAGCATTGGCAAAATCAATAGGTTCCAAAGGTGAGACCTATTGCTTTTTCTAATGCTGGTTGTTAATACCCTTGATATAATTTGTACCATCCACAATTCGTAGACTTTTTAAAAGTTGTGTAACATTAATATACAGGCACCTTTGAGATGATCTTTATTGGTCCCTTTATCTCTGCCTCTTCCTCACATGCTGCACTCATGTACATGTCCCATCCTTTCTGGGATATTACCACTGTTGTGTTTTTGAGCAATGGTGCAAGAGGCTGAATGCAGTAAAATCAGTACAAGACTGCTTTAAACTAGTCACCCTCCGTCTTTGTCTTGTAAGATAGTAGCATTAACCCCCACAGTGTATCAGGTATAGTAAAGACCAATGCATGCTTAAAGGAGACAGCATGTTTCTAATGGACGGACAATTTGAGTCGATGGTTGACTTCTTTCTGCACTGTAAACAGCTGATGCATCAGAAAGACAAAATACCATCTAATTCTAAGATTCAAAACAAGAGCAATGGGTATTTTTGCTTGCTGCCTAAAGGAAAGTGTATGCCTGACATCACTGACAGTTTCAGATGCCCCGTGGTAGACTTTGTATTATTTGCAGTTGCAAAGGTTATCCTCTTTAAGGTCAAGAAATTGATGGACCCTCATGGACTCTCAAACTCCAGACAAACAAGAAACCACTATATCGATCAAGAAGTTTAGCAAATACCGGTCTTAAATAAGGGCAGGAGGAGGAGGAGCCACGCCAGCGACCAAGATGGCCGCTTGAGCATCGGCTCCGCCGGCCGCCACATCCTGACCGACTATCCTGCGCAATATCCTGAACCCCGTCCCTACCAACGGGTGGGTGACCAGTACCTGAGCCGCCAGGTGAAATTCTGGCTCGTTTGGCTGTTTTGGCGACTGAATAGCCTCGACTGGAGGATTTGGGCCTGTGGTCTTGGGGTCCGGGACCCCTGGTTCGGAGCAATCCGGGGTGTAGTGCAACAACAACGGCCTCCGGGACCGGAAGTGGCCGGTCGGATTTTACTTTGTCACCTCCGGGTGGTGACCGAGACATCTCAGGCCTCCCTATCCTGCCCAGAGGTCACCCATCGTAGGACCCGCTTACGCTCGACTGAGGAGTGGTGGGTTTCTCCTGCTTTTGCGGTCGAGATGGCGTCGAGAGATCTTGAAAAGCCTCCGCCGAGATCTCTGAAATCCACCCGGCAGGTCCGGTCGAATCGCATCGACAAATATGCCGTTTCCAAGGGGTCCCCAGTCGATGCAAAACGAACCCCGTCTGGGGGTGCGGATGGGGATCCGGACGGCGATGACCCCACCATGAAAGACTTAATGGCTGCTATCACTGGGGTTCACTCTTCCCTGGGCAAGATGGACACAAAACTGGACACTGTCACTATTGAGGTGGGTCTCATCAGGGCTGACCTCACCAAAACTACTGAGAAGGTCAAGAACCTTGAGATCAAGACGGGGAGTCTCCTCGAGGATGTTTCGGAGCTCCAGAAGGAAGTGCGTGATCTTCAGGCCGCCCGACTCAAATTCGATGGGAAGCTTGATGAGTATGAGGGTCGGGCGCGACGCAACAATGTCCGTATCCTGGGGGTTCCGGAGCGGTCCGAGGGGGTGACCCCAGACCTATTTGTTGAGGATCTCATCCTAAATCATCTCAAGCCTAAGGGCCTCAGCAATTTCTTCACCGTGGAGAGGGCACATAGGATCCCCGGCGGCCGCCCGAAGGTCGGGGTGCCTCCGCGTCTCATCATTGCACTGGTCCTGAATTTTCGGGACCGGGACGCTATCCTGCAATCGGCGATGTCCACGGGTCCGTTGGCCTACGAGAATGCTTCGTTGCTATTTTTTCCAGACTTCACTCAGTCGGTGCAGAGACAACGGCAAGTGTTTCTGTCCATTAAACGGCGACTGAGGTACCGTGACATCAAGTACTCTATGATGTATCCGGCTCGTCTGAGGATTGAACGTGATGGAAAAACTTGGTTTTTTGACACTCCTGAGGTGGCTACGGACTGGCTGGATCGGATTGATGGGTCAGAGCCGGGGGCTCGGGCTCGGTCGGACAGTGAGGAACAGTGACTTGCTTTTGGACTGTGGTTTGGGGTGTTGGGGGTGGGCGGCCTGTTGTAAGGTCCTCCTCCGTTTTTATACCTTTAGATAATTGTAGTTAGCTGGGGGCGACAGGCACACTGCGAGTTGGGGATGTGCATTCGTTGCATGCAGGGGTGCAGGGTGGGGGGGTTGGGGGCCTGGGTGTTGGGGGTGTTTGCGGTTTGATTTATTCGTTTTGCATGACCAGGGGTTGCTATGGGTGCACTTGGATCTCCTGTGTTTTGAAATGATGTATGGCTTCGGTTAGACAGGGCCTGGGGCTCTCCGTCCTCAGCTGGAATGTAAATGGTTTGGGTAACAAGATAAAGCGAACCATGGTGAGTCAGCTCATTAGACGGCATATGCCAGACGTTGTATTGTTGCAAGAGACGCATCTCATGGGAAGGCGATGTATGGCGTTGCATAGGGGCGGCTACAAACTTGTTGCCCATGCTGGCTTTACATCAGGCTCTAGGGGCGTGGGCATCTTAGTAAGGAACTCCTTTCCCTTTGCGGTCTGCTCGACCTGGTCTGACAATCGCGGCCGTTATGTAGCTATATCGGGTCTTTGGGAGGGTAGGACTGTCACACTTGGGTCTATCTATGTCCCCCCGGCGCTGCAGGTTGATACGTTTCGTGATTTGGGCCGGATGATTCTGACTCTGCCTGTTGGCACCACAGTGCTGGGCGGGGATTTTAACGCAGTCATGGACGGGGAGCTCGATAGGCTCCCCTCCCGTGTGTTGTTGCCCTCTCGTAGGTGGTTGCCCGACTTTATTTCTGCCTCGGGGCTGGTAGATTGTTGGCGTCTCAGACACCCGAGCGCTACTGAGTACACTTACGCCTCAGCGGCGCATCACTCCCTTTCAAGGATTGACCACATTTTATTGCCAGCGGCACAGTCGGCCATTGTTCGGGACGTGGGGGGTCTCCGACCACTCGCCGATTTGGCTTCGACTGTGCATGGGACAGGGTGATGTTGGAAGGATAGCCCCTATAAATGCGTGGCGTCTGAAAGACCCTGTGGTTAAAAAGGAGTTGGTGCGAATTACTGATAGTTATTTCCTTGAAAATGAGGGCTCGGTCACCTCGAGGTGCTCCCTTTGGGAAGCGTATAAGACAGTTGTGAGAGGGGAGGTCCTCTCCGTTGTATCTGGGCAGAAGAAGAAGAAGAGGGCGGAGCTGGATAGAGTGGAGGCGGATCTCTTGGCCTTGGAAACTTGTTTCCTCCGGGGGTGACCCTGGGGAAAGCCATCCACTCGAACTGCTCCGGCATGAATATAGGACTCTGACACGTGACAGTGCGAGGGCACAACACGCCACCACACAGAGCAGGATCTATGAGCACGGGGACAAGGCAGGGAAACTGATTGCCTGGTTGGAGAAGGGCGACTGGGGATCTCGATTGGTGCCAGAGCGGAGTATTGCGGGCTCGGTGGCCACGTCGGAGCCCAGATGATAGTTGAGGAATTTGCTCGATACTATGAGGAGGTGTATACCTCGGCCGGAACTTTTACTGAGGCAGACAAACGCTGAAATGATTCGGGATATACTGATGCCTGCCCTGTCGGATGAACATAGGGAATTATTGGACTCTGCTCTCACGAACAACGAGGTGGCGATGACCATTAGGGGGGTCCATTCTGGTAGGGCCTCTGGCCCTAATGGTTTCCCCATTGAATTGTTTAAGCCCCATGCTGACCGATTGGCCCCGTATCTGAAGGATATGTATATGGAAAGCCGTGATCGTGGGGTGCTGCCCTACGATCAGCGTGTTGCCAATATTGTGGTAATTTACATGGAGGGTAAGCCCAGGCTGGTCTGTTCTTCATATCGCCCGATTTCTTTGTTAAACGTGGAACCTAAGGTTTTGGCCAAATTGTTGGCCACCCGCTTGGTGAAGGTCATATCGACCTTGATCCATCCAGACCAGTCCGGCTTTATGCCGCGACGCAACACTGCACTTAATCTTCGTCGGCTGCATGGTGTGGTGGCGAGTGCGTCTCGCATCCACGAACCGACAGTGTTATTGTCTTTAGACGCAACTATGGTCTTCGACCGGGTCGAGTGGCCCTATCTTTTCGCGGTTTTAACGAAGCTGGGGTTTGGCCCAGTATTCATCGATTGGTTACGTCTTCTGTATTCTGACCCCTTGTCTCGGGTGGTCGTGAATAATCATAAGTCCTGTGACTTCTCTCTTGGACGGGGAACTCATCAGGGCTGCCCCCTCTCACCTCTTTTGTTCGCCCTGGCCCTGGAGCCGCTTGCGGCATGGGTGCGGTGGGACCGATCGATTAGAGGGCTGCGTTGGACTTCGGAGTGGAAGGACAAGATCTCGCTCTATGCTGATGATATTCCGTTGTACCTGACCTCCCCCCGCAGTTCTCTCATTGTATTCATGGATGTCCTCGCTATCTTCGGGAGGTACTCGGGCTTCGCGATCAACTGGTCGAAATCGGTCCTTTTTGTTTTGAGTGGAGATCCCCCTAGGGTGCCTGGGAACTGCCCCGTGAAAGTGGAACCGGTCAGTTTTCACTACCTCGGGATTCATATTTCTAGGGACCCTAGGGTACGCTTTCGGTTGAATTTGTTGCCCTCTTTGGCTAGACTTCGCGCTGACGTGGCGAGGTGGAAGACGTTACCGCTCTCTCTGTTGGGCCGATCTGTCCTTTTCAAGATGATGGCTCTTCCGCCATTTTTATATTCTCTACAGAATTCCTTTGACCTTGTGCCCCCGTCGTATTTTAGCGAGGTTGAGTCTTTGCAGCGTAGCCGTCTGTGGGAGGGGAGGCCGCGTATTGCGTTGTCGAAGTTGATGCTGCCTTGGTATGACAGGGGCATTGGTCTGCCCAATATCCGGAAGTAATACTGGGCGTCCCAGTTGGCCCCTATCAACCACGCTATTTAAGGCTCTCCAGTTGATCCGGGGTACGCGATGGACCGTGGTCAGGTGCAAGGGGGAGAATACACCCGCGTGTTACATGCAAGGCGTGGTCACTCTCCGTTGGTGGGGCCCCCCTCGATATCTACGAGAGTGTGGCATGAGGCCAACAGGGACCTTAAATGGGCTGGGCGCTTGACTCTGGCTACCCAGTTGTGGAGTACTGAGAAATTGGGAATGCTTTGGAAAACGAAAGGGTTTGACCGTTGGGATTTGATTGGTATAACTCAGGTGCGTGATGTGTGGGGTAAGGGCAGGATGTTGACTTTTGAGGAGCTGCAGGCTAAGTATCAGCTGAATGAGACGGAAAGGTTTCAATACCTCCAGATTAGCCATGCCATATGTGCTGTTATCCCCAGAGGCGAAACGCTACCGGTGGCCTCCCCACTGGAGGACCGTTTGCTAGATGGCCTCGTCCCCACTAAAACGATTTCCTTAACATATAGCAAACTGATCAACCATACTGAGGACCCCCTAGTGCAGTTGCGCGAACAGTGGGTTGCTGATGGTCTTGTACTTGATGAGGAGGATTGGAGGGAGGCGGTAGCGTCCCCCAAGGAGGTGGCGGTCCCTATGAGGCTCCGATTGGTTCAACTAAGGATTTTACACCGCTCCTATATTACGGGTCCGAGATTACAGAGGATGGGTTTGGCCGGGTCTGCTGATTGTTGAAGGGGGTGTGGTTTGCCTGGGACGTTCCTGCACATTTTGTGGGAGTGTGAGAGGGTCTGTGACTTCTGGACCAAGATACATTCGAAAATGAGCGAAGTGTGGGGGGTGAGGATCGAGATGGAGGCAAGAAGATGTTTGTTGAATGTGTGGGAGCCTACGGACCTGCCGAGCCATGGTAAGATCTGGGTGGCTCTCGCTTGTGCGGTTGCTAAGCGGAATATTGCACAGCTTTGGGGCGCTTCTCGGGCACCTCGAGTTGGGAAATGAATGGAAGACCTCGACTGGTGTATGTTTCGCGAGAAGTCTGTATATGTGTCCAGAGGGCGAGCCCGCAAGTGGGTCAAGATCTGGGGAACCTGGAATGCCTACCGAGGCGACAGCTGTGAACCACCGGAATCAGATCCTGTTAGTGAGGAATAGGAGGATGCCTAGGTCCACTCCCTTCTTTTAATTGATTGCTTTTCTTTGGAAGTCTGCATCTAAACATATGTAATAATGGTCACCTGAGGCATTCTGGTCAATGTTTGTATATGTAATGTTTGTTTCTTTTGTTAATAAAAAAAATAATTAAAAAAAATAATAATAAGGGCAGGAACAGATAAAGAATCAGTCCATGTCGGCCTCAAGCTAATAGGGATGGAGAGAGGTTCAGAAGAACTTGAAACTAACCCTGGGAAAAGCACAACGCTATGCTCGCGAAGTTTGCGCTACTTCGCACTACACGAATTGCACGTAGCACAGTGCAAAAACACGTAGCGTAGCGTAGTGCAGCAGTCATTTTTTGCTTGCTCGCGGTCCTCAGCATCAAGCTGGCGACCGCGAGCAAGCAAAATGACATCCCTGCGAGACTTTTTCCTCGTTCGCGATCAGCAACATCAAGTTGCTGATCGCCAGCGTGGAAAATAAACCTTCCGGCGAGCTCCTAAACGCGGGGAGCTCGCCGCGATGAGAAACTACCAGTCCGCATTGAGAAAGCTGCCGCTCGAGTAAAAATCTACTCGAGCGGCAGTAACAGACATCTCACACTGTGCAAGATGCCGTTTTCAATGATTGCACAGTGCGGACAAGCATCCGGCACTGTGCAATCATCACAAACAGCGTACTACGCAGTTCGCATAGTGCGAAGTGCACTTTGCGTAGCACTACTTTGCGAACTACACCCAGGGTTACTTGAAAAATGCTGCAAAAAAATTTAAATTCCAGAGCAGTTACAGAACAACTCTACCCTTTGACTAATAGGTCATGCTGGCATCCTAAAATATCTGACCACACAGTTTATAATTATGCATTTCCTAGAGGATTTCCAAAGTGTCTCATGACTTTCAAATGTCACATTTCCCAATGCGGTTTGATAAGTGGCATTGGTGGAAGTGTTTAAATTGAGACTGCCAGAACTGCCGCGTGCCTGGAATAGAAAGTTACATTGGACACCGAGTCGTCAATGTGGCAAATATGCGGCTGGTCGAAGGAGATGGAGGCCAATCTCTAATTATGTTAAACCGCTCAAATATAGTAATGTGCTACAGTCAGCAAACACATAGCAAAGTGAAGTGCACTGTGGAACCAGTACCCACTGTCGGAGGTGCGATTTCCATGTGCAGCGTCGAGCCAATGGGAGCGGTTTTGACTGTATAAATAATTAGAATTACGAGACTCCTTGTGGCATCCGGCATTGCGAAGGGTGAAGTGTCACCGAAACGCATATGCCTAGTAAATGGATGTTGTGAACCCACTTGGTGCTCCTTGAGGTTCCTGTGGGAGCGTCGTCGTTGGAAAAATTTATAGATATCAATCAGAGACAGGGATTCTAGAATTTTGCACTGTTTAATGAATCTGTGAAAATTTGCAGACCTATTGCCCCCTATACATTGGCAGAAGATGGAACATTTTGTGGTGTTTGGTGAAGAGGATGCAAAGACAAGGGGGGGCAAAATAGATTTGAACCCTGATGCCATTTACATAGACTTTTTGTATTGGACGTAGCGTAACAACGGTCACTCAGATTTCAATGAAATTTCCCAGGAATTTACAAAATACTATGTAGAATGTAGATGATCTTTTTTCACATGGCAACTAAATTTATTCAGTGATTGTTACGTTATATGGCAAAACAACTTAGTGATATCTGTTACCGTTGTGGTACCGCTGTAGACAACAATGGCAGCACAAAATATGATTGGCTGCTGGCAGACAGTCCACAATGGAAAGGCAGCCATGCTGGATTAGCAAGAGAGGTTTGGCTGTGTGCTGTACATTAATATCAAAGAGAGAGGGAGAGGTTATAAACGTACCGTAACCCCTTCACTGCGGCGGCTATTCCGCCGCAGTGCTAAGGGGGGGCGGCCGCATGCTGGTGACGGAACCGCTCCGTCACCAGCGTCGGTTGAGCTATGCTGATGACGGAGCGGTTCCGTCATGGCCCGCCCCGCTCAATAGAACGCTCAGCGCAGGCGCGGAATTCGCACCGCGCATGAGCGTTCTATGGAGCGGGCGGGCCATGACGGAACCACTCCGTCATCAGCACAGCGCACCCGCAGCTGATGACGGAGCGTGTCCGTCATCAGCGTGCAAGGGGTTAAGTAGGCTTCAGAAAGCCCATATAAGGTAGTCGTGGTATGCCATTTAAGATGTGTATTTTTTTTTAAATGTACCGACTACCACAGAGGTACTTTCTAGGAAGAAGCACGGTACCGTAAAAAACATTTTAAACAAGCATTGGCATAGCCAATAAGTCTAGCCAATGGTTTTTCCAATATCTTTTAGCCATGTTGTGGCTAAAACGTATTAGTGTAAAGGGGCATGGAGTGAAATGTTCTAAAGTTGAGTAGAGTGTAGTTTTATGGAGTGACGAAGAATAGAGTGGTGTAGAGTTGAGTTGAGTGGTATGGAGTGTTATGGAGTAGCGTGTAGTGTAATTTTAGTATATGTCGATATTCTCATATACAACCATATTTACTTGAGTTTATTCTGCTTATGCTATACTGATACCCTGATCTAATGCTAATGCTTACTTTAGGGGTATACTTTATACTGCTGAGTAAATTCATCAGTGTAATGTAAGGAATATAGTGTTGTATAGTGAAAAGGTGTCGAGTGGCGCTGTGCGGAGTGGTGTTGCGTGGAGTGGCACTGCATGGAGTGGCGTTGAATGGAGTAGGAATGCATGGAGTGCCGTTGCGTGGAGTGCCGTGGAATGGCGTACAGTGGACTGGAGTAGCATGGCGTGGCATAGATTGGAGTAAAGTGGCGTAGAGACCAGCTGCGTAGAGTGCAGTGGCATTGTGTTTTTGGATTGGAAAATTGAGGCCTTCTAAGAAAAGTATCATAAGACACACCTCTCCGTCGCATGGCCCTTCTAACCTACTTCAGGCGAACCAGTAGCATAAAATATGAATTCACCAGTGTCGTGGACTTGAGAGGTGCAGCCTCTGCCTTAATATATCAGGCCTAGAAATGGAAGAAGGGCCACGAAAATGTAACATTTATTTCACTTGGCAAGTCTGGTTGCATCTTTCTGGGGAATGCAGTGAGATTCTGGGACATCAATGTGCGTGTCAATGTTTGGCTTACAATGACCTTAGGACACAATTCTTGTTCAATTGAAGGATTGAACAGGATTCGGGACACCTTGGCTATGGTCAATAAGTGCTTTTTGTTCAGACCAACAAATCCAACTGGACTAACGCACCGAGTTAAAAAAAAAAATTGAATGCAGTCAAGAAGGCATGTCACACATCATAGCGGTGGAAAAAACTTAGAGGACAAACAGCAAAATGGAGACAGAGCGTGGAGGGGGTCGTGGCTTGGCAGCCGATGAAGAAGGACGGGTGAGCGCTGAGCTCCGAGGCGGCCTCCCCTATTATTCCTGGTCATATCTATCCTGACGACCCTGAAACCCTGACTTTGCCCGCATCTCCTCCCGCACACCTGGGGGCCTGATCGGAGGTGGAGGATTCGAGTCCGCGACCGTGTGGAGCCCGCGCCGCGCCAGTGACCTGGTGGGCGGCGCCGGCCATTTTGCGGCCTAGAAGATCGGCCGCATCCCCGGCCTCGAGTACTCAGGAGGCCGGCCCGCGGTGGTGACCGGCCGGCCGCCGGCTGCCGAGAGGGTCGGAGCTCCGGACTTGCGGACTCACTGCGGCGGCGGGGCCTGAGCTGCCTTGCTGCGGAGCTTCGGCAGGACCACAGCGGAGGCACCTGAAGGTGAGGAGGCCGGACGCAACCTTCGGCCCTGGGGGCCTACTGCGCGCCGGTCACGGAGCGCGAGGTCGAGGGAAGGCCCGATCCTGCGCAGCCTGCCCAAGGAAGGACAGACCGGCACTGGCCCTTGGCCGCTTGCCACCAGGGTGCCCTGCTGCCACCGGAAGGCCTGGCGAGCCGGCTCTGAAGACCCCGAGACGGCCCGATCTGTTGGGACCCTGCTGACTGCGGCGGCTGTGGGAGGCTGGAGCCCAGCCTGGGGCCCTACGGACGTGGCGGGGCCCGCTTCCCGGGACCTGCCCTTGCCGGGTGTGTTTCTCCCTGACCCCCATGTGGTTGGGGCCTTGGAAGGCTACCCCTGACGCCATATTGTGCCGGCTGCATTCGCTATCGCTCCTGGACTCAGAAGAGCGGCTCACCCAGGGGAGCACCTCGTGGTCGGTGTTCTGTGAAGCGGAGAGTGACGACCCGGCGCTGACAGGGAGTTGCTGGCTTTGGGGGCCCGTGGAGCCGGCAGGTGTGAGACGCGGGGAGTGTCCCCAGGACTCGCAGCCTTGAGAGTTGGACTTGGGGGCGGACGCCACTCCTGATATTGCGGAGACGAGAAACCGGTTGCCTCCATGGGGAAACGCCTGAAGCCTCCCCCGGACGCTGCTGGGGAGGTGACGGACGGCCAGGGCTCCACTCTGGACGCTGGTTCGGCAGCGGGTCTGCCACAAGGCCAGCTGGAGCAGATCCTGAAGGCCATCGCCGACACCAGGGAGGCCCTGCACCATGACATCGGGCAGGTGTCCACAAGTCTGGGCCTATTACGTGCGGACCACGGCAAGTTGGCAGATCGGGTCAAGCAGACCGAGATCCGGATGGATGCACTGGAGCCCGCGACAAAAGCGGCGGAAACCCTGATGGGGGAGCTACAGCAAAGGGTGCAAATACTAGAGCAGAGGGCGGAGGATGCTGAAGGACGCAACCGCCGCAACAACATTCGCGTGGTGGGCCTGCCGGAGAAGATTGAGGGGACTGACATGCTGGGCTATCTGGAGGCCTGGCTGCGAGAAGTGGTGGTCCCGGAGGGTCTGTCACCGTTCTACACTCTGGAACGTGCTGACCGTGTGCCGGCTCGACCCCCGGCCGAGGGTCGGCCTCCTCGCCCAGTGGTGGCACGCTTGCTGCACTACAGGGATCGAGATCTCATTCTACAAAAGGCGCGAGCACTGGGGCCCTATAAGGTGGACAACGCCCAGGTCTCCATATATCCGGACTACTCCTTGGAAGTTCAGAGGCAGCGGTCGACTTTTCTGGCGGTCAAGAAGGCTCTTCGGGAGGAGGGTATCCTCTACTCTCTCCTGTTCCCAGCGAGCTTGCGGATCATGATGGATTGCCAATCTTCCTTCTACGATTCTCCCGCCGACGTGTGGGACTGGCTGGAGTTGTACAGGACCGGCGCGGATGCGCATCAGACGACCGGGGAAAGACGGAGGGCACCACCGAGACCTAGGCGGAGCAGGAGACCCAAGAGACGACCGCCGAACGCTCGGACACCTTCGATCTCACAGACTGAGCTGGAACGCAGGGATGCCCTTCGGGCGGTCTCTACTATCTCCCAAACAATGGGTTCGGCATCGGCTGTGGAGTCGGGCTCTCGAGGGGGCACTGGCGAGGTGGCATCAGAGGAATCAGGGACTGGTGACCCCGAGCCGCCCCATGTCACACCTGGGACTGCTGATGGTTTGCTGGACGAATGATGCTAATGCTTCCCTGGTGTGGTATTGTATAAGCTGCTGTGTTCCTGGACTGGGTTTGGGGTGGAGGCAGTGTCACCCAGGTGGGCCTGGGGCTGGTGTTGGGCGGCTAACTTCTGCAGTGGTTACTGCCATAACTAGGGAGGAGATGCGGGGCGCATAGGGCATGTTGGGGAGAGCTGGCTGGGAGGAGTGTGCTGCTTGCGGTCTATTGGAACTGGCGACAGGCCACCCCCTCCTATCTCACACCTATTGTGGGACTCTGGTAGTTACCAGGGACTGTTCTTTTTGGGAATTAATCATTTGGATGGGTTTCTACTGTTTGGGACCTATTCTGGGGAGGGGTGGGGTATGGGACTGTTGGGAGGTATCAGGGTTCTGGTGTGTAGTCAGTGTGCATACGGTATTTGCTTTCATTGGAACTGTATTCGTTATCGTGAATGGGGACCCTCCCTGAACTGAAGTGTGTGACCTGGAATGTGAGGGGACTGAATTCCATGCTGAAACGTCATAAAGTACATGCCTATCTTGTTCGCAGGGGGGTTCAGGTTGCCTTCTTGCAGGAAACCCACATTGATCGTACTGAGGGGCGGGCTCTGCAGCGCAGATGGCGGGGACAAATGTTTTACACAACCTTCTCGGCCTTTGCGAGGGGGTCTTTGATTTGGGTACGGGCGGGGATTCCCTTCCAGCCTTTGGTAAGAGTGGTCGACCCTGAGGGGAGGTTTGTGGCTGTACAGGGCCGCCTAGATGGGAGAGACGTGACACTTTGCAGCGTTTACGCCCCGAATGTGGACCAGCCTGCCTTTTTTGCGCGATTGTCTGGGAAACTGGCAATTGTCCTGGCCGGCACGGTCTTGCTTGTGGGGGATTTTCACTCTGTACTGGACGTGGAATTAGATAGATCTCACCCACCACTGGCGCAGGCGACAGCTCACAGACTAGCGAAGAGTAGGAGAGAGTGGCAAAGTAGCTGGGGCCTGGTCGATGCATGGCGGACCCAACACCCCACAGAAAGGGACTTCTCCTTTTACTCCCCCCCGCACGATCTGCATGTTCGCCTTGACAGAATTCTGTGTTCGCCGGACGCTCAGAGCCTGGTCCGCCACAGCGAATACTTGGCCAGGACGATATCCGACCATAACCCTTGCTTAGTAATGGTCCAATGGATGAGGCGACGCCAAGCTATTACGACGTGGCGGTTGAACCCACTGACATTGGAAGACCCGGCGTTTAAGGCCGAGGTGCGCACTGGGGTGGAAGGTTACTTCGACGCTAATGTGGGCACAGCTTCCAGTAGGGCGCTGGAGTGGGACGCCTTTAAGGCGGTGATTCGGGGCGTCTGTATCTCGGCTACCGCGGGAGTCCGTAAGACCCTCCTGCAGGAGGTAGAGCGCAGCGAGGGCCGCTTGCGCGAAGAGGAACGACGCAGCCACACGACTCCTGAGGCTCACGGAGCGGTTTCGGCTGCACGAGAGGAAGTGGCGACAACAATGGAAAAGCTGCGCTGCTTTGACTATAAGGAGTTTCTTGTCCGGGCTCACGCCGAGCGTGACAAAGTGGGCTCACTGCTGGCGTGGTTGGCCAACCCTGGGACCCGTGATTGCAGGCGGTTTACTGGGAGGCCTGGGACACCGGGTACTTACCGGCGTCTACTTGCGAAGCTTTGGTGATACCCTTACTAAAGCGGGGGGGGAGATGCGAACTGCCGTTCGGCGTACCGCCCACTCTCCATGCTCACAACGGATTACAAGATCCTGAGCAAGGTCCTTGCGACGCGGCTGCTGACCCACATGCGCACCTTGGTACACAGTGACCAGGCGGGCTTTATCCCTCAGCGCACCACCGCCACCTGCGTGCGCCGGTTGATCCGGATCATGGGGGGTGAGGCCGCTACTCACCCGGGTACTGCTGTCCTCTCGATTGACATCGAGAAGGCATTTGATAGTGTCGAATGGCCATACTTGCTCCGTGTACTGGAGGCCTTCGGATTGGGCGAGCGCTTCGTGAAATGGACTGCCTTGCTCTATGCAGCGGCCACGGCCCGTGTCAAAACAGGGGCCACCATCTCAGCCCCTTATGTGGTAGGTCGGGGGACCAGACAGGGGTGTTCTCTGTCCCCCCTGTTATTTGCGCTCGCTATTGAGCCATTGGCTGCGCACGCCCGTATGGGTCGAGCATATGCGGGCCTTCCTCTAAGAGCCGATACCCACTACATTTCTCTCTATGCGGATGACTGTTTGCTGTTTTTGGCGGACACAAGCAATTCCCTGCGTGGGGCCGAGCGACTGCTGTCGGACTTTGGCCGTCTCTCGGGACTGAGAGTCAACTGGGGGAAGTCTTGCCTCTTCCCGCTGACGCCAGGGGCCGATGACTCCCAACCGGAGGGCGAATTACGATGGGAATACGATTGCCTCCCCTATCTGGGCACGCACATCTACCACTCGCCGCTGGCCCTCTTGGACGGTAACATCAACAGAGCAATCCGGAGTTTGCAGGGCTGCATGGGTTTCTGGCGGACACTACCCCTTTCAGTCGCGGGACGAGTGGCATTGTTGAAAATGGTGGCACTTCCCGATTGTTATATCTGTTTCGCACCCTGCCGATCTGGATCCCTGCGTCGGTTTTTAACAGACTCCGCTCCCTGACCTCTGGGTTCATTTGGGGGTCGGGTAGACGACGAGTTGCGCTAGCCACGATGATGCGCCCCAGGGCGGACGGGGGACTTGCGGCCCGGATTTCGAGTGGTGCTACTTGGCGGCGCAACTGCAGTGGCTCACCCAGGCGGTGGCTTTGGAATTCCGAGGCCCAGAGGGAGTAGCGGGCAGACTGTTCCCGAGGCATGTCATCTCCTTTATAATCTTGGGCCAGAAATTGGACCTCGCCCAGCTCACACTGGAGGAACGCACGATTCGCAGTTGCTGGCTTCGGTGCCACAGGCGCTCCGGTGCCGCTCGCCCTTATGCCCCTGAAATCCCGCTAGGGATGTGCACGGCCTTTCCACATGGTGGCGACTGGTCAGCACTGGCGATCTGGGAGGAGCTTGGCTTGCAGGTGATCGGCGATCTCTACAAGGATGGTTCGCTGCTCACGTTTCAAGAGTTGCGGGACTCTTATGATCTACCGAGGGGTGGATATCTGCTGCACGCCTTGTTAGTGGCTGGTATTCGCCGTCATTGGAAGAATGGGCTAGCCGAACCACCAACCTCGGAGTGCTGTCAATACGTGGTCATGGCTGCTGGCACTTACAAGGCTGTCACATGCCTTTACCGGAGGTTGTCGACTGCTACCCTGCGACCCCTAGATGAGCTGCGAACCAAGTGGGAAGGGGACATTGGGCGGCCAATTCCAGAGTCGACATGGCCGCAGCTAGTGCGACGGGCATGGAAGGGCACTAGGAACGCCAGGTTCCAATTGGTCCAGTTTTTCACCCTACACCGTGCATACCTAACACCAATTAAAATCTCGCAATATTTCGAGGGTGCATCATCGCTCTGTCCTAGATGTAAGACAGCGGATGCGGACTTCGCTCACATGTTTTGGACCTGCAGTACGCTGGCGGGTTACTGGGAGACGGTGATGTCCTGCCTGAATGCTGTCACGTACCGGCAGATCGATCCTGAAATGGGCACCTGCCTATTATTGTGGTTCCCTCACACCCCCCGTACTCGAGTTACCAGTAAATTTTATGACTTGGGTTTGATATTAGCCAAACGAGAGATCACCATGCACTGGAAATCTAGCCAAGGACCCAGCTACTTGCGTTGGAAGACCACTTTGGAGCGCTGGGCGAAGGCGGAGAGTGCCTTGCGGCTGCGACAGGCCAGGAGCCTGGATAATGACAGGGCATTGGAGGTGGCTAGGGCGTGGGAGGCCCTAGTTGTGGCGCTCCAGCAGCCAGAGGATGACTTGAGCGAGGACGAGAGGGGAACATCAGGATAGGGACAAGGCGTTAAGGGACACCCCACACCCAACGAAGCACACACACTACTTACAAATAAAGATAGCAGATCTGAGAGTTCTGGTTCCCCATCGATAAGCGTTACTTACCTTTTACTACGGTTCCTGTCAAGGAAGTGAATAGGCTAACACTTAACTGATTGAGAGAGAGGAGTATGGCACACTGACTTTGAGGGTGGGATAAAGGGTGGGACAGCTCAGCTGAGGGATTGTTCTATATAAAAGGTGTCTTGTTGGAACTGTAATGTTATCCTGACCTATCGGCTAATGCCGTGATTGCTTCTCCTTGTAGTGTACTTTTTGAACTTGACTACCAATAAAAATCGTTTTTACAACAAAAAAAAAATGGAGACAGCGCGTGGAGGGTACAGGTAGATGGTTTGCAGCCCACAACGGCAGTGTATTCCCGTGCCGCAAGGAGGGAAAGATTGTCAAGACTGGAGCAGCTGCAGGAGTTTGGGGGACGTTCAACAGGGTAAGGGGAGGAGGGTACACAACTAAACATGTTTGGTTAGGAAAAAGCAAACACAAACATCTAATCTTATTGCTGATTAAGCTTTTAAATGGAAAAAAGGCACAAGCATTCTCTGGACAGCAAATATAAAACAATCTGACTAGAAAGTCAGTCAATAAAAACATGGTCTTTTTGATTCTCTTCTCCAAGTAAAAGTAATTTCGATATACCCATGATGATCAGACCCCGACTAGGGAAAAAGAAGAGATAGGGCCAGAATTGGGATTACAATTTACTAAATAATATTTAACAGATTATTACTAGGTTTTTGTGTGCAGAGAAATGTTTTAATGTTCCAAGTGTCAAACTTTTTTTTTTTTTAATATTTTTATTGCGAAATTATACAAAGGCACAGGTTACATGGTTATCCAGACCACTTATTTGCAAAAGTTGATAACATGCAGGTTCCATGACAATACACAGCCATATTTGGCCCACATCCCGGAGGCTGGGCTGCGTAGGATCAGAGCATGTAGAAAGGAAAGGTGTAGTTGCGCCTAAAGGATATGGAATTATCGTTGTATTCGCCAATTTTCCATTTTTGTGCATTTATACTATTTAACGTTTAACAAGAACTAAAATCCCCAAGTATGGCATCATTAGCACTCCAAGTGTCAAACTTAGATCGCATGACCACTTCTCCCTCCAACCTATGCCTGCTCAGTATGTTTCATGTAAAGAGCAGACAGACTGCAATTCAAATTATGTAACAACCACTCCTGGAAAGATTGGGCCATTAAACATGTCAAGCTGCGTGAAGCAGAGTTATTTGATGACATGGAAAGATACACTAGCCCACTGCATTTCTGAAGATCCCTGATCAATGTATGACCAGAGTTGAGCTCTCGCAAAAAGAAACTGCCTAAAACAAGTGTGGAGGGTGGGAGTGGAATGGGGGTCTGCAACATGAAGAAATGGTGGGTGGGAGTTGATATGAAAAGGAGCAAAACGGAGAAGGGGAAAGCATGTGGTGGAATGACTAGAGCTGCCGGCTTTGGATCTGAGGAACAGAGTTCGAGTCTCGGCATCAACTCAATATCCTGTGATTCTGGGTGAATCACTTGATTTCCCAGGGACTAAAAATCCAAAAAGAATTACAGCCCTTTTTACAGAAGTCAGAACTTGGAGCAACTGAAATCATTGAGCGCTCATGTGGAGTGCTCTTACGCAATGGCAAAAGTAGTCCCTTTTACAGTTGTTAAAATGGGACAAGTAGAAGGCTACAAGTAATGAGGCGCTGCTCCGTGGGAGTGAACAACTGACGTTAAGGAGGTACAAACAGGAAAGATTAACCACTTCCAAGCAAGGATTTTTAAAGGATACGGAAAGAGACAAAGGAAAAGCAATGGGTGGGCTGTAAAGCCACAAAGTATATGCACACAGCATCTCGAAGAGATAGCGCCAATGCTGACTAGGTTTGGCATGAAAATGGAGACACATTTTTAAACATGATTTATATACACTGTAGACTGGCTCTTAAAAGAGCCTTTGGTTTTAGGTGAAAACATGTATTAATATATGTATGGAAATCAATTTTCTGATGTTACACTAGAATTCATTATTGCCACGGGTGGTTAAATGAACACCATCTCCACGATATAGTAGCGCGGTACATAGCGATGACAAGTCATTAGGTGATTGGCAAATGACTGCCTTTACAAAAGCTCAAGCTAGCCATCTTGTTTTTGTTTTTAGGTGCAGTTTAGCTGTGTTCTGCGTTATGCCTTCATATCTAGGAGAGTTCTAGGTTTGGTATTTGGCCCCTACCTATTACCCCTTTTGTAAAGTGGTAAAAAGTAGGAAAAATATTTATAAGTTTCTATATATTTTTTTCTAAATGCACAGAGTACTGCGGTACTGCCTCAGGAGTACCGTGGTTACCCCCCAAAAATTATATGTTAAAAAATGTTTAATTATAATACACTATATTTTAGAAATATAGAGTACTAAATTGTATTTTCTATTTTTAACATGTAAATATGACCATAAAAGTCAACTGAGTAGCGCAGTAATACCTACAAATTACCATACTACAAAAAAAAAGTGCAGTTCTCCCTAGAATGCTATAAAAATATATTGAAAATGCTAAATACAATGATCTACTTATTATCACTTAAATATAGTGGTAATAGGTAGTGAACAACAATAAAACGTAATACTTACCTATATCTAAGACCTTAACCCACAATGCAGGGGAATGCCATACGCAGCAAAACTGTGATTAAAAACTACATGGTGGCCTTTTTTCTTTAATAAACACAGCCATTAGCCAATCACATACTGATTTCTCATCCGCATGTACTGTGGTATACCACAATCTTACCACGGTATACTGCTGCACAATAGATAACAACATTTTTTTAAACCTACAACTTTTACACTACTTACACTATTCACACATACCAACAAAAATTACCATTTACATGCCATCAGGTATATTCCTGCCAGATTACATCTACATCTGTTTATACACTTTCATGCTACATCTGTTTCAATTAACACACTGCACTCTATGCCACTCCACATCATTACACTCTGTCACTCCACTATACCCCACTACACTCTACGCTAATCCACTGTACCTATGTTATTGTACTGTATGCCACCCTATCCTATGACACTCCAGTGTGCACTACTTCACTGTACGTCACTCTACTGTATGCTACTCCATTGTACAGTACTCCACTGTACACAACTCCATTCTATGACACTACACTCGATGCTATTCTACTCTGTGCCACCCCACTGTGTGCCACATCAGTGCACACAACTGCACGCTACTCTATTCCACTGTAAGCGCTCTAGTGTACGCCACTCCAATGTATGCTATTAGACTGTACAACACTACATACTACGCCACTCCACTATATATCACTACACTCTACAGTCTTCTTTTCCACTGTACGACACTGCACTCTATAACACTCTACTCTATGCTACTCCTCTATATGACATTTCACGCCACTCCGCTCTAGGCCACTACACTCTACGCTATTCCACTGTTTGTCACTCCAGTAGCCTACATTCAACTTCACTCCACTGAATGACAGTACACTTCATGACACTCTCCTCCACTCTACTTTACCACACTCCACTCAAGGACACTCCACTCGATGACAGTAAACTACACAATTTGAATTTTTTTAAATAAAAAAAATTGACGTCCAATGAAAAAAAAACAACGGTTAAGGCTAAGTTATAGTTAGGAAAACTGTATTTCTTCTTTCTATACAAACCCACCTTAAACTACACATAACTATAACTTTAGAATTTCTTATGTTTGTGTAGTTTAAGTTGGGTTTGCACAGAATGAAGTAATAAAGCTTTCCCAACTATAATTTATCCTTAACCTTTGGGTTTTTTCATTGAAAAAAATAAATATATATATATATATATATATATATATATATATATATATATATATATCAAAACAAAACCCTTTCAGGCATAGAGTGACGCATACATTATGCAAAAAAGAAGGAGAGAACTCTGGGTAGGTCTCAGTTTAGGTGGAAAGCAGCTCCTGTTAGAGCACTCTCAACACCAGCGACACTCTAGATCTGCTCACCTCAAATGTCTGTTTTTCTATCAAAGTTTTTAAGCATAGGATTAGACAGTGCTATCCATGCCGAGATAGAAAATGACAAAGTCTATCGCAATTTAAACAGCAAAGTCTTTAAGCATAGGACTAGTACAGTGCAGTCCTTGCCGAGCTGTCAAATAACAAAAGCCATTTATCACTCCAGGCACAATATTACAGCTTTGAATTGGTAAAATACCAACTCAAGCCAACCTGAAATGAATAAAAGCAACCCCTGACACAGTGTTTCGCTCTAATTAGAGCTCTTCAGAGGGGTATAGCTTTGTCCAGACACAAGGGAGCACCCAGTATTAAGTCAAAACAAAACCCTTTCAGGCATAGAGTGACGCATAAATTATGCAAAAAAGAAGGAGAGAACTCTGGGTAGGTCTCAGTTTAGGTGGAAAGCAGCTCCTGTTAGAGCACTCTCAACACCAGCGACACTCTAGATCTGCTCACCTCAAATGTCTGTTTTTCTATCAAAGTTTTTAAGCATAGGATTAGACAGTGCTATCCATGCCGAGATAGAAAATGACAAAGTCTTTCGCAATTTAAACAGCAAAGTCTTTAAGCATAGGACTAGTACAGTGCAGTCCTTGCCGAGCTGTCAAATAACAATATATATATATATATATATACACACACACACATACACACACATACACAATAGTGTCAATGGCTAAGGCACTCCGCTGGCATCCTTGATAACATTCAGCAAGGGGCAATGGGTCAGGCACTTCTGACATTGGCTCTAGCGTGCTATGAATGATGCAATTTTTCTGACCTTGAGCATGTCCACCTAAAAATGTGTGTGCTTCAGTGCCTGGACTGATGAGCCAGTACTACAGTTTTCCCACCCATTTCTTTCCTGCTCATCATTTTTATTTTCATTATTTTAAAACATACTACAACTCCCCTCCCTAGACAGTGCTAACAGGCTGTGTCTTTGCCAATCATTTCAGCTGCTAAGCACTGCATCCTGTGAGGCCACAGCCTATAGGCCTGGCCACCATCATGGAATGGTACTGTTCATAGTTTCACTGCTTTACTATTCCAAGATGGCCAACACGTTAGTTCTAAATGTGGCTGCCCTGCTGGAACTTCACAACAATGAAACACCATATACAATACCGTTGCAAGATGGTCACCTGTTTCCCTGTTTTACTTTATTTGCTATTTTAAGCACATGTCTGCTATTTTTAGGCAGCAGCATTTATTATTTTTCTACTATTATTTGTTTAAATTATGTTGTGTATGACGTTGAATTAGTGTGAGAATTTACTATGGCTGTATAAGTGGATGAATGCAAGAATGAGTTAGTGGGTGGATGAATAGTTGCCAGAGTGCTAAGATGAGTAACAGAGAACATGTATGATAACTCATTGAATGCCTTAAACCATCATTTAAAGTCTTATTTTGTATCATATACTGGCCTTTTTAAAACAACTACAAATGGCCGATATTTGTCTCTTGGAAAGGTAGCAACACTATCTTTAAATCAAATCAATAGTTTCAAAGCAGCTGACAAAAAAGGCCTTCCCTTATTTCCAGTCACTTTGAGGTTATAGGACAGACAGCAAGAACCAGTGCATAGAGCGGAGCTTTGAAAGCCTCCATCCTCTTATATTCCCGACTTAGCACAAAGCCCTGAACATCATGTACCAGGTCTCGTTTTGCACTTTGTACAAATGTCATCACTATCTTCATCCACGGGGTGACAGGGCTATCTACATATCCATAACATCAATAATCTATATGTACATTGCAATACTGCTTTCTATTATAATAGATGAGCATCCCAATAGATTGGTAGAGGAGGCACTTCGCTGACACCGAAGTTCCTTGGATGCAGAGAAATCACCACACGAGGTCTGACATCTCGTGATGGGTGTCCTGTTCGTCACCAAGATGGAGTCCTTCACTCTTTCCCATCAGGTAATGGGGTTGGATCGTCCCTCAGGCGAAATCTTGGCTGATTACTGCCTTATTTTATACATTGTTTCAGCACCATAGGAGAAATCTACCTACTATTTATGCTTTTAGTGCTTGTAATCATGTTTATCTGCTTCTATCGCCTAACCATTGAATCGCACATATTTTATGCAAGAAAGATATTGGTTCAATAAATATTATTGAAATAGTCCCACTGTGTATTCTTTGTATATTTCTCTGAGTATAAGTAAGCACGAGTAACTGAACGAAAGGTTCTGTACTGTTTCCACGATCCCGGAGGGGACAGGGTTGTCCTGTTCAGTGGTTGCCAGAAACCATTTGCTCCCTGGTAGGATAGGGGGGCTTACGATGGCACTGTGAGCCTGCTGGTGTACAAGCCAACATTTCCAGTGGGGATGTTCGGAATCAGTCTAGACACCAAGCCCTTAATTTATATTGTCCAAACAATGCGCAGATCCTACGGATTAGTAGGAACTACACGAAAATTCTGGTGGGAATGGTTACACCACTGTAGGCTGCAGTATGGTAATTAATAGCAAGTAAGAATACAATTCTCATTTAAGAATGACATGCATTTTGTTTAGTTGGTAATTCACCATTCCAAGATGACAGCCATGTTTGCACACAATTGAAGGGCTACTGAAAAGAGAAGCCTATGGTGCTGGACAAAATGGTCTTAAAATCCGCAACTTTCTTACTCGTCTTTCGAAACCATAAGCAATTTCAGCATGTAAATTAAAATGTTTTACAGATTTACAGTTACATTGTTGGGATAGAGTAGCAAAGATGTTGTGTTTCTAAGAAACTGATTGCTTTATAAACAATTTGTGAAAGCAATAGAAAGCAATATGACAAATGTGGTATTGTGTGGAAGGGAGGGTTAAATTGTTCTTAAATAAGGAAACAGACAGGCATGCACAAGATAATTCACTGTTTATATGCCTCCATCTGTACAAGTTCTGGATACCGTAGAGAGAAGTAAACCCATCCAAGTCAACATGGAAGTGGAGAACTCACACATACATGCCAACCCTCATGATTCAAGCAGGAGACTACAGATTTCAAGGCTAGTCTCCCGATTCCTACATTCAAAAACCCTATTCGTTGGCGGGATGCAGCAGGGGCTGGTCTAGTGCGACTCGTAGTATTCACTGCCAGTAACTGGCCATAGCGGGCACCGGGCAATCCCCCGGTGCGCCGCAGGGTGGGAGGCCGGTTTGGGGCCCCTGGGGGCCGTTTTGTTACAGGGCCGTTTTTGCAGCAAAATCGGCCCTGTAACAAAATCGGCCGAAAACCGGCCCCGGCAAAGAGCTCGGCCGCACACCCAACCCCCCCGGGGGGGGGGAGGTAGGGGGAGGAAGGGGGGCAGGCTGAGCACTTTGCCAGAGCCGGTTTTGGTTCCCATTCCGGCCCTGGCCAGTAACATGCTCCTGCAGGCCAATGCACAACATTTTTGTCACCGACTCTCTGCCAGTGCTTTCTCCGTGCTCCTGGCAGATAAGCAAAAAAAGAACATGCATCTGCAATTCTGATATCCATTCCTGCAGCAGAACACTAAGTCCCATACATGACGACAGATCAGATTCAGGCCTCGCTAGACGTCAATGGGAGAAAAGCAGTCTCCCGAATATTTTACCAAAATCTCTCACTTTCCTCTTCTAAAATGTTGGCTAGTATGCTCACATGAAACATGACAGGCAGACTTTGTGCTCCATCCATAATCCGTACATTACTCACAATAAATAAGATTTTACAGGTTGTCTATTTCATGTACGGCAATACACAAGAAAAGCCTAACATGAAGCTCTGGGTGATGTAGAGAAAAAAAGAAATACATCGAAATTACATCACTTTTGGGGAGGGCCTATCTAACAAACCAAGGTGCAAACCAGATTATTATACGCAAATGGCTTCCTGACCCTCTATAAATCCCACTTCAATGCTTTGGAAGGCTTAAAATCTACTCTGTCCTCAAAAAATCACACTTTCATGAATCCACAGAGTAGGAAGCAACACAAGAGAAAGGTTACTCCAAGGATACAGTTGAGGAAAGGAGATTTTGGATAAATGTGGGGAATGTCCAGTTCCTTATTTATTGCCTTTTTACATAGTTTAAAAAGACTAAAAATAACTGTTACGACCACTCGCCTCAATTATGTTTTACAACACTTTTCATTACTACAAGCTTAGGTTATCAAGCAACATGGCGTAAATTTTAAAATGTAAAATACAAAGAATACCCCTTTCAGTCTCATACTGCTATGCATTTGTGTGTAATACTAACAGTGGAATCAAGGTATTTGCAGGCGACAACATATTTAAAATGTCTTCTTTTTTGGCCAAATGAGTAGACGCATATTCCGAAGGTGATGTAATGGGGTATTTCCCTGAAAGAATTTCTCACTCTTTTTTGGATTCCTTATTTGGCACCCCGTGGATTAAAGTACAGTGCATTTAAAATCCTGTTTCACTGCGAGTAAAGCACAAAATAGCTGATGAAATTTGGAACAGAAGGACAGACATGGTGTATGCCTATGCAATATCACATTTCCAGACTAAGAAAGATACAAAACACTGTAGAGAATTAAGTTTGTGCACAGCTATATTAGATATTAGAAATGACTAGCTCTTCATATGCTTGAATTGACTATTACACAGAAAGGGTACCCCTAGTTTGAAAACAATGCATGGGCAACGTACTAAATTTCACTACACTTATTTTATTTACCATCATCCCATTTAGGGCTCTATTATGAGTCTGGCTGTCCACAGAACGCCAGAGTCGGGGGGGACACGGCGGTGGCGGTCTTCCGACCTCCCTATATATTGCCCCACAGCAGCCGCCAGGGAACCAAGATTGATGTGCATATGGCTGGGTCCAAATTGAAGTGGCATGGTGTGCAGAATAACAATAGAGTGGGATGTAGCAAGAGTAATTACCAGTGGATGAGATTAATTCAAGCATTCTATCCATCATTTTTTTAAATAATTTAGTGCAAACAGAAAAAAACACGCAAAGACAAACACAGCGATCTGTAATCGGGACTGGTGACGTAACACTCATACTACCTAATAGTCCTACCTAAAGGCCTGAACACTTCAGGACTACCAAGTGCGACTGTAAAGTGTGCAGACTATATGCTATTTTCATCAGACAGAGTGACAGCCAAATTGCTTATAGACTACTGCATACCATATTTCATTATATCCCAGTCAAGCGTTCAATGGCTAAAGAGACATGCCATAAATGTATGGCCCAGGAGGTCCTGACCTTCACTTACTGTGATCAATAGCTAGACATCCCTTAGTCATGATATCATAGAGAATACTGTACTGCAGACCATTCACGCAGATCTTAGTCCACCTCCTTCTTTTCCGGACTGACTTCCTAACTTTTTACCAATTCATAAGGCTTTCAGAGTGGCTTAGTAGGTTGATTTTAGAAGTAAGCGACTCACAAGGGTCTTCGCAAATCTAATCTTAGCGCCCAACTAAATAAAACCACACTTTGCATATCTATAAGTCCCACTCCTTCATCTATCACACCGCTAAACAGAGTTCCAAGACCAGATAGGACCACCTCTCTTGTCCTTCACGCACCACAGTTAAACGCTTCCCATGCAGGTTCACAGGAAAAACAACACTAACAACCAAGCTCGGCCATAGTGTAGTAGCTTGATACCCGTTCTTAAAATGTGCTATGGTGCCCCACAATGGGATATGAAGCTCACAATACAATGTAACAGTCACCCTCAATCTACGTATTCTCCTAGGAGATTCATTTTAATACTCGCAGAGGGATTTATAACTTTAAAATTCTCTAAAATACCAATTACTTCAAAAAATAAATCAAAGCCAATAAAACAATCAAAGTCATTTTCGTACCATCCTTGTCCCGCAGGGTAGCACTCGAGCATTATGGGTCATCGAGATGGAGGTCTGATATGATAAAAATGTCCATGGCCAGCATTACTTAACTGCTAGTATAGAACTATGAGGCAAACAGTAAGAATACCCACGAGCAAATCAGTGTCAATAAATAATCCTTTCACTCCTGTCTTATTAGATATTCCTGAGGCCACTAGTTAGTAAACTTTATCATGAGCAATGAAATACCCCTATCGACATTCAAAGAAACATACACTAAGGAACGTGATATAATTAACAGCTTGGTGATCAGTTCTCATCAAGCAATATTAAATTACAGCGTAGCAAAAGTTTGGTAAACAAATGATTTACAGCAAACAACCCAAATCTGTCCCGGAGCTTAAACCCCCAGAAATGTGTATGTAACTAAGTAACCGTGTTACGTAGAAAGCCATATGTGGGTCAGGCATGCACAGAAGCGGCTTCAGCTTTGCTCTGCCTGACCAGATAATGGCCGAAAGAGAATACGTAAAATGGTATTTCAAAAAGATGTTGCTTCTGTAGAGAGAAGTTTGCTAGGGTTCGAGTAGTTACCAGCCGTCGGTCGATGTCAGCCTCTCCTCTGTCTGCTGAGTTAGGGTTAAACTCTGCGTACCGCAGCCGTTCTTGGGAGCCCAGCGTGCTGCTTCTGTTACCGGAGGCGGCCATGACAGGCGATGTCTGAATCCTACGGTAAACAGCCAAGGACAATTCTAGTTCAATTGGTCCGGACCAATAACCGTATGCGGTCTGTATACGCTATAACCCCTCACCTGTTTGTCAGGCAGTGACTCACGTCCCATATGTCTGAGACAATGTTGTGTCATCCACTGGATGCGCAACACGTGGTACAAATGTCAAAAGAAAACGGGCATGCGGCTGGCGCACTGCTTGGAGGAACTTGAGCCCCTCTGGCCACGTTCGGTTCACTGAGGCTAATTTTTGAACAACGACGCTGTTTGAAGGGAATGTCATCATGCGCAGTATTTGATCACGGTAAAGACTCTCGAGTTGATGTGAGTACTTTACAAAGACACACTGAGGCTTATTTACAAGTCCCTTGCGCCACAAGTACGCCACTTTTTCCCATTTTAAAAGTGGTGTACCGGTGGCGCAAGGGGCTTGTAAATAAGCCCCACTTAACTTTTGTTTCACTGGGCTTTGATTTTTAGGGGCATAGTGCCACTGAAACATTCCATATATTATTAACCTTCAGCTATATGTTATTAACCTTCACTGTATTTGTTAACCTTCACCTGAGTGAGATACAACTGCTTACCCCAATCCTGAACGTTACAAACAGTTCCCTTTCTCTGCAGGGACTATTTGCTCTAACATGCATGCCAGCTTTCACAATTTAGGCAGGAGAATCACAATTTTTGTAACAAAAATGTCATTTCGCTTTCTCCTGTCTACAAATCCTCCAACGGTAAAATTAAATTCCCCGACGTTTTGCCTACATATTGTAAGCGTTCCTACATGTTGGAAACAATGGTTAGATTTATTAATTGAAACTATTGTTACACCCTCATACTTACCCACCCTGGTCCCTGACTGGTAAACTATCTTCAGTACCTTTTCTGGCAAAAGAGTTCAGTGGCAGCACACCTCCCTCATATTGGTAACAAAATTGCGAAAATGCAAAGAGCATATTGAGTTAATAAACTATTCAAAACTTTCCTCTGTGGAATCGCAAGAGGGCTGTAAAAGTAACATTATATAATAGCCTTGCATCGCGGGTTACTATAACACATTTTAGTACTGGTGTCCACATCACTGCACTAAAATGCTATGTCACGCTCAGGAGCGGATTGGCACTGCGGGCACTCGGGCATGGGCCGAAGGGCCGGTGTTTCAGTGCACTCTGTGGGCCGTTTTTTCCCCCATTCCCAGTCCACAGAGAGCACTGAAAGGGAGACTAAAGCAGCTTCGCTGGGCGGCTGTTCAGCGATGATCAGCTGTGGCCTCTCCTTGACCCCCTGCACTGCAAAGCAGTCACGCTGATGGTGGGCTGGGGAGGGTTGATTGTGTGCCAGAATCGGCCTCCTTTTGATTCAGGCGCTGCTCAGGCCTTTGAACCATTTTCACCTTGGGCCCCCCTGGGGCCCACGCAGCCCAGAAACAGTGTTTGCATTAACACCTCGCCCACAGCTCTTCTCATTCAGGGCATAGTGGGCGAGGAAGAATGGGTCTCACTGTGGGTGCCAGGTGATGTTAAGAACTCACACCATCTTAGCCTCCCCCCCACTCCCATTGATTGCCCAGCAGCTGTGTTTTTTGCTTTAGCCCCTCTCCTGCCATGCCATATCCCTGAGGCAGTAAAGGGCTGGGGAAGGCTGAGTAATTTACAAATAGCTGGGGCCTTGCTGATTTTCAGGTGCTCCTGCGCTGGAGGGCTGGGGAATAATTTTGTAATAGAAATGGCCCTCTCTGTTTTTCAGGTGCTTCTGCGCTCGAGGGCTGGGGAATAATTTTGTAATAGAAAGGGGCCTCGCTGCTTTTCAGGTGCTTCTGCGCTGGAGGATTGGGGAATAATTTTGTAATAGAAAGGGTCATCGCTGCTTTTCTGGTGCTCCTGCGCTGGAGGGCTGGGGAATACTTTTGTAATAGAAAGGGGCCTCGCTGCTTTTTAGGTGCTCCTGCCCTGGAGGGCTGGGGATTCATTTTTTAATAGAAAGTGGCCTCGCTGTTTTTCAGGTGCTCCTGTGCTGGAGGGCTAGGGAATAATATTGTAATAGAAAGTAGCCTCGCTGTTTTTCAGGTGCTCCTGCGCTGGAGGGCTGGGGAATAATTTTGTAATAGAAAGGGGCCTCACTGTTTTTCAGGTGCTTCTGCGCTGGAGGGCGAGGGAATGATTTTGTAATAGAAAGGGGCCTAGCTGTTTTTCAGTTGCTCAGCTTGTAAGACATGGTCACCTTGTCCCTGTGTCCTTCCCAAGAACAATATCCTCCCACTTACATTCCTTGTGTGTTTCATGAAAGTGCACGCCCATGAATGTGGGCCACGCCCGTGAATGTGGGCCACGCCCCGTGAATGTGGGCCACGCCCTGCGAATGTGGGCTACTTTTTTCGTCAGTGCCCGGGCCAAATTGTGATCCCAATCCGACCCTGGTCACGCTTTATAATGAAGCGCTGCTGGATGTGTTTGGTACTGAGCAGTCTGCCAGTTGAAGTGTGTGAGCCGGGTCCAGGTTGAGGATGGAGGGCTTGTTGCTATGGAGATCTCTGCCTGGGCTCAGCTAAATTGCCTATAAATGATTAACTGCAGTCAGTACCATAAACTGCTGTTTCACTAGACAAATGGTGAAGTTTTTTTAAAACACGTTTCTAAATGTGCAATTTTGGGTGACAAATAATTTTTAATACTAAAGATTTTTATGATAAATATAGTCGTAACTGATGAATTATTAATATCACACTTGAAACAATTTATGTAGAAGTTTAGAAGTGTGTTTATTAATGTCGTTTTGCTATGCCACATTTATGCAGGGACACCCTTTTATTAATATAGATACTGTTTTTGTGTTTTGTTCATCTTTCACTGCTCATTACCCCTTCCAATTAAATCAATGCCCCAATGTGTCTTCTCTCCCCATAGTCTTCGCAGAGCACAGGACACTGTGACGCACCTGCCTATGTTCCTTAGAGACCCTGTATTGTGAGTGACATTTTCTTCGTGTACTGAATGTATCATTATGACAGACACTTCCTTTGGAAGTTTCGATGTAGGCTCGCTAACATACACTAATGTATGAGTCTCTGTTTGAAAATGTTTCATATTGTGTTGTTCATCTTCAGACTGCTCTGTTAGTGTGGAAGCTAATGGAGTTTTCCTTTTCCTTAGAAATGGGTTACTGTTACATATTTGTTATGATGATCTATATTCTGATTTGCTCATTATGTGTTATCACTAGTCATCGGCCTGGACTGTTCCCATGAGGCACAGGGTTAGACTGATTTGCATATGGCCATGTCTGAACTGGGGTGGCAGAGTGAGCTACAGAATGATGATGGATTAAACGCAGATCAGTTGACTGGGGGTGAGTGCTTGCAATTTTCAACACTCCGTCCATCATCCCCTTTTGTTTTGCTTTTTCACTAGTCATGCCATGCTAAATTAGCAATTTTTGCTTATTACCGATTCATAAAATGTGTATAACAACCACTTGGTTTTAGGAGTGAGCGAGATGATTCCCTTTTCTATCACGGTCTCTGTCCATTCCACTCATGATTTTTGTTGCTTATTAGGATTTAGAACAGGGGTACTCATAGTATGGCCCGCGGGCCGGATGTGGCCCGGCAAGCCTTCCTTGGCGGCCCGCGGACCTTCGAGACAATCGTACCTGTGCTTAAAAAAATAATTTATTAGTGTTGGCAAACACCCCGCAGCAGTGCTGGGCTCGGAGACCTTGATAATCACCGCTCCCCCGGCCCCCACAGAGCAGAGGCTTTGTTGTATTTCACCCCTTAGCGCCTCTGCTCTATGGAGCCGGGCGAGATGTTTGTCAGAGTGGAGATGCAGGGGCACTACAACAAAGCCTCAATAATATGTAAATGGTCTTTTAACGACCTGCTAAGTACTTTGGTGCGACTGATGGACGGCTGTCTCTTTGCCCCCCACCCCCCTTAATCACCCTGATGCGGTGTCCATTCACTCACAGTCGTGTGGACACTCCTGTAATTATCAGAAGGGCGCGCGCAAACTGCATTTTAGTCTGAGAAACTTCTTGCCAGATAGGGATCTTTCTGTGTGTGCGCTGAGGAAGCTGTATCAGCCCGGGCTGAAGGCTGACACAGACAGACACACACAGTGAGATGACAATGGAGGAGGGAGAGGGAGAGGGAGAGCTGGATGGAAAGAGAGATGGAGAGGGAGGGCAGGAGGGAGAGAGGGAGGGCAGGAGGGAGGGAGATGGAGGGCAGGAGGGATAGGAGGGCAGGAGGGACAGGGAGGGCAGGAGGGAGAGGGAGGGCAGGAGGGAGAGAGAGGGAGGGCAGGATGGAGGGCAGGAGAGAGAGAGGGAGGACAGGAGGGAGAGAGAGGGAGAGGGAGAGAGAGGGCAGGAGGGAGGGCAGGAGGGAGAGAGAGAGGGAGAGAGAGGGCAGGAGGGAGGGAGGGCGGGAGAGGGAGGGCAGGAGGGAGAGAGGGAGGGCGGGAGGGAGATGGAGGGCAGGAGGGACAGGGAGGGCAGGAGGGACAGGGAGGGCAGGAGGGACAGGGAGGGCAGGAGGGAGAGGGAGGGCAGGAGGGAGAGAGAGGGAGGGCAGGATGGAGGGCAGGAGAGAGAGAGGGAGGACAGGAGGGAGAGAGGGCAGGAGGGAGAGGGAGAGAGAGGGAGAGGGAGAGAGAGGGCAGGAGGGAGGGCAGGAGGGAGAGAGAGAGGGAGAGGAGGGCAGGAGGGAGGGAGGGCGGGAGAGGGAGGGCAGGAGGGAGAGAGAGGGCAGGATGGAGGGCAAGAGGGAGAGAGAGGGCAGGAGGGAGGGCAGGAGGGAGAGGGAGGGCAGGAGGGAGAGGGAGGGCAGGAGGGAGAGAGAGGACAGGAGGGAGAGGGAGGGCAAGAGGGAGAGGGAGGGCAGGAGGGAGAGAGAGGGCAGGAGTGAGAGGGAGGGCAGGAGGGAGAGAGAGGGCAGGAGGGAGGGCAGGAGGGAGAGGGAGGGCAGGAGGGAGAGAGAGGGCAGGAGGGAGAGAGAGGGCAAGAGGGAGAGGGAGGGCAGGAGGGAGAGGGAGGGCAGGAGGGAGAGGAAGGGAGAGATAGGGCAGGAGGGAGGGCAGGAGGGAGAGAGAGGGCAGGATGGAGGGCAGGAGGGAGAGAGAGAGGGAGAGAGAGAGCAGGAGGGCGGGAGAGGGAGGCAGGAGGGAGAGGGAGGGCAGGAGGGAGAGGGAGGGAGAGAGAGGGCAGGAGGGACAGGGAGGGCAGGAGGGAGAGGGAGGACAGGAGGGAGAGAGAGGGCAGGAGGGAGAGAGAGGGCAGGAGGGAGGGCAGGAGGGAGAGGGAGGGCAGGAGGGAGAGGGAGGACAGGAGGGAGAGAGAGAGATGGAGAGGGAGGGCAGGAGGGAGAGAGAGATGTATGTATGCTGGGTCTGGTGGCTCAGTGGATGAAGGCATCTGCTGCAGGGACCTGTGTGCAACCTCATGGTCACAAGTTTTCTTTTTGTTTTAGCCCCGCCCCCTCCCCTCTGACCCCGCCCCCACTGGTGCGGCCCTCGGCCACAAACCACACTGTAAATTTGGCCCCCGAGAGAAAGTTTGTGAGTACCCATGATTTAGAATCATTCGGATTTCAGACAATGTATTCTGTATCTGAGCCTTCGTGGCATATATTTAGCATTTCTATGTAATGTGTATTTTGGGATTTTTGTAGTAAAACCCTTTAACTTTCTACTGATCTAGAACTAAGTAATTGATTGGTCCCTTTTACTATTTTTTTTATTACTCTGCTAAGCTGATTTGTGGGCCTGATTTCGAGGATGGTGGTGACTCTTATACTAAGATCAAGGGTGCAGGAGCCAGGCTGCCAGGAGTAAATTTTGGGATGAGCAAAATATCGAGATCCAGTCAAAAATTCGGGGTTGGCTCCCACAGTTACAATCAGTAACATATACAGCTAGCTGTTTCCGGGCCCAGATATCGTCTTATGTGGCCTTAATCCTACCATCATGAGGAAACTGATGAATGTTCCTCCATCCTGGTTTGACCCCATGTGCTCTGAATAACCCCCAAAAACTTTTGTTCCCACAGGGGTAGCTTGCCACTGAAGCATGATGGCGCCTAAGGGGACTGCTGCCGCGACTGGGGTAAATCTGGCACTCATCTGCATCACATCGAGACCCTGGAGCCACAATCCGGGGCAAAATACTGCCCTGAATTGCCCGGCCCTGCCAGAACCGAAACAGAAGAGCCACGATGGCGCTGACGGCTTGGAGGCCGGCCAGTGCAGACAAGATAGCGACGGAACAGGAGCGATGGCCACCCCCAAACATGATGAGAACACTGAGAGAGAAGCAGCAGTGCATGCGGCAGTGGGGGCTTGGTGGTGGTGGATGGAGCCTCTACTGAGTCGGAGACACAGACTGTGCCCCCACCACACTCTGGGCGGTGAGGATGCGTGTTTCAACCTGACGGTCACCACCTGCCAAATCTGCTGTAGAACTTGCGGGGGTTCAGCGGGACACCCTGAAGGAGCATGGCGCTTGCCGAGTGGGCAGGGACCCTACAAGAGACCAGCGAGGAGCGTGTGAAACCCGCCTGGGGGGGGGAGGGGGCAGAGGGGACCTGGGCCTGTTGTGTGGAGTCGGTGGCGGCGTGAGGCCACTGACTACCCTATGGGCCTCCATAAGTACTGGAAGGTGAGTGGCCCTGCGGGAAATTCCCCATTCGGCATCGGTGGACACCCATGCCACGGGAGGCCCCCTGCCCCCTCCTCCTGTGCACACCCCAAAGCATCAGAAAGGAGGTGTCAGGAATGTAGTAGCAGATACTAGTTCAATGAAGTGTAGGACATTGAAGCATTCTAAACTAGCCAGAGCACAAAGGTATCCCCACTCGAAGCTGATACAACCGTTCCCAAATAAGTTGCTTGCTGAAACAACTGTTAAAATCCTTTACCAACTTGGCTGGAAACAGAATCCAAGAAGACGGCTGCCAGGCAAGAGAACTAGAAGTAGCAGTTTAGCTTCTGTATTTTTGCTAGTGTTGGGAGTCCCCAACGTGCATGCTCAGAAATAGAGTGGTGCATGTAGGAAGGTAGATCCCTGACTATGGTTGCCCCCAACTTTTTGCCTGGTGTTTTGCTGGTTTTCTGACTTAGTTGACCTGGGACCCTGCTATTCAGGGCCCCAGGCCTACTGCTCTCTCTGTAAAATGGATTCCATGTACCTTAGGTACATATCTAAATTGGATACTGAGTCACCTTATCAGTCCCTGTACAGTGTACCTTAGGTACCCAGGGCATAGGTGTACCCAGGGCCTACCAGGGGCTGCAGCATGTATTATGCCACCCCTGGCTGGCCATCCAAATCTGACACAACTGGCTGCTTGACAGCTGGGGCAAGGTGGTGTAATCACCCTTTGCTTTAGATATAGTATACCTATATCTAACCCTAAAATGGACACACAGATCTCCTATCAGTCACTCCTATGGCAGGCCTTAACAATCCTGAAGGCAGAGTGCTTGGAATCGTGTGAGAAGGTGCTCTGGCATGAGCTGAGCCTGTCTGCGGCTTTCGGGATCTATCCCTTAGCCGTTTCCATGATATCGCATACCATATACTCTTAAGTGCATTATAATCCTCGCGGTTATATGCCAACTCTGGTATCGCTTTATCAAAACATGTCGAGTAAGGTGTCATACGAATTGGAATACTAACCCCTCGCCAATTCTGGCGACGGGGTTAGCATTCCACCCTTCTAGAGGGACACGACATGTATGTAACCCCTAACCCCGGTTAAAGTCAGACAGAGCCTTAGCATCCACAAAATGGATGCTGCCACCGAGACACAAGTCTGCCCTCCTGCTGCTGGGAGTCCTCCCAGAGCAGGAGATAAGGACAAAGGGTTTCCTGCCAGGGGCGGTGCCAGCACCGTCCCAGACAGGATTTTGTGTATTGTAGGTAGGCAGGGCTTCAGAGGAAGGTGACTGCACGTGGCACCCCGGTGCTCACTGTGCATAGGCTGGCTTGAACCAGTTCCAGGGACACTCCAGACCCTGTGCTGGGGAAAAGCCCGCCAAGGAAGTGGGTGTAACCACCCCCCTCCTAGTCCCACCCCTAGGGCAGGACTTAGTCGCGTGCCAGCCCCCTTTTTCCAGATAAAGGTAGGGACTGGCCCCCTTCCAAATCAGATCATCTTTGGAATCAAGATACCACTTTCCACGAAAGGACTTCACGATTTCTTCCTCAAGATTCTCCCTTGTGGCTAAGGAGTAGTCACCCTGCATCCGCAGGCACCATCTAAGAACACTGCGGTCTGCTGCACGTCCTTCCTCCGGAATCCGACTGGCCAGCTCGACGAGACCCGGCTTCCCTGGCACCTCTGACCTCTACCCACCTCTACAGCACAGCTGAGAACCGTGGGTGCGACGAGACCTCGAGGGACCGGCCATCGCCAAGACTGCACGACTTCTGCACAGCAAGCCCACCGAGTAAGTTCCTGGTGAGTGCTTTGGGGTCCGAGAAGCCCCCACCCTGAGCAGCTCCAGCACCAAAGAGCAGCCCCCCAGCATCTCCACGATCGGCGTGGGGCCCTTCTGCTTTTTGCTGCTCACCGCGTTGTTTGGCTACTAGCCCGCTGGCTTGTGGCCTTCCGAACGACGCCCGACGACAATACTGCTGCTAGTCTGGTTGCTCCAGATTGGCCCTTGCTTCCCTCCATCGGAGAAGTACCCTGGACCCTCCTGGTCCGGCTAAGACGCCATTTTAGGTCCACCGCGTGGGCCTTGCATTTGCCAAGACTTGTTGCCCAATCCTGGGTCCAGCGACGTCGACAGCAAGAACCTTCGTGGGACAGCTCGCACCTCCATCCTGGTCGCCGACAACGCCTCCTGGTCCGAGAGACTGCAGAGCCCAGCAGCGCCCACTCACCTGACTGCGGTGACTTCGCCCGGTGCCATCCTGGTGCCCACTTAATCACTGGCTAGTGATTCAAGAACTTGGTCCCCTCTGCTTTCAGGTTTTCTTCTTCCTTGATCCAGGCTTGGATCCATCGAACTTTTCTTCACTGGTCGCCTGCCAGCAACTTCCTTCTTCCAGGCTCCTGGTCCGGCACGAGGATTCCCGACGTCTTTTCAGACCTATGCAGCTGCAGCCCCTGGGCTAGGTAACTTCGGCATTTCGGTGCCCCAGCATAGCCTCACTATCCAAGGGTCAGGATCCACTGTCGTTTTCTCCCTACCAGGTCGGGTTCGCCCGTGAACACTAACTTTGTGAAATCTAGCTTCCATAGACTTTGTCCCGCATCCCGCGTGAGAGTGCACACTCTGCACCCGAGTTCCCTAGGCCTCCTGCTAGTAATCTAAAGGTTCAGTAGTCCAGTCCTAGCGATCCCAAAGCCTCTGAGAATCGTTACTTACCTGCTAGTAATTCGCATTCCACTTTTAGAGTATATGGTTTTTCGTGCCCCTCGGGCATTTGTGTATAACGTGCTAACTTAAGTATTTTCATAAGAGTTTTGTTGTGTGCTTAGCACCCTGTCCTCATAAAGAGTACAGGGTTGTTGTGATTCTAATAAATACATTGTTTATTTTCATAACACTTGTGTGGTGTCCTTTCACTGGGTGTTCAAGGGGTAATGTGATGGTAAAACAGCTGGCTTAACACGCCCTCTAGAGTCTTAGCCTTAGACTGCTCGTATCCATGCTACTAGGATAGCTGGTCTATAAGGTTGACTTACAACCAATCATCAATAAGGGTTGTTTGGACTGATATATAGTGATCACTAGAATAGTGAACACTGCACATCAGGCCAACTTCTCACATTGGTGGGCAGCGGTTGGGATTTGAGCTTGCTGTTGTTTTACCACACATGCCCTAAGAATATCTTGTGAAAGATCACATAAGTACTAAAGGTACATATAACTTAGCTTAGAATACTCTGAGTTCTACTGAACCAGCTGTTGTAGCTCCTAGGGCCTAGCACACCCTAAACTACAACTCTAGCAAGGGATCAGTAGGCAAACATATAGTGTAGGTAAGTGCACCACTTACACCTCACTAGAAAAGCATGTCTACCCAGGGAGAATCTACTGAGACTCCCCTGGTCAGTGTTGACCCTCCACAGGTCACTTCAAGATATGCAGCTCTCAGTTTCCAGGAGATGAGACAAATCTGTGTCTCCAGAAAACTGAAGCAGGGGTCTAACCCCACCATTCCCTTTTTAATAGGTCTCTTAGAGACTTATGATGCGAGAAAGCTTTCTCAGCTAGATGGGAATATGCCAGCCTTAGAGGGTACCTCTGGGGATCCAGACCTCCCCAACATTGCCAATGCAGTTGAGGAGGAGGATCAAGGGGAACTCTCTTGGGACGAGGTATACAAAGGTCTTGAGGTAGTCAGAAGGCTAACTAGGGCCAACTTAGACTTGCTTGGGCTAGGATCTGGGGGACCCCCAGTACTGACCCTAAGTAGGCCTAACCTTGGAGTTAGGAGAGATAGATCTCTTTCTAGGGACTCCAATAGATCTCTGCACTCTAATGCCTCTTCTCAGAGGAGAAGGAACTCTCCCCAGAGGAGATTGACTTCCCCTCAGAGAATGGAGCATGAAGCTAGGATGAGACAGGCTACTCTGAGGATTGAAAGGGAAGAAATTGCCCTGGCCAAAGAGAAGCTTGCCTTGGCAAGAGAGCAGCAGATGAGTGGGCTAGCTCCCACTGGTGGCAGCAATCTCCCAAGAGATAGAGAGAAGGGTTTAGATACTAAACACCTGACTAAAATAGTGCCCCCCTTTAAGCAAGGGGATGATATCCAGAAATGGATGGCTGCTTTGGAGAGGGCCTGCACTGTGCAGTGCATTCCCCAGAGTCAGTGGGCAGCTATACTGTGGCTCTCCTTTGATGGTAAAGGTAGAGATAAGCTCCTCACTACAAGAGTGGAGGATGCTAATGATTACCAGGTCCTGAAAAATGCACTGGTTGATGGGTTTGGCTTAACCACTGAGCAGTACAGGTTGCTGTTCAGAGACACCCAGAAAACTCAGTCTCAGGACTGGTCTGACTTTGTTGATTGTGCCACTAAGGCTTTGGAAGGCTGGCTACTGGGTAGTAAGGTTACTGATTTCAAAGGATTGTATAATCTAATTATGAGAGAGCAAGTCTTAAATAATTGTCAGAACCAGTTATTACACCAGCACCTGGTAGACTCTGATCTGACCTCTCCACAATAATTGGGTAAGAGGGCAGACAAATGGGTCAGAACCAGGATTAGGCCCAAGAACCAAGGTGGTGACCAGAAAAAGGAATCAACCAAGCCTCAAGAGAAGGGTGGGAATAAATCTACAGATCAAACCACATCAGGGCCCCAAAAATCCTCTGAGGGGGGTGGGTCCCATAATCCTTCCAACAACCAGAAGAAACCTTATTGTTATCCCTGTAAACAGGTGGGTCATTTAAAAACTGACAGCAGTTGCCCCAAGAATAACAATAAGGAAAACATACCCCCAAGTAACATTCCCAAACCTCCTGTTACTACTAGTAGTAATCCCCCAGGTGGTGGGAGTGCCCCCAAGAATTTGGGTGCATTTACTTTGGGAGTTCCTGGGGACTCTGGCCTAACCAGGTCCCCTGACTTAGATACTCTTGTCTGTGAGACTGGCATGGGGTTTGCCAACTTCACAACTTGTCCCAACACTTTGGGCAAGTACAGACAGGAGCCCCTCATCAATAGTATAAAAGTTGAGGCCTATAGAGATACAGCACCCATCCCGACAGACCACGCACGGAACCTAGGCGTCATCCTGAATTCTTCACTCTCAATGAACAGACAAGTCAATGCCGTATCCTCATCCTGCTTCAACATTCTTCGCATGCTCAGGAAGACATTTCGCTGGATCCCCACCGAAACAAGGAAAACAGTCACCCATGCTCTAGTCACGAGCCGACTGGACTACGGAAACACCCTCTACGCAGGTACTACCGCTAAAATCCAGAAGAAACTCCAACGAATCCAAAACGCCTCAGCCAGGATCATATTAGACATCCCGCGCAACGAACACATCTCTGGTCACCTGAAAGACCTCCACTGGCTACCCGTCAATAAGAGAATCACTTTCCGACTGCTAACCCACGCACACAAATCACTCTACGACATCGGACCAGAATGCCTCAACTCACGACTGTCCTTCTACACCCCCTCCCGCCAACTACGTTCTTCCAGCCAAGCCCTCGCCACTGTACCTCGCATCAACAAGACCACCATGGGAGGCAGATCCTTCTCATACCTGGCTGCTAAAACATGGAACTCACTCCCCGCTTACCTTCGCCTCACCCAGAACCACCTAGCATTCAGAAAGCAACTTAAAACGTGGATATTTGACAAGTAATCCTCCTCCCCTTACTAAGCGCCTTGAGACCCTCTGGGTAGGTAGTGCGCTATATAAATTCTCTGACTTGACTTGACTTGACAGGGGCTAGCATCACTATGGTGACTGAGAGTCTAGTCCCCTCAAGGCAACTTTTACCTGGTGCCACATACCAGGTGACCAATATTGATGGAATACAGAGAGATCATCCCATGGCAGTGGTCAATCTCAGCTGGGGAGGTGTCACTGGCCACAAGAGAGTGGCAGTGTCACCAAACTTGCCTGTAGATTGCCTACTGGGGAATGATTTAGAGCTCTCAGCCTGGGCTGAAGTTGAGCAAGAAACCCATTCTAAAATGGTAAATACCCATGGTAAGGTTAGTGGGGCAGTGATAGCCACAGCCCCAGTCCAAGATGTCCTCCCTGAACAGGTCAGGAGGGTTGTGCCAGTCACAACCCAATCTCAGACAACTTCCTTCCCAGAACAGGTTGTCAAGGCTGTGATGGTCACAGCCCACACCCAAACTGAGCCCCCTCCTGAAAAGGTTGGGAGAGTTGTGATGGCCACAGCTCAAACTCAGACAGATAATAGTGTTGTGAAGCCTGAAACTATGGATCACTCCACTCAGACAGAGAGCATTGAGGAGGAAGAGAAATCTCCCTCCCACCAGACTTTAGGAAAGGATCAGCCTCCTCAGGGAGCTGATCTGACCCCTTGTGAAGGAACTGCCCCAGAGGTAGTCAGGCCTAGCCTGGCAGAGCCTCTGATGTCAGTGGACCCTTCCAAGGTGGGACCCAGTCTGGAGCAGGTAACCTGCCCCTCTCTACCCTGCCTCAGTCAGCCCCGGGCTGTAGAGGTCAGGGAGGCCAGTGTTGGACCCCAAAGGGCCCCCTGTCCAAAAGAATTCCCCAATCAGCAGATTAAGGGCACTGAAGCTAGTAATCCTAGCCAAGTGAAAATAAAACCAACTCCTGAGGGATCCCCCTTAAATTTAGTTAGGGACCTCCCACAGATGGACACTGTTGGGCACAGCCAAACCTGGGACCTGAGGGCCCCAAACCTGACCTGTCCCTCCAGTAAGCCAAACAGAGGGACCCAACCTCCAGCTGTAGGTAGCCAGAGGTTGACCCTGAGAGCCCAAAACAACTCAGTCTTGGAAAGAAAGGCCTCTATGGTGGAAAATGATTGGAGGAAGCTGAGCCCAAAATTAGTGGAGCCTCACTTCAGTACTCCATTTCAGCACCAGCCTTTTACTTTGCCAAAACACACCACAGGTAGAGATTCCCTATGGTGGAGACCCTCAGACACCCTTAGGGTGAGGGATTGCTTAGTGGACCATGAGATAGGGGGTAACCATGCCAGTGCTGGTACTTCCTTATATGGCCACTCAGGCAATATAGGCTTACCTGGCAAGGCTAGCCTTATCTCCTTTCGTTTGGGGGGGGGTTATGTAGGAAGGTAGATCCCTGACTATGGTTGCCCCCAACTTTTTGCCTGGTGTTTTGCTGGTTTTCTGACTTAGTTGACCTGGGACCCTGCTATTCAGGGCCCCAGGCCTACTGCTCTCTCTGTAAAATGGATTCCATGTACCTTAGGTACATATCTAAATTGGATACTGGGTCACCTTATCAGTCCCTGTACAGTGTACCTTAGGTACCCAGGGCATAGGTGTACCCAGGGCCTACCAGGGGCTGCAGCATGTATTATGCCACCCCTGGCTGGCCATCCAAATCTGACACAACTGGCTGCTTGACAGCTGGGGCAAGGTGGTGTAATCACCCTTTGCTTTAGATATAGTATACCTATATCTAACCCTAAAATGGACACACAGATCTCCTATCAGTCACTCCTATGGCAGGCCTTAACAATCCTGAAGGCAGAGTGCTTGGAATCGTGTGAGATGGTGCTCTGGCATGAGCTGAGCCTGTCTGCGGCTTTCGGGATCTATCCCTTAGCCGTTTCCATGATATCGCATACCATATACTCTTAAGTGCATTATAATCCTCGCGGTTATATGCCAACTCTGGTATCGCTTTATCAAAACATGTCGAGTAAGGTGTCATACGAATTGGAATACTAACCCCTCGCCAATTCTGGCGACGGGGTTAGCATTCCACCCTTCTAGAGGGACACGACATGTATGTAACCCCTAACCCCGGTTAAAGTCAGACAGAGCCTTAGCATCCACAAAATGGATGCTGCCACCGAGACACAAGTCTGCCCTCCTGCTGCTGGGAGTCCTCCCAGAGCAGGAGATAAGGACAAAGGGTTTCCTGCCAGGGGCGGTGCCAGCACCGTCCCAGACAGGATTTTGTGTATTGTAGGTAGGCAGGGCTTCAGAGGAAGGTGACTGCACGTGGCACCCCGGTGCTCACTGTGCATAGGCTGGCTTGAACCAGTTCCAGGGACACTCCAGACCCTGTGCTGGGGAAAAGCCCGCCAAGGAAGTGGGTGTAACCACCCCCCTCCTAGTCCCACCCCTAGGGCAGGACTTAGTCGCGTGCCAGCCCCCTTTTTCCAGATAAAGGTAGGGACTGGCCCCCTTCCAAATCAGATCATCTTTGGAATCAAGATACCACTTTCCACGAAAGGACTTCACGATTTCTTCCTCAAGATTCTCCCTTGTGGCTAAGGAGTAGTCACCCTGCATCCGCAGGCACCATCTAAGAACACTGCGGTCTGCTGCACGTCCTTCCTCCGGAATCCGACTGCCCAGCTCGACGAGACCCGGCTTCCCTGGCACCTCTGACCTCTACCCACCTCTACAGCACAGCTGAGAACCGTGGGTGCGACGAGACCTCGAGGGACCGGCCATCGCCAAGACTGCACGACTTCTGCACAGCAAGCCCACCGAGTAAGTTCCTGGTGAGTGCTTTGGGGTCCGAGAAGCCCCCACCCTGAGCAGCTCCAGCACCGAAGAGCAGCCCCCCAGCATCTCCACGATCGGCGTGGGGCCCTTCTGCTTTTTGCTGCTCACCGCGTTGTTTGGCTACTAGCCCGCTGGCTTGTGGCCTTCCGAACGACGCCCGACCACAATACTGCTGCTAGTCTGGTTGCTCCAGATTGGCCCTTGCTTCCCTCCATCGGAGAAGTACCCTGGACCCTCCTGGTCCGGCTAAGACGCCATTTTAGGTCCACCGCGTGGGCCTTGCATTTGCCAAGACTTGTTGCCCAATCCTGGGTCCAGCGACGTCGACAGCAAGAACCTTCGTGGGACAGCTCGCACCTCCATCCTGGTCGCCGACAACGCCTCCTGGTCCGAGAGACTGCAGAGCCCAGCAGCGCCCACTCACCTGACTGCGGTGACTTCGCCCGGTGCCATCCTGGTGCCCACTTAATCACTGGCTAGTGATTCAAGAACTTGGTCCCCTCTGCTTTCAGGTTTTCTTCTTCCTTGATCCAGGCTTGGATCCATCGAACTTTTCTTCACTGGTCGCCTGCCAGCAACTTCCTTCTTCCAGGCTCCTGGTCCGGCACGAGGATTCCCGACGTCTTTTCAGACCTATGCAGCTGCAGCCCCTGGGCTAGGTAACTTCGGCATTTTGGTGCCCCAGCATAGCCTCACTATCCAAGGGTCAGGATCCACTGTCGTTTTCTCCCTACCAGGTCGGGTTCGCCCGTGAACACTAACTTTGTGAAATCTAGCTTCCATAGACTTTGTCCCGCATCCCGCGTGAGAGTGCACACTCTGCACCCGAGTTCCCTAGGCCTCCTGCTAGTAATCTAAAGGTTCAGTAGTCCAGTCCTAGCGATCCCAAAGCCTCTGAGAATCGTTACTTACCTGCTAGTAATTCGCATTCCACTTTTAGAGTATATGGTTTTTCGTGCCCCTCGGGCATTTGTGTATAACGTGCTAACTTAAGTATTTTCATAAGAGTTTTGTTGTGTGCTTAGCACCCTGTCCTCATAAAGAGTACAGGGTTGTTGTGATTCTAATAAATACATTGTTTATTTTCATAACACTTGTGTGGTGTCCTTTCACTGGGTGTTCAAGGGGTAATGTGATGGTAAAACAGCTGGCTTAACACGCCCTCTAGAGTCTTAGCCTTAGACTGCTCGTATCCATGCTACTAGGATAGCTGGTCTATAAGGTTGACTTACAACCAATCATCAATAAGGGTTGTTTGGACTGATATATAGTGATCACTAGAATAGTGAACACTGCACATCAGGCCAACTTCTCACAGTGCACTTCAACTGAACTTCTGAGGCACAGGTAGCGTCTCGGCTCTGGCTCTTTCCAGACGTTCATCGGACTGAAACCTATCGTATTGGAAGTGTCTTGTGTTCGTACATGAGTACTACATGTATAGTGTTCTGACAACGTATTCTTCTGAGACTCAAGAGGAGTGCGAAGAAGTGTCTCAATACTGAGCATCGCAAAGAGTGTTTGGTAGTGCCAGAAGCAAATACTCTGTCTGGAATTTAGTCCGACATCAGTGCATGAAGGGAGCAGTGTTCCTATTTGGATTTGATTTGGGTAAGGTACACCGCTCCTTCCTTTCTATAGAGAGGTTCGAGTTCTGTTCTCAATCTCTACAAAACAAAGGCGAGCAAAGCAAAGAGTTCATGGTGAAGAAAAGAAACAGATCATGTTCTAAAAAAAAAGAATACATATATATATATATATATATATATATATATATATATATATATATATATATTTTGTTTGCCACTTAACAAGACCTGGATATTATTTAAAGGTGAATTAAAGAACTGGCATTGCATACGAAGTCAATTTTATCAAGGCTGTAAAGAGACAATTATCCGTATCTACTTATTCTCCACGAAGTTAACACAGGAACAGTTAAATACAAGTGAGTAGCTCAAGCCTTTAAAATATTGGTAAAGTATTAGAATAATATTATATTCATGTGAGTCCTAAACATTATGAAATTGTAGAGTATCTCGCATGTAAAAGTAAGATTCGAATTCCAAACTGCAGGTGCTGTATAGAGCTTAAACCCATAGCTGAGAAGTTCTTAGCAAAGATGGAATAGCTGTAGAAGATACTCCTTCCACTACAAAGGCAGTCTCTCTTATTTTACTTTCCACTTCCCCTTTCCCCCTTGTTGTTGCTTAAAGTTGAAAATCACATTGTATTCTCAGCGTGAGTACTGGCGGAGAGGCTTTGGGTCCATCTTCTGATCCTGTGGAAATACAGAATTCAGGTATTCCTGACAGATTGAAGTGCCATATAGCAAAAAGATTCCATCTGAGTAAAAATGGCAGAAGGAATTGATTAAAAAGCTTTAGCAGGTATATTAGATACTATGCAAAAACAATTGTCACACTATATGAGAAAATAAAACCTTAAAAGAAGAGATAAAAAGGTCCCAACAAGAAGCTAACTATAGTTTGCAAAAGATAGGGGAGCTAGTAGCAGGAATGTCCTCTTTACCTAGACTTTTAAATAATCATCCCTTACACAAACATCAGATTTATCAACCCAAGTGATTCACGCTATTTTCCCCATTATTCCTTTAGCTCCCTCAGAGCGATTTAATGGAAATCCACATAAGGCCCAAATATTTTTAACACAATATTCCCTGCATTGTGTGTGTAAAGTAGTAGTATTTGTAGAAAATCAATCCAAGGTGGCATCCATACTGTCTTATTTGAGCGGTGATGCTGCTGTATGGTTCATGCCCGTAGTATCTCGAAATGACTCAATCTTTTATGATTTTGAAGGCTTCAAACAAGAATTTCTCAGAATATTCACTAGAAGATCTTCATCTCAAGCTACTAGCAATGAATTGTTGGAATTAAAACAAGGATATCGAGATCTAATTTACTATTTAGCACAATTTAATAAATTGATAGCAGAAACTAAGTGGCCAGAAACTAAACGAGCAGTAATATTCTATAACGGTCTCAGGGATAAGTTAAAAGGGGTTTTTCCCTGAGGAATCTGTGCAAATACAAGCAAGAGTGTGCAAAATGTGGGGACAGATGCAGTTTTGCAGTGTTTTGGGGAGCAGGAGAATTTCAGCTGCAGCAGACATAGCAGCAGTGTTAGACCTGTCTGCCCCTGTGAGTTCCCTCACACTTATTATTTATTTTGTCACCCTTGACCTCCTCGTGTTTTCCTTACTTTTATTATTCACCAGGAATTTTTAATGTTGACGGGGGGGCTAGGTGTTCCTTGACGCTATTCTTTTTCCTTACTTTGTGAGGCCTAGCCTTCCTCATCAAAATTGAGAGAAAACCTTGAGACCTAAAATGGTGTCCAGCAACTGCCATAACGGACACTTCAGTGAGAAAGACCCATTGGACTGTATAGGGAAAGCTCTGGAACCCTCTAGCAGGTTCCAGTGGTCTGAGGCCAGGTTATAAAAGGCCAGTGGCCAGGGCGGCCATTTTGTAGAGAGGTGACTAGGAGTGACCTGAGAGCAGTTGGAGTTCAGGCTGTGGCGCTAGAGGGCTAGGACGCACAGAGGGTTGACTTCCTTTCTTAGGGTTTGCTGCCTTACTGCTGCCACCGACCCGCTAACCAGGGACCTGGCCCCACTGTCTTACACTCGTTTAAGTTGGGCATAAGGTCCACGCGAGGTTCTAAAATCCACCCCTTAACTCGAGGGTAATCTCACAAGTCTACTGGTGGGCTGGGCAGGGGGATCTGCCGGGACCCGATAGAGACAACGAGCCCCGAGATCTGAGGAAGTTTCACAACCCTTGTCAGGACTGAGAACCTCCCATTCTGAAACCCCCGTAGTGTTCACTAACCTCTTGCAGGCTGTGAGGCGCTGTCCCGACAAGAGCTGCCCGAGGTGTGAGCCTGAGTGTGGAGCGGGATTGAGGAGTAAGGGAGAGATTGGCAGCCCAGTCTTGCGCAGGACTTAGGGCGAGGGAGTCACTACCCCCAGGAGAGAGGGGCAGAGCAACAGCGGAGTGTCCTGCTAGCGGGCGGGTCCGGAGGAGCGCCTGTCAGCGTCCTGAGGCAGACGGCGCCGCTGCAGAGGAGACACTAATCTCCCGCGCAGAGGCGGAAGTGCGGGACTACGGCAAGCCTGGCTGCGGCACCGCTGAGAAGAGCTGAGGTGAGGTGCAGTCAGCGCGTCGTCAGCGAGAGCGTCCTCCCCTTTCCCCAGGCCTTGTGAAGGAGCGGTTTGGCCTGAGAGGGGAGTGGATGCGGATCAGCAGCGCTGGTGACAGCGAACGGTGAACTGGAGCTTACAGACTCCCTTTCAACAAGTAAGCAGGGGACCGGGGCTGGCAAGGGACGGGAAGCCTGCGCCACGGTCCCTGGTGAGCAAACAAGGCAAAGGAACTCTGTGCAGCAGGGAGTGCACCAGCGAGTGTTAAGCTGGACCAAGCGTAAATGAGCCTGTGACATTGAAAACTTGAACAAACTAGGGCAACCACTGGCTGGTCAATAACGTGATTCAGGGAAGCCATTGGGAGGGGGAAACCCTCGTGAACAAGGAGAAGGAGGGAGGAAAACGGAAGTGTAAAGGTTGGCACTTTTCTGGGTAACTAGATTGGTTAACTCAACCGAGTAAGCTAGACAGAAGTCCCCCAGTAACCTGATGCTAGTTTAATCTGCCCTGCCTATGTGGGAAATGTTATTGCCAGTGTACAGTATTTAAACAAGCTGAGAAAATCTGTGTGGTAAACAACTGCTATTAGAGACATCCCAGTGAAATTGGGGAACCTTAATCTACTGAGTTAAGCTACGGAATTTAAAACCTGAAGGAACCGGATTCTTTCTTTAGACTAGTTGGAATCCTATGAATTGGTGTTAAAAAGTATTGTTCCACAATCTAACAGTAATGTGTTGAATAATTGATGCTGTACAAAAATTGTGCATACGCTGATAAACAAATTCGGAGCTGTTTAATGAACAGAAATTTTATACTGCTAAGGTACATAGAAATTTTTATAAAGCAGTCCATATTTTTCTATATTGGTGTGGCGTCATTTATTTTAGCGGTAAGACATTGAGTTACTGTGAGTGGGTTCTGTAAGTACTACATAAAAAGCCTTGGAGGTTAGCTGTTTCCCCTCTGTGCCAGGCTACCCTATGTAGTCTAGGATTCCCTAGGTCTAACATAATTGGTGTTTCAGCGGTGGGATAACGGATTTGTGCTTACACTCACTTAGTAGTAACGCAGTGCTTACCACGGGCCCACACTTGGAGTTTTCTCCAAGCGGTCTCCTAATTTATATTTTGATTTTCCAAATTTACTCCTGGTGGTGGGTGGAGGTTGTCCCCAAATTACACTTCTTAAGTTCTCTCCTGAGTGCCCATTTGAAACCCTATTTGAAAAATGGAATTGAACCTTGAAGAGATAGAGACCTACACTGTGGCCCAACTTAGAGAGTGGTGTCAACGACAGGGGGTGTTCTTCAAGAAAGGTGCCAAGAAAAGCGAGTTGCAGACAAGCTTGAGGGCATGGGTGGAAGCTCACCCAGAGGAGGAACAGGAAACAGAAGAGAGTGAAAGAGACACTGTCCTTGGGGCAGGCCTGCTGTACCAAACTGAAGGGGGGAATCTGCTGACAGGTCCCAGGTCACTTTCATCGGAGGGCAGCAGTGTCTCAGTGAGGAGCCTTACTGAAGCCGAGCTGGAGGACAGGAGGGAAGAGAGGAGACTGAAATTGGAGTTAGCTAGATTAGAAATGGAAAAGGAGGGCAGGAGGTTGGCCCACGAACTCACACTAAAGGAGCTAGACCTTAAAGCCTTAACATTAGGGTCCCCCAATCCTAACAATGGTGGCAGCGAAAACAAAGAGATCACCAGAGAACCCAGACCCTATTTGCCCAAGGATGTCATTGCTAGTTACACCCCAGGTGATGATATTGCCAAGTGGCTAGCCGCCTATGAGGTCTCCTTAAGGGCCCATGGGATCTTGGAAACCCACTGGGGGGGTGGGCTGTATAAGTACATGCCACCTGCTGGCAGGGATACATTGTTGGCCCTGGAGCGGGATGAGCAAACCCACTACCCTACAAAGAAAGTGGTGCTGTTGAAAAAGTTTAGGGGGAGTCACAAATTAAGCACACAAAATTGGGTGGATTTCTTGGATTATGCAAAAAAAGCCTTGGAGGGTTGGGTGAAAGGCAGCGAGGTAGGGGACTATGAAGGTTTATATGACCTCATACTCAAGGAACACCTACTCGAGAAATGTTTTCCCGAGCTCAACACCTGGTGGACAGCAAGCTGACCAGCCCCAGGAAGCTTGCTGAGGAGGCGGACATCTGGGCTAGTACCCGGGTGTCCTCGAAGGGGACTGGAGGGGATTCCCAGAAGTCTGGACAGGGCGCCCCCCAGAAGAAAGAGGGGGGAGATATTAAGAGGGAGTTCTCAAAAGGTCCACAAAATACTTCTCAGGGAAGGGGCAGAGGATTCATCCCTAAGGCTAACCCACCCCGAAACCCTAATCCTGGCCAAAGCCAGCAGCCAAGGGTTGTCCATTGCTTCGAGTGTGGTGGTGTGGGACACTATAAAGGAGATGTGAGATGCCCAAAAAGACCATCCCCTCCCACTGGAGGAAAAGCCCCGGGAATAACTAGTGTAGTGCTCGGGGAGGAGATGCCCTTGGGTAAGGGAGGGGAGCGGGCGGGTGTCACTTTAGTGTCCCTGGGAGATAAGGAGATGGTTCCAAAGACCCAATTGTCATCAAATACTACAAAGTATGAGCAATGGGTCACCATCAATGGCCATAGAGGGGAGGCTCTGAGAGACACAGGAGCCAGTATGACTATGGTGAGAAGTCATCTGGTGTCTCCAGAGCAGGTCATTCCAAATGTACTCCATCCCGCTGTGATGGCTGACAGCAGATTGGGCCACTATCCCGTGGCCGAGGTACCCTTTGAGTGGGGAGGGGTTGCAGGTTCACTTCGAGTTGCCGTAAGCCCTGCCGTGCCTGTTGATTGCCTGTTAGGAAATGACATGGAGCACAATGCTTGGAGGGAGGTGGAATACCGGACTCATTCTGAGATGCTGGGTACACCTGACTGGGCCTGTGTCAGCACAAGGTCCGCGACTACCCGGAGGGGGAGTTCGCTTACGCTGGAGCCTGGAACAACGCCTAGACCCAGTGGCAGTGGGTTTGAGGTAGCTGTAGCTCGCGCTGGGGATTGTACGGCCAAACAGGAATTTTTAAAGCCTCTAATTTTGCTGCATGGTTTTTAAAGACTACTTTTAAAAACTACTTTTGTTTTATCATTTAATTTTCACCTTACCTGCTCTTCAGCCTTCACCTCACTCGCCCCCCCCGCTCCCCTAGCCCCCGTCCGGCACGGCTTGTGCCGATTGTTCCGGAGGGCTGTCGGGGTAGCGGGCGCCATCTTGGGTGAGGCGACAGGATTGTTTGTTTGGCGGGCCGGCGCTCTAGCCATCGCGCCTCAGGCCCATAAAGATCCGCCCCATGCGAACGCGCAGCAGACGACTAGACCCAGTGGCAGTGGGTTTGAGGTAGCTGTAGCTCGCGCTGGGGATTGTACGGCCAAACAGGAAATTTTAAAGCCTCTAATTTTGCTGCATGGTTTTTAAAGACTACTTTTAAAAACTACTTTTGTTTTATCATTTAATTTTCACCTTACCTGCTCTTCAGCCTTCACCTCACTCGCCCCCCTCGCTCCCCTAGCCCCAGTCCGGCACGGCTTGTGCCGATTGTTCCGGAGGGCTGTCGGGGTAGCGGGCGCCATCTTGGGTGAGGCGACAGGATTGTTTGTTTGGCGGGCCGGCGCTCTAGCCATCGCGCCTCAGGCCCATAAAGATCCGCCCCATGCGAACGCGCAGCCTAAGGCAAGCCCGTCTGCGCCCGTCCGCGGCCGACCGGGGCTAGGGGCACCTCACTCTGCCCATTTCCTGTCATATACCTCTTGGCAACTTTGAGCGTTACAGGTCCAGTGGTCCCCTACATCTGCCACACGCCTACGCATCAGTGAACTCGGCCTAGCCCGTCCGTATTCCTCTGCATTGTCTCCCACTCACAACCCCTCCCTTCCCCCCGCCCGGTAGCCCCTGTCGACCCTTCTCCCTTTTCCCCTCAGTCCCTGGCGACACCTCAACTTTCTGCCTTCCTACTCAATACCAGATCGGGCGTCAAACATCATCTGGAATTATTTGATTTTTTAGATTCTGTTAAACCAGACCTTCTTTTTTTGACTGAGACGTGGTTTTGTTCTGACTCACTTCCAAGTGTGCTCTCTGCCCTTCCCTTCCCTTGCGTTATTTTTAGGGCCGACCGATCTGACGGTCGACCTGGTGGCGGAGTTGCCCTGGTCGTTCGAGCAGACTTCCATTTTCAACCCCTCCCTTCTCCCTCTTTACCTACGGCTGACTGTCTGGTTATCCGTTCTACCTTTTCCCAGACCCCATTGACGTGTGTCCTCGTCTATCGTCCCCCGCAACCCTCCCCCTTTTTCTCCCAGCCATCTCTGATCTATTGGGAACCTTGGCTATTAATAACTCTTCGGTTTTGCTCCTCGGAGATTATAATTTTTGGCCCAATGCTCCTACTGAAGATGTAGTCTCTCGTAACTTTACCGAACTCCTTTCTAGCTTGAATTTTGTTTCCCGGGTCCTCTCCCCTACACATATTCACGGCCACACGCTGGACCAAATTTGGTCCCTTAATATCTCGATCCCGGCCCTTTCCGTCCAGCCCTGCCCCTGGTCGGATCATTTTTTCATTTCTTTTTCGCTGGACCTTACCTCCTCCTTTTCTACTCCTCTCCCTAAGCGCATTTGGGCGAGGAACTGGAGCAGAGCTGATATTCCCGCCCTTTGTTCCTCTCTTTCTGTTTCGGATCCTATCCTGGCAGATCTTACACCGTCCAGGCAGCTGGACGCTCTCGGTAGCTGGCTCCTGAGAGCCTGTGATCAGGCTGCCCCCTTGAAGCTTGTAACAGTTAAACGCGCCCATGACGCGAACAAATGGTTTTCTCCTGCACTCAAGGTTAAAAAACTTGAGACGCGCCAGGCGGAGAGAGCATGGAGACGCGCCTACTGTCCTCTCCTAAAAACCTGTTACTTGCTCACGTTGAAAGAATACAAAAAGGACATCCTCCAGGCCAAGACAGTGTATTTTTCTGGGAGGGTTCTTGATGCCGAGAGCCACTCCAGGGAGATATTCTCTATTGTTCGGGAACTGTCCTCTTCTGACAGGGCTTCTCCCAAGGTTCCTCCCTCCCAGCAGCTATGTAACTCTCTCAACAACTTCTTCGTTGAGAAGGTTGCTCTTATTAAGGCTGGGATTCCCCCCCTTCCTCTACTTTTCGTGACCACCAGCCTCCCCCTTCCATTTCCCGACTGACCCACCTACCTCCCCTTACCAGAGACTCCTTTCTTTCTCTCCTGACTCGTGTCAAATCTGGCTCGCCGGCAGATGTTGCTCCAGCGCACATTCTTCGCAGTCTTCTTTCGAGCTGTTATCTTCCCCCCCTTACTTTCCTTAACGACTCCCTGGATCAGGGGATCGTCCCAGTTCCTCACAAAACGGCCATTGTTATTCCTTTGTTAAAAAAACCTGGGGCTGACCCCACCTCCCCTTCTAACTATCGCCCTATTTCCCTTCTTCCCTTCCTGGCCAAGGTCCTGGAGGCCCATGTCACTCAGGTCCTAGGTGCCTTTATTGAGGAAACCGGAGGACTCGCCTCCCGGCAGGCCGGCTTTCGCCCTCGCCATTCCACCGAGAAGGTGGTTATTTCGGTGATGGACGACCTCAGGGAGGGGCTGGATACCAATTCTCCCCAGGCCCTGGTCCTTCTAGATCTTTCCGCCCATTTTGACACGGTTGACCATTCCACTCTTCTCACCCGTGTCAGGGCGGCGGGCATCGAGGGCCCAGCGTTGGCCTGGATCAGCTCCTTCTTGAGAGACCGCTCCCAGGCCATCCACCTGGCCGATCTCACTTCCCCCCCTCACCAAGTTCGGTGTGGTGTTCTCCAGGGTTCCTCTCTTTCCCCGTTATTATTTAATCTGTATATTTACCCTCTCATTTCTGCACTCCAAAATATGGAGGTCACCGTATATAATTATGCGGATGACCTCCAGCTCATCTTCCAGCTTTCACATTCCCCTACCAGTGTACTCACCTTCCAGTCGGTCATGCTGTTCATCAGCGATTGGATGAACGGTAATCATTTAAAACTAAATCCGGACAAGACGGAACTTGTTGTTACTGGTTGCACCCCTAGTCCCTGGTCTCCCAGCTTTTGGCCCCCCTCCCTGGGTATCTCTCCCACTCCCTCTCTCACTGTAAAAACTCTAGGGATCTCACTTAACCGCCACCTCACCCCTCACACCCAGATAAATGCTGTTGTTTCCTCTTGTTTTTTTGCTCTTCGCACTATACGAAAAATTTCCCGGTTCTTTTCCGTTCCAGCCCTTAAACTTATTTTGATGGCCATGGTTCTGTCCCGGCTGGACTATGGGAACATTGTTTACAATGGAGCTCCCGCCTATGCATTCCACCGCCTCCAGCTGGTCCAGAACCAGGCCGCTCGCCTGATCCATGGTTTACCCAGATTTCATCATGTTACCCCCCCTTCTCCAATCCCTTCACTGGCTCCCTATTAAAGAGCGGGCCCTCTTTAAACTGGGGTGCACAACCTTTCAGGCCTTGGCGGGGACTGCCCCTGATTTCATATCCTCCGCCATTAGTGCCTACCGCCCCAGCAGAGAACTTCGTTCTTCCACCAAATTTTTGCTCTCTGTTCCCCGCTTTAAGAAAAAGAAAGCTGGGGGCATGAAATTTAGGGTCCTCGCACCCACTCTTTGGAATTCTCTTCCATTTCATATTAGATCCATCCCTACCTATTCTGAATTCCACAGAGCACTTAAGACTTTTCTTTTTTCCCGTGCCTTTCCATCTTAGCACCCTGCTTCTTCTCTACACTCACCCCTGGTTTAAACGTCCTCCCAGCGCCATGAAACCGTATGGTATAAGTGCGCTATACAAATTGCTGTAAAAAAAAACAAAAAAAAACAATGGCCCAGCCAGCTGCCAGAGAAGAGACGGGCAGTAGGCAGGAGGAACTTGCCTCAACATCTCTACCTCGTGAGATAGATAGGCCACCTGCGGAGGTGGATCTGGAGTCCACGGAGGAGAATGTTATTTCCTTGGAGAACCTAACCATCCCCGCTGAGTGGCATGTGGAGGGAGGTCCTTCCAGGGAGGAATTCTGCAAAGCTCAGAAGGAGTGTCCTACTCTTGAGGGGCTGCGGCAACAGGCCAAAGCCCAGGCAGCAGAGAACGTTGTAGGGAACTACCAGATTTACTGGGAGGAAGGACTCCTCTACAGTGAGCCCAAGGCACCCGGACATGGTTCCTCCAGGGCCTTGGTGGTCCCTCAATGTTTTAGAGCCTTTCTTCTAGAACTGGCTCACGAGATACCCTTGGCAGGTCACTTGGGACAGGACAAGACCTTTGCCCGGCTTGTCCCCCACTTTTACTGGCCTCGGATGAGAGTGGTGTCTGATACCTACTGTCGGACGTGTGTGTCTTGCCAAGCCAGTGGGAAAACAGGGGTGAAGCTGAAAGCTCCCCTGGAACCACTTCCAGTCGTTAGCACCCCCTTTGAAAGGGTGGGCATCGACATTGTAGGGCCATTAGATCCACCGACTTCAGCTGGTCACAGGTTCATCCTGGTTCTAGTGGATCATGCCACAAGGTACCCAGAGGCAATTCCTCTGAGGACCATCACTGCACCTGCAGTGGCAAGGGCCCTGATGGGGATCTTCACCCGAGTGGGTTTCCCCAAGGAGGTTGTGTCCGACAGGGGGACCAACTTCCTGTCAGCTTACATGCGGGCTATGTGGAAGGAGTGTGGTGTTACCTACCGGTTTACCACTCCTTATCACCCACAGACCAATGGTCTTGTGGAAAGGTTTAATAAGACCTTGAAAGGCATGATAAGAAGTCTGCCTGAGAGCCTGCGGAGGAAATGGGATGTCCTCCTACCCTGTCTCTTGTTTTCCTACAGGGAAGTGCCACAGAAGGGAGTGGGCTTCAGCCCCTTCGAACTTTTGTATGGGCACCCTGTACGGGGTCCTCTCAGCCTGGTGAAGGGCGGATGGGAAAAGACTCCCAGGAAGCTTCCCCAGGACGTGGTGAGCTACATGCTGGCCTTCCGGAGCCAAATGGCCAAGTTGTGGAAGCAAGCTTTTGACAACTTGGAAGCCAGCCAAGCAGTAATGAAGGAGTGGTATGACCACAATGCTCACCCAGTGGAACTGGAGCCTGGACAAAAAGTGTGGGTGATGGAACCAGGAGAGCTAAATGCCCTCCAGGATCGTTGGACAGGCCCCTTTGAGGTATTGGAGAAAAAGGGTAAGGCCACATACTTGGTGGACCTTAAGACCCCGAGACAGCCCCATCGGGTGCTTCATGCCAATCGCCTCAAGCCACACCATGAGAGGCCCGAGGTTGTCTTAATGATGGTGACCGATGGAGCAGAGGAAGAGGAAAGCGAACCTCTCCCTGATCTTTTCTCGTCTCAAGAAAAGGATGGTTTGGTGGAGGGAGTGAATCTCTCACCATCCCTGACTCCTGAACAGCAGAGAGATTGCCGCCAGATCCTGGAGCAATTTTCCTCACTGTTCTCCCTTGTCCCGGGAAGAACCCACCTGTGTACCCATGATGTGGATACAGGAGACAGCCCACCTGTGAAGTCTAAGATCTACCGGCTGTCAGACAAGGTGAAGGCCAGCATCCATAGCGAAGTCGCTAAGATGCTGGAGCTAGGAGTGATCGAACCTTCTAGTAGCCCTTGGTCCAGTCCGGTGGTTTTGGTACCAAAAGCTGCCCGCCGGGCGCCACACCCGAATTGAGGTTCTGTGTGGATTACCGAGGGCTGAATTCAGTAACAAAGACTGATGCGCATCCGATCCCAAGGGCGGATGAACTCATTGACCGGCTGGGAGCTGCCCAATACTTGAGTACCTTTGACCTCACTTCAGGGTACTGGCAGATTTCCCTTACTGATGGAGCAAAGGAAAGGTCAGCCTTCTCCACGCCTGAGGGTCACTACCAGTTCTGTGTGATGCCCTTCGGGCTCAAGAACGCTCCTGCCACTTTTCAGCGGCTGGTGAACGAGGTCCTCTCTGGAATGGAGGCTTTCTCTGCTGCTTATCTGGATGACATTGCTGTATTCAGTAGCAGTTGGGAGGACCACTTGCAACATTTGCAAGCTGTTCTCCAGGCCCTGAAGCAGGCTGGCTTGACAATCAAGGCCAGCAAGTGTCAGATTGGGCAGGGGTCGGTGGTGTACCTAGGCCACTTGGTGGGCAGGGGAACGGTGCAGCCCCTCCAAGCAAAGATCGAGGCTATCATGGCCTGGGAGCCCCCCAAGACTCAAACTGACGTCCGAGCCTTCCTGGGCCTCACTGGATACTACCGTCGCTTCGTGAAGGGGTATGGCACCATTGTGGCCCCCCCTCACTGAACTTACTTCTAAGAAACAACCCCGACGGGTAGTTTGGACTGAGGCTTGTCAGCGAGCCTTTGTGACTTTGAAACAAGCATTGTGTACTGCTCCAATACTTAGGGCACCTCATTTTTCCCGAGAGTTCATTGTCCAAACAGATGCATCAGAACATGGCATTGGGGCGGTGTTATCGCAACTAAATGATGAGGGCTTGGATCAACCCATGGTCTTCCTATCCAGGAGACTACTCCCCAGGGAACAGAGGTGGAGTACTATAGAGCGGGAAGCCTTTGCGGTGGTTTGGGCTCTGAAGAAGTTGCGTCCATACCTATTTGTCTCGCACTTCCTGGTTCAGACCGACCACCGGCCCCTTCGTTGGCTGATGCAAATGAAGGGGGAGAATCCCAAGTTGTTAAGATGGTCCATCTCCCTACAGGGTATGGACTTCCGGGTGGAACATCGGCCTGGAGTGAACCATGCCAATGCAGATGGTCTCTCTAGGTATTTCCGCCTTAGTGCTGAGAACTCCCAAGGGGTTGGGTAGCTCTCCCCACTTTCAGCTGGGGGGGACACGTGTTAGACCTGTCTGCCCCTGTGAGTTCCCTCACACTTATTATTTATTTTGTCACCCTTGACCTCCTCGTGTTTTCCTTACTTTTATTATTCACCAGGAATTTTTAATGTTGACGGGGGGGGGCTAGGTGTTCCTTGACGCTATTCTTTTTCCTTACTTTGTGAGGCCTAGCCTTCCTCATCAAAATTGAGAGAAAACCTTGAGACCTAAAATGGTGTCCAGCAACTGCCATAACGGACACTTCAGTGAGAAAGACCCATTGGACTGTATAGGGAAAGTTCTGGAACCCTCTAGCAGGTTCCAGTGGTCTGAGGCCAGGTTATAAAAGGCTAGTGGCCAGGGCGGCCATTTTGTAGAGAGGTGACTAGGAGTGACCTGAGAGCAGTTGGAGTTCAGGCTGTGGCGCTAGAGGGCTAGGACGCACAGAGGGTTGACTTCCTTTCTTAGGGTTTGCTACCTTACTGCTGCCACCGACCCGCTAACCAGGGACCTGGCCCCACTGTCTTACACTCGTTTAAATTGGGCATAAGGTCCATGCGAGGTTCTAAAATCCACCCCTTAACTCGAGGGTAATCTCACAAGTCTACTGGTGGGCTGGGCAGGGGGAACTGCCGGGACCGATAGAGACATCGAGCCCCGAGATCTGAGGAAGTTTCACAACCATCGTCAGGACTGAGAACCTCCCATTCTGAAACCCCCGTAGTGTTCACTAACCTCTTGCAGGCTGTGAGGCGCTGTCCCGACAAGAGCTGCCCGAGGTGTGAGCCTGAGTGTGGAGCGGGATTGAGGAGTAAGGGAGAGATTGGCAGCCCAGTCTTGCGCAGGACTTAGGGCGAGGGAGTCACTACCCCCAGGAGAGAGGGGCAGAGCAACAGCGGAGTGTATCCTGCTAGCGGGCGGGTCCGGAGGAGCGCCTGTCAGCGTCCTGAGGCAGACGGCGCCGCTGCAGAGGAGACACTAATCTCCTGCGCAGAGGCGGAAGTGCGGGACTACGGCAAGCCTGGCTGCGGCACCGCTGAGAAGAGCTGAGGTGAGGTGCAGTCAGCGCGTCGTCAGCGAGAGCGTCCTCCCCTTTCCCCAGGCCTTGTGAAGGAGCGGTTTGGCCTGAGAGGGGAGTGGATGCGGATCAGCAGCGCTGGTGACAGCGAACGGTGAACTGGAGCTTACAGACTCCCTTTCAACAAGTAAGCAGGGCACCGGGGCTGGCAAGGGACGGGAAGCCTGCGCCACGGTCCCTGGTGGGCAAACAAGGCAAAGGAACTCTGTGCAGCAGGGAGTGCACCAGCGAGTGTTAAGCTGGACCAAGCGTAAATGAGCCTGTGACATTGAAAACTTGAACAAACTAGGGCAACCACTGGCTGGTCAATAACGTGATTCAGGGAAGCCATTGGGAGGGGGAAACCCTCGTGAACAAGGAGAAGGAGGGAGGAAAACGGAAGTGTAAAGGTTGGCACTTTTCTGGGTAACTAGATTGGTTACCTCAACCGAGTAAGCTAGACAGAAGTCCCCCAGTAACCTGATGCTAGTTTAATCTGCCCTGCCTATGTGGGAAATGTTATTGCCAGTGTACAGTATTTAAACAAGCTGAGAAAATCTGTGTGGTAAACAACTGCTATTAGAGACATCCCAGTGAAATTGGGGAACCTTAATCTACTGAGTTAAGCTAAGGAATTTAAAACCTGAAGGAACCGGATTCTTTCTTTAGACTAGTTGGAATCCTATGAATTGGTGTTAAAAAGTATTGTTCCACAATCTAACAGTAATGTGTTGAATAATTGATGCTGTACAAAAATTGTGCATACGCTGATAAACAAATTCGGAGCTGTTTAATGAACAGAAATTTGATACTGCTAAGGTACATAGAAATTTTTATAAAGCAGTCCATATTTTTCTATATTGGTGTGGCGTCATTTATTTTAGCGGTAAGACATTGAGTTACTGTGAGTGGGTTCTGTAAGTACTACACAAAAGCCTTGGAGGTTAGCTGTTTCCCCTCTGTGCCAGGCTACCCTATGTAGTCTAGGATTCCCTAGGTCTAACAAGCAGACATAGCACAGGCAGGGAATCCTACCTACATCAGAACAAGGACTTTTACTGCAGTTAAAATAGAGATACTAAAGGAATGGCTACCATTTTATCCCAAAAGAGAAGAAGCGCTGATTTTGAAATGGGGGTTTGCTACAGGTTTTAGACTTGGTTGCCAAGGTCTCAGGGTCAGAAGATTTGCTGAGAACTTGAAGTCTGTGAAGCAATATCCCCAAGTATTGGGACAGAAGCTAAGCAAGGAGGTCAAGGAAGGAAGGAAGGATGATAGGCCCGTTTGAGTCCTGGCTGTGCCAGACTCAATGGTTTCCATATTGGGGGTGTTTTTTTATGAAAAATGCATGTGCATTTTGGGTAATTCATCAATTGTCTTTACCCGAAGGGTCATCAGTTAATGATTTTATCACCCAGGAGGATTCAGTAGTCCAATTTGCATCACTGAATGTAGCTATTGCCATGATGAGGAAAGTAAGACCTGGTGCCAAGTTAGCAAAATGCTAACAAAAAATGTTTGCTGGCACAAGTGGACAGAATGCATATAGAACTGCATTGCAATGTTTTGAGAACTTGGCAAAGGAGATGGAAGTTCCCTTAGTACAGGAAAAAACAGAAGGGCCAAGCACATGTTCAATCAATCAATCAATCAATCAATCATAACATTTGTATAGCACACTACTCATCCGGAAGGGTCTCAAGGCGCTTGGGGAAAGGGGTCCGCTATTGCTCGAACAGCCAGGTCTTGAGTTGTCTCCTGAAGGCGAGATGGTCCTGGGTCAGCCGAAGGTGGGTGGGGAGGGAGTTCCATGTCTTGGCCGCCAGGTAGGAGAAGGATCTTCCTCCGGCGGTGGCTCTTCGGATGCGTGGTACGGCGGCGAGGGCGAGGCTTGTAGAACGTAGCTGGCGGGTGGGCGTGTAGAAGGTCAAGCGGTCGTTGAGGTACTTGGGGCCCAGGTCGTGGAGAGACTTGTGTGCCTGGGTGAGGAGTCTGAACGTGATTCTCTTGCTGACGGGGAGCCAGTGCAGGTCCCTCATGTGGCCGGAGATGTGGCTGCATCGGGGGATTTCCAGGATGAGTCGGGCAGAGGCGTTCTGGATGCGTTGGAGTCTTTTCTGTAGCTTGGCTGTGGTTCCGGCGTAGAGGGTGTTCCCGTAGTCCAGTCGGCTTGTTACGAGTGCCTGGGTGACCGTCTTCCTGGTTTCGGTCGGGATCCATCGGAAGATCTTGCGGAGCATGCGTAGGGTGTTGAAGCATGATGAGGAGACGGCGTTCACTTGTCTGGTCATCGAGAGGGAGGAGTCCAGGATGAAGCCCAGGTTGCGTGCGTGGTCTGTTGGCTTGGGTGTGGTGCCCAGGGCGGGGGGCCACCAGGAGTCGTCCCAGGCGGAGGGCGATGGTCCCAGGATGAGGACTTCCGTCTTGTCTGAGTTCAGTTTCAGGCGGCTGTTCTTCATCCACTCGGCGAAGTCATTTTAGGCATTGAATCGGACATGATCAAGATGGTTGCCTTGTCAGAAGTGCAAGAACTAGTTGGGCTTCTGGAGAATGCCGTCAAGGCTCACAAACTCCAACTTCGTCAGCTTCAGCAATTGCTTTGACATCTAAATTTAACATTTAGGGTGGTGACAGTAGGGAGAGCCCATTGTCGTAGACTTGGTTTTGCAATGGTAAATACAAGATTGCCACATCAGGGTGCGAATTACAGCAGATTTGAGTACCGATTTTGAGATTTGGTTGATGTTTTTTGAAAGGTTTTAATGGTGTCACAATGTGATCAGTGGATGAGGATTCTGCATGGTTGATTCAGATCTACTCAGGTGCTGCAGGATAAGAAAGTTTTGGCCTCTTCTGGGGAAGGTCAGTGGTGTGCTGAAAAGTGAAAAGTCCTTTGCTATTGGCGCTTCCGGTATGGGGACAGAAGTTGGCAAATAAGAAAGCGACTTTTCATGTGGACAATAGGACAGTTGTGGACCTAGTGAATGGCCAAAGAGCAAAGGACACAAGATTATTCAAACTACTGCAGAGATTCATGTTATGCTACTTGATGTATTACATTGAATGTACGCCAAGCACGTAGCTGGTGTGAACAATACATCGCAGACGCTTTGTCTCATTCACATTGGCAGAGATTTCGTGGTTTAGCACCCAGAGCGGAGCTGCCGAAAACTCAGGTACTACAGGAGGTTGGGGATCTAGCAGGCTAAGGATCATGGAATTGGTTGAAAAAATCCATTGCAGAAACCACAAGAGCTTCATACAGGAATGCTTTGGTTGGAGGAATTTTTGAGAAGCGGTGCAATGCACAGGGAACAGGACGCATCAGAGATAGTTGCTAGGAAAGAGGGCATGGTCAGGTTCATTATGGATAACATTGATAGAAAAGTGTCAGCTGCTACAATATCTGGAAAGCCTACAGGAATATGCTTCTATGGAAACAATTTCTGGGGGGTATGAGCCTTCGGCGGGAAGAGATGGGTAAGAGGATTTTAACAGGTTGTTCAAAAGAATTTAAAAGAGGCCAGTTCAGGAGAGACCCAGTATCAATGGAGAAGCTGGCTTTGTTGATTAAAGGTTTGGCAAGTTGCTATTATTCCACGTTTGAAGGTTTATTATTCAAGTTGTGCATGTCTTGGTTGTTCATTGGGGTGTTTAAGATTTCAGATTTCAGAGTAGCTAGGTAGAAATGGAGCTGGTGGTATCAGAGTAGACACATTGAAACAACTGAATGTTGGTAAGAATTTTTCTGGCAAAATCAAAGACAGACCAGGTTGAGAAAGGGCCAAAGATATTGTTCTTCAGGATTGGGAACCAGTGTGCCCGGTGGAAGTTTGGCATGAGTTTAGGGCAGCAGGGGGGGCAAGAGATGAGTTAGTCTTTCTACATGCAGATGGGTCCAGGCTGGCAGCATCGCAGGCTCTGGGGTAATGAGGAAGATACTGGGTCGAATGAGGGAGAACTCAGCAAATTTTGCTACACATTCATCTAGCATTGTGTGGTGTCAGAAGCTGCCAGGTTGAGGTTTTCTTTGCAGGAAGTGAAAAAATTGAGCAGAGGGTCTTCAGATTCCTGATTACGCTACATCAGAAATATGGACGATTTGTGAGACCTTGTTATTAACTCTTTTCTTTTATTCCAGGTTGCCTTGCGGGCCTGGCCCTGGCGGCATTTTCCATTAGGATTGTTGGTCATTCTTTCATAAAGTGGGCGGGTAAGCAACCAGAGAATTAGCCTTGTGGGCAGAAGTTGGATTTTCGTTTTGATGACATAAACATTGAATGGTGGGGTATGGGTGGTATGAAGTGGGGTCAATTGCTTCCTTGTTTGTCAGCTTTTATATTGGTGCAACTGTGTTCGGATGTGTTGGTTGTGCTTTTAAGGGAAAATGATTCGGTACAATCGCTGCATTTGGGTCTGCTAAAAGAAATGAAGAAGGACTTGGATTTGATTGGGAGGGCGTGGTTAGACACTTATGTTTTTTGGACAGCATTGGCTCCTAAAAGGGTCTGGTGTGGGGCAGTTAAATATTCAGCAATTGAGAAATTGAGCCAGGAGGATGGTGAATAGAGAGATGCAGCATTTCTGTAAGGAGAGTGAGTTGGATAGAACATAAAGACATCAAAGAGGAAGATATCATGTTCTTTAAGCAGGATGGAGTTCATCTCTCTTTTACTGGGAATGAGCTATACTAATTGGAAGTCAGTGAAAGGTTAACCATGGGGTTGGCAAGGAAGAGATGGTGCTGAAAGGCTGTTATGGCGACAAAACTGTGTTGGTTTTCTCTCAAGTTGAAGCTTGAAGGCAGTTGGGGCGACAGCCATAGTAGTGTTGAAAATATATATCAATTAAAGGCAGAAAAATGGGTGGGAGCAGGAAAACTCCTTGTCAGTGTTTTTACCTGGTGGCAGAAATGGAGGAGCTTGCGACAGGACGGAAGGGTTGGGAGCCTTGCAGGGTAGTCGTGTCAGAGGGAATACAGGAGAGCGATGGTTGGTTGAGTGTGAAGGACAGCGAAGGGAAGGAAAGGGGATGATGAGGAATTAATGTTTTGATGATGGATTGGGGACTGTTCATTGTTGGGAGGAGGTTTAAGGGTGGGAGTCAGGAAATTAATTGTATTAGTGAGGCTGAGTTTTAATAAAATGTTTGTAATGTTAAAAGTTCAGTCTGCGTGCCTATCCCAATAAAGTGGCATTTTGCTCTCACTTCAGTCTGTTTATTATGCACATTGTCGCCTGATCAGGAACCCAAGGAGCTAGTGCAGTACAGGAAGAGGCCGTAGAAAGTCTCTTTACCAAAGACTGGAACACAGAGGTAAAAGAGGGTGAACACAGTGGGTAGTATGGTGAGAGACAAACATATTTCTCCTGGACATTGGAGCCTGAAATGAACGAATAAAAGCCTGGGCCCTGGTGGAGTGCTTGAGAGAGTGGAGGCACGCAAAACTTAAGACAGAGGCAGGAAGGAGGCAATAGGTTGACTGTACGGCTCTATTGTTGCAATGCTAGATGCACAAATATACTAAGCAACACCAGAAAAGTTGTACAAATAAGAAGAATGTAATGCAGTGGTTGGCAGAAGATCTGCCTTGGTACACAGCAAAAGTATGACACCCACCACACAGGAAGGCGGCAGCACTAAATTTTACATTGCCAAAACAAAGTGGTCAGTATAAAGGAGCACCAACTAAGCTCATGGTAGCAGCCATAAACACAATAGGCACAGAGACTCCCTGCAGTGCACTAGAGAACCATCTAGTGAAGTATGGCATAAACTGCAAATGATCCCGCCACTAGGCAGAGATGATGGAGACAATAGATGGTGAAAGATAAAACCACCATACCAGAATCCACACAGTCCAAAGTGGATAAGTACACCAAGGTACTGGTAAAAAACTGTACTGACGGAAGAATCGGAGCCCCACCAAACTCTCCAAGATGCAATGAAACCGACAGAAGACACACAAGTATCTCTAGAAATAAAGGTAGGGATGTTGCCATTGATCTGGGTCTGGTATGGACAGATTTGTGCAATGTAACTGACAGAGTGACCCAAGTGAAAAAACAAATGGAGGACATGCACCAAACAGTTTCCACCAAAGAAGTAGAGCGGATGCTCCATAGGACTAGATACTGGAAAGTTGAATGGAGGATGCAGAGGGGTGTCTCGGAGGAACAACTTTGCCTTGTAGGACTGTCGGAACCAATGGCAGGGGGGTGCCTGAAGCTGTTCGTTGAAGACTGGATATCCACTCAGTTGCGACCAAAAGTTCTTTGCAACCTCGAATGGTGGTGTTTAAACTACTCAATTTAGGACAGAGTAGTCATCCTGCAAATGGCGAGAAGAAGAAGGAAGGATAGAATAGAGGATACAAGAATAATATTGTTTCCAAACTATACACTGTAAGTGCTAAGATAGCAATGTTCCTTCAAAAGGAGACGAAGAGACTTACAGTTAAGCACATGATGTTCTTCCCAGGTAGACTAAAGGTACTACACAGGATTAGATCACACTTCTTTGAGGTGGCTCAACAGGCGTGGGACTGGTTAGAGACATTGAATAAACTAGAGGGACCAAATCAAGGACAACTTGCCACATACAACAGAGGAGTCACTGAAGTGTATAATCACGCAGAGAAGTATGAGGTTGGGCAATAGGCAGGAGTTGTGGTGCCAGATGTGAGACTTAACTGACTCATTATAGAGGACAGCAATCACCCCAAAGACACCACATAAGAAACCCATCCAGAGGGCCCACCGTGGTGGGCACACTTTATGGGCAGTGGATCAACAGAAACAAAGACTTGAATAAAACCGAAAGAGGTTACCTTTGTGCAAACACTTGGTAGGCAACAGCAAATGCAGTATGAATGAGAGCATATAAAGGAGGCGGGGAGGGTCGGAGCCGCACAAATATGATTGCATGGGCTACTACTTGGGAGCCCATGTGCCGAGAGCGAGGGGTCAAAGTTGATGTAGAATATGTTGAAAGTTCTGTGACAAAGGGAATGACTAAATATGCTTAGCAGAGAGAGGTCAGTGGGGAGTCAAAAGAACAGGTAAAGTCCAGAAATATGACAAGAGTCAACAGTATACAGATGAAGTCCTGGAACGTCAGGAGGTTAAACAATATAGCCTTCAATCCCACCATAGCATGTTCTACCAGCCATTAAATGCCGGCTCCAGCCTTAAAGGCCTTTAACAAGGGAGCAGGCTATTAATGGCAGGTAGACCCCGGTCTAGAGTTTTAACCAATGTTTTTAACAGGGTATGTAAATCAAGTATTCCGGGGACACCTGGTCTGAATCCGTCATTGTACCCATTTTTAAGAAAGGTAATAGAGGGGAACCTAGTTGTTATCGACCGATCTCTCTTATTGATTCTGCAGTGAAAGTGTTAGGTCGGGTGGTCTTAGGAAAACTTATAGGTTGGCTGGCTGAAACAAACACCCTCTCAGGCCTACAATTTTGGTTTAGGAAAGGAAGAGGAACTATAGATCAAAGCCTTAACCTTCAACTACTAATTGGGAAATACACAATCGCCAATAGGGGCACGCTATACTAAGCCTTCATGGACCTTTCCTCGGCCTTTGACCACGTGAATAGGTCCAAATTATGGGGGTTGCTTCTTAAGCTTGGCGTTGAAAAAAATATTGTGCACTTTCTTGCTGACCTCCGTAGGGACCTCTCGGCCACAGTTAGATATGACCGTTTGGGTAATTGTACGGGTAAGATCGGAATCACTAATGGGGTTAGGCAGGGCTGTATTTTGCCCCCCCTACTCTTTACCCTTTACATCAACGATCTAGGCACTGTTTTAACTAGGGTGTGCAAGGACATACCAAGGGCAGGCAAGTGTTTCATCCCAGCATTACTTTATGCGGATGATGCCGCTCTTATAGCACGCACAGCAGTAGGGCTGCAACGTCTTTTAAATTCATTTGCTGATTTTATGAAAGCGTTGGACCTCAGTGTGAATTTTTCGAAATCGCATGTAATGATTGTGGGCAGTAAGTAAACCCAAAAGAATTAAGACTTTGCACTGTGAAGGGAATGTTTTGTCTAGGGTTACGAGATTTCCATATTTAGGGGTTACTTTTGATGACAAGTCTCCATGGTTGCCCCAATTGGCAGCAAAACGTAATGCTTTTGCAAGGTCCATTTTGGCTGGTTTTGTTTTTGCTCGCAAATTGGGGGTGAAGCCGTTGAAAGCTGTGCTGAAGATATATGATGCCAAATGTATCTCATTAGCCATGCACGGAGCAGATCATTGGGGGTTTAAAAATGTAAAGGCCATGCAGGTGACAGAGGATAAGTTTTTGAAATCTATCTTATTTGTATCCCAGTCAACCTCCGGTTACATCGCTCATCAAAAGTGTGGGGTAGAATACTTAGAAGATTGTATAGCCATAGCCCCGCTACTAAAATGGATTTAAATTTGGCTGAACCCCGAATTGGAGTTGAATCATGAAATTCTCAGGGATTGCCTAGCCCATGACCATTTATTTATTTATTTGCGTGTTTATAAAGCGCTTGAATAAACTCCCAAAGGAGTATCTCCGCGCTGAGAGACACCAGAAGCAAAACCGGGCAGTATACTCATACAGGGCCAAGACTCACAAAGTAGCAGATCATTAAGTTCATATTAACCTAGCTGGTTAGACCTGGAACAAGAAAGTTTTCAATAGTTTTCTGAAAACAGAGTGATCAGAACACTGTCTCAATTGGAGAGGGAGGCTATTCCACAAAGTAGGACCAACCACTGACAGGGCCTTGCCACCCATTCTAGTCCTGCCAACCCTAGGCATGGCAACTCTATCCCCTGGCTGAACTATGTTAAAAACCTAGCAGTTAAACTGGGCCGCCCAGAATTGTTTGACCAGCCAAATAAACTATTGAAGGGGGATGTGAAATGGGTGAAAGACACACACAAGCAGATGGTATGTCTGGCTAGAGAGGACAAGGAGCTGGGCAAACCAACAGTAAGGGCTCACCAGTTGTTAATAACCTCAACAGAAATAGAACCCAATCTAAGAATCGTGAATAATACTAATCATCGATTCTTACTGACAAAGTTCAGATTGAAAAAATTCCATCTTCTTCTTACAGGACGTCCAGGCTGGACTAAGGAGAAAGACCTGGAGATCTGTTCGTGTGATGGATTTTCCATCATGGACACTGTGCACTTTATTTTCTTTTGTGAACTTTTCGCCCTATCCGCAAAAGGTTCATTATTCCTCTTATTAAAGACAAGGGCTTTAGACAGGTTAAACCTGCCCATTTGTATTTGCAGCTGTTGTCGAGTGTTTGGGAGATTTTTAACATAGCGAACTTCTTGACAATAGCTATTTGGCTCAAGAGGAAGATTAAGTGGACTCATTGAACATAGCGGAGGTGAATCGATGAATTGTGACTGAGCGCTTTCTCTTTTTAAAATGTTCTCTTTTTTTTTTTTACAGTCTTTTTATATGATATTTGCAGATATAATGAAATTTTCCCTTGCCTACATTGTTAGCGTATGTTTCTTAACTATGATAATGTACTGTATGGATTGCTAATTTGCACAATTTTCTTTTGTATTTGATTGTAGTCTTGACTTTTGATGTTTAGTATACTTTTATGGTTTCTGCTGTGAACCGAATAAAGTACTTTGACTGACTGACTGGCAGGTAGACCCCGCTACGGAGGACTCTAAGGCTATTAGAACATCCTGCCCCATGAAGGGCAGAATGCTCGAATTTGTAAAATAAAGGCCTCACAGAGCCCAAGGGGATTGAAATCGCCTCGGGCTCCGTGAGGCCTTTTGTTAACAGCTGTGAACAAACATTGGAATGTTAGAACTCCAGGCTTCTACCGGCCATTAGAAACCCAGATCACTTCATTGTTTTCAAGGGAGCACTCAACATTCTAATGTTCTAATTATACTAAGAGAACAAGGGGGGAGCATACTCGCGCTAATGGGGGAGCGCAAATAGCCTCTCTGCACATGACCCATGTATTACCAGGAGAATTTGATAAAGTGTGGAGAAAGTCGAGAGGTGGTATGTATCACACAGGATATGGCACTCACACTAGACAGGTGGGAATATGGCTAGTACCAAAAATACCATATATTGTGTATACCACAGTAATTTACCCTGAAGGACGATATGTCCCTTCTAGATGACCCCATAACACTAGCGGAAATAAAAGCTGCCATAAAAGAACTAAATGCGGCTAAAACTCCCGGGGTGGCTGACCTGTTGGCAAAATGGTACCAAACCTATAAGAATATGTTAGCAGAGAAATTCTTTATGGCATATCAGAAAGCACTAGTGGGGAAAAACTGCCCAGATCAATGAGAGGCCATTATAGTAGTTCTCCTGAAGCCAGGAAAGGATCTTATAAGTTGCTATCTATCAATACAGACAACAAAATACTGGGTAAGATGCTTGTGATGAGGTTAAACCTGGGACACAAAGCAAACAATGTTTATACAAGGTGGAAGAACAGCATTAAACATCAGGCGCTTGGCAAATGTAATGGGGATGTAGAGAGAAGTGTGTGAGACGAAGTGGTGGTGTCCTTTGATTAATAATCTGTTTTTTTGTTTTACATTGTAGCTTGCTGAGTAGTTGTACATTATAAGTTACAGAAAGTCTGTTAAAGTGTTCATGGCTTGTTTATGTACAAAAAGGCAGTATATTATGCTGTTACTAGTAGTATAGTGCGGGTAAGTCATAGCAACATTTTGAAACATGAAAGGATAGAGGGAAATAATAGAATGAATTGATGTAATAGCAATATTATGGATTTAAAGGAGTTCTGGCAAGTTTTTGGCCCGCTGCCCCTGCACCTGCTGCACCATTCAAATCATGCCCCTAGTGCCTGCAAGATAACTGCATTTGTAACTGCCTATTTAGTAGTAAAATATAGCAATATTTGGGTTTTAGAGGAGTTATGACAACTTTTGGCCCTGGTGCCAGTGCACCTGCTGCACCATTCAAATCATGACCATAGTACCTGCTAGATAACTGCACTAGTAACTGCCTGTTTAATAGTACAATTAAGTAATATTCTACATTTAGTGCGGTCCCTAGAGCTTTTGGCCCAGGTGCCACTGCACCTGCTGCACCATTCAAATCATGATCTATTGCCTGCTAGATAAATGCACTAGTGACTGCCTTGTTTAGCAGTAACATTTAGCAATAATCTGGGAATTAGTGGGGTCCCTAAAGCTTTTGGCCCCAGAACCACTTCACCATTCAAATCAAGTCCCTTTTAACTGCAAGGTAACTGCAATTGTAACTGCCTGTTTAGTAGTTAAAGATAGCAATATTTGGTGTTTAGTGGAGTTATTACAACTTTGGCCCCATTGCCAATGAACTTACTGCACCATTTAAATCAAGTCCCTTTCGACTGCAAGGTAACTGCAATGTTACTAACTGTTTAGTAGTAAAATATAGCACTATTAGGTGTTTAGAGGAGTTGTGACAACTGTTTGGTCTGGTGCCACTGCACCTGCTGCAATATTTATTCAAATCATGACCTAAGTGCCTGAAAGGTAATTGCACTTGTGACTGCCTGTTTAGTTTTAAAATATAGCAATAATCAGTGTTTATTGGGGTGCCTGGAGCTTGTGTTCCTGGTGCTACTGCACCTGCCGCACTATTGAAATAATGACCCTAGCGCTTGCTAGTTGACTGCAATTTTGACTGCCTGTTTAGTAGTAAAATATAGCAATATTAGGTATTTAGAGGAGTTCTGACAACGTGTTGGCCTGGTGCCACTGCACTTGCTGCACCATTCAAATCAGGAACATGTTATCTGCAAGGTAACTGAACTTGTTACTGCCTGTTTAATAGTAAAATATAGCAATTTTCGGTGTTTAGTGGGGTGCCTAGAGCTTTTGGTCCTGGGGTCACTACACCTGCTTCACCATTGAAATTGTGACACTGTTGTCTGCAAGGTAACTGCACTTGTGACTGCCTGTTTAATAGTAAAATATAGCAATTTTAGGTGTTTAGTGGGATGCCTAGAGCTTTTGTTCCTGGTGTCACTGCACCTGCTGCACCATTTAAATCATGATCCTGTTGTCTGCAAGGTTATTGCACCTGTGACTGCCTGTGTAGTTTTACATTTGAGCAATAATATGAGTTTAGAGGGGTTCTTAGAGCTTTTGGCCCTGGTGCTACTTCACCTGCTGCACCACTCAAATTAAGTCTCTTTTAACTGCAAGGTAACTGCATATGTGGCTGCCTGTTTAGTGGTCAAATAGAGAAATATTATGTGTTAAGAGGCGTTCTGACAATTGTTAAGCCCGGTGCTACTGCACGTGCTGCACCATTCTAATCATGATCCTGTTGTCTGCAAGGTAACTGCATTGTCTCTGCCAGTTTAGTGTATGATATAGTATAGCTCTTATATATTAACTTTATTTTTAATACACAATGTTTATTACAACCTTTAGTATTTGACCATAATGACCAAATAGATTAAGTTGAAAAATCAATCCGATAATGCCTGTAAAGTGCAAAGAAGGGTACTGAGGCATGAATAGGAAATGCCACAAACGTTCTAAGGGTAAAGCATCTGCTTTACACAACTAAGTAATAAATTGCTAGCATTTCAGCATACAGTCAGAAGCTTTCTGCCTTTTCCATGGGAAGAGATGAATGGGGCTTAAACAATGAGAACAGCTTTAGTAGAAGTATCGTAAATGTGTGCAAATGCGTGCAGCCAGTAGAATTAACAAAAAAAAAGTCTACCCAAAAGTGAATGAAAACAGTAATTCGGCTATGTGAACTGATAAGGGCCCACTTTTAAGATATATTAAATAGAAGAGATTTCACAAGCACAGCCCAAGCACTTTGCAGGCGAAACTTAAAAAGGTATCCCTATTATTAAACAAGATCACTTGCAAGAGTCCAGAGGAATGACATGGTGTAGCGGAGTGGGAATTGGAGAGGTGCACGTGAGGGGTGCCCGATTACACCCTGTTCTTCACACTGGCAATCTAGTCCTTACCGTGCAAACTGCGAAAGGTGCTGCACTAATGGATGGGACATGGGAGAGTACGCATGTAGTGTTATACGCGGATGTCCTATTGGTCCACCTTGGCAGTTCTATTAGGTGTAATAGAAGAACTTGGACAGTGGTCGGGACAAAAAATTAATATGCAAAAGTCAGTTCTGTTTCAAATGGGCATGCTTGGCCGCTTGCCCTTGGACTGACTTCCAACAGCAGAAATTGCATGGGAGTTGCTCACCTTCCGTTACCTCGAAGTCCTGGTGGCAGACAAAACCTGATAAGTTGCTGATGGGCATAAATAGGGGTGGCCGCTATTTACCGGGGTGGCTGGGCGATGGGGAGGTTTGTAAATGAAAAAAAAAACACTTACCTCCAGACCGGCCACCCGGCTGACCGCTACCTCGCGGTCCGTTAGCTGCCGCCACTGCCTCTCTATCCTGGAAGCAGGAACAGGAAGCACCCAGGCTCTTGACTCCCCTAGCCAATCACAATGCTGCAATGCACTCCTGGGCTCAGTATAGAACCAGATGGGGGCAAGAGCAGCCTTATCCCCAGACACAGACATTATGGTAAATCCCGAAGTGTAAACATATAGGTGTGGAACTTAGCATGGGGAAATGGGGATGGTTCCTTCAGGCGGGCAGGAGGCCTATTCAAGAATAGCCAGATAATCAACTTGGAGCAGCCGACTGACCTCTTCACCTTAGGAAGTGGCCAATATTTACATTACTGGGATGGACGAAAAGTTGTACTGAAAATATGGTGGATGAAGGAAGGCCATTGTGTCCTGCATCTGCCCGGGACCCCAAGAAGTACACCAGACAGAGTAGGGATCTTCGTATTCTTTATTCCCTTGTTCTCTGGTGTGCTCGCAGGCACGTCCTGCTCCTTCCATTATCTCATTGTACTACCCCCGTCCCCCTTCCCTGACCTGAAGTGGTGTCCGGTGGCTGGCCCCTCCCTGCGCCTTTGTGCAGGGTCCTAGTGCTCTCTGCTCCTCGCTCTTACATCTCCCCCTTTTTTAAATGAAAAGAAACAAAGAATAAAAAAATCGGAGAGAAAGAAGGAAAGAAATAAAGAATGAAAGCAAAGGCAGGACATGAGACAGAAAGAAAACACTGTCATTGCTGACAACTATCGCTAGTAATGGTGGCTTGGTGCCCCCATCGCTATAGTTCCTCACTAAGCCCCTTTGGCTTTCTGCTCACTCTCTTTGGACAAGACATTTATTTTCTCTCTTTCAGCAGCTCTTAAACCTGGTCTTGTTTCTGACTGCTGGGTGGTGTCCCTTCTATGACGTCCACAGCTTCCTCTTTGATGGATGTTGCGTAGCTCTTCGGTGTTGCCTCTCCGTCTTCCTCATCTGATGTTCTGAGTCCCTTGAAGTGTGAGCTGTTTCTGGTGATACGGTAGGGGCCTGCTGCTGCCATCAACATGGGCCCCTTGACGTTTGTTATTGTTAGCGGTTCATTTGAGAAGGGGCTGTCCGACTTCCTTACTTGCCGTTAACGCACTAGCACTTAGTCTCCTTGCTTTAGTTTAGATGCTGTGGCACGTTGCCATGCGTCTGCGTACTGTTTCATTTTCTCCTTTTCCTCTTGATCTTATTCAGTGATGCTGCTGTGTTCAGGTGGAGCTTTTGCCTCCAGCTGGGGCAATCTCATACTTCATTTTCTCCCAAACACCAGTTCTGCTGGGCATTGTCCCATGGAACTGTATAGGATGTTTCAGTAGTCCCGCAATATTTGGCACAGTGCTTGGCACACTGAGATCTGCACCTGTTTGGCACATTGGACAGCCTTCTTGATGTTTCCCATGAATCTTTCCGCCATGCCTTTTGCTTGTGGCCACAGAGGCATGATTTTCCTGTGATGTATACCGAGGTACCCCATGAATCTGCTAAACTCTTCCCCCGAGAATGGTGGCCTATTGTCTGTCTTCATTGTTTGTGGGGAGCCCCATGCTACAAATATGTCATCTGGTATTGGCAAAATGACTGTGGCTGACGTTGATGACACTTGTCGTACTATGGGGAACCTAGAATTTTCATCAATGATTGCTAGCAAGTAGTTTCCAGTGGCCCATAGAAATCAGCTGCCAATGTCGTCCACACCGCCCTCGGAGGTCGGACAAGTAAAGTTGTTCTGGCTTTGCTGGCCTTCCCGATATTTGGCATATGTGACAGTTCATTATTGTGTCTTCCACCAGTTGATCCAGACCCATGAACCATACTTTTTCCCTTAGCATCTTTGTGGTTGCCACTATGCCTCTGTGGGACTCATGTGCTAGATTCACCATCTACCGCTGTAGTGCTTTTGTTATTATTATTTTTGTTCCTCCAAGTAGAACCCCTCTTTCTGTTTCAGACAGCTCCTCTTGTATTTGTTTGAATGCTAGCATTTCCTCCCTTCTTACTCCTTCAGACATTGGGCTGCTGTTGCTTGCATGTCTCCACCTGTTGTCTCTTGCTCCAGCTCCTCAATTGCTATTGGAGCTTTTTTTTTTTTTGTAACACGAAGTTTAGGTACTCCTATGCCATGGACGTGATCTCTGGTGCCCATTGTAGAGGATGCCGTACTATGTTGTCATCAGGGTTGTGCTTTCTTTCCTGATTTACGCACTATATTGAAGTCATAGTCCATGAGGCGTATCCCCCACCTCTTAATGCGTGGCAGAATTTTTGCTTTGGGGTTTCCATATATTGTTACTAGTGCCTGGTAGTCAGTCACAATGGTGAATGGTTTACCATATATGAACATTTGGTAGTGCTCACAAACCCATACTACTGCTAAACTTTCCTTCTCCAGTTGCGAGTATACTCTTTCTATGTCTGATAGACTCTTGCTTGCCTAGGCGACAATTTGCCTGGGCGAGTCGCTTCCTGGCACGTGTGTTATGCAAGAATGGCCCCTCGCCCCACTGGGCTTGCATCCACAGAGAGCTGGGTGCATAGCAAAGGGTTGAAGTAGGCGAGCTGGTCCACTGCTGTGACTGCATGTCGGATGGCTTCAAATGCCCTGTCACATTCAGTGGTCCAGAGAAATTGCAGGCCCTGATTTGTAAGTTCCCGAAGTGGGGTGCTCACTGTGGCAAAGTCATTGATGTAGCGAGCACAGTAGCTCGCCAGCCCGAGAAATGACCTCACTTCTGCTACCTCTGCTGGAGGTCTTGCATTTTGCAGCGTTTCCACTTTGCTAGGATCTGGCCTCATTCCTTTCTTTGAAAATGTGTTTCCAAAGAACACTAGTTCTCCCTTCCACAGCTCACATTTGTCCTCGTTCAGGGTCAAGCCAGAGTGTTTCAGCTGACTGCAGACTTCTCGTAGGGCCTTTTCATGCCCCTCATCTGAGCATCCAAATACTAGGATATCATTGCTGTAGTTTAGGCTGTTCTTTACAGGCCTTATCACTTGTCTCACTGTCTCTTGGAAGATTTCCGCTGAGGATGATATTCCGAAGCTGAGTCGCTTGTAGCTAAACAGGCTCATGTGAGTGGAGAATGTTGGGATGTATCTTGATTTCAAATGAAGCTCCAGTTGATGGTACCCTTTGCATAGGTGTAGCTTTGAGAAAATACATGCTCCAGTGAGACAGTTGATCATATCGTTTAAGTGAGGCCCTGGGTGTCTTTCCCTCTCAGTTGCCGTGTTTGAGATGAACATGTCAACACAGATGCGTATTTTTGATGTGTTCCTTTTAGGTACTGCTACTATCAGACATACCCATGGAGTTGGTCCATCTGCCGGCTCTACGATGTCTTGCGCCAGAAGGCTCTTTATCTCTTCTTCCACTTGTGGTTGCAGATGTACAGGCACTCCTCTGTGATGCTGAGCTACTGGCTTGACTGCTTCGTTGATGTGCAGTGTTATTTGCGTGTCTTTCAGTTTCTCTAGTCTTTGTAGTATTGCCGGGTATTCTTTCAGAATGATATGTCACTATGACATGTGATATGTAATTGCTAGGAGACTTATCACCTGCGCGGTAACGTTGCTTAGTAGACACAGTGCTGGGATGTTTCCGCGTAGGACATGCACTTCTTCTTTTATCAACCTTTCTTTGTATGTTAGTGTCTCTATTTCCTTAAGCTCCATGTGAAGACATCAACGGGGAACGGTGATAGCGGCAGCTTGTGCCTCATCTTTTCATATTCTGACATGCACATGATGTTGCACGTGGCACCACTGTCTAGTACAAAACTTGTGATGTGGTTGCCTACCTCAGTATCCACCATCGCTGCTTTCTTTATCTGCTGTTTGTCCATTAGTTGGATGTGCTTGGGCGTGCGACATTGTGTTGGTACATCTGACATCAGATACAGTTGTTCTGTGGCCTCTTGTGCATTTGCTCCATCCGAATCAGCTGACAGACTGCGGTTTTGTGTGTCTATGTGCCGTACGTATCTGCTTGTCGTTGTTTGTTGTTTTACTGGTCCCCCTCGCTACGTTTTGAATTGCCCGCTCATGCATGCACTTGCAAAGTGATTTTCCCTGTTGCATTTTTGGCACTTATGACCCATGGCAGGGCAGGCTCCAACATGTGGGAATTCAAGTCAACAACGATAGCATGTTCTGCCTTGTTTCTGCTTCTGGGGCGGCTGTGTTTTGTCATGTCTTCTGGTATTCCCAGCCATGTGATTAGCTTGTATCACCGTCCACTCGCTCCCGTTTTCCATTTGTCTGGCATGTGCTGTTGCTCTGGCCTCTGCACTGATCAGTGTCAGTATTTTCTCCAGTGTGTAAGGCTCTTTTAGTATTTGGGCGCAAACGTCATCTGACTCACTGCCTTCATTGATGCGCAGTCGTATTGCTTGCTCGATGTCGAATTTATCGAATCTGCAGTATTCGACCAGTTTGCGCAGTCTGGTTGCGAAGTCGTCAAGGGACTCCTCTGCCAGTTGGCATGTTGTGTTGAATGTGTATCTCTCGAAGTCTACATGTCTCTGAGGGTCAAATTTTATCAGTGAGACACTTTAGCAGGCCTTTATATGTTGATATTTGTTCGGGAGGAAATGTTACAAACAAGTCTTCAACTTAATCGCCCACAAAGTTTAAAAACAGGTCTATGTTTGTTTTGTTGGTCTGTGTTGTCAGTGCATGTGGCACGCATGTAGTGTTCAAATTGCCTGATCCATCTCTCCTAGCAAATGCCTTTCGTCTGGGAGTCCGAGAGGCTAAAAGGCAGTGGTCTGCGGAATATTGCATTTGCGGGGGTGCTTTAATTTCCCTCCTCCATCATTGTGATGGTTGCACAGGTCTGCTCCTCACTATTATGCTTGCCTTTATTTATTTGTTCATTTATCTGTATCTCTCTTCTTTTTTTTTCCCTTTTTAGGTCTCGCTCTGGAGACCTATTGCTGTCAAAATGTCTCTCAAGGGAGACAGCCTGGTGCACAAGCCGCCTGGGGTCTGTGGACGCGCTTACGCTATAAACGGCGCGCGCACACACAGCGTACTTAGGCCGGCCGAAGGCACACACACGCGCGCGCACACATACATACACACACATACATATACAGAGACCCCCCCCACTTACCGCATCGGTGGCGCCACTCCGGACTGCTGCAGCCTCCACGGCGGCTCTCCCTCGGGCATTGGAGCCGCGGGCTTCAGAAGACGGAAGTCCCGCCCCACAACGGCATGACGTTCCCGAACTTCCGGTACATCTCATCGCAGCTTGTTCTTAGCCGGCTCACGTGTAGTTTTGCTTTACTCGTTTTAAAAGCAACATTCTGGCACGGCACGCAGATTAAAAAAAGCGTTAAAATCTGGTCGTGTGAGCTTTAAGTCGCACTAAAAATGGGGCAAGTACACGCTTTCTGAATACACCACACTTCGTGTTGTGCCCGGGATGACGCAGGTGCCTTTGCTGGAGAGTTGGACGTGTGTCTGTCCCTGTTTAGGGCGTCTGTGCTCGCACTCCCGCCCTCTCTGAGCGCACAGCCTGCCGTTGCACAATCCCTGCCCACACACAACCTTGGCTGCCGCCTCTGTGTGTACAGGCAGTCCAGGGACAGGATAGGAGCAGCAGCAACCCGGAGCCAGCAGCACGCAGCCCAGCTCGCGAGCCGCAGCCAGCTGCATGAGTGCAGGGGAAAAGCGGAAGGCTCACCTGCCAGGGCCGCCCGGATAACCACAGCCCAGGAGCACCGGCAGAGGTGAGAGCGCAGGTCCGGGCATGGGGGCCGCACGGACGGAGGAGCGGAGGTACTGCCGAAAGGGGCGCAGGCACCAGCTGATTCCCGAGGTTCACGCTGCAGCCTCCTCTCTCAGCCGGGGCCGGTACTCCCCCCGCCCCCTTCTCTATGCTGTCAGGCAGGCTGCCCACCGGTTCCCGGAGGCACAATGTACGGCTGAGTGCGCCTCCTATGCGCGGCGGTCACCACGCTGGACGCCATGGAGAGGGGGAGGCGGCCACTGTCTACAATTATCAGCCATAGCAGATCCTAAATGTACTTCCTTCCCTCATACCTGTTTTCGTAGTTGCTATGGTTTCTCTTATGCAGGTGAGGTAGGACGGACAGACAACACCTCCTCAGTGCCTCTGCTGCGGTGGGGGGTGTTTGCCTGAAATGTGTTTTAGGATGACGCCGGAGGGCAGACGCGAGCCTGCCTGCCCCGTCTACCACCAACACATTGGCCACCCCGCCCATCCTTAAACCCCAAAGGGATCGGGGTTGCACTTTGACCTCTGTTTACAGCGTGTGCTACATCTAGCGAAGGTCTGCTGCTTAAACAATAAACCTGCTACATCTGTGTGAACGTGGGCACCGCGCTGCTGTTCAATCTACACCAGTGCTATGAGGCGGAGCCTGCTACTACTGTGTGACCCGAGAGATAGATCTGCTTTCCAAACCATGACGTGCCTCGCGGCGCAGCTCTGCTGTTTCAACTCTACATTTACTACATCTATAGTTGGAGGGATGTCTGGGGTGACTCGACGTCTGATTAGTCAGTATGCCTGTCAATCACTTGATGCTTATTGTGTATGGGGGGTGGGTGGGTGTGTTTTTTGTTTTATAGAGAGAGACTGGCGCTATCAGCATCTGGAGACAGGAATGACAGGCGTTTTGGGGATGAGTGCTCAGAGGGAAGTAGTGTTTGCAGTTTTTTTCTTTCTTCTGCCTGTTTAATCTCTTCTCCTGCGGTGAGCTCACAGTGCTTCATTTGTAAATAAACAAGTGCCGGAGCTCATGATACTGCTCAGGAGCCTACTAATGATGCACTGGAGACAGGGACGACCATCACCGCCACGTGTCGGTACAACACATCCTACTCCGCATCACAATCCTATAAATGTGCCAGTTTGGGAAATTCTATGCCACCCAAAGCAACGCCACAGCATCACTCAACGCCACAGCATCACTCAACGCCACAGCATCACTCAGCACCACTGAATGCCACAGCACCCCTCAACGCCACAGCACTACTCAATGCCACAACACCACTCAACGCCACAGCACCGCTCAGCACCACTCAACGCCACAGCACCACTCAACGCCACAGCACCACTCAACGCCACAACACCACTCAGCGCCACAGCATCACTCAGCGCCACAGCATCACTCAGCACCACAGCATCACTCGGCACCACTGAATGCCACAGCATCCCTCAACGCCACAGCATCCCTCAACACCACAGCATCCCTCAACGCCACAGCATCCCTCAACACCACAGCATCCCTCAACGCCACAGCATCACTCAGAGCCACAGCATCACTCGGCACCACTGAATGCCACAGCATCCCTCAATGCCACAGCATCACTCAATGCCACAGCATCACTCAATGCCACAGCATCACTCAGCACCACTCAACGCCACAGCACCACTCAACGCCACAGCACCACTCAACACCACAGCACCACTCAACGCCACAGCACCACTCAACGCCACAGCATCACTCAACGCCACAGCATCACTCAACGCAACAGCATCACTCACCGCCACAGCCTCACTCAACGCTACAGCATCCCTCAATGCCACAGCATCCCTCAACGCCACAGCATCACTCAACACCACAGCATCACTCAACGCAACAGCATCACTCAACGCAACAGCATCACTCAACGCAACAGCATCACTCTGTACCACTGAATGCCACAGCACCCCTCAACGCCACAGCATCACTCAACGCCACAGCATCACTCAACGCCACAGCATCACTCTGTACCACTGAATGCCACAGCACCACACAGTGTCACTCAACGCCACAGCGCCACTCAATGCCACAGCGCCACTCAATGACACAGCACCACTCAATGCCACAGCACCACTCAACGCCACAGCATCACTCAGCGCCACAGCATCAATCAGCGCCACAGCATCACTCAGCACCACTGAATGCCACAGCATCCCTCAACGCCACAGCATCCCTCAACGCCACAGCATCCCTCAACGCCACAGCATCACTCGGCACCACTCAACGCCACAGCACCACTCAATGACACAGCACCACTCAATGCCACAGCACCACTCAATGCAACAGCACCACTCAACACCACAGCACTACTCAACACCACAGCACCACTCAACGCCACAGCACCACTCAGCACCACAGAATCACTTAGCATCACTGAATGCCACAGCACCCCTCAACGCCACAGCACCCCTCAACGCCACAGCACCCCTCAACGCCACAGCATCACTCAGCACCACTGAATGCTACAGCATCACTCAGCACCACTGAATGCCACAGCATCACTCAGCACCACTGAAGGCCACAGCATCACACAGCACCACTGAAGGCCTTAGCATCACTCAGCACCACTGAACGCCACAGCATCACTCTGTGCAACCATTCAGCAGCAACTGGTTCTAATATGTTCTCTCAATGTTTCAAGCTTTATTACAAATGTCACAAAAAGATGTTAATATTTCACTGCTGTTCTTGGATTTTCATCACAATAAAATACACTGAACATAATCTTCCCAAAAATTATTTTCAAAAGTTTAAGCTATTGCCATTATAAATTACAATAACTTTTATTTAAGTATTAATTATTAAAAAAAAATAAAAGCCATTATTTGTAATATTAATACTTCTAAGTCATGTAAATTCAACACATATTGCATTGCAAATGCTATAGGTGTCACGTTTGCGAAAGTTAAAACTATTGACATTGTAAATGACAAAGCTATTAATTTCGCCATTTTCAAAACCAACACATAAATAAAATATTTGTCATTTACAATACCAATAGCTCAAACTTTCGTAATGCGAGACCTATTGCATTGCAAATGCTTGTTTATAAGGTCGAGCCTAAACAGCGCTTGCGCTGTGAGGCGATCTGTTGTATCTACTTTGTGGAGTCTGGCTCCTCCTTTGCTTAGAATTGGCTTATGTGTGTGACATTTAAAAATGGAAGTGTGCTAATGGCTGAAGTTTGGTGCATGTCTTACCTTTCCATACAAGTTAACTCCCATGGAGTATTACCTCAGGAAGCAGCAGGGACGCGCATACTGCTAGGGTGCCTTTATGTTTTTTTTGTTTGTTTGCTTTTGCCTGTACGTGCTTTGGCTATAAACACAATCACCCGATGTGCGAATACATGGGCTTTGGTCAGTAATGTACATAGGTTTTATTTTTTGCTGGCCTTGTGCGTGCATTTTTTTTTCTTTTATTGTGTAACAGTGTTTATTCTATATTTCATCTATTTTAATGTAAAAAATACTACTTAGGTCTGTTGGCGCGTGTGTGCGCTTGTTTTAAAAGGTGCCTTTCCCCCGCTTTTTTAAACCAATCCCTCCCCGTGCTCCCTTCTTAGCTGCATCAGGTGTCACAGCCTGTCTGTCAGGCTCTTCTCTCAAAGGGATAGACCAGGGATTTCCAGGGCACAGAGAGGAAGAGCCGCTCTCTGCCTTTGTGTGTGTGTGTGAATTACAGCATTGCAATTCAGAAGCGACTTTTCCAGTTCCAGTTAGAAGTGAAAGCCTGGCTAGAGTTCATTCTGGGTGGGGGAGGGACTATCTGCAGCCCGAGCAACTTGCTTCTCGTCCAGGCTCAATGGCACCATTTACTCTGACAAGCTTTAGCTATCAGTCTTGGATAACGCAGGAAATGCTTGCCTTTTTATTTAACTTCGCTCACAAGTCGCTGCTTGCACGAGCCTCAGCGGTTTGAGAACGGCAGTGGACAAACCCTGCACCCACTGGGCCAGACTGCCCGCTCTCCCCGCTCTGTAAGTACTTACTGCTCCGAGGAGAGTCTGCCTCCCTGCATCCCTCTTGGGGGTCTTACAAATGATGCCTGTTTATTTCAAATTTGCGATTGAAATCGCCTCATTTTTTGGCCGCTTCAACTTTCTGGTGGGCGGTTCAGCGTCTTTTTTAGTCTGTGTACCTCATATAGTGGAGCTATTGATTTCCCAAACCGATAAATATACTTTTTAAACAGTATACATCCCCACCTGTCCCTCTTTCCATTTGCAAATGTCTTTTTTTAAAGTGCTTTGTCTGCATTTACCCTCAGTACATTCAAACGTGCCACAGTACATCTCGTCAGAAATTGGACCATGCTTTTCACTTTATATTAATGCTTTCCTCCTTTAACTATGTAAAAGGGAAATAATATTTTAGAAGGACCTTGGGAACCACTGAATTGCTACTGAACATTGCTTTAATCTAGTTTAAAATACCAGCGCTCCCTCTTTCCCATCGGCGATTAACATCACATCTCTGGAGATATCTGTGGTGTAGCGCTCTAGTCGTCTACACCACATGATTACTGGTGCACGCTGGGAGCGCCGGTGGCCATGTTTGCGCTGTGAGTACTACAGTGCAGGATTGACCCCGACACTCTCCCGCCATAATAAATCACCTAGAAGACACATACCGTGTCTTCTTTCTTCCTATGTAACCAGCTCTACAAACTGGCGACAAGGCAGGTTGACTCCTAGCGCACCACTGCGCAATTCGTGCGCCTGCTGAAGACTGCCTGTGATGCCGCGCGTGGCGTATCCTGAGAGCGGGAGAGCGTGTCAGCAGGTCGGGGGCATGAGTGGGGCCCCATTGGAGAGCTCACACGGCTGAAAGGGAGTCCCACCACCCTGTGCACAAGTCTGTGAGGAGAGATTCACCTCCACAGGGGAACTCCAGTGCACTGGAGAGCAGAGCACAGCAGGCAGAGCCTGTAGGTCTGCACCATGTGGCAGCACCCTGGAACTGAAGAGCGAGCAGGGCACGGCTGCCACTGCCTGCAGGCCTGCACCACGTGCAAGCACCCTTGGAGTGAGGAGCACAGCACAGCTGCCCCAGCCTGCAAGCCTGCACCAAGTGGAAGTACCTTGGAACTACAGAGCAGTGCACAGCAGTCAGAGCCCTGCAGACCTACACCACGTGCTCCAGCCTAGGGGCACGTCCCAAATAAATGCTTGAAGTGCCTGTTTGCTAGCCCTTAGAAGGAACCCTCCCACAGGGACCCCCTTGCGCTCCTTCACCCTGCCACCACAAGCAGTCCTGGCAGGCATTCCCGCAGCAGGACTGTCAGGAAGATTGCACGCAGGGCAAGTGGTCCGACCGATCACACTCCCAAGATACCTCCACGAGAGCTTCGGGAGTAGAAGAGTGGCGAGTATACACACACCAGCCCATTGTCCACGGGGGTCGAGCCTACATAGTGCACCAAGACACACACGCCAAGCGGTCTCTGCAGTCCCGTCCAGCTTGCTGCCGCCCAAGTGTCACTAAGCCACACCAGGTGGATTGCAGTCTCGGAGCCCAGTCAAGATGTGTGCACAGACATTTTCACTCACTCATCCAGTCCCCTTTCTATCGAAACCGGGTGAGCCTGCCATGAAATGGGAGGACTGGAAGGGGTATTTCCTAAATTACTTGTCAGCCCTGGAGGACGAAGGAGAAGAAGCATTCTCCAGCAAATGCAGGAAGAAAATTCTGTTGCACAATCTGGGGCCGGAAGGTCTTCGAGTGTACGAGCATATGCTGAAGAAGACTAGGCTCCCCAACGACGATGATGTCTTTCAACATGCACTGGATGACTTGGATAGTCAATCCCAATCAGTGGTGTGTACAGCCATTGACCGCTATCATTTCTTCCACCGGAAGCAACCACACACGGAGTCCGTGGAAGATTACGTGGCAGCACTTAAAAGGTTAGCGGTCATGTACAAGTTCGGACCCCTCCACGATGACCTGGTGCGCAACCAGATAATAATGCACACGGCCAATACTAACATCCAGGAAAAGCTGTGGGTTAGCGGTGATGCCCCCCTAAATGAGATCATTGCTATGGTCAAGAAAGCGGAACTGTCTAAACAGTGTGCTGAGGCTGCGAAAAAGGACTGTGCCAGTAAAGCCACAGTGTGCAAGGTGACTGAAAGAAAATCGCACAACAGTAAACCTCCACCCACCGGTGGGGCCAAGTTTACCAGGAAACCGCTATCCAAAGCGGTTGGAACCTCCAAGGCACCGAATGACCATAAGAATACATGTTACAGATATGGCAGTCGTACACACACGGCCAATGACAGACGATGTCCAGCTTTTCGTGTTAAGTGCTCTTATTGCGGGGTGATGGGTCACTTTGGGAAAGTATGTAGACGCAAACCAAGCAACGTCTCTGTGAAGTGTGTCCTGCAGGATTCTGACGTTGAAGGGATGGAGGGCGAAGCTGATGAGGACTGTGTTCTTTGCATTGATGACCAAATCTTGGGTATAGATTGTAACACTACCAAGAATCCCTCTTGCTTACTGTCCATAGGGGGTGTACAAGTATCCATGGTAGCAGACTCAGGGTCACCATATACCATCATCCAGTGTAGGATATGGGAGAGGGACTTCGTACACATCTTGGGCACTCACCTACACCCAACAGACGTTCACCCCATCACCTTCACGGGAGAGAGAATTCCCATGGTAGGCTTCCGCCCACTAGGCTTTGAGTTCAAGGGTAGGACCTCGGAAGGGAAACTGTATGTGGCGGAGAAAGGGCCCTCCGTGCTAGGCTGGGCAGACCAAGGGACGCTGGAGATCCAACTAAATCCAGGTGGTGCCACGCAAGTACTCATGACTGACAAACCACAGGCAAGTGCCGACAAAGCATGGAAGAATGTCTTCCCAGCAGTGTTTGGAGGCACCATAGGCAAGCTTACAAAATTCACACACAAGATTTGCCTTAAGGAAGGATCCACACCAGTATGCCATAAAGTGAGCAACATGCCATTCAACTGCAGGGAAGCTGTGCAAACGTAACTACAGCGCCTCGAAGACAACGGGGTGATCGAGCCAATCGAGAGTGCAGAATAGTTGGCACCCTTGGTGGTCGCACGCAAGCCCAATGGGAAAGTGCGCCTCTGCATCGACCTGCAGGAACTCAACAAAAACATCATAGTGGATAAATTCCCACTGCCCAAAATCAATTAAATGATGGCCCAGACCAAGGGGATCAAATGGTTCTCGACCATCGACCTCACAGCGGCTTACCATCAAATTTTGCTTCACCCCTCCTGTAGGAAACTCACATCATTCATCACACCGTTAGGCTGTTACAGGTTCCGGCGGATGCCCTTTGGCCTAGCATCGGCTGCAGCAGTGTTTCAGAAGCTGATGCACAAGCTGTTCAAAGATATCAGCGGAGTGCAGTACTTCCAGGACGACATCCTGATCATGGGCAAGACCAAACAAGATCACGATGCAAAGCTCTCTATGGTATCACGCATCCTGTCACGCAATGGCCTCACTGCAGAGTGGGACGAATGCAAATTTGGCCTCCACGCCGTCACCTACTTAGGACACGAGATAAGCGATAAAGGCATCTCTCCCAAGAGTGCCAACGTGAAAGCAATCAAGTCAGCCCCCACGCCTCAAAACAAAGAAGAAGTACGTTCTTTCCTCGAATTGGCCGAATTCTATAGCAAGTTTGTACAACACTTCGCCACCAAGACACACCACCTATGCCAGATCCTCAAAGAAAAGAATACCTTCGTGTGGTCCAGTGAAGCCAATGAAGAATTTGTGAGAATCAAGAACGACATCTGTGATGCTGTGCCCCCACATGGCTTCGACGAATCTGCACTCTCCATCCTCACCACAGACGCTAGTGACAAAGAACTGGGAGCAGTTCTGTCACAAAAGTCCACGGATGGTGCCGTGACTACCATCAGCTTCGCATCTCGTTCTCTTGCCCCCAACGAGGAGAAGTTCAGCGTCGTCGAGAAGGAGACGCTGGCGGCCATCTCGGCGATGGAAAAATGTTGACAGTTCCTCTAGGGTTCCAGGTTCCTCCTCAGGACGGACCCCAAGCCGATTGTTAAAGTCCTTACGTCTAGCGGACACACTAGCGCCACCCCACGCATTGCAAAAATGACTCTCAAGGTATTGGACTTCGTGTATGACGTCGAATACATACCTGGGAATAAGAACAAAGTGGCGGACTATCTCAGCAGGTCGGCAGCGATGGAAAGTGCGCCCGCACATACAGAATGGGACGAGTACAAGATTGCCTTCACCAATGATCAGGAGGAGGTCATAAGCGAACAAGATTGGAAAGAAGCGTATGACAAAGACCCCCTTCTTGAGAGTGTGAAAAGATGTGTAATGCAGGGGTGGCCAGAGAAGAAGCGCTTAGATGCTAACCACCGGAAATTCTGGGAAGTGCGGAAGGGGCTATCCATTAGCGAAAATGCCGTAATCCTCTTGCGAGGACACAAAGTGATACCCCCACAACAATTAGTAGAACACCTGCTCATGATCTTGCACGAGGGCCACTTAGGAATCGTGAAGACAAAAAATTGCGTCAAGCAATCTTATTGGTGGCCCGCAATCGACAGCCAAGTAGAGAAGCATGTACGGACCTGTGAGCAATGCAATAATGTGGACAAGGCGCTAACTTTGTTATGACCACCGTTGGGGAAGTTCACCACTCCTACCAGCCTTTGGGAAGAACTATCAATCGACATTTTGGGACCCATCCTTGACACGTGGGGTATCCCCAAGTACGCCATCGTGCTGATGGACCGATACTCCAAGTGGCCAGAAGTGGAACTGTGCGAAAACACGGACACGGACAGGATTGTAACCTTCCTCATAGCTACATTCTTGAAAGAGGGCATCCCGAAAATCATTACGAGCGACAATGGCCCCCAGTTCACCTCCGAGAAATGGACTGCATTCATGAAAAAGAATGGCATTGTGACCAAACTCACCCCAGTGTACCATCTTGCCGGAAATGGTCTAGCTGAGAGGTTTAACATGGTGATTATGGGGTCGGCGCAATCAGCCATCAGCGCGGGAAAGAATTGGGAGCAGAAATTAGACACACAGTATGGGCATATCAAATAACTCCCACAGCTACAGGATATAGCCCGTTTAAGATTCTACGGGGCAGGGACCCGTTCACATGAGACAACACAGTGTGGATGAACCTAACGCTACAAAGTAAATGGTCCACAGCGGTAGTCCGGAGCAATTTGGAGAAAGCACAGACAATTTACACAAAACACTACAATAAGAAACGCAGGGTGAGCGATGTCTCGCTAGAAAACAGGGAATGGGTTCAAGTAAAGCTGGCACAACTGCGAAGAAAAAGCAACAGCAAGTTCAACGAACCTCTGCAAGTCAAAGAAGTCTACACACAGTCAGCCCTGCTGAGTGACGGAAAAGTATGGTCCTACAGCAGGATGACTTAGTGCAATAAAGGGATGGGATGGGGCAAGAGAGATGCTCCACCAAGCACCAGTAACACAAGTTGGGAGTCAGATAATGAGGAGTACGGCCCAGAGACGGACACACAGAGAAGAGGCACAACAAGAGACAACGAAGACAGAAGCAGCAACACACAAGAACAGAGGAACTCAGAAACCACACGACAACGCGGGCCACAAGAAGACCAAGGTACCAGTGAACAAGCCACCACAGCTTCTAACAGTAACCAGCAAGGGAGTCCAAGTGAATCCAGAGCCTACACGAGAGAGATGCACATAACACAAGCACCCACTACATGCACCCGCATAGGCAGGGCAGTAGTGTTTCCCAAACGATACAGATAATAGGATGTAACTTTGTGGTATGCTGTGTTCGTCCTTCCTAATTGCACCACGAATTATCAGATGTATTTTAACTTGTTACAGCACCCGTGCCCGGGACATCCTCGGCACACGGTATTCTTACAGTTCTTGTATGGCATTATTAAAGGAGGGAGATATGTGGTGTAGCGTTCTAGTCGTCTACACCACGTGATGGCTGGTGCATGCTGGGAGTGCCGGCGGCCTTGTCTGGGCTGTGACTACTACAGTGCAGGATTGACCCTGGCGCTCTCCCGCCGAAATAAATCACTTAGAAGACACATACTGTGTCCGTGTCTTCTTTCTTCCAACGTAACCAGCACTACAATATCCCTTTCTTCTTCATCCTCTGACCCCCACCCCCTTGGTGTCTTGATTAAGTTCTCTTCCATCTCTATATCACCAGGGTGCTGAAGGGTCCACGTCCTGCCTTATGAAATAAATGACAGTAGGTACCTGCTTTCTTCTCGCATGGGTGCAAACTGCATTGTTAAATGTCTGCACTGAGTCATTCTTCCAAACCTGTTGCAGATGAAACACACACTGACTCCTAGTTATACGTCTGCAGTAGCCTGCAAGACTCTTTGCATGTTAAACTTAATTCAAATTTAGATCCCAGTTTCAAGCAATACGTAATACAGTTGGAAACCGTGCCACTGAAATACACTTTTACATCGGGAATGCTAGTGAAATGCATTCTACAAAGTTGATAGTTGACACAATATACACCTCTTTCGCAAAACTAGCCACTTTCTAAATTATTGTATGATTTACTTGAATGCAGAGTAAGGTCTGCTTTGCTCTGCCACTATATTCAATACAACCCGAATTACTCATTTGTTGGCGATTATTATCATTAAGGACATTTGTAAGGTGCTTAATGTAACTAAATTGTCTCTAAATGCTTGTCTTACGATGAGTTGTCTGAAGTCATTCAGAATAGCATTTGTTTTAGTTTGCTTTTAAATATGTAGATTTATAATACCATAGATCAAATCTGAAATAATTTCACTAGTAGGTACACAGGTGTCCAGGTGTTTGACCTCCTACAGAAGTATTTTCCATCGGAGGAATGAGCATCTTAATAGGGGCTTGTGGCTAATTTTAATTATCAGGTCCCTTGGTGCTGCACCTTTAGCGTTACATTCTTCAGCCTCATGACATTAAGTTCAAGGATATTTTTGCTCAGCTTGTCTAGCCATAGTGAATTCAGTAAAAACAAGCATTTGTAATGCAATAGGTCTCGGAATTGTGAGATTTTAACATTGTAAATGACAATGCTTTGTATTTATGTGTTGAAAAAAACCTGCAATAATAAAAGACATTGTCATTTACAATACCTATAGGTGAAAGTTTTAAACTGTGAGACCTATTGCATTGCAAATGAATCCAAACAATCACACCAGTTGAATGGCCCTGTATGTGGTGTTCTGTTATTGCTGAAATGACAATAGTTCTGCTACTGCAACAAAGGATCTGTTTACAGGGATATATGAATGGCTTTTTGCTGTGGTTGCCCTGCCTCTACGACAAGCACCTGGGAACACCTGTGGCTGTGACTTGATCCTCAAAGGTAACACTAAGCACTGGTAAGTTTTTATTTACCACAAAAAAAGGTACTAAACTAGAAGTGGCAGAGGAAAAGAGACCAGTACCATAGGTAAACAACAATGAAAACATTCAAATTTATGAGAAACACCAACTTCAGAGAGAGGACCGCGTGAGAGGATAGCAATGACAATGACAGCACTTCAGGAACAAGCACCTACAGAAAGAACGTAAAAACTGCAATGTATTAAGTAACTGGTATCATCTACTGCAGAAACAGAATTCTCTTACTCATTGTGGCATATGGATTCATTCACCATGCCTAATCAATAAGCACACTTTGTTAAATTGTTGCAATGGATCAATCCTGTTTAGACCAAGGAAGGGTATACTTTTTCTCTGCACTTTAAAAGAATGGATACCCAATAACAACATTTCATATTGACTGCGTGCAAGTGCTGGGATCATCCCATCTGCAAGACTAGTTATGGTTAAGTACCTTTGTTGCAAACAGGGAGAGCAGATGATAATGAAGTGATACAAACAAGGAGATACGAGATTCAGGCAATATTGATGCCTTAAATTCCCAAATCTCTTAGATGGGGCGGTTCAGCAGTGTCAGTTTTGAGAAAAACATTATTTTCCTAATTGCAGTGTGAAAGTCATTATACAAGAAGCAAACTACATGTACAACAAGCATTGGCATAGCCAATAGGTCTCGCCTTTGGGACCTTATAAGTTTTTAATTATCTTGCACAATATCATTGGTGCAACAACATAACTGTTGCATGGCTAAACACTTATAAGGTCCCAAAGGCGGGACCTATTGGCTATGCCAATGCTGGTTTGTGTTATAGTTAGCAGAAACCTATAAATTAGAGCTGCAGTCGGTCCAGTACATAATTAGAGTTACACAGTATGGACTGTTTGGGGAATTCAGTGCCTCCAGAACTTGGAGAGGCATTACAAAGCAGTGAATACCGAAATAATTGACAACAGGACAGACATATGATATGCGTTTGGCCTAAAATTGTGGAGATTCATCTGCAAAGTTCTTTCTAGAATTGAAAATGTAATAGAAAGTGGCTTGCTTGCCACAAGCCCTGCTGCTAACTCAAGTCTTGGGACTGAATGTGGAAGGGAGGAATGGACTCTTTACTTTTATGAGGGTACAGGGATCACACCTGCAGATGGCGGTGGGAATAACAAAAAAAACGTATGAGTCGCTGGTGAAAAATACGGCAACCTTTTCCTTCAAAAACGCACTCTGTTCGTGAGAAATACCAATGACCTCCAAACACATGGACATCCTTCATATGCATTTATTGATTAATTGGCACGAGTCAAGAGTGAAAGAAGATTTGTGTTTTATCACTCGATTTGTGTTTTGCAGGCAGGAGTGAGTATTAAGTGCTGCATTAGACACAACAAAGTAAAGGGTTGCACATAGGAGCACTAAAATCACTAGCATCGATTTTTGCACCACTAGTGAGACTTGCATAAAGGGGCAAAGTTTTAGAACGGGTTGAACTAGCAAACAATATTCAACGTTGGGTATATTACCAGGAGGTTTTCCACGTGGGTGTACAGTCATTGTTGCATGAGGTGCACAAGTACTGTATCGTGGGCTGAGTACGAGTTGCAGTGGAAGAGTAGTCTCTGTCCCTGAGACTTCTTACAGTGACGGTATATTACATGCTAGTTGTGTATATATTTTGACTTTGAGGTTTGCCCTATACAGAACTCAATTAATAAGCGACCCATAGAGGTACACTTGCAGTAAGTCTTGCAATGAGACTCAGGGGTATTTTGGTTTCCACAGGAGAGTAATAAAAAATTACTAAGTGCTTTACAAGAATGCGTTAGTTTCTAGGTCGAAGGGGTTGCACCCAAAAATATTTTATGTGGATATATGCCCTCTTAGTTTGTACGAGCTACACGGTCTGACCTTACCTGCCCTAGGTTGCGGTATCCGTACCTGGATGCCACCCTATCCGCCTCATCCGGGCCCACGAGCACACGCACTGACCAATGGTTAGAGTAGACGGCGCAGGAGGGCGTGCATTGGCCACTGCGAAGCGGCATATGAGAAGTACCAGGAGCAGACGGGGGGCCGCCATACCTGTGACCAACAGCGGGGTTCTTCTCACAAGACACAAGCCGGTGGATAAAGCAAGACTTGCATGCCTCCCCTTTGGGTCTCCAGCCACTAACTTCCAGTGAACAGCTGCTGGGGCAGGGCTAGAGCTGCACAAACAGGCTCTAAAGTCTTGCGTAGCAGGCACGTGACGACAAGTGAAAATAGCTCGCGCCAAAGGAACGCTCCACAGCAGGCAGTGAAGCACCACTAAGAGCTGACAGACTGCCGGCAGACGGAGTAGCGAAGGGCACGCTGAACAAGCTCATGCAGACTAGAGTCACAGGCAGCCAATAGGGAGTGCCCAAGCTCCATCCAAGGACATAGAGGCAAAGTGTCAGAACAGAAGGAAAGTCTGCGAAAAGCGAAGTTCTAGGGATGCGCTCAATCAGCAGCTGAGGGGACCAGTGGAGAGAAGTGAGAACATGAAATACCAGCAGTCACTAGCGGCTCTCAGCAATTTCAGCTGCTGCAGCACTGAGCTGTGTTTAATGACACGGCCGCAGTACCCTGATCCCAAGTGGGGGAGGTGTGCTGTGTCTGCCTCCTGGAATGCACTCGTGCTTGTGCTGGCCTCCGCCTTGCGGGAGAGAGCAGCGGCTGCAGTGCAAGAGTCATAAGTTGTCAATTAGCATGCGCGCCACTGCTCGCTCCAGCAAGGTGGATGCCAGCACAAGCACAAACAAGTGTGTGCTTGAAAATGAGCAGAGCGACGGCTAAAGGCCCTCCTATGCAGCGCATGCGCGCTGCGCGCGCTGCGTAGGCGAGACCTTAAAAGGGGACAAATGTAAGAGTAACAGAGGTGCTGTTAAATGACATTATCAAGCCCTGATCTGTTGACTGGGTAGGAGTGTTCTGATTAACTCAGATACTCTGTCCATCACCACCCCCCTTTTTGAATCATTTTGGCCACCACAAGCGTGGAAGGGTATGCTCAGATGTGAGTCCCTTGCTCACTGCACCATCAGGATTCAAGCAAGCCGGGCCGAAGACGGCTGTAATGCCAGAAACCGGTCCCCGGAAGCTTGTTTCCTTTCCAGTAAAGAATTGGCTTGGTAGTTTGGTCTGACTAATTTGCATATAGCCAGGTTCTGAACTGGGATGGTGCAGTGAGCTAAAAAACGGTGATGGATCAAGCCCTGATCTGTTGACTGGGTAGGAGTGTTCTGATTAACTCAGATACTCTGTCCATCACCACCCCCCTTTTTGAATCATTTTGGCCACCACAAGCGTGGAAGGGTATGCTCAGATGTGAGTCCCTTGCTCACTGCACCATCAGGATTCAAGCAAGCCGGGCCGAAGACGGCTGTAATGCCAGAAACCAGTCCCCGGAAGCTTGTTTCCTTTCCAGTAAAGAATTGGCTTGGTAGTTTGGTCTGCCCTGTTCCCATGATGCACTGGGCCAGGGACAGACTAATTTGCATATAGCCAGGTTCTGAACTGGGATGGTGCAGTGAGCTAAAAAACGGTGATGGATCAAGCCCTGATCTGTTGACTGGGTAGGAGTGTTCTGATTAACTCAGATACTCTGTCCATCACCACCCCCCTTTTTGAATTGTTAAATGACATAATGGCATATCTTTGAGTTTCTCGGGAGGTTTGAAAATATGATATCTCTTCAATTTCCAAGTGGGAGGTTTGGATGTGAGCATACTTTTAAAATCAATGACTTTATTGTTCTGCTTATTTACAGAAGTTTAAGTATGCATAAATGTATTGCTGTTTTCTTGGATGTATGTAATTGGGTTTATTCAGTGTCTGGCTACAGTTCAGGTTTTTATTTCCCAATTACAAGGTTTCTGGGCTTTGGGGGGCGCTAGGTGGCGCCAGACCAAGATGGCCGCACTGTAGTGAGGCTCCTGCCTGATCGAGCACTGTCTTCCATCCTTCAGGGATCCTGACCGGAGATACCCGACTGATCACCGCCCCGCAGTGACCGGGACGCCGAGCCGAATCCAGCGACACCTCTCATGCTGGGGGGGGGCCTGCTCGGCTGCGGAGATATCAGCCGACAAACCAGAGACAGACTTCTGCCTTGGGGGGCTCGCTCCCTGCCGTCGGCCCCGCTCGCTGGGAAAGGCCGTGGCTTTGCGCATCCCCCCCCCCCCTCCCCGCTGGAGTAAAGACATTTGGAGGACCGGAGGGTGCTGCTACCGTTATAGTGACCTTAGCTGCTGTGAAGGTGAGCGACGATGTTGAACTGGCACCCTGGCGCTACGAACAAATCTGACCGCGTTATTACTCCTGCGGTCCGGGCGCCAGGTGCGGGCTACGGCCCGGCGTCTTGGCGGACGTGCTGAGCAGTGTATTTGCTGGAGACACTTGTGCTTCATACCGCCCTACACAGCCCCTCAATTGCTTACCTGGCTGGTGCAGCTGCTTCCATCCTCCGCCGCTTCCCCGGAGACTCTCTGATCTGCGGGAGGGCCGCCCACGATACCCCGGTGCCGCGCGGCCTGCAGGGACCTGGCCGTCACGCCTGTTGCATGGCGCGATAGGGCTCCGCGATCCTCTACGCCGGGCTGCTTGCCCTCCCCCCACTGCCGAGAACCCCATCTGAGGATTTGTGCACTTTCTCCCTGGGGGGCTCCGACATTGCTGCGGCCTGCCACGCCTGCTACTTCCCCCTAACCTGCTGGCGGGGGATCATCAGGAGGGAGCTCCCCCTCCCTCTGGACTGGCACGCCACTCCCGCTGCTCTCGCTTGCCCGTGCTGTGGCAGCCAAGCTCCCCTGGTCGACAGGCGATTATTGCATGGGACATCGGTTCGCAATATCACTGCTTCCCGTGCCTTTTTTAGCCCGGCGCGCTTTTTGGGAGCGCGATTCGCCCCGACGATATCACGGGCCAATCGATAGATGCATGCTCCACCCCCCCAACCTGGAGCCGTACCTTTGCTGAGGATCTTATTTACAAGGACCCGACGGCCCATCTCACCTTCAGCGCAGCTGGGACCTACGAAGACCTCCCTGAGCAGGTACATCTGTTACTGACCCCTCCCGCCTTTCATACAGGTGACTCTCTGAGACTTGTCATATAACGGTTATTGGGGGTTTCTACTTGTCCCTGCTTCCCCCTATACCCACTTGCTCTGCTAATCCACTCCTGGGACACATCACCGTGGCTCGGGCCATCGGCAGGAGGAATCTGACTGTGGCACTGCCCACGCTTTCGCCACTAGCTTCGCCTGTTGCGCACGGAGCCGCCCCAGGGAGCCAGGAGCCCCTGCTTGCTCGGCGCTGTCAGCGGAACTGCAACTTCAGTGCCTGCCCGCGTCCATCTCCTCGTCTTGGTGCTCATCCCGTCCTGCCATAAACCGACTAGGGGCTGCACTTTATCAACACGTTGCCGGAAGCCTTAGGACCCTGAGCCTCCCCACTCGACGAGCTAGAAACGTCGGGGAGCCTTCAGCTTATACCCTGTAATTCCCGCCTAGCCTGCATCAGCCCCCCATCCGCCTGGAACCTCCTGAGACCTGGCGGCCACTTCCTCTACTGTATCGCGGATCCCGAGGAGGGACATGGGGCGTAGCGATGCCAGACAGTCGAAAATTCCATTTGAATACAAAAAGACTTCCAAAACAACGCCGGAGGAGGGGGGAAGCCCTACCACCTCGGCCCCTCAAGAGGACGACTGGAAGACACTCTTGCTGGGCATGAAGCAGAGCCTGTCAACCATAGACTCCAATATCGACACCATAAATACACGCATGGACAGTGTGGTCGCTAAATTGGAGCATCATGACACTCGCATTAAGGAGGCCGAAGACAGAATTTCTGGATTAGAGGATGGAGCAACCTCTTCCAACAGACAAGTCACTCAAATGGACAGGCTGCTGAAAATAATAGCGGACAAAAATGAGGATTTGGAGGCGAGGTCCCGCAGGAATAACGTCCGCATCTTAGGCCTTGCGGAATCCACCAACACGGGGAGGATGGAGATCTTTGTTGAAAACCTCGTGGTGGAACTGTTTGGGAAAGACTCATTCTCCTCACACCTCATCGTTGAGAGAGCCCATAGGTCCTTGGCCGCTCGTCCTCCTCCTGGTGCCCAACCACGGCCCATCATTGCGCGTTTTCTCAACTACAGGGACCGTGATGCGGTGCTGAGGCGCGCGAGGGAACTAGGGACGGTGAACTATAACAACACAATGCTGTGCTTCTTCCCCGATTTCACCCCTTCGGTCCAAGAAGCCAGACGCAAGTTTGCAGGGGTGAAAAAGAAACTTCAAGCACAGGAGATACAGTATGCCATGCTATATCCGGCGAAATTAAAAATCTCCCATCAGGGCAAGCACCCCTTTTTTTAGAATCCGCAGCAGGTGGACGACTTCCTCAAGCAATGCAGAAAAGAACAGTGCAGGGAGGAATCAACTCGTCGGCGCTCCAGGTCGCAATCACCGTTGTCACAACAGGACTAATCTGATGTACTGTTATGCTGACCCCCGGGGGCAAACTAATCCCTGGACACAGGGTATGTGAAAACTGGTGCCTGCATATACTGGTGAGATACTCAATCTGCTTTAAATCTTACTGGTCTAAGGTTTCATTAAGTGCTCGATCGCCCACCTCCGTCCCGCATGACTCGACCGGGGTAAGCCTGGTTGATCGTGGGTGTAAGTAGGGAGGTGGTTGGCAAGTCTGGTGCCCCTAGTTCTGACCCCCAATGGGTGAACCCCTAACTTCCTCTCCCCTTCTGAGGGCAGGGACATATGTAGTGGTTTTTTTGGACTTGGTTTCGTTTTGGTTCTGGGTGGGGGGGTGGGAGACATGTACCCGGCTGGTTGGGGTTGCCGGTGTGGGCGGGATGACAATCCGATTTAAAGTTGGAGTTATTCAAGACGCGGTACCGCAAGTTCGGGGCTGGTCTGGGGGGGGGGGATGGTGGGGTGGAACTGTTGTTTCTATGTAATTGATTTAACCGTGATCTGTGATGTTGCACCTATATGCTACGCTAATCTTTACTTGTTTGAATGGGTGACGTAGCGGACTCACAGGAGTCACAGCAATTTCGGCTGGTCTCATGGAATGTTCGGGGGCTGAACGACCCGCGAAAGAAGAGACAGATTCTGGGTTACCTGGATAGACAGAAGGTATCAATTGCTATGCTTCAGGAAACTCACTTAAGGCCTGAGGGTTCCCCTCTGTTTGCGTCTAGATGGGCCTCGTGCAAGGTGTTCTCTTCCTATTCCAACTATGCTAGAGGAGTGACAATTGTGGTCAGGAAAGGGATGCGGTTTACACCTGCTGGGACTGAGATAGATACAGGGGGTAGATACTGCATGGTCTGGGGGACACTATATTCGCATACAGTCCTTTTCGCCTGCTATTATGGCCCCAATACGGATGACCCGTCTGCACTCCTTACGATGTGGGGTAAAATTCAAACTCTGGGCATAGGCCATGTCATATTGGGTGTTGACTTCAATACAGCATTGGAACCAGGCCGGGATAGATCCCACCCCAAGGCGGTGCACTACACTCACACCCAGCATACACTATCGACTATTGTTGAAGAACTCAGTCAATCAAAAATAGGGAGGAGGAATGAGTGTCCAATTGCTTCCCCTGGGTACGTATTAAAGTTATCAGATACAAAAACTCAATTTTCGCAGGGTTTGTAGGCAAAAAAAGAATTTTCGCAAAAAAGTGGACACTTGTAACAAGTCTAAACCATTGGATAGAAAATTTGTGGTATTCTCAAAAACGCAATGTGTAAGTGATTTTGCGGTTTATATTTTCGTCCGCCCCTACATTGCAGTTGTGGCAGTTATCATCGAATACCACAAAGTGTAAGGTGCCTGCCTCATCCAGAGGCTCCTCTGGTCTAGGTTTGCAGTATCCAGAGATCCGTAAATGAGGTGAAACAAAAAAATGGAAACACCAACAAAAGAAATTTAAAAATAGATCCACTCCAAGAAAAACTTTAATAGTGGTGAGGAACTATGGTATTTAAAAAAGTTGGTACTTATACTAGATCGAGTGACTAGAAGTGTAATGTGGTAATCTTTAAAAGAGGTGTCGACATGTTTCAGCCCCCTATGGCTCAACGGAGTCTATAGGGCTTTCGTCAGGACTAAACAAAACAAACAAAACACAAATAGTTACTTACACGATTTGTGTAGTTACTGCGATGGCTTAGTAAATCAATTTAATCATGTCCAAACATTCTCTTATAACCTGCAAAAGAGAAACACAAAATGGGGATATACAATACATATACTCATGTAAGAATTTACGGAGGCACCAGAGCAGAATTCTGTCTCTAGAAATTATTATAATTATTTTTGTAAAACTTTTACTGTGGTGAATCTTGGAAGGCAGGGAGGCGAGGGACTGAGTAGCTGATAGAATGATAATTCTCAAAAAGTATGGTCGTGGTGACATAGTATAGTACTCCGCTCTGCAGTTATATTATGTAAATACCGCTCGTGAGGTGTTTTGTAGCGAGCGAGTATCAACGGAAATACTATCTCAATGGTTACCATGAATAGAGCGCATCTCTTTACAGATATAGCGTGGAGCCTTACACACAATGGCCAAGAGTGGTAAAGACAGTACAGTGACTACCACTCAAAGGAAAAGATAGTCCAAGGCCCCGAACGGGGCTTAACCTTATAGGTCCTACTCGCTGTAAAGTCTATTACCAACATGTTGGTAACGGCAGGTAAAAGTGACGGACAGCGTTCTTACCTCAAGTAAGATTACGTGAGGCTCCGTCAGGGGATACCGGTATTGTGATACCACAGAGCTATGAAGGAAAGGAGAAATACATTGGGATCAATCGCCTTACCTCAATTCAGTAGAGGGAAAGGATGAACAAACACTCGTGTTGCTGTCGCCATTACCCGCGTGGAGCGAAACTGCCGCCGCTTGTGCTGACTCTGCCCCTGGACGCTGGAAGGGCGTCACAGTGCGTCTTTTAAAGGGGAAATAACAATTTCGTGCTTGTAAACCCGAAGGGTCTGGGTAGACGTCACAGATTATAGTGTTAAGGGGGGAGGGGGAACAATTAGTTCTAGATAGCTCTTCCACTAAGTGAAGTGACACTATGCTGTAAAAGAAACTATGTCTGTGTAGACCTGACTAATATGTAGATCAGGTATCTCAATGTTGTGTACTTTAGGAAAAAATTATTAACATATGAATTGATATGTCTCTCACTAATTAATGAATCCCAGTGAGGTCTCCCCAAGTTATGTAAACGGGTGTAGAAGTAGTATCTCAATGATATTCTCACGGGAAAAAATGAATGAATAAACATATAAATGTATATGTGTCTCACTGGCTCATAAGTCTCAATGAAGTCTCCCCAAGTTATGCAAACTGGTGCCATGGTGGATTGTCATTGAGCCCCCCGATATGGGTTCTCAACCGATTTACCCATCTCTGCTCCTTTTCGTACAGCTTTTTTTTCAGAGGTGTGGCTTTTTTCGGTGAGCATCTCGATGACAGTCCAGTGTATTTCATCACATGTGTGTTTTGACTCAAGGTAATGAGCACAGAGTTTGGTGGTTATTTTCTTGAGTCTGATGTTGCTCCTATGTTCACCAATGCGGGTTTTCACTTTTCGGCAAGTCATCCCGATATAAATTTTGTTGCACGGGCACCTGACCATATAAATTACATAGGTGGAGTTGCAATTTGTATGCTGTTTCTGGGTCCAAGTGAAATTTTCTGACAGTTGTAATTGTTTAGAGGGAGTTGTGTATCTGCATGAAACACAGTTGCCACATGGGTAGTGGCCTGTCACAGGAGCCAATGAGATGTCTCTTGGTATATCGGTTGGCTGTTTTCTCTTAGGTCTTGTGTGTACCAAGGTGTCTCGTAGGTTCTTTGTTCTTCTGTTGGCAAACCGTGGTTTCGGCCATTCAAACTTGCCAGTTGTCAATATGCTCCAGTTTTTATTGACCAATTTTTGCATATCATAGGCCACAGGACTGAAAGTGGTGACACATGTGACCAGATCTGTTGGGGGATCTTTAGGGTGGACCTGAAGGAGGCACGTTCTAGGTTGATTGTTTGCGCGTTTCATACACTTGCGAATAGTGGTTTTGGTATAATCGCGTGCTCTCAATTTGTTACTTAATACCAGCGCCTGTTCTTTGTAATCTTCATTTTTCGTGCAATTCCTTTTAATTCTCAGAAATTGACTGTATGGAAGATTGTCTCTTAAGGGTTTAGGATGGAAACTTTTATAAGAGAGTAAACTGTTTTTTGCAGTGGGTTTAGTGTATGTCTTGCTGTGAAGGCTGTTGTTTTCAGAAAAGATGGTCAAGTCTAGAAAGTCAATACTCAGGTTGTTTGCTGTGTGTGTAAATTTCAGCCAGGGATCACAGTTATTCAACCAGTTGACAAAAAGTTTGAGATCATTCTTGGTATCCCATATTAGGAGAATATCATCTATATACCTATTCCAGTATAATATACTGGAAGAGTATGGATTTGAATCGTTGAGGACATGAAGAGTTTCGAATTGACTGACATAAAGTCCTGCCACCGACGGAGCAAAGGCACTGCCCATGGAAGTACCATGTTGTTGTAAATACAAAGTACCCTCGTATTCAAAAAAAAATTCTTTTAAAGCAAGATGGCAACATTGGAGAACAAAATGACGTGGGGTCTGGTGATCCCAATTCTCATGGAATAGGACATCTTCGAGCATTTGAAGAGTGTTGTCTTGGGGCAGGCTTGTATACAGCGATTCTACATCAAGACCCACCAGTAGCATGGTGTCTTGATCGAAGTAAATGTCATTGAGCTGCAACAATAGGTCTCTGGTATCCTTCAAATAGGTCGGGGTTTTTTGAACCAAAGGTTTCAGGTACTCGTCTGCAAATTTTGATAGGGGCTCAAGGAGTGATCCGATGCCAGCAACTACCGGTCGTCCAGGTGGTGGGACTTTGTTTTTATGTGTTTTCGGAAGTGAATAAAAGTATGGTATCTTAGGTTCAATTGTTACTGTGGTATATAAAAGATGTTCTTGAGTCATAATATATTCATGTAACTTTATTCATGGATAGATACAGGTCTAGTTCTTATGATGGTAAATAAGAGACCCCACCAGGAGTGACCGCCCTGTCACTCAGCCTGCCTCCAACTGTCTGTAGGCCAAGGCAAAACCCCCAACATTCTATGATGTCATCAGGTAAACATACTGTGACATCAAGTGAGTATTAAGGAATTACAAGGCTAGGGAAAAGAGTCAAAGTCCATGTACAACATATCTCCTTTCTTTAGGGAAAAGAACAAAATGATATATACTAATAACTTTGTTAAATTTACATATAAACTATGGCGCCAAACAAGAAGATACTAACATGTAAGAAGCTATAAGAAAGGAAGAGAAGTGGAAGAACAAGGAAGACACAAACGTACACCACCACCCTCTTCCTAATAATGGTCAAAACAAAAACATACAGGGAGTTATGAAAATTACACAAGAGAGAAAGAATACCAGACGTCTCCGGCACCTTAAGTATAGTGAGAAAGAGTCTGCCAAAACACATGTGAACCAGCACGAAGAGTAACGGCAAGAGTCTAAACACCAAAATACAGAAAATTAGGAAGTTCAAGAAGAAATTGAAAATATGAATGAAGGGATTTACTTATCCAACATTCACTTAACCCGGAAACAATCAGTGGAATATATTTAGTCACATTTACTAACAGTAAAGTATAAACTCACTCATAAATTACTCAACACTAAATGCTAATAACGTAACACGTAAACGACCTGCAGGAATTACACGTGTATAAATCATATGAAAAGAATGTATTCATCGTGCATAAGTATCATAAAGTATAACTAGGGATACATTTACCCTTCATAAATATCACGTCAAGGGATACACTCACCCTTATTTAATTTCAAGAATTTAAAGAGATTTACTCATCCTAAAACAAGTTGCAGGGATACACTCACCCAGAGATGCAACTTTAACTTAACGGGATTTATAAGAAATACTTAACCCGTGAAATTCCCAAAAAACTTTAAGGGATATACTCACCCTAATATAAGTTGTAGGGATACACTCACCCAGGATTTCAACTTGAAAGTAACGGGGATTACAAGGGTACCTAAACCCGTGAAAAATAAATATCTTAACTAAAGTGTCATCTCTATACGTTCAGGTGCATAATATATAAGAGCAAGTTTGTACAGAAATCAGCGTATCATGTTAATAACTCAACTGTATTTACTTAAAATGCTAAAATATGAACACTATGAATTATATGCAAGTAAAATTGCAATGTAATACTGAATCATGCCAAAAGATGACTTAATACCAATAATAATATGGTAAACTCTGCTAAAAGTTAATAACTCAACGTTGAATCATACATTTCTTAATAGCTAAGCATAGACATATCATAAAAAGACCAAAAGAATAAATTAAAATAAAAAACGTAGTCACCGTAGTCTGGGTGAAAGGAAGACTGAGGCAATTGCATAAAACATTGAATCATGGAAGATAAGTCTTGAAGAGTGACACCGTGTTGATTAAGTCAATTTAATATTGTCTCCTCTTCGACCATGGTGAAAAACAGAACGGTTAAAACAGGTCGCTCTTTGAAGGCAAAGACTCAATCAGATTCCACGAAGTGCAGAATATCACTTCAGAACGAAAATGAAGGAAAATAAAAGTTCCACTAACATCCAGTAGATGGCACTACGTGATACCGGTCTTTCATGTAGATAAAATGAAACAGCAAACTGGAACATTGCAACGAAAAACTGAAGAATGCCGACCATGAGTGGCAATAGTCGCCTACCTAAATTTACAGGGTTGCTGAAAACCACTCGATTAAAATTTGCTTCCATTCTGCACCTCAGACACGAGGAAATGCTTAAAACATCCATCTCCATTTCGTTATGTTCCCGTAGCCCCATTACCATAGAGACGAAAGTACTGATAGAGTACTAAGCGGAAGCTCACGTCGCGTTGTGACGTCTTCGTTTGCGTGATGACATTCTGACAGCACCCAGGCTTCTTCAAAACTCTGGAATGAGCCTGTACTCGTAATTACGTCTTGGAGCTGTCTGCTTCTCCGCTGAGTCACACGGTGATTCTATTACGTCATCATTTTTGAATGTGGCTTGATGAAGAGCAGATCGATGTAGAGACACATAAACGGCTGCTGACAAACGGTATCTAAGCAATTAGGTAGGCTTAACATGTTCCTCAGCGCTGTGCTGTTTTCAATACATGTTTTTAGTGAAAAGCAGAAAATCATGCCATGTGAAACTCTTTTATGCTTAATAGTTTATGTCTTTCATGTACTGTAAAACTCTTTCAAACTTATTAGTTCATGTCTTTCACATTAACGTGTGCTGCTTCAAATACATGCTTTCAATTTAAGTGGAAAAAAAAAACTCCAAACTCAGCTGTTCCAGTCTTTCAAAATCGAGTGCCATAAATACTTCATTTATGATAAATCCCATCCTCGTCGCCAAAATGTGGTATATAAAAGATGTTCTTGAGTCATAATATATTCATGTAACTTTATTCATGGATAGATACAGGTCTAGTTCTTATGATGGTAAATAAGAGACCCCACCAGGAGTGACCGCCCTGTCACTCAGCCTGCCTCCAACTGTCTGTAGGCCAAGGCAAAACCCCCAACATTCTATGATGTCATCAGGTAAACATACTGTGACATCAAGTGAGTATTAAGGAATTACAAGGCTAGGGAAAAGAGTCAAAGTCCATGTACAACAGTTACTTCTTCTTTTTTTGATATCCATCCATTTATTTCAGCTTCGTAAACCATCATGGCAATGGTGTTGCGGAGTCTCTCGGTCGGATCTTCAGTGATCTTTTTGTAGTACTTAGTATCTGATAGGAGGGTTAGACACTGTTGATTATACCCTTCCTTACTCAGGATAACGAGTCCTCCCCCCTTGTCAGCCGGTTTGATGACTATGTCCTCATTTTCTTCTAGATTCTTGAGTGCTTTGCGCTCCTTATTACTCAAGTTTTGAAAAGGGGTCTTTTTCCTCTTTTGTTCCATGGCATCCACGCCTTTAAATAATGCCTGTTCAAAGGTTTGTATTTCAGGCGGAACACTCCCCGTTGGTGGATTAAAGGTGGATTTTCTTTTCAGATTGGTGTCTCCATCTGTTATTTGCAGCGGCATCCCTGCAAAAAATGCTTTCAATTTCAAAACACGGCAGAATTCTGCCAGTTCGCATTTTAGTTTGAAGGAGTCAAAAGGGGGGGTTGGAACAAATCCTAAACCTTTATTGAGAACGCGTATTTGGTCGTCCGTATGTTCTATCTGTGCAAGGTTCACTATTAGTGTGTGTTGTTCTTGCTGGTGCTCGGCTGGCCCGTTGACATACTCCTGGTTAAGATGTTTCTTTGCTGGTCTTATAAACACAAACAGGTACTGTTTGGAAGCGACGCACTATTCACATGCCCCCTTGGGGTGCTCTATATCCAATAGTAGTTCATGATTTCACCAAATTTGGAAAATATTTTCTGAACAACCCATAGTGTAAGTTCATTCAACCAAATCATTGACTGAGTATATAAAGCAGCGTGCAGCTGCGGGAGATTCACAACTACAAAGAAGATACATTTCTTTGTCTCGAGTGAAGTGGAATAATGGAGGGCAACCCAGGACTGAGTTTTGATGAAAATGACATTGACGAAATACTCGCAGCACAGCCACTACTACAGAACTCTGATCTAGCTGAAGCTTTAGCGCAAACCGACAATTGGGACTCTTTATCAGAAAAGAAAAGAGAACAAATACGAACGGCAGTTCACGGCATCATCATGACCGAATACTTGCGACATAAAATAGCACCAAGGGGCCTTTGGGTGAATAACGCACCAAGAATTTTTCTACACGATCTACCGTTCCGTAAAGATTGGTCTTCCATCTCTTGGAAGTGTACTCTGGACTATTTAGTACCTATCGTAAAAACAGCCAAACGACTGTCAGAAGCCTTATTACAAGAAATTCAAACTTTAGAAACTGAATTGAAAAAAGGCATTAATCAACAGACACTCAAAAAGAGATTAGAAGAAATTAACAAAGAAATGGAGGAAACCAAAGAATTCTTAATGCAAAGCAAGCTGGAAAAACTTGGTAAGGACCTCAAAAAATTCAGCCAAGATAAAATGCACCCATATTCCAAAGAAGATTACAGTCCGAATGATCTTGGCTCAGACAATGAATCTATGGGCAAAGGTTCCTCTAACAGTTCGGTTAACAGCTCAGAAGATTACAACCCCAGAAGAGGGGGGAATAGTAACCGATACCAACGCCCGAGAAGGGGCAACAGATGGCAAAGACCTTACTATCCCAACATGAATGTGCCCCCTTTTTATCAACCCTGTATGCCACAATTTGGAGGCTGGATGGCACCATTCGACTACGGAATGCAACAAATGCAACAAATGCATCAAATGCCTCCGATAGAAAATGAACAACCAATGCCACATCAAAACCAACAACAACGAGTACAGCCTTTTTTAGGCCGGGGCCAGAACCAATCCAGAGGGAGAAAAAAGACCCTGGCATGGCAAGACCAGCAAAGAAACATCTTAACCAGGAGTATGTCAACGGGCCAGCCGAGCACCAGCAAGAACAACACACACTAATAGTGAACCTTGCACAGATAGAACTTACGGACGACCAAATACGCGTTCTCAATAAAGGTTTAGGATTTGTTCCAACCCCCCCTTTTGACTCCTTCAAACTAAAATGCGAACTGGCAGAATTCTGCCGTGTTTTGAAATTGAAAGCATTTTTTGCAGGGATGCCGCTGCAAATAACAGATGGAGACACCAATCTGAAAAGAAAATCCACCTTTAATCCACCAACGGGGAGTGTTCCGCCTGAAATACAAACCTTTGAACAGGCATTATTTAAAGGCGTGGATGCCATGGAACAAAAGAGGAAAAAGACCCCTTTTCAAAACTTGAGTAATAAGGAGCGCAAAGCACTCAAGAATCTAGAAGAAAATGAGGACATAGTCATCAAACCGGCTGACAAGGGGGGAGGACTCGTTATCCTGAGTAAGGAAGGGTATAATCAACAGTGTCTAACCCTCCTATCAGATACTAAGTACTACAAAAAGATCACTGAAGATCCGACCGAGAGACTCCGCAACACCATTGCCATGATGGTTTACGAAGCTGAAATAAATGGATGGATATCAAAAAAAGAAGCAGACTACTTGGTAACAATTGAACCTAAGATACCATACTTTTATTCACTTCCGAAAACACATAAAAACAAAGTCCCACCACCTGGACGACCGATAGTTGCTGGCATCGGATCACTCCTTGAGCCCCTATCAAAATTTGCAGACGAGTACCTGAAACCTTTGGTTCAAAAAACCCCGACCTATTTGAAGGATACCAGAGACCTATTGTTGCAGCTCAATGACATTTACTTCGATCAAGACACCATGCTACTGGTGGGTCTTGATGTAGAATCGCTGTATACAAGCCTGCCCCAAGACAACACTCTTCAAATGCTCGAAGATGTCCTATTCCATGAGAATTGGGATCACCAGACCCCACGTCATTTTGTTCTCCAATGTTGCCATCTTGCTTTAAAAGAAATTTTTTTTGAATACGAGGGTACTTTGTATTTACAACAACATGGTACTTCCATGGGCAGTGCCTTTGCTCCGTCGGTGGCAGGACTTTATGTCAGTCAATTCGAAACTCTTCATGTCCTCAACGATTCAAATCCATACTCTTCCAGTATATTATACTGGAAGAGGTATATAGATGATATTCTCCTAATATGGGATACCAAGAATGATCTCAAACTTTTTGTCAACTGGTTGAATAACTGTGATCCCTGGCTGAAATTTACACACACAGCAAACAACCTGAGTATTGACTTTCTAGACTTGACCATCTTTTCTGAAAACAACAGCCTTCACAGCAAGACATACACTAAACCCACTGCAAAAAACAGTTTACTCTCTTATAAAAGTTTCCATCCTAAACCCTTAAGAGACAATCTTCCATACAGTCAATTTCTGAGAATTAAAAGGAATTGCACGAAAAATGAAGATTACAAAGAACAGGCGCTGGTATTAAGTAACAAATTGAGAGCACGCGAATATACCAAAACCACTATTCGCAAGTGTATGAAACGCGCAAACAATCAACCTAGAACGTGCCTCCTTCAGGTCCACCCTAAAGATCCCCCAACAGATCTGGTCACATGTGTCACCACTTTCAGTCCTGTGACCTATGATATGCAAAAATTGGTCAATAAAAACTGGAGCATATTGACAACTGGCAAGTTTGAATGGCCGAAACCACGGTTTGCCAACAGAAGAACAAAGAACCTACGAGACACCTTGGTACACACAAGACCTAAGAGAAAACAGCCAACCGATATACCAAGAGACATCTCATTGGCTCCTGTGACAGGCCACTACCCATGTGGCAACTGTGTTTCATGCAGATACACAACTCCCTCTAAACAATTACAACTGTCAGAAAATTTCACTTGGACCCAGAAACAGCATACAAATTGCAACTCCACCTATGTAATTTATATGGTCAGGTGCCCGTGCAACAAAATTTATATCGGGATGACTTGCCGAAAAGTGAAAATCCGCATTGGTGAACATAGGAGCAACATCAGACTCAAGAAAATAACCACCAAACTCTGTGCTCATTACCTTGAGTCAAAACACACATGTGATGAAATACACTGGACTGTCATCGAGATGCTCACCGAAAAAAGCCACACCTCTGAAAAAAAGCTGTACGAAAAGGAGCAGAGATGGGTAAATCGGTTGAGAACCCATATCGGGGGGCTCAATGACAATCCACCATGGCACCAGTTTGCATAACTTGGGGAGACTTCATTGAGACTTATGAGCCAGTGAGACACATATAAATTTATATGTTTATTCATTCATTTTTTCCCGTGAGAATATCATTGAGATACTACTTCTACACCCGTTTACATAACTTGGGGAGACCTCACTGGGATTCATTAATTAGTGAGAGACATATCAATTCATATGTTAATAATTTTTTCCTAAAGTACACAACATTGAGATACCTGATCTACATATTAGTCAGGTCTACACAGACATAGTTTCTTTTACAGCATAGTGTCACTTCACTTAGTGGAAGAGCTATCTAGAACTAATTGTTCCCCCTCCCCCCTTAACACTATAATCTGTGACGTCTACCCAGACCCTTCGGGTTTACAAGCACGAAATTGTTATTTCCCCTTTAAAAGACGCACTGTGACGCCCTTCCAGCGTCCAGGGGCAGAGTCAGCACAAGCGGCGGCAGTTTCGCTCCACGCGGGTAATTGCGACAGCAACACGAGTGTTTGTTCATCCTTTCCCTCTACTGAATTGAGGTAAGGCGATTGATCCCAATGTATTTCTACTTTCCTTCATAGCTCTGTGGTATCACAATACCGGTATCCCCTGACGGAGCCTCACGTAATCTTACTTGAGGTAAGAACGCTGTCCGTCACTTTTACCTGCCGTTACCTACATGTTGGTAATAGACTTTACAGCGAGTAGGACCTATAAGGTTAAGCCCCGTTCGGGGCCTTGGACTATCTTTTCCTTTGAGTGGTAGTCACTGTACTGTCTTTACCACTCTTGGCCATTGTGTGTAAGGCTCCACGCTATATCTGTAAAGAGATGCGCTCTATTCATGGTAACCATTGAGATAGTATTTCCGTTGATACTCGCTCGCTACAAAACACCTCACGAGCGGTATTTACATAATATAACTGCAGAGCGGAGTACTATACTATGTCACCACGACCATACTTTTTGAGAATTATCATTCTATCAGCTACTCAGTCCCTCGCCTCCCTGCCTTCCAAGATTCACCACAGTAAAAGTTTTACAAAAATAATTATAATAATTTCTAGAGACAGAATTCTGCTCTGGTGCCTCCGTAAATTCTTACATGAGTATATGTATTGTATATCCCCATTTTGTGTTTCTCTTTTGCAGGTTATAAGAGAATGTTTGGCAACTGATTAAATTGATTTAGTAAGCCATCGCAGTAACTACACAAATCGTGTAAGTAACTATTTGTGTTTTGTTTGTTTTGTTTAGTCCTGACGAAAGCCCTATAGACTCCGTTGAGCCATAGGGGGCTGAAACATGTCGACACCTCTTTTAAAGATTACCACATTACACTTCTAGATCTAGTCACTCGATCTAGTATAAGTACCAACTTTTTTAAATACCATAGTTCCTCACCACTATTAAAGTTTTTCTTGGAGTGGATCTATTTTTAAATTTCTTTTGTTGGTGTTTCCACTTTTTTGTTTCACCTCATTTACGGATCTCTGGATACTGCAAACCTAGACCAGAGGAGCCTCTGGATGAGGCAGGCACCTTACACTTTGTGGTATTCGATGATAACTGCCACAACTGCAATGTAGGGGCGGACGAAAATATAAACCGCAAAATCACTTACACATTGCGTTTTTGAGAATACCACAAATTTTCTATCCAATGGTTTAGACTTGTTACAAGTGTCCACTTTTTTGCGAAAATTCTTTTTTTGCCTACAAACCCTGCGAAAATTGAGTTTTTGCATCTGATAACTTTAATATTGTTGAAGAACACCACTACATTGATACCTGGCGGCACTTACATCCCTCTCTCCACCAGGGTACACATCACTCTGCAGTGCATTCCACATGGGCGCGGATTGATTACGTGTTTCTGTCAGCGGGCCTCCTTCCTTGGCTGGTAGGCGCCCTCCACCTTGCCAGGACATTCTCAGACCACTCGCCAGTCCTCCTCACATTACACATACCCATCGATGCCTCTCCATACTTAAGTTGGCGTCTAAATCCCGCACACCTCACTGATTCGGCCTTTAGGACAGAACTTGAACATGACATACAAGACTTCTTCGAGCGTAACGTGGGGTCAGTGTCGAACCTTACGGCGGTGTGGGAGGCCTTCAAGGTCACGGTCAGAGGGTGGTGCATCGCGAAGGGAGGTGGTGTCCTCAAGTCACTACGTGGTGAACTGCGCAAGCTAGAAACCGAGCTCCGGGACCTTGAGCGTGGCATGACTTGTGACACGCTGGGGCATACTTCTAAAGCGCTCCTCAGGGAAAAGCTGAATGAATATGCGGAAGTGGCGGAAAAGGAATGTAAGTTCCTGGGGAAACCATACTTTGCGCGCCTCTATGGCGAGGGAGATAGGCCTGGCAGGGCACTTGCCTTTGCTATCAGGCCCCCGAGATATCACAACTATGTCGCTGCTTTACTGGACGAACATCAGGTCCCGCAGAGAGACCTCAAAGACCAACTCCGTATCCTCACTGATCACTATTCCACACTATACACCTCTCATAGATCGACATCTATTGATTTAGTCGTACCTAGATGACACCGCTATTGCGTGGCTTGGTCCATCACAGCAGAAATTTCTACATCATGAAATCGAGCTGGACGAAATAAATGACGCTATCATGTCTATGAAATCGGGCAAATCACCTGGGTCTGATGGGTTGCCGATAGACTTTTATAAGGCCTATATTCATCTAATCGCCCCAATGCTGAAACAAATTTACTATTCGGCCATAGAGGAGGGAACTTTGCCTACCACTATGCGTGAAGCTCTAATAGCATCCCTGTTGAAACCTGGCAAGCCTCCAGACCACTGCCACTCTTACAGGCCTCTCTCACTGCTAAATTCCGATGTAAAAATCTTGCCGAAAGTACTTGCGACACGCCTTAATCTACTGATGGAGCTTTTGGTCTTGCCTGACCAAGCGGGCTTTGTCCCAAATAGGGCGACGTCGCATAATCTACGCACCCTTCAGGCTGTACTGCAGGACATTAATCCTCGATGCGAGGCTGCTGCGGTTTTCCTAGACGCCACAAAGGCGTTTGATTCTCTCGAATGGGACTATCTTCTGGCCCTTCAGGAACGGATGGGAATTCCCTATAACTTTATTGATTGGATTTGACTGCTGTATTGCAAACCGCAAGCTTCAGTCCTGTTAAATGGCTCCCGTTCAGCTCCGTTTGCGATCCGTAGAGGTACCCGGCAAGGCTGCCCGCTCTCCCCGGTCCTCTTCGCGATCGCCATTGAGCCCCTGGCGGCCAAACTCCAGCAACATCACAAACACCGCTCCTTAATATACCCGGAACGCCAACTGCTCATTGCGTTATATGCTGATGACTTGACTTTATATGTACACAAACCGCAGGAGAACCTTAACCCTCTGTTGCGGGAGATCACCAAATTCGGGGCCATCTCGGGGATACAGATCAACTGGTCGAAGTCTGCTCTATTCCCCTTGACAGACAAGACCTTACACTTCCCTCTGGATTACCCCCTACTGTGGGAGACGGATGAAATAAAATACCTGGGCATCATAGTGACTAGAAACCGGGAAGCTCTTATTAGGGCTAATTATGGTACTGTCCTGGATAAACTGACTGACACCATCACTAAATGGATCCATCTCCCACTGTCAATGGCAGGGCGCATTTCCCTGATTAAGATGGTGGTTCTCCCCAAACTCTTGTATCTTTTTACTAATATACCGTGCAGCCCAGGCTCCTACTTTTTCCGTTCCCTCAATTCCCAGCTGTCTAGGCTTATCTGGGGAGGCAAGCAGGCTCGGATCAGTCTGAAGACGCTCATGCTACCCTATCACCAAGGAGGATTTGATGTTCCCAATTTTCAACGATATTATGATTGTTCCCAGGGACACTTCGCGATGTACTGGCTACACCCTCCTCCCTTCATGGCTCACCTTGCAGTGGAGGACGGTTATATGAGCCCCGCACAACCATCGGGTTATTTATATGACCCCGGCCCGTATCGCGGATCGCGACCCTACCACGGTGGACTGTACGGTGCAAGCTTGGCAGCGTATAGCTGATAGTATGGGAGTCAAGTTCTTATACTCGCCATGTATGCCCCTTGCGCATGATCCCCGGCTAAGTGTCCCCTGTGAGGAGATTGGTCGTCAAATGCTCGCGAAATATGCGCTCCGTACATGGGGCGATCTATATCTCCAAGGGCGATTTCGCTCATCGGCTCAGCTCTTTGGGGATAATACCCCCTCAGTAATGGACACGTTCCTTTATACTCGGCTGCGTCAGAATGTCAAGGCGGTCACGCCCAATTTCCCTGATGAGCCGGAAACTATGGCACCACTACACGCCCTCCTGCAAACAGACTCCCCGAAACATGTAGTGTCTATGCTATATAAACATGCGCAAGCTGCCCCATCCCCCCCGTCACTAAGAGCGCAAAGCGACTGGGACGGGGATCTAGAAGCACCGTTGTCGGACGAGCAATGGGAAGAGTGCTGCTCGCATACCACTGCGGTGACAGGTAATGCACGACTCAGACTGGTTCATTATAAATTTTTGCACCGACTTTACTATACACCTGCCAAACTGTTCCGCTTTGGACTTCGGGACAATGACAGATGTTTCCGATGCAGAGCTGAAGGGGCGGACTTTCTACACTTGGCTTGGGGGTGCCCAGCCGTAGCGGCCTACTGGGACGAGATATTTAAAGCACTGTCTGACATGATCGGGGTAGACGTAGTACCGTGTCCTAGGATTGCACTACTGGGCCAGTCGAATCCAGCAATTAAAACACATAGAAATTTTTTTGCACTACGCCTCCTTTTAGCCAAACGGCACGTAGCGTGTCGCTGGGGTCGAGGTCATGCGCCCAAATTCAAGATTTGGTTGACCACGATGTCTACTTGGCAGGAACATCTACACACGTATGCCGATCTTCTACCACAACAGTCCCGTCCTAAAGACCTCTGGGGTCCCCTCACTACATACCTTCTACGCGTGCAGGCTGAAGCTGCGTCAGATGCAGGAAGTAACAGAGAAGTAGACTAAGCTAGCCTGTCCCCTTTCTACATGCCAGGACCAGGATCCCGGTGGGCGGGAACTGGTAGGCTCCCTCCCCCCCCCCCCTATACACCATCTCACTTTCTGACAGCCTGCATGATTAGCCCATGGGTGGATAGTTTGATACACTGTGCTGTCTTAGGCATTACAAATGATTGGAACACAGGACGTAACAGCCACAGCTCCCCAGCGGATGGCTTGAGTGCCGTTCGTTACCGTCACCAGCTAGTTTCTATACCACACTAGCATGTCCCAAGTAGCGCAGCATTCGACACATCACACAATGTTGTACTCACAGATTGGATCATGGACTACCCCCTTCTCCCCTCCCATCTCCGCCTGAATGGACGATTGGGTGCAGATTGCCATTCTCCTAGGAGTGGACTGTCTTCTGACATAGGCAGTGCTGCTTGCAGCTCTGCACCTCAAGATTTCTCTCGCCATTTCTAAGTATGATGGGACCCTTGGGAGGGAACTGTTTCTTTTGATATGTTTAGTTTGTTGTAAATGATAAAAGGAACCTCAAGTAGCCGTTGTTTGCATGTACCTTGCTAGCTTGCTTGCTAGATAATGCATCCTTTGACAGCTTACCTTACCTTTACATTGCGGCCGGCCCGACTGGGTTGTAGGCGACATGCTGTGTTTAAATAATTGCTGTTTCACCTTGCTAGATCTCCATACACGCATGATTCGGACCACGATAGCTGCCGGCCTGCGGACGCAGGTTGTAGGCGAGTAGCTGTGTACTACTTATTAATCACTAATAAAGGTTTTAATTAAAAAAAATAATTAAAAAAAAGGTTTCTGGGCTTTTTGTTAATGATGAGGTGAAATTCTGGGCAGCCTGTGGTCTTGGATTCAGTCTGACATGGGTCAATTTTGGATCTTCTACACTGTGTGATTAATGGACTTTAAGAAGCACTTAGACCACCAGGATTTCAAAGTTCACCAAGCCCATATAATTAAGCATTTTCCCATCTGGTCTCCTTGCTCTCACTCTTCTATCTAGAAGGGACGAATTGATGTTGTGGTGTTAAGCTGTTTGGGAAAGCACACTGCATGGTATCAATTAAGGTCTGGGTGATCCTTTATGCAGGAGACGTTCTGCAGGAATCCAGGCGACACAGTGACTCTTAACTTGTAGGTATCACAGAAGGCCATCTGCTCCCTCACGGCAGAAGATGCCATTCTTGGACCATATGGGCTACTCTAGATGATATGTGATTGATAGTGGAAGGCGGTTGGAAGTGATGTTGGGGCAGAATAGACTTGCATGCTGCAATTTGCTTTCCTGGGTCTATGTTTGCTGCTCTTGTTACATCCAAACCAGGAATACTTCTGTGTTGCCTCAGTTATTTTCTCATGGTGACTCAGGGCCCAAGGGCTCTTCGTGACCAGTGGTTAGAGTGGTTCAGTAGACAACGGAAACATCTATAACAATGCAGACATTACATCTTAGTGCATTTACAATGCAGTCAGTACCAAGACTGTGACATTACCTCATGTTCCATGACAACGCTAGTCATTACAACGACTTGCTTTAGGGAAAGCGGTGTTGGGCTGGTGTTGGATTTAAACTACAACAACTTCCCTATTGATGCGCCGACTGGAGTTGGAATAGTGATTTAAACTATTCCAAAGTCCCATCGCTTCCCTAAAGCAAGCCGTTGTAATGACTGGCGTTGTAATGGAACTCGTGGTAACGACACAGTCATGGTATTGACTGTGTTAAGCCAGGCGTGGTTTTGCCATGTGCCGTAACAGATGCTATTCGCAGACAACACTGCTGGTTCCGGGTAATAACTATCTGCTGGCTATCCAATGCGTCCACCTCAGGCATTCCACTGAATCTCAGGATTTAACATTACTTGGATATGAGTCCACCACTGACCGCACCCCAGAGAGTTAACATGACGGTATTGTTACAATAAAAACGTGAATGTGCGAGCTCCCTTTTATGAGTTATATCAGCCTGAAGCATGTGTCGGAGGCAGAGAAATTGGGCGGTGGGGGTTATGATTAAGAAATCCTATCCGGGACACTGCTGGGTAGATGAAACAATGTGTAAGTTAGGGCGAAGCAGGAAGCGGTGAATATGATGGGGAAACCGAAATAAAGGTGGTGTACAGTCGTTGAGACAAAAGAAAATTAAGGAAAGATGGGCTTAGCTTCTAGGAAAGTCAATTAGACATGACTAGATCTGACATTGTTTGGTATTTGGGGGACGGGGTGGGAGCTAGGAGGTACAACCTGAGCTCTACCAGACACAGCATATGTTTGTATTGAGACCATCTCTGGTAATTAATGTTCCCAGTCACAAAAGTGTTTTTCTTGCCAGACTGGTTTCCATGTTATCCCGCATGTGCCCAGCTACAGGCAGTGGGCGCTGTAACCTCCGCCTCTTATTCAGATCTACATATCCTAGAATTAGGTGGAGCCAACAAATTCCGTGCGCCTTGAACATGATTCCCATGTAAATCTTACAACAAACATCATGTATAATATATAGTCTGTTCAAAATTTTAAAAAGTGCATTTCTTTAACATGTGTAAGCTTTGCTTTCATTATTTTACTCGGTACAAATCAGCCACTGTATGGGGATCTTTGCCACTCCTTTTAACCTCCGTTGTTAATACTTTGTTTTTACCTCTGCATGAGGGTTGATTGAGGCTGACCGGCAGAAGCCACTTTAAAACGCTAAGGTCGGTAAGGGCTCGAGACTCCAATATGACCTTGAGCTGAGCCAGAGCCAGGATTCGGGCTTGAGCTTTCTGTGGCTCGCCCACAGTGGCAGCAGGTAATTTTACCAGGGTGGGGGAAGAGGTACACTCACTCACTCACTCACACCCATTCACAACACTTGCTAGTAAATAAACATAGTCAATTCGTACATAAAGCACGCATTGTAAAATAAAATACTCGCTACAATAACACAATTTGGTCGATTGAGGAGCCCTGGATTTATCTTAGTTTTTCTGTCACATTGTTCAATTTAGCCACTAGATAGTTTTATTTCTCCAGCTTTACGGCTGTGTTTTTTATTTCTTGGCACGTGAGGTTGTAGCGGGTGGCAGGCATAAACCACACGAAAGCTCGGCTCGTTATGGGCTCGAGGACGAAGATGACCTTGAGCAGAGCCAGGAATCCGACCCCCCATTATGCACTGTTCTCCACATTTACCTAATGTGGTTGATTTCTATGCACTTGTTTGACTTGGGCTTTGTATAAGCGCTACTTTACTTCTGATAACCTTCGGATATGTAGGGTGCATTTCCATGCGTATATTCAATAGACCTAGAATAGGTCATAATTCTCTCAGAGAGGGAGGGGTTCCTACCAAATCCGGCCTACCTCTCAGCTGGACGGCTATATACACTACATGCAGTGCTTTAAATGGGCTGGTACTGAGAACCGGCACTTTTTTATTTTGAGGGGGAGAGTACTGTCACTTCCCAAGAGAAATGTAATACTTTTAATTGGAGAGTACCAGCGCTTCTCAGAAAAACTTCTATTTTTCCATTTCAAGCATTGACTACTTGCCTAGGTAGTTGTCTTTCTTTTCACGACATTCTTTTTGTTTCTTAAAGAATTTACTCCAAAATGAAACGATTCTGAACATTATATGCAGCATGTTTAGCACCTCTTCATTCGCCCCCAACCATAGTGCTCCAAATTCTTCTCCCAACTAATCTTTAATTGGGTGTTGTACTGCTATTGTATTTTTACTTGGACGCCTCGCTTGCTTTCTTGGGTGACGACTGTGACGGAAATGCATTGTCGCTTCTCGGACACGTCTGGCGCCATTGTATTTAACGCTTGGATTAAGCATTTTATAGTGCCAGCGTGCCACCCCTGGGGTGCTTTCTTGAGTCGCAGTAAGCATGCAAAGGCTCCAAGGACCAGGAAAAGAGGAAGTTTGTTTTATATTTATTTTATTTGATGCACCAGCTCAGGAAATTGAGGTTCAAGATATCAAAGCTATAAATATATATATATATATATATATATATATATATATATATATATATATATATATATATATATATAAACGTTATAAAAATATATTATGTTGCCTTCTGATGGTGGGAGCATTTTTAAGAAAACTGTATTATTGCTAAGCCACCCCCAGAAGTACAGATCTAGCTCTATAGTAAACCTGTGTTTCTTGTTCGCAGTGGTTGGGACAGGGTATGGACGCACGCTAAACACTGGTGCAAACGCCTCTGGAAAAACCCAGGCTACTTCAGACTGGGCTGCGCAGGGTTCGAAGAGGAAACACGTCCCTTATTTTTGTGGCACGGATATACAATGTGAGGCTAAAAACTCACAGTAAAAAGGCAAAGGTTTCTGGAGATCGATGGTTAGAGGGCTTCTGTATTAGAAAGAGAAAAAAGTGAAAGTGAAAAAAAAACATTATTTGTATGCACGCGCTAAAAGAAAAGAGAAAATAAACAAAAAAATAACACGCGAGTGGTGCGCACGTGCGAGACAGCAAAAGTGAAAGCAGCTGCAGCGCCACGTCTGGCAAGTGGTGTGCGATGTGCACGCACCATGACGAGAGAGGAAAGCCAGATGGCGCCTCTGCTCGTCATTGTGCCTGTAACCGCACGCTCTATGCCACCCAAAAAGCTGTAGTAAACTTTTTAAAGCCCACTAACTAAATGTCTCGCAGAGTAGCGCATGCGCTGCCTCAGGCGAGACCTAAAAACGTTAAGGATAAAACTGGATTGAAGTGCTTCTCCTAGGCCCGGGTAAACTTCACAGCTGTTACTTTAAGAGTGTACCCCTGCTCCTAGTGAAATCTGCATTGATCTCACTAGGTTTCCTTGCCCAGGATGCCTGGCAGATTTGGATTTTTGCAGTTTTATATAGCGTAAACTAGACCCAAAGGTATTCGAGCCTTTCATGGGCACCTGTTAGTTTACACATGGGCACATTCACTTTTGGTTGGCATGCGGAGATTTAGTGATTTGCACAGAATCGTGTGATGTGGAGCCGAAGACGAGCCTCAAACCAGGTTCTCCAGCTCAAAGTCGGCAGCTCTGCCCATTACGCCACATGATAAAGAACTTCCAAAACACCAATATTGGACTGTATAAATATGAGAGCGTTTTAAATCACTTGGACTTTCAATTTCCACATTGGGTCGCTGAGAAACTGATGAAAACAGAAAGAGGAAAATATTAGTCAGAGATGGCAGAGGATAAAGAAGAGGAAAGTCCAAATAAAGGGAATATGAAAAACGCAGGAAGTACTGAAAAATGCTTCACCATTTCCACGCCTGTTTTGTTCCAAGAAATGTTTAGTTCTCAGAGGCTAAACATCTGTTTTATGTGTATGAGAACTGATAACAAAACAGCGTACAAAAATGTAACCCAACTTGAAAACTGACCTCGTGTGAGATTTTGATTTGGGCAGTTTGCCTTGTCTTCTAGATTTGCATAATTTTTTATCATAGCTATTAAGGATGTGTACAACATTCTAACCACCTTTAAGTCATTGAACTGTAAACCATGCACAGCAAAACACTGTAGCCAGAGACATGCCACGAATGCCGACTAATCTCTCCTTCCAGGCCTAGAGAGTTGAGGCCTACGGACAGTAAGGTCACTGCTCCTTGATTTGCCAAAAAGTTGTCGCGAATAAGGCAAGATATCGACCCTAACATTATTATATCTGTAACCTTCTATGGAAGGCAGACTTTGACTTCCCTTTCATCCGAACTTGTAGGGTGCTGACTGCTGAGCTCTGCGTGATACCCTCTGATGGAGCCAATGAATGGAAATCTGTCAATTTACAATTCCGCCTACGGTAGATTAATTTAAGTGTTCCCATGATCCCCTAATGGAGTGGTTAGTGGAGTGACCATCAACCAACTCCAATGAAGGAAGACCACCCATAAAACACATGTTGATTGTGATTTGTTTGACTGCTGGAGCTCCTTACCATGGTTTTCTCGGACTTGCCGATGTGTGTAAAAAGACCACGGGCCGCACAAAGGACTCTCCCTGATGTTCCCACAGTTATCGCATTGGTGTTTCTATTTAAAACAGAGCATTTCAGGATTTCATTTATATGTTGGCATGTTTATCTCTGCATCTTGTACAAGCGTGACTGTGCCTGGAGGCGTTCATGGACATTGGTTTCCAGTTGCTGATTGGCTTAAGTTTTAAAAATGCCTAGATTTGTTTATATTGTAAGCCAGACTCAAACTCGGACTTCATGGCCATGGAATTTGTGCTCTGATCTGACTTCAGGTTCACTGCTGTCCACTAGGAATACATGAAAATCCCTTACGAGGACACCATCCATCTTTTTTAAGTACATGCATACTTCAAAACATGGAATGAACTCGATTTAGACATCATTATGGAGATAAACGGAATCCCAAAGAAGCGCAGTCTCCTTTTTAGTAAATGAAAAATAACAAAGCAATGCAAATACCCAGACAAAAGCGTGATTGATGTTTACTAGACTAATGCAGGCTAGGGGGTTTGTTTGAGGTTTCAAATAATAACATACAATGGGTATATTGGTGTAACAGGGCATCTACAGGAAGAAAACGTGAAGTGTATAAATTTGATAGGTATATCTGTAGACAGTTCTGCTGAAAACTACAATGTAACTTTAGCGATCATTCAAGGAATTCCCAAATAACAAAATAATACATACTAGTGTAGGGGCACTGTAATTGGCCGGTGCTCCTCGTGCGAAAAACCAGAAATGACGAAGTGTAGTGCTAACGAAAAAGGAGCAAGGAAACAAAAAAAGAGGGAAGAATTAACCAATTGGAAGAAGCATGCCAGAATGCCAGAGATTGCATTCTGTAGAGTGGTTACTGCAGGTCTTGCAGACAGCGCATGCACGCTGATGCTCGACCTAAAAATGCTAATCTTTTAACGGCTCTGTCGTATAGGCCTCAGCCAGACCCGCTAGTGCAAGGGGTTCGCCCTTCTCTGCACGAAGTCCTCAGACCAAATAGAAAGAAGTTGGCACAGAAGCTGAAAATATAAAACGTAACATTTATTACACCTCATGAGGTGGTGCTACGATTCAAACAGTACCCTTCGGCATTGCAAGAAGTAGCACCCCGAGCTAAGAATGCATGGTTTATTTATACCCACACAGGGGCTCAAAAGAAGGCGGTACAAAGCACAAGAGCACATTTTATGTACATATAAGGTAATATCGAGAGGCACAATCGATCAGTGGGAGGAGCTAGCAGTCTTGGGGGCTCGGCTAACACATTCCAATCTAGAGCTAATCACTACCAGATGTGAACCCTAACGGTCAGTGGCAAAACAAGGGGACGCTAATAATAGCCTGTTGCTGGGCAGATTCAAGTGCCATGGACAGGAAGATAGGACAAAGCACATGGTCGGCACGAGGTAGCATGTAGCAGAGAAAATGGCTGCCATGAATACAAAATGGAGTCTGTTAAATGTCAAGATAACGGCTAGAACTAAGATGTCTTTTGCTAATGCTCAATCTAATCGCTGTTAAATTACAACAGACGACCCTTTTAGCATTAGCTAAAGACATACGCTCTTTTGGGGTAATCTAAACATTCATCCCGTATATCTATATGCATCATATCAGCTACTTCTTTATCTAACGTGTGTTGTGCTTTCACAGTATTCTTCTTGGATGGTATACAAGCAGTTATGCACATAGAACATAGCATTGGCCCACAGTGGATACACATACAACAGGTGAAAATCACTGCAATTGCAATACAGAGAATAGTCAGTAATTTCCAACCCCAGGCAGAAACTAGAGCCCAAAACCAACCAGCAAAAGTCTAGGTGCCATTTTTAGTATGAATATCTGCAGCTATCTTATGCAGTTTAAGAATTGCGTCATACACTGAGGGCGAGTTGTCAGGGATGAAGACACAACAACTACTACTGATAACTTTACATGCACCTCCTCTATCTGCTAACATAACATCTAATACCATCCTATTTTGGAGAGTTACAATTCTAGCAAATTGTAACTCTTCAGTAAGATTTCCAAGGGCTATAGCAGTTTGATTAGTGACAGCTTCCACAACTCTAGTCAATCGTCGTATTTTCCTGCTATTTAATGCAGCACCCACAAAAGGAAACAAGCCCAAATTAAAATCAACCTATTGCTGCAGACTAGTGTCTGTCTGGTCCACATCATCAATTCTTATTGTCCTTTTATAACGATTCATTGAAATATTTCTAAACAGTTTAAAATCTCGGTGGTATGAGGCAGGTGCCAGGAAAACAGGAGGCAATAGAAAAGAAACATAGCATGCACCTGACCACCCCACTGATAATCTATGATATCCATGGATCCCACATACTAAATATGTGTTGTGTGAGGCCAAAAACGAGCTATTATTCAATCCATCTATATTTAATACAGTAACACAATCACTAGTTCCGACTGGAATTCGTCCAGTACTTTGTACATATAAGTCTGCTTTAGTCCTTGTAACAGTAATTACAGACTGGTTGCTTGTGGTAGAGTCTCTCGTATGGGTGAAAACATATGGTGTAGAAGCATTGTCCGGTTGGTATTCCTCCCATTCCCATATTCCATTTGCTTGAGGATACCCATGTTCATCTTGATAACACTCTTTATTCAGACGAAAAAGAAGTCCACCTACTGTAGGTTTCCTAGTTGCAAATAGAAGAGTGTACCAGGCTCGACAAGAACCATTATGTGAAAAAGGAAGTGGAATAAAAGGTGTTCCACCTTTCTTTTGATGTGCTGGAAGCATACCACATATCCAACAATTGGTGGTATTTGTAGCGTTATGGGTGTGATGGAGCATTTGGACAAACGTATTATTAAGATAGGATTCTCTATGTTTTTGCTCATGATACGGAAGAGTGAAATGCTGATGCTCTTCTGGGACTGGAGTAGTAGGAACCACAAAAAACTCATGGGCAGGAATCATCATTTCAATAGACCAGGTGATCACTGCTATAATTGTCAGAGCAGCAAAAACACCTATAACTCCTAATAACTTTTTCTTAGTGGTTATCATAGCAACAAAATCAGCTTTCTCTAAAAAAAAAGAACAAAACAACAAAAACAAAAATGAATGTAGGAGCTCTTCTCCCGTGGGTAGACGTTGTTTTCTTCACCGCAGATCAAGGCAGGTGTCACTACACTACGCAGGGCTGATCCCCCTCCCTTGTCATATCGGCATTCCGTTTCCACTACCCAGGGCGGTTGCTCAACCTGTCTCTCTCAAAAAACTGTAGACTCTTTCCTCGGTCTCAAGTTGTATCGCGTTGCTCCAGGAGTCGTCTGGTCCGGGAAGAACTCCGCAGATTCGTCAGGTGATGCAGCAGGGCCTTTCTCCGTGGTCAAGATCTCTCGATGATCGGTCAGCACAGCAGGTTCCACCAAGGTCGACGATACCTTCCGACAATGGGTGCTATGCACACAATTTTTCTTGTTGGTGACTCGAACCGATGTTCTCGTGGCAAGGAGCACTTGTTCCGGTCCACGCCATCTCAGCTCCAAGCTGCTTGACCTCTCGAACGCCTTAACCATCACAAGGTCGCCAGGACGGAGCTCATGGCCTTCACCTGTAGATCTGTCAGGAAGTGCTTCTTGAACCTGTTGATGAATAGAAACCAAACTGTTGGTTAACTGTACCAAATAGTCACTAATCAAGACACAAGATACATCATACACAGAACTCGGTTTTGGAACTCCCCAAATATTCATGGGTCGTCCGAATACCACCTCGTACGGGGTGAGACCCGTTCTAGAATGTGGTACTGATCTGATGGACAACAATGCCAATGGCAACACATCTGGCCAAGTCAAGTGCGTAGAAGCTTGAATTGTCGCAATTTTCAGCTTTAGAGTAGCATTATACCTTTCCACCAATCCTGCTGATTGTGGATGGAACACTGCATGGAACTTCTGTTTAATTCCTAATCCCTTCAAAACATACTTGATAACTTCCCCAACAAAAGGAGGTCCGTTATCATTCCATAAAAGTCTGCAAACGCAGAACCTCGGGAAGAATTCCTTCAGTGGCACCTTAGCGGTAGTAATAGCAGCATTGTCCTTTGTGGGGTACGCCTCAATCCATTTACTATAGGCACAAACCACCACTAGAACATACTTTAAGTTATTACAACGCTCAAGTTGGATGTAGTCCATTTGCAAGACTTCAAAAGGTGCAGTCGGTGTAGCAAAACCTCCAGATGGAAGTCGCGTTCCTTTTCCAGGATTATATTGTAAACAGATCAAACAAGACTGTACTACTCTCTTAGCTGTGCTAGCAATTTCTGGATGCTCCCAAACTTGCGTAAGCATTTTCGTTATTGCGGAAGCTCCAACATGTGCTAGCCCATGTGCCATCTGAACCATAGGTTGTACGAAAGCTATAGACAGCTTCCATCTATCCATCTGCTTATTCCTCCAACAACCTTCATCATCTAATTCTCCTTTTTTAGACCACTGTTCATGTTATTTATCTGAGGCTGTCCTCTGTATCTCTCGTACTTCTTGCCTAGCATCATGCCATCTCTCAGCTTGTGACTTCACTACATACATAGGAGTAGTGTTTCTTTGCATCGCAGTTTCACGTGCCACATGGTCTGCAAAGGCATTACCTTGTCCAATCTTGTCTGTCACTTTCTTGTCCGCGCTACACTTCACTATGGCTACTTTCTTTGGGTATGTCAATGCAATCAAAAGATTATGCACTAATTCTCCGTGCATTATTTGCATTCCGTGAGATGTAAGAAAGCCTCTTTCTTTCCAGAGTAGGCCAAAATCATGCGCTACTCCAAAAGCATAGCGGCTATCTGTGTAAATGTTCACACACAAATCAGTACTAAGCTCACATGCTCATGTCAAAGCTATCAATTCAGCTGCTTGGGCCGATTTCTGTGGTATGCGAGCTGTCTCCACTATTGTTTCAAGCGTGGTGATTGCATATGCGGTCGTACCATCTGGTAATTTCAAACAAGACCCGTCAACCCATAATCCACCATCCACATCTGGAAGGGGCGTATCTTGCAAATCAATGCGACCCTTTGTCTGTTCCTCAGTCAGGAATATACAATCATGTGTTTCTTGTGACTGAGGCTGAGTCACTGGATATGGCAACAAAGTAGCTGGGTTCAAAGTTGCACATCTCTTCAATGTAATGTGAGGAGCTAGCAATGTCAGTTCATATCCTGTCAGACGAGCGCTAGTTAAGTGCTGCGTCTTTGTTTGATTCAAAAGGGCATCAACCGCATGGGGTACCAACACTAACAGCTTATGTGACAAAACTATTCCCTCACTCTGTCGTATTGACACAGCTGTTGCTGCAACTGAGCGAAAACACCCAGGTAATGCTCTAGCAACAGGATCAAGAACTGCTGAAAAATAAGCACAAGGACGTTGCTTATCGCCATGTAACTGGACTAAAACTGACAATGCACATCCATCTTTCTCATGCACGTAAAGTGTAAAAAGCTTCGTATAATCTGGTGTACCTAACACTGGTGCTGAACAAAGGGCTTGTCGTAACTGTCGAAAAGCACTTTCACATTTGTCTGTCCATGGAAGGGGTACGGGAGTGTCTTTCGTCAAAAGCGCTAACAAAGGCTTAACAATGTATAAAAAAAACAAAATCCACTGCCTGCAAAAGGAAGTAAGACCCAGAAATGCACGTACTCCTTTCTGTGTGGTAGGAACTGGCGTGTCTAAAATTGCTTGTATACGATCTGATGTCAATGCACGTCCCTCCTTAGACAAAAGGTGACCTAAGTAGGTTACCTTTGGTCTACAATATTGCAGCTTCTTTCGAGACACTTTATGATGTTGTGAAGCAAGAAAGGAAAGCAAAGATAGAGTACATTTTTCACACTGTTCTGGGGTGTCAGCTGCCAGCAAGATGTCATCGACATATTGTATGAGAGCTACACCTTCAGGCAATGCAAAAGAATCAAGTTCTCTTTTCAATGCTTGACTGTAAATACTCGGACTCTCAGTATAGCCCTGAGGAACTCTACAAAATCTATACGATCGATTATTCAAAGTGAAACCGAACAAGTATCGGCTGCCAGGATGAATAGGGATCGAAAAAAAAGCGTTCTTTAAGTCTATCACGGAAAATGTAGTAACAGTCGGTGGAACCAAAGTAAGAAGTGTGGTGATGTCAGAAACCACAGGATACTGCGGTACGACAATCTTGTTTACCTCCCTCAAATCTATGATAAATCTGTAGACTTGTGTGTCAGTGTCTCTTTTCGGAATTGGGAGAATCGGGCTGTTGCAAACATTAAATGGGACTTCCTCAACAACCCCAACGCGGATGAGATCTTGCACAATTCGTATGAGTGCTTCTTCACCCTCCTGTGAAATGCTATATTGTGGCAAACGAGGTAACACAGCTCCCTCCTTGACACTAATCTGTACTGGTGGGATAACCATTTTACCCACATCAGTGTCGGAGGTAGCCTACAAAGTTTTAGGAAGCGCAGCCAACGCAATATCCTCTTTAACAAAACAAACTCTTTCAGGCTCGGAATGATTATCATTCAAAATGACACGCACTCCTTCAGGAGAACATCGTAGTGTGGCTCTGAAATACTTCAGCATGTCAAGACGCACAATATTATCTGGTGTGTTTGGGGAAAGCAAAAATGGACATGGAACACTAAATTTATCGACATGGAATGCAAGTGGTTGTGACAATGGGCTAAGGGAAGGTGTTCCATTGAAACCTATCGAAGTAATAGTTACGCCAGACAGGGGAGCCCTCGGAACCAATTGTTTAGACAAAGCACTACGAGTAGCTCCTGTATCAACCAGAAATCGATCATTAGAACCCAAAACATCTGCTGTAACATAGGGACCCGTCTGATCTACTGGAACTTCAACTGATTCCTTACCCCATCCTAGGCAATCCTATGCATGAGCAGAATCGTAAAGGTCAGGCTGGACATAATCAGACATTTGATATTGATTTCGTCTATCAAAAGTGTTTTGGCCATTCTGCGTTCGTACATTAGTATCAAATCGAGCACGATCATTCGTATTTCCCCTAGGCCCTGAAAAACATGAACGATTTCTCATTTGTCTCCGCCCCCGTGAATTCTGTTGGGCACGCAACACTGGACAATCAGCCATCCAATGGGCAAACTGCTTACAATACGCTCATTGATTGACAGACAAATTCACACGAGTATAGGGGGTATTGAAAGATCCACGTCCGCCTCTATCGTAACCTCTATTGTAGCTTCTATCGTAGCCTCTAGAGGGCGGACCATAGACTTGGGCTAACATAATTTTAGTTTTCAAATCTTTGGATTTCTTTTCCTCGCTACCTTTTGCTTCTAATTCTTGACGCTCATAATATTGAGCCATCGTCAAAACGGATGCTGGAGAAGATGTAGTCCAAGAACTTTCACTGGCTTTTAAGCGGCTAGCTATCCCTGGCAACAGATTAGTAACATATTTGTTGACAAACAGATGTCTGCCGGTATCATCCGTCAAAGACTGACCACTAAAATCATGAAAAGCTTCCTCAAAGCATGTAAAGAAATCAGAAACTGGTTCGTCAGCCTTTTGTTTACACGATGCTAGGACAGTCCAATCAATCTTTTTAGGGGGAATAACTGTTTTAACCTTAGTTAAAATTGCTGCAGGGAGATCTAATATTAATCGATGTGGCTTTTGGGCGGGCTCTCTATCCACATCCAATCATTCTAAATCTTTCCATTCGGCACCAAAGGTAGCACGGTCATCAATTTTTCGAACAGTCCGCCACATATCTGGTGGTAAAATTAAGCCGAAAAATAAATCTATATCACACAGGGTCATAGTACAAGAATTTAAAGCGCCTTCAACTTCGTCATAGAAAGCGGCTGGATTTTTACGCGGATCGGGTAATGCTGCTTTAAGCGCCATTACGTCTGCTCTATTCCAAGGAGTGTACACCCAATTATAAATAAAATATCCTTTTGCATTAACAGAATTTTTATCATCCTCGTCACCCGTTCCTTTAGGGGGAACATACAAGGGCGCGGCTTCCCGCGTAGGCCTCATTTCAACTGGCATTATCTTATCTGTTTCGAAGATAGGAGACTGCGACACTCCGGACGGATTGGGCTGTGCAGCTGCGTCCGTACGCTTTTTCTGCTCCTTCAAGTGAACCGCATCAGTTCGTAATTTAACCAACCGTCTAATCCTGTCAGGCACCTGAGAGAAAAGAAAAAGACCATCACGCATCGATTTACAATCAGCTGCTACATCATCAGGCTCTACTATTGGGGAGAATTTTCGAAAAAATTCTATAACTTCTGTAGCAAATGTCGCAGTGAAATATAACTGCACCTTTTCCAACCATCACTGTATACTTGCTAAAAGATCGGAAGCAGGATCAGTACTACGTAATGCTTTACGGGCAGCTTGTCTGATTTGGGATGCACGCTCAGTAGTCAACATGGATCGAGTGTCCTGCGCTTTTTGTTGCTCTGTGTCAGAATCCTCATCGCCTTCGGCCGGATCGCACGGAACGGCATGCGGCGGTGGAGGTCGATCTAATAACAAAAAATCATCTTGCGGTTTATTAAGGGCAGATAGAGAGGCTGTCGGACAGCATATTGGCCAGATACCTGCAATCTGTGTTCTTTCTCCTCTCTCTCTTTTAACTCTTTCACTTCTTTCTTGCTCAACTCCAGCGCTTTCTCATACACATTCTTTCGCTGCTCTTTCTCAATCAACGCTTGCTCACGCTTCTCTTGCTGTCGCACTTCTTTTTCCCCACATACGCACGCATTCAAACATGTCACGTGTAGACCTTCGCTCAAACATACATTGCTCCACATACTCGATCTTTCGTACATCAAATGACCCGTTCAGTGGCCACCGTAACTCAGGATCCTTTTTGGTATATTTATGCCACAATGTGCTGTACATTATGGCAGAAAGACCAAATTTCACATACATAGTTCTATTAGGCGTCCCCTCTGGGGGAGCCGGCTGTGATTCCTCAAGTCGTAGACTGGTACATTACAAAAGCAACACAACCTTCGAAGTGCGCTAAAAACAGGCATGCCAAAAATAATGCAAAATATGCAGTATTATACACAAAGTAGCACTTAAAGTACCTTTAGTACGTTGCGCAGTTCAAATCAAATAGTTGAAGAAAAATCTTCACATTGCCTGCCTATATGAGTTGCAACACATATATATACCAAATTCCAAATACAAATTAGACTAGGCTTTTCCAAATACAAATATGCCACAGTAAGTGTTCCTAAAACTACCTTACCATACAAGGGCATCTAAAACCCACAATAGGTGCCGCAAAACGGCTCTTACCAATCATAGGGTGTCCAGATTCCAACTGCCAAGTTCTAAATTCGACAGTCACTGTACGGCAAAGCAATAGAAGAGATCTCAGTCGAGGACCGGCGCCGCCTGGATGGTCAGATCGGAAAGAAGGGAAGAAACGCCTCGGGTGCCAAGACGCGGGTCTTCTCTGGCAGAGTTCGCGTCCTCAGCGAGATTCCAAACCTTCGTCATGACCAATCCTTCGGGCATTCGAGTCGCCGATGAGCCCCACGTGTCGGGCGCCAATTTGTCGTATAGGACTCAGCCAGACCCGCTAGTGCAAGGGGTTCGCCCTTCTCTGCACGAAGTCCTCAGACCAAATAGAAAGAAGTTGGCACAGAAACTGGAAATAGAAAACATAACATTTATTACACCTCATGAGGTGGTGCTACGGTTCAAACAGTACCCTTCGGCATTGCAAGAAGTAGCACCCCGAGCTAAGAATGCATGGTTTATTTATACCCACACAGGGGCTCAAAAGAAGGCGGTACAAAGCACAAGAGCACATTTTATGTACATATAAGGTAATATCGAGAGGCACAATCGATCAGTGGGAGGAGCTAGCAGTCTTGTGGGTTCGGCTAACACATTCCAATCTAGAGCTAATCACTACCAGATGTGAACCCTAACGGTCAGCGGCAAAACAAGGGGACGCTAATAATAGCCTGTTGCTGGGCAGATTCAAGTGCCATGGACAGGAAGATAGGACAAAGCACATGGTCGGCACGAGGTAGCATGTAGCAGACTAAATGGCTGCCATGAATACAAAATGGAGTCCGCTAAATGTCAAGATAACGGCTAGAACTAAGATGTGTTTTGCTAATGCTCAATCTAATCGCTGTTAAATTACAACAGGTCCACCCAGTGTAAAGTAAAAAAAGAGCTCTCTTTAGCCAGTTGTGCGTCTCTGAACATCACCAATAGGCATTTAAGAATGTTGGTTTCTTTCATGATGTCTGCTGCAGCTTTTGCATCTATTGCAGCATCATTCACTGAATGCCCCCTTTAAGATGAGGAATTGTCTGTGAAATAACTAGATTGATCAATAATTCTATCACTTTAAATTGTACAAGGACACATTTTTTTTTATACTCGTCAGTAAATGAAGAGATTTGGTCAGGATCACAGGGTGCTGATTCAACGCTAAGACTCAAACCTTAGCAGCTCATCCGTAACGCCACCTTCTCTTCCCCATGTATCTGCAACACACTAGCGGCTCATGTCTAAAGAGCCAAGCCTGAGTACAAAAATTGTTCAGGCTACTAACCACCACTACTCCTGCCTATCAGGGGCTTGCACTTGGCATTTCCCAAAACAAGTAGTATCAGAACAGTCCACAGTCTCTTAAGTGGAGCCGGCAAATGCAAGTTGTTACGGAAGAAATACTCTGTCCACATCATCAACAAATGCCTTTTTTTTTATATCACATTAATTTTACAGAATAATGGAGCAACCTATCTCTGCTTTTAATACCGTCATTACACTATAGGGGGCAAAAGGCCATCATGGTGGAGAGATCACCTCCGATTTCCTTGAACTACGTATCATTAAACATCAACACACCTTGCGCAAGAGGGGTTGTTGAGAAACTCAACACAAAGGCTGCTTTATGGGTACTTTAAAGGGGTGATCGGTAAGGAATGCCACTAATAAGTTCAAAATCCCAATACAAGTGCCATCAAAGAAACCATTTTTGTTGCCATTGGCTGATCCTTTTAAATCTTCTCATTCACCTGTTGCGTGCTGAGCAAGCATTTTGTTTTGCATCGCAATAGTTTATTTATAAAGTTTAACAACACAGGGTGATGCCACGGTATGAACATTAGCTTTGCGAGCGGCCTGACCCTGTTAATGCTTCTTTCAAGTGTCCTCTGCCGCCAACGTCCATCACAATGTAATTCTATGTTTAATAGTTCTATGATGCTTCCAAATGGATCAATTATTTTACCACGCTGTTTTGCTATCCACACAGTTCCACACCACCCCAAAACAAATACATCAACTCAACAAACCAATGACACTACACAACACATACTTCCAATCCACACCACAAAATTCCACATCATGCCATAAAATTCAACACCACACCACATAATTAGCCTCCACTACATACCACTGCAAAACACAAAATACCATTCAACATATTTACACTCCATAACACACAAACCCCTCCACATAATTCCAGTACAATCAATACTACATAAATACTATCCACATAATTCCACAGCACGCCATGTCACATAATTCCACTTCACAAATCCACTCCACACCACACAATTACACCACTAACTAATCCAACCCAGAAAATTGCACATCACATACTTACACTCCATAACACATAATAAAAGGCATTGACATTTACAATGCCAATGCTCTAACTCAGAAAAATGTGAGACCTTTTGATTTTCCAATGCTTGTTCTTATTTAGTGCTTTCCACTATTTCCTGACTTCAAAATGGCAGCCCGGCCCTTCCTTGATCCTTATTGGCTTCCCTGTCTGCCTTCAAGACAGCCGCCGGGGTCTCACGAGAGCGAGATTTACTGTTTCCTGCAGTGCCTGTCTCCAAGATGCCCACTGGTGCTTCTGCCCTTGCTATTGACTGGTGCGCCTAATCCAAGATGGCTGCCGAGGTTTCGCGAGATTTCAGCTTAAAATCTTTGCAGGAGGCTCAAGGCTTTCAGATCACTTTGTGGGCGGCTGTGGTCACAATGGTGTGTACCAATTGTTGGTGGGCGGTCGCTGGGGGGTTTCCTTGGCGCTTCTTCACGTGTGCGACCGGGGTGGGTACCCAACGTTGTATCTTTTCTCTTTCTTGGCAAGGACCAGGGTGAGCTCCTGGCTCCATAATTCTTCCTGCGACCGGGGTGGGCTCCAAGAAGTTTCATTTTTTTTTCTCAGCAAGCAGACCAGGGTCTGTGGTTTTTCTTGCGACCGGGGTGGGCTCCTGACATCATGATTTTTTTCCGGCAGGCAGACCAGGGTGGGCTCCTGGCTCCGTTTCTTTCTTCTGTCCGGGGAACACAGGCACACGTGCCTGGTGGCGATCTGCTAATTTCACCTTCGTGTCGCCATTTGTCATGTCCTGCGTCTGACCCTGACCCCATGAAGTACACCAGGACGTAGGAAGGGATCTTTGTATTCTTTATTGCTTTGTTCTCTGGTACGTCCTGCTCCTTCCCTTATCTCGTTGTACTGCCCCTATCCCCCTTCCCTGGCTGGAAGGAGTGTCCGGTGGCTGGCCCCTCCCTTCGCCTTTGCGCAGGGTCCTAGTGCTCTCTGTATCTCGGTGCTACAAAGAAGAGCCCCGAAATTTTGAAGCACTGGCATTAATACTGCGAATGGACAGAGGTGCATGGGTTATTATTCTAATATACCAGGCAGTGAGAGTGGACACTGGTAATCAGCCACTAGACAGAAATAGGAAGCGGACAGCGGAGAGCGATTTCTCGATATTCAAAGCATCAGATTAAAAAAAGTTTGTAGACTTCACACTGCTATTAGCTAGAAGTAGACTGGCAATACACTAGATTGGTCTTAGGGCTTGGAAGTGTATGGGTGCTTGAAGGACCTGAGTGAATAATGTTTGGCTGAAGAAGTCAGGATGAAACTAGTGAGGGTTGATGACAGATTGCCTGAATACTTAAAGACGTTTGGCAAGAGTTAACTAAAGCACTAAGATTTCCCTCAGACAAACGCCCACCGTGAAAGAAATTGGAAGGAACACACTGATAAGTATTAAAATGTTATGATGGAGATATATTTAGTAGAGGAGGGTTTTTATAAGAGGCACAGACCATTTATATTCAAGCAAGAGCTTTATTTAAGTTATGAAGAACAACCCCAAGACACGTCCTGTCTCAGCAACTGTCTCCTCCCTTTCTGGTCCAGCTCCAGAATCCTCACATGCTGGTAACCATGGGAAGAATGCTTGATACATTGCTAGGATACAACAGATCTCCTTCCTTTATTATTATAATAATAATAAAATAAAGGATGTAAAGATGTGACAGTAATGAATGGAAATTATATATACATTTGGTAATCAACAGGTCACATAATCACTATGCCATTTTGGAACCTTCCTGACACGTTTGTCATCTCTTTCATCATCACTGGTTTTCACCATTTGATTGTCACCCGTTTTTTTCCACCAAGCATGTTGTTCCACATCGTTGCACATAATAACACTTCGAATATTCCACACCTTGTCATCACTTAGCCAGACACTGTTACCCACCACTTTGGTTATGCGTTTGGGCACTGACCATTTAGACAGACCTTTTTTTAACCCCTACACAGTATGTCTTCACCCAATCTCCAACTATAAATACACATTTGCCCCTCTTTAATCTGTCATTGTGTCTGCACACATACTTCTCCTGACTCTACATTCTAGACTTGTGTTAAACACAGGTCGTGAATGGCCCTAGAACATCCACCCGGAAGCAACCATTGTCCCTGGTTGCCTGCCTTTGAGGAGTTTGAATGGCATTCTGATAAACTGGAAGGCCCCTTCAGATGTAATGAATGACGTGAGAAGCCTTGAAGTGGGATGCAGTTTAATCTGATGGTATGCATTGGACAGGTCAATTATTGAAAATATGTAGCATTGTGTAGCAGGGACAGACGGTCAACAGAGGAACCAGACACTATAACAGACTGGTGGTCAGCTATCCCCCTCTCACCCACTTCTGTCTCCTCTCATCAGCAGGACAATTCTTATCTCCCCAACGAGTGGCAAGAAGACACGGAGTCCCTATGGAGACACGAAGAGGAAAACGGACACGGTACCTTTAACTTGGGACTCCCGGAGAACGAGACTCCTCCCCTTGTGAACGTCATCGCGGCAGGTACGTCAAAAGGAGGAGGAACCAGGAAATGACGGACGGCGTTTCCCAGGAGGAAGAAGACGGAGAGTGCGACAGAGGAAGAATCGAACGACCGAAGAGAGCGGAGGAAGAAGACGGGACGTACCAGGATCCAGATTACCGAGGCAGTAACATCACGCCAGGAGGCCAACGTCCCCACGAGTCGCCCCGCCACGCTCCCACGGGAGGAGCATGGCTCGAACAGGTACGGGGCAAGGTTGCGGGTTGGGTGGGTCTGAGTAACCAGTCTGCCTTGCCGAATCCCGCCTGTAAATAGTGTAAAGTTCCTGTACAGTCTCCGCACACCCTTTCCCTCTCACGAGCCCCTGAGCACAGTAGAGTCAGCTGTGTATAACACTCGAGCACTCAGTTTCCCTCACTCCCCGGTCCCTCGCATTAACGAAGTCCCGGACAAACCTCCTAATTTCTGCCCTTGTGTTTCTTTCTTGCTTTTGGGTTCGGACTGACCGGAGCGGTCCACCTGGTACGGGACATATTTCAGCCTGGCGTCCCAGAAGTATACCAAGACGGACCCTGCAGCCTTTGCAAGAGAAAGAATAACCAGCAGACAACGAAAAGCATATCTAAAAATAAAGCCCTCTTTAAAAGCACTTCTCAAAGCTTCTGACTCCATTACTCATGCTCCAGTTGCCCCTGTAACACTGGTGTCAGAAGTGGGATCAACAACACAGCCCATCTGCAATACCGAGATGGACGCCCTAATACAACATATAATAAAGCGGCAAGAGAAACTGGAGTGGGCAGTCGAGAGACAATTTTCTTCGGCACAGGCGAGTTGTTTCAATCCACTATCTCGGCCCAAATTGAAAGCCTTCAGAAAAGTGTCTCCCCTCCATCAGAGGCAGTGCATGCTACAGTCCCACTGACAGGAGAGGGTAGCATACACGTCCCCAGCCCATCGGGCGTGTGATGTTCACATTTTTCTAAGCACCCTAACTTTTCCCCAAATAATGCTGGAAATGTGGTACTCTATTTATGTTTTTTCAGTATCTTCAGTGACTAAAACTTGTTGTGGGTGGTTGGGTTCCAATGTGATACCCAACATTTTTTGTTCGCACCACACTAGCAATGCTCTCCCTTTTTCCACCACATATACCTTGCTAGTAGCTGCCTTACCCTTGTGAGACAATGTACATTTGAAAAAAACCTAACAAAGGTAGCTTAACACCACAGTACCCTACAGGTTCAACATCTGGTGGGTTCAACTGATGACTTCCTACCTTCACCCATATATTCTTATCAATGATGGTATAAGGGGAGCAAGAGTCTGTCCAAACAGTTATTTTGGTCCCATTGATTGATGTCCAAATCACACTTAGGCGGGTTATAACACTCAAATACATCATTAATTACATTGTCACATATACCCATAACTTCAACTTCCCCTTCATTGTCAGAATTGTCATCCTCAGAGTTTTCTCTAATGGCATTCACAGGATGCTTCCATTTCGAGGTGGGTAAGGATTCACACTTACAAAATCCTCTCCACCAATAGCCTCCAAATAGGTTTCAAAAGATTCTATCCAGTCTTCCCACGGTAACGTGGGTTCACCAGGGTTTTGTAAGAATTTAGGAGGAGCTATAATGGACAATATGTCCATACTAATAGTGTTGTTTTTTTTTCTGTAATATACAATGTGTAAAAATTAACAACAATAATTACACTTCGTTGACGTACCAATATAGTAATATTACTTATATAAATTGAGTTAGTCCCTGGTTTAATCTAAATAAAAAGAAATAATGGTTAAAAAAAAAACTACACTGTAGTCTACGTAGTCTATACAGTCCTCCTAATTGCCCCGCAGATAATTCATTCTTTGCTTGTTGACACACTTCATAAACACAGGTTTCGTGTCCATAAACACGTTGAGATATTGTTCTTAGTTGCTTCGCCGATAATTCACTCATTACTTGTTGACACACTTCATAAACGCTGGTTCAGTGTCTTTAACCGCGTGAAAATACTCAAGTTGCATTGTTATGGCAACCGATGGCTGTCTTTGACAATGTGAAGCACGTTGCACGTCACAACGCAGTGTGGCTCCCACAATGCCTTGCGCGCTTGTGATGTGATGAACTTCAGGAATCCAGTGCGGGACGATTGTTTGTGCATCTCCTACAATAACGCGGAACAACAAAATTTGGAACGGAGGCGAAAATGAACGCGAGCAGGAGCCGGTGAGTAAATTTGAAGCATAACAAAGTTCAAATGGTACTCAGAGTTGGGCGTTAAATAGTACACACAGTTGGCTCCCGTTGACTGTGATAGAGCGCGCAGGTCACCCGACTATAATTTTACCATATTCACATTTGGGCCCATAATTCAATTTACCATATTTATTTAATTGGGTAACCTACACTCTACTACCAGTTATTTAATCCTAACTAATTCCTATACCTTGGACTTACCAATCCTTGTCCTTTGGTACCTATGACCACAATGGATCAGGGAGCTAGCTGAAAAGATAAGCAGTCTAAAATAACATTTATAATATTTGCACTTTTTATAATAACCACAGACTCGGGAAGTTTTGAAAACCTTTATCTAGTCTTCTTCAAGGTTATAAAGCATAATATTTACAGCAAGCAAACTATCGATAACCAAAATCATGAAAAGCGTATAACCATGTAAGAGATATATGATGCCAACCATTTAGAAATCTAAAGGGAAGGTAATAACAGGGACCATGCTAATAAGAACCTTTCAGAAATTAGACTTAATATGGTGCTTCTAAAGGACGGGAAAAATAAGGAACATGCTAGAAATCACAGTTGAGTACCACTATAAAGGTGGATAAGGAAAAGGAACTTGATTAGAAATGACGAAAATTTAAGTAACCAGGTAGCTATAGGGAAGGTAAGAAATGGAACACGCTAATAATTCAGAGCAATCACTTTAATTCGGCTAAAGGAGGGTAAAGAAAGGGAACATCTATATTTCATGAACAGTATTTCGTAATTGACTTAAAGGATGGGAAGAAATGGAACATGCTAATAAACAGCTAAAATATAAGACTCTATTATTCGTCAGAACCGGGAGGGTAAGAGAAAGGAACAATGTGTAAATAAGACTTTAATTGTTTCAAGAAAGGCAAGGAAAAGGACGCAAGTGTGTTTTCCTTCACAGATTTATATTTACCTAGGAGACCAACCCTGGCCACGGGTCAGTTAAGGACAGAAGAACCCAAGGAATGCAGTTGCCAGTAGGCCAGCAGGTGCAGAATGGAAACCCAGGACAGGAAAACCAGATTAGGATCAGGACAGGACCACCAAAGTTGAGAACAGCACCCGCAGTTCAGTTGCAACGCCTGCGCTACACCCTCTCTGCAGCTATCAGTCAGAACCCCGATTGGGTTATCGAATTCCCCATCAATGTGCTTCGCCAGCACTTAAGGTTCCCCAAAACCCCGATTGGGTCTGTGAGTCTGTCTGACAGAGTGCTCCGCAGCACCTCTGTTCTCGATCAGCTATTGAGTGCGTTTGGTCAGTGACAGGTCAGCTATTCGGACAAGTCGGACAAATTCTCTAGCTAAACCTAGGCTAGTTATACTATTTTCCAGGTCAGTGTACCACCCCCCAATGTTGCAAGTGTAAGGATCCCCAATTTTGATTGGGCAGAAGAAAAGGACAGGTCATCACACCACCTAAAAGTTGAGCTTTCTCAGGCTCTTCATTTGCATTTCATCAACTCCCCTTGAATTTCAGGTTCTCATGACATATGCTTTCCACATAACAATGGTGAATTTAACATTGTATACAATGTATTTGTTTGGTACAGTTCTGCTTCTTCGACTAGGTGAGGGTTTTCTTCCCAGGCGCATCTTGGCTGGGGCTGCCATCTGGCTGTAATTCGAAGGTCACTGCTGTGGAGACTCGCAGATCTCGCGCAGACTCAGTTTCAAGTAAGATGGAGTGCAGCAAGGAGCAACAGGCCATATTTCGTAATGTACCATGAAATGGAAAAGAAACAGTTTTAGAACACAAAAAAAAATACACTGTATACCATGAACTTCTATTCTATCCCCATTACTTTATAATAACTATAGCTTTAGTGATTAAGCAGAACGAACAGCATAGCAAAAGCAGCAATGCAAGCTTCTCGCATGTGAGAACACAAAGCAGCCATTTTAGCTCTAATGCGCAGGTGCGAACAGATTCCCTCCAGAACTGCGAGTATGTCACGTCACATGGGTATGACCGACGCATGCGCAGTAGAAATTCCCGCGTAGCAGCAGCCATTTTAGGTTGCAAGCGTATTAGGATTAGTAAACACATAGGCAAGCTTCCCTTGGACACCCAAAATGTCGGGAAAGGGGCAAATTAATAAGACAAACATATTGGTTAGTTAATTATTGTTATTTGAGGTTCATTAATTCAGGCAAGTCGCTTTACGTGCGAATCCTTGCTCCATCAACTGTTTAATCAATCTCCTCCGCACTCACAAAACCGCTTCCAACACCGTCCCGCTATCTATGTAATCAAACGCCTCCGCTTGTACACGCTCAAACTGCTTCAAAACATAGTTACCTGTAATATACCGCTATTCACAATAGGGTGCCCACACCCAGCCGACTCGTCAGACACAGCACAAGTATTATGCTGTCACAGGTCTTACCAGAATCTCATGAGGAGCATTGTGGTAAATAAAATAATTACCCTGGCATCATTTCTAGGCATTAACAATTAGCATGTATCAAATGAGAGGCAGAGAGTCCGTGGTGTCCAAGTTAAAAGGGCTTTAATTCCAATAACTCGAGTTAAGGGAGAATCTGTTCCATCACCACTGAGGTTCAGGAAGGGTCTTCTAACATTTAATAACAATGAACAACATATATACATTTTGTCTTGTACATAGGGCGTAGGAAGGAACGCAGAGCAGAGAAAAAAACAGATAAGAGCATGTGGGCGTACATGTGGGTGTACACTTTATGAGTCATAGGTAGGTGATAGGTAGGTGTCATAGGTGGGTGGTACACAGAGGAGGAGTTTGCATGACCAGCTGGAACTTTGCCCTACTTGTGTGCAACTTGTCATGACGTGCAATTGACGTGTAACTGGGAGGAGAGCTGACTTTAAGTCTAGTAGAGAGATCTTTAGTGTCAAGGCGACCAGCACATCTGGTACTAACTGTACTAACTGATATCTTAAGTCAGGGGATGTATTATCTGAAGCAAAAGTTGCTCGTCACTAGGAATCAGAAAAAGCATATATTTCTTCGTTCATTGCGTGGGGGCTGTGAGCAAGCACTGTGATTTACTTCAATGGAGACAGAGTGGCTAGGCCCTATCTTCCGTGGACGGGTTCTGTTTACCTTGTGACTCTGTACAGCAGGCAGATAACTGTTATTCATAATAATATCTTGGCAACCCTTGCTGGGTTTCTTTCGGCTGAGCTAGAAGCATGCGAGGTCAGAGATACGTAATTGCAGCCTTCAGTGTGTCAGGAGTCATGAAAAAACCCTTATTTCAGAAAGTGGCTCAGCTGAACCACAAAAAGGTTTCATCGTGATTTATTTAAAAGTGCATAATGCAAATACATGGGCCTTATGCTAACTTAACATTTCTTACATGGGAGACTTAATTACTGGCATCCTAATGCAGGACGTGATTGCAGAGGCCTTGTGATTCAGGCCACTGAGAGAAATATGCATGGGTGGCATGCACACACATGTAACATAGGGTACGCGTAGGGGGCACCTTGGTCAGGCAAAATTCCATTTTCCTCAGCATGTTAAATTTTTTTTTTCACGTCACTCTAACTCAAGCAGGACTCCGGCACTTTTTTCACTTAGCTGACTGACAAGTTCAAGGTTGTTTCCGTACAGCTTTGTGAACAGCAAATGCCAGCCTCAATCCAGCAGTATCCCACAACTGCAACTCATTCTTGACAAATGTGACACCAGCAGCCCTGATGAGAAGCCCTTGTTGACAGTTGAATAGTAAAATCCAGGTGTTAACAGCTCCTGCACCACATGGCCAGTCTGCCCTCAGGGAATGTACATCCCATCCTCGTCGCCACTTTTAAGACGCACAGACCCTTTATATTCAAGCAAGAGCTTTATTTAAGTTATAAGGAACAACCCCAAGACACGTCCTGTCTCAGCAACTGTCTCCTCCCTTTCTGGTTCAATTCCAGAATCCTCACATGCTGGTAAGCATGCTTGACAGGTAGCTAGGATACATTGCTAGGATACAACAGAGGGGATAAATGAAACCCCATAAGAAATGGATTGGCTAATGCAAAATAGTTGTACCGATACAGTATGCATGTTAGTGTATCTCTCTGTCGCAAAGCTGTTATATGTAAGTTCTAACAAAATGGAAAATGTGACATTTATGGGAATTTACTTGCTGACACGGCTGTCTTGTAATATGCACCTTGAAATATCTGTGAAATGTCCAGTAAAACCATGTGCATGTAGATGTATTTATGTAACATAAAGTGGAAAGAGTCTGTAGGCCCAAGTCCTCGTACAATATTGTGCAAAATAATGAACGTTTCCTACATGCAGAGTCTGTAGCTGAGCTGGTTAGTTAGGCCTTGTACACACGCTATTATATGTAGGAGAAAGCTGAGTACGACTTTCTTTTCCCATCTGCAGAATTGTACCACACAACAAGTCCCCTTTACTGATTCACATTAAATCAACGAAATTATGTCTGAACCTGAGGATTTTGAGGCCTTTGCATCTGGAAGATCCTTGTGTTGCGTCATTGGTGTCTTCAGAGATGAGCTAACTCACAGTCCTGTGTAAACACGGGCACAGATGGTTTCTGTCCAAGCATTCCTGTATGTTACAAGTGTGCTTTTTCCAGTGAATGCCGGGTTATTGTGTTGATTGATTTATAAACCAAAAGTGCCACTTCTGGTGATAAACATCCCTGGTTCAATACTGCAAAGAGGTGATAACGGTGGCCAACAGACAGATAAGTCATCTGGAGTAGGAGTCAATGTTGGAGGGCAGTTGGATACAGTGCCCGAAGGAGTGGCTGGGGGGACCTGGAGAGTGTGGGTGACAGAAAGACCTTAAAGGCAACAAGTGAAAGGCTGATCCCGAAGCCTTTGCACAGAACTGGGCTCTGGGTTTGGAGTGGTCTGGGCTGAACAGAGAGAGAAAACCCATACAACTTAAGTTAGGTAACTATAAATCAAACCGAAGTGGGATGAATAAAATGAAATGGTAAATGTGTTTCAAATCCTTTCACAAATGCTAAGGGTGGTTTTCAATAAGATCACCATAAAATAGGATAATTTAATGGCCCCACACTCCTATTCAAAACTTTCCATACGTTGTTATGACACAAAGACATATACAAATTGTCCCCAAAAGTATTGACCGGCTGCAGCAGAAGGCAGGGCGTCAGGAACAGCTTCTGCAGTGTCAGTCTATATTTCTATAACAAATGTAGATGCACACCATTTTATGCAAGTGCCAACATCGATTAGAACATGATAAAACAAAAAAAGAGAACATCTATAATGTTTTGCATGGAAGGAATGAAACCAGCAGTTAAAGAGAATTACATTACACCATCTGCTTTCAATGAAAGTGTTGAAGAATGTATACACTCTCTGAGAGACAGAATTATATTTAGAGAGTACAAAGTTCTAAGCACAAGGCTTTTGTCCACAACTAAATAACACAGCTGGTTCAAGTTCATGACACAAGAGAACTAATCACTCTGCCATCATTGATAGCTACTACTGTATTTCAACCTGGTTGTATGTTCATGGAAACATCTGAAGCTACTTGGATCTAACCAATCATATGTACATTGAGGTCCTTTGAATTCACCTTTTGCCAATCTCATCTTCCCATTCTGACCAAGTTTACATTTTGGTGTGTAAAGGTTCCTTCTGGATTGAAAGACTTGTTGGCTGACTATCTATCATATATATATACCTTCATAGGACAAAATAATCTGACATACACCTTCTGACAATACCTGGAAGTTTTCAGAGGTTAGACTATATATTTGAGAACTCTTTCTAAGATCTTTTGTTATGCCATGGCATACTGGATTTTGGGTTATTGAGCTACTTAATATTTATTACTGTTAGACACTGATTTGTGTCTATTAATACATTCTTTGGTGATTTTGTAACTTTTTTATATTATCTTGCCTTTTACTGAATCATTGCCACAATTGCTTTGTGTCGTTGGGGTGTGCAACTTTTTCTCACTTTTTTTCCAACCAGTATTATTAATAGGGTTTCACTTAAGAAAATAAAAGTCAGTCAAGCGTTTCAGTACCATGCTTGAAATGGAATGATACAGCAGCCCATTAGTTCTACCAATCTATAGGAAGAAGACCAAACAATTCTAACTCAAACATACCATCCAACCCCCCACCCATTTCCAATCCTAAATCTACTGTGACAACCTTAAAATAGAGTTTCAGGATAATTATTCGCAACCCATCTGGGCCCTACAAAAATACTAGAGGAAATGTCTACAGACACTAAAACTAGCACACCAAGGCCTTCTATTAACTCACAAGAAAAGAAGTATAGTATTCAGAGGCATGGTGTCAAGGTGTTAGACCTGTCAGCCTTAGGGTTCTCCTCCCCTGCTTATCTCCTGGTTTTTGCAGATATTTGTGTTGGTCTTAGGAGTCTGAGCACTTTACTGCTGCTGAGCAGTGCTAAAGTACATGCATCTACCCTAAATGTGGTGAAATTGGTGTATACACAATTGACATATTTAATTTACTTGTAAGTCCTTTGTAACGTGGTATTCCATATACCCAGGGCCTGTAAATGAAATGCTACTACTGGGCCTGCAGCACTGATTGTGCCACCCACACAAGTAACCTTTCAAACCTGAGGCTTGCCATTGCAAGACCTGTGTGTGCAGTTTATTGCCACTTCGTCTTTGCATTTAAAAACCTTTGCCAAGCATTAAACTCCCATTTTATTACATATAAGTCACCCCTAAGGTAGGTCCTAGGTAGCCCATAGGGCAGTGTGACTAAAATGTAGGACAATGTACTTTTAAGTCTTGCATATCCTGGTAGTGAGAAGCACCAAAATTAATTTTCTCTACTGTGTGGCCTACTCCACTAGTAGATTAACTTTGGCAATTCCTTAATACACTTTTAATCTGTAATTCCTGATTAGAAGGGAGTAGCTGGTTCATGTTTGATATATTTGGAATGGTAATGATAAATCCTTTTTACTGATAAAGTCAAATTTACCATTACTATTTTAGGAATGGCCCTTATAGAAAGGGGCCATTTCTCTGTTCTATGTACCTGCAGCATGTCTTCAATACAAGGCTGGGGTGGGTGACAGCTTCACTTTTGGCATTCCCTCTAGACAGCCACAAACCCAGAAGGTTATGTGTGTCTGAGCACTCGTCTGTATTCTGATGGCTCTTTATGGGCAGGAAGGGAGGGAGGAGCTGACACTTGTAACTGATTAGGTAGTGTCTGTCCCCACACAAAGGTCTGATTACCCCCAACTGATAGTTTGGGGCCAGGGCTGGGAAGAAAAGGCATGTGTGCACTTCAAAGACCCTTCATTGACGTCACACCCACTTCAAAGGCACAACTGGGTATAACTACTGGGGCTCTGAACCTACCAAGTCAGTACATGACTGGACCTGTGAAGAACTCTGCCAGGAAGCAGGACTGCAGTGCTTCTACAAGAACTGCTACTCTGTGGGAGTGCTGCCATGGAAGAACCTCGTTTCTGATCTACTGTGCTACCTGTTGCCTGCTGCTGCAGCCCTCTACCTTGCTGAGGAAAAGGTCTGGGCCAATCTCACTTGAACCCAGAGTGACTCCGAGGACTTGCTGGCTAGCTCCCTGTTCTGAACCCTCAGGGCCATCAAACACTGCGATCCGTGAGTCCTGTCTTTCCAAGTGGTGCGTATTCAGTCCTGGGCCCTTGGAAGTGCCTTTTGTCTTTGCTGATCCAGCAGAACTCATGCATCGAGAACTTTGCAGCAATCAGGACCAAATAATTTTCCCTACAACACCAACGGCATTGCTTCGACAGACTGCGTGGCTAGATGACGAAGGACTGCACGGCTCGACAACCACGCATTGCCTTTATCGCCAAGGGGTTCGCCGACGAAGTCTCACTAACTGCGCGGAGCGGAACTCACATATTGCCTCCATCCATGGGATCGACGATGACATGGCGACTCCTCGCAACAAGTTCCTTCTGCTACTTAGTTTGGAGGGTTCATATTTACTAGTCCCACTCGAAAGTCCAATACTTTCCCTACTGATGCTTACAACTGGCCAGCTGCCCTGATAATCATACCGGTGCACTCCTGCAACCTCGGACCAGGGTTTGGGACCAGTGCCGTAGTCCCCGGAGCTGGGATTGCCGTGGCGCATGATAGTCCTGCAGGCTATTGGGAGCACCCGAGCTGGGCTTGTGGAGCTCACCACTGGCTGAAGTGACGTGGCAGGCAGCGCTCCCTGGGGCCGCAAATGAAGGCCCCCGTTCCTTCTCCTGATGTGGATGGGCGACCCATACTAAGATAGGGCCATTGGGAGTGGCGGTCAGCTCCTCCTTTCGGACTTGAATACAGGTGGGACCACCGGAGGGGAGCAGACCGCATTGCAGTGGCTCCCATGTTTCGGAGCCTGCCCACCCAACTGCCGTGCTATCTGGGCCCACCTTGAATAAAATCGGCCATACAGACTCAGCCAATGGGATGTGGCGGTCGGCTCCTCCCCCCTGATGCTATGGACTGGCTAGACCGCCAGCGGAGAGCAGACTACGCCACGGGACTCCTGTGCTTTGGGCCAGCCCGCCCAGCTCCTGCCCTGTGTGGGCCCGCTTGGGGTCAGCGATGCCTTGGAGGTGCCCCAGAGGTGGCTGAAGCCTGCTTTCGACCTAGTGTGAGGGCTGGTACAAGGACAGGTGGCATGGGAGGTACTGGGGCTCCAGGGGGACTGCATCGCCAGGCCCAGATGTTGTGATGCGGAGCTTTTGGGGTCCTCCCGGCACCCTACATGGGAGAAATGACAGTACACAGAAGAAAACAAGTTCTTAATCAACTCGTATGCCTGGGCACAAGTATATGCTGACTCTCAGCAAGAAATTTCAAAAAACAGTTTTTGTCATCTTCATTTCAAAGTTTTCCTTTTATTTGTAATCCATAGTTCATAACGACATCCTTAATGTTAATTCACATTTAATGTCTTAGTTCGACAAGATTATCCATATGGTATCATTCATTTAATTCCCAAATCTCTGGCCTCCCATGGCCTCCCAATGCATTTCGGCGCAAGCCAGCGCCTTTGTCAAGGGATCTGCAAATTCAAATGGCGGTAATTAGTACTACGTCGTGTGTAGCCAACAAAACTACATGCACAATGTGCTTACAAGCGAATAATTCAAGAAAACAACATGAATAGCAATAGGCTGAATATCAAGTGTTCCAGTTTCTGCGCGCGCTAAATACAAGATAAAATATAAAATGAGAGTGGCTATAAATCCTGTCGCTTAAATGAAACGGGGTGCTGGGCATTTTAAACTAAAGGTGAAATGCTTAAGGGGTAAACCACGGTTAACAGGAAACTAAAGCCAGAAGGATAAATAGCAAGTCTAATAGTGCCTGCTGCACATGTGTCTGAATGCGGGTTGATACACCCGCTCGGAACTACGTCTAAATGGCATGCTGTCGTGCTGAGGGACACCACCCTCTAACTAACTGTAAAACGAACTGCGCTTACCAGGTCAGAATGCGAGGACGCCGCTATCAGGGATCTGCTACACTCCGGTGCAAACTTCACGGAGTGGCGGAAATGGTATAAAGGAAGAGGGTAGGAGGGGCTTGTATCTGCGCGAAACGCTAAGGATTGTGGTACTTGTATGTTAATAAATACAATGTATAATACAATAAATCAAAGTGCATCATGCGTAAAACATATAAAGCATAACATCAAAATGTTTACAGGTAACAAAGGAATTCCACCCTTTCATTGAGGCCAAACGGTTTCAGTGTTTTAAGACGATAAATCCAGTGGTTCTCTCTCTTTAAGAGTTGTGTTTTGTTATTAGTGCCTTCATGCTTATCCACTATTTCCAAAATCCGAGCTCTAAGTTCAGTAATGTCATGTCCAGCTTCCATGAAATGTGTGGCTACGGTGGATTTGAGCGTTTTTGTGCGAATATTACTTTTATGCTCGGTGAGCCGGATTTTCAATTTGCGCTCTGTGTGACCAACGTAATGCAATTGACAAGGACAGCTCAATATGTAGATTACGTTCATCGAATCACATGTGGCATTTACTTGCAAGTTGATGGTTTCTTTAAACTCTGGTGGTGATAGCTTACTGCCTTTCATAATGTTCCCACAGTTGTGAAGTTCATGCAAGGTAATGTTCCTTTCCATATTGAGTATGGATTGATCTGAGATCTAGATTTCAAAAGCTGTCCCATGTTTTTTGAACGTGTATGCGCAAACAATGGTTCCTGCTCAAATGCTCCCTTGAAATCTGGTTCTATCCTTAATATCGACCAGTGTTTTTTTATAATGTTTTTGAAAGCATGACTAGCTGTAGAAAATTTACTCACACATGTTATGCGTTGCTCATTGGAGGCTGGTTTATTGATGAACAGAGACTCTCTGGACATGTTTTGTATTCTTTGAGTGGCTTCATTCAAAATCGATGGTGGGTAGCCTCTTTTCTGGAATCGTGTGGACATTTCAATCATTTGAATTTCTGCTTTTTGCGGTTCCGAGACAACTCGTTTCACCCTCATGAGCTGTGACAATGGCAAATGTCTTTTTAGGGATGGAGGATGAAAACTGTTATAACTTAATAGGTTATTCCGGTCTGTATTTTTTCTGTATAGAGTAGTATCAAAATTAAACTCTCCTCGGATGACATTTACATCTAGAAAATTAATCATTTTTCCTTGGATATCCCAGGTGAACTGAATGCGTTCATCTATCAAATTCAGTTTCAAAATTTCTGATGTTAAGGTTTCTTTAGCACCTTCCCAAACAATAAAAATGTCATCAATGAAACGGACGTAGAGTTTAATGTGTTCTTTCCATGTCTTTTTCCACTGCAGACCCATAGTGTCTACAATTAAGAGTGTTCATGAACCCGTGGGGAAGTTCCTCGACAAGTATCTTCAACCGTTTGCAGTGGAAGCCCAGTCCTAATTAAAGATACCACAGACTTTTTGAAAAAATTGGCTACTGTCAAAATCACCAAAGAACAATCTATTTACATGGCGACTATAGACGTCAAAGCATTATATACGTCCATACCTCATCTATCAGGCATAGAGGCAGTGGAAAAAGTGTTGCTACACAGTAGCTATGAAGACACAATGAAAGTCTTTCTGATGGAACTTTTAGAGTTTACTCTAATGCATAGCTACTTTAAACAGGGAGAACAGTGGTATATCCAAAAGAGTGGTACATCCATGGGCAATTCGGCTGCTCCGACCTATGCTAATATCTTTATGAGGAATTACGAGGAAACGAACATTTTGAGTCAAAAGACATGGAAAGAACACATTAAACTCTACGTCCGTTTCATTGATGACATTTTTATTGTTTGGGAAGGTGCTAAAGAAACCTTAACATCAGAAATTTTGAAACTGAATTTGATAGATGAACGCATTCAGTTCACCTGGGATATCCAAGGAAAAATGATTAATTTTCTAGATGTAAATGTCATCCGAGGAGAGTTTAATTTTGATACTACTCTTTACAGAAAAAATACAGACCGGAATAACCTATTAAGTTATAACAGTTTTCATCCTCCATCCCTAAAAAGACATTTGCCATTGTCACAGCTCATGAGGGTGAAACGAGTTGTCTCGGAACCGCAAAAAGCAGAAATTCAAATGATTGAAATGTCCACACGATTCCAGAAAAGAGGCTACCCACCATCGATTTTGAATGAAGCCACTCAAAGAATACAAAACATGTCCAGAGAGTCTCTGTTCATCAATAAACCAGCCTCCAATGAGCAACGCATAACATGTGTGAGTAAATTTTCTACAGCTAGTCATGCTTTCAAAAACATTATAAAAAAACACTGGTCGATATTAAGGATAGAACCAGATTTCAAGGGAGCATTTGAGCAGGAACCATTGTTTGCGCATACACGTTCAAAAAACATGGGACAACTTTTGAAATCTAGATCTCAGATCAATCCATACTCAATATGGAAAGGAACATTACCTTGCATGAACTGTCACAACTGTGGGAACATTATGAAAGGCAGTAAGCTATCACCACCAGAGTTTAAAGAAACCATCAACTTGCAAGTAAATGCCACATGTGATTCGATGAACGTAATCTACATATTGAGCTGTCCTTGTCAATTGCATTACGTTGGTCACACAGAGCGCAAATTGAAAATCCGGCTCACCGAGCATAAAAGTAATATTCGCACAAAAACGCTCAAATCCACCGTAGCCACACATTTCATGGAAGCTGGACATGACATTACTGAACTTAGAGCTCGGATTTTGGAAATAGTGGATAAGCATGAAGGCACTAATAACAAAACACAACTCTTAAAGAGAGAGAACTACTGGATTTATCGTCTTAAAACACTGAAACCGTTTGGCCTCAATGAAAGGGTGGAATTCCTTTGTTACCTGTAAACATTTTGATGTTATGCTTTATATGTTTTACGCATGATGCACTTTGATTTATTGTATTATACATTGTATTTATTAACATACAAGTACCACAATCCTTAGCGTTTCGCGCAGATACAAGCCCCTCCTACCCTCTTCCTTTATACCATTTCCGCCACTCCGTGAAGTTTGCACCGGAGTGTAGCAGATCCCTGATAGCGGCGTCCTCGCATTCTGACCTGGTAAGCGCAGTTCGTTTTACAGTTAGTTAGAGGGTGGTGTCCCTCAGCACGACAGCATGCCATTTAGACGTAGTTCCGAGCGGGTGTATCAACCCGCATTCAGATCGCCGTGCCCCCTACACATGTGCAGCAGGCACTATTAGACTTGCTATTTATCCTTCTGGCTTTAGTTTCCTGTTAACCGTGGTTTACCCCTTAAGCATTTCACCTTTAGTTTAAAATGCCCAGCACCCCGTTTCATTTAAGCGACAGGATTTATAGCCACTCTCATTTTATATTTTATCTTGTATTTAGCGCGCGCAGAAACTGGAACACTTGATATTCAGCCTATTGCTATTCATGTTGTTTTCTTGAATTATTCGCTTGTAAGCACATTGTGCATGTAGTTTTGTTGGCTACACACGACGTAGTACTAATTACCGCCATTTGAATTTGCAGATCCCTTGACAAAGGCGCTGGCTTGCGCCGAAATGCATTGGGAGGCCATGGGAGGCCAGAGATTTGGGAATTAAATGAATGATACCATATGGATAATCTTGTCGAACTAAGACATTAAATGTGAATTAACATTAAGGATGTCGTTATGAACTATGGATTACAAATAAAAGGAAAACTTTGAAATGAAGATGACAAAAACTGTTTTTTGAAATTTCTTGCTGAGAGTCAGCATATACTTGTGCCCAGGCATACGAGTTGATTAAGAACTTGTTTTCTTCTGTTTACTATATTCCACAACCTGGAGTAGAGGGTGTCCCTGGAGCACAGTCATCGTTTTATAAATTCTACAGTAACTTGCAGTGCTCGAATCATTTAATTTTTTAATTTTTAGAAATGACAGTACAGTCACAGGGGAACACTATGGAAGATTATACTACACCAGCATCCTCCTCATAGTGGCAGACGAGGCCGGAGGGTGCCCGGGGGGCCCGGTGCCAAACTTGCCCACTGAAGAACCCTCACAAGCGGAGATCCTTGCTGCCATCCAGGGCTCCTGCATGGTGTTAGAAGGTAAAATTTAAACTGTGGCACTCAAGGTGAACCTCTGCACGGGTCTCTGAATGGTGTCGGACAAGATTTGGGCCGCCGAGGGGTGCATTACTGAATTTCAATCAGAGGTGGCTTAGCTCAGGAAGCAAGTGGCTAAAATCACATCCAAAACCGGAGTCCTGGAGGTGCGAGTGAAGGATGCGGAGGGGAGGTCCCACTGCATCAATGCCCACCTCTTGGGGTTCCCGAAGTGAGCCAAGGAGGTCGCGGCGGAGAGTTTTGTTGCATGATGGGTCCAGAACACGCTGAAGCAAACTTTGTAATGAAGAGGGCGCAACGGGCAGTGGTGGCTGCCCCCCGGCCGGGGGCTCAGGCACGGGCCATTATAGCACGTATCTTGAACTATACGGATAGAGACTGTAACCTAAGTGCTGCTGGGGAGACAGATAATGCGCACTTCGTGAATCACAAGATTTCTGTCTAGCCGGACTACACTTTCAAAATACAGGTGACTCAGAAAAGTTTTTGGGAGGTTAAAAGTAAGATGAGATCCATGGGCTTCAGGTAAAGGCTTCTGTATCCTGCCAGACTTAGGATGATTTTAGAGGGCAAGTCCCATTTCTTCAACATGCCGGAGGACGTCTGGAGGTGGCTGGAGAGGTGGGATAAGGTCCCACGAGATTAAGCAGGCCCTTGGCGAACTGGATCTCTTAATGAATGAGGGTCATGCAGCCCAAACTGGATGATCGTGCAAAGAGCCTTTGTCTGGTGAGACAATGACCCCCTGCAGTAAGAGTTCTTTGAGGATTATTATTCAGGGGGATGGTACTATAGCAATGGCTTCCCCTGAGAGTGCATCGAGAACGAAGGGAGGCCTACCCACCCCTGTGGCTGCCTTGGTGCTTAGTGACTCTGCTACCTGATTGGGGATTCTGTATTGCTTTATATTTACTTCACTTTTCTCTGTCTAGGTGTGTAGACATCCTGCCGGGGGTGCGGATGAGACTGTATCTGACCACTACTTGTGTTGCATGCTGGTTTCCTCTGTGATGTGTCAATTGGTATAGCATTGTACTGTGTTCAGGGTTTCGGGGACTCATTTCCACGAGTAGTGGTAGGCCATGGTTGTGAATGGAGGGGTTAGGCTGCAGTGCCTGACATCATAGCTATGGATGGATGAGCAGTATGGTTTATGGTTGTTTTACTGTTTATACAGGGTGGGAGTTATGGGCTTGTTGGATTGATTTGCACTGCGTTTCTTGTGGACCGTGCGCTTACAGTTGCAGTTTGAATGAGGTGCCAAGTTGCTAGGTATCTTTGGGTAGGTGTCACGGCTGCTATTCCTCAGGGTCGGAACGATGCTCAAATGGGGTCCACCTCCAGACGTCCCTGCACTCTGACTATCTAAAACCTCCAGAGTGCAAAGGCAGTCAGGCGAGGGAAAAGGTAGGGATAGGAACAGCAGGGATAGGGCCCTGAAATGACAAAAGGGAACACGTTAACCCACCACTCACTACCTTCCTTGTTTGAACTCATAAGGCCTTTTAAAGACCCTCACCTGATAATGCTCAGGAGGCCACCCTTCCCTCTGCTAAATTCCTTCTCTGGCTGAGGAAAACGAAAGAACAATTAGGACACCCCTACAACCTCTATGTGTCATGTGTGTAGTTCACCATTCCTCACAACCCACATTCACTCACCAGGTGCCAGGAGAAGGGTGCTGAAAAGGTATTCTTGATATAGACCAACCTCTCTCCAAGTTCCAGATCAGTCGTTAAAGTCAGCAAACCACTGTTCCTCATAAATGATAGGAAAAATCAAACTTAAATGTAGCCAGCCGGCTTTTCCTGCGTGAAAGGAATAAACAGCGCAAGAACAAGTACAAACAACAGGAGGGTGAAATCCGGGCGTCTCCTGTAGGATGTTCTCAATCGAGAGTACAGTAAATAATCTCGGTGTAAAGTGGAGGGGGAAATCCAAGCGTCTCCACCAAACACCCAAAAGAAAAAACGGAAAAACTAACAAAAGCGCGGAGGGTGAAAACCAGCGTCTCACGCGCCTACTACGAAACACAACACCAGCCGGTGTCTACAACGCGGTGTTTTGGCCGCGTCCCATGAGAGGAATGGAGGGGGCAATCCGGACGTCTCCAGAATCTCTCACCCTTCAAGCTAAGGCGTTACCGCAAGGACGCGGAGGGGGAAATCCAAGCGTCTCACACGCCTCGCGGGAAAACAACTAGACAGTACCAGCCGGTTACTGTCATCAAACGCCACAGCACAAACTTGCTCCACAGCCACAGAGCAACACACTCCCCCAGCAGCTCCGCGGGGACAGGGCGTCCGCGAACAACAGAGTTCATTGGACAAATCACGAGCACCAATTACAGGCACCCATAGACCTTTATGCCTTCTGAAGCCGTCCCACAATCATGCAAGGCATTCTGGGAGATGTAGTCTATCCTCTAGGCAGGCACCCTAGTCAGACCCTGACAGTAGGCTTTATGGGATGAGATCTGCAGGCGGAGATGTAGCCAGGCTATGGGAGTGGAGCTACATTGCCTGGTGTCTGTATGTAGAAATATTATCACTTGGAATTTCAGCGGATTTAAGGGCTACTCTAAGAGTTATAGAGTGCACTCGTTTCTTAGGTGTAATAAGGTGCAGATAGCCTGCCTTCAGGAAACCCATCTTATGAGTAGTGAACCTCAAAAGCTAGGGAAGAAGTGGAGTGGGCAGCTCTTTCGGCAACTTACTCTGCATATGCCGGTGGCCATTTGGCTAGCTACCCTTTAATAACACATACAGTGAGTTGGACGTTGAGGGGTGGTACCTGCTGCTTCATGGTAAACTAGATGGTAAGGCCATCACGATTCTGAACACTTACACCCCTAATGTACATGATAGAAACTCCTGTGAGGGGATGCAGGACTTGTTAGAGGGCAGTATGGGTTTCACAGTGATTTGGGTGGGAAACTTCAATTGTGTCCTGGATGGCAAAAGGGATTGGCACCTGCTGATGCAAGGGACTAAGCCACTGCTGACTTAGTCCACTCACCTCGGTTATGCAAAATCTAGGTTTTCCCGATGGGTGGTGCATGCTGCACTCTGGATGCCTGAAGTGCACTTGCCACTCATTGATGCACAACACTTATAGCCACCTGGACCGCCTACTGGTGGCTGGAGTGGACCCGGCGTGATTGCACGCAGAAATTCATCTAGGGCGGTTCCTCTCTGACCACGTGCAGGTGCTGCTCCGATTGCCGCGGGGCGGTGATCTCTACCTGGCTCGGAGTTGGTGCATGCCTCCTGAGCCCCTGACTGATGTGGTCTGTAGTGAATCGCTAGGAATCAAGCGCACTGATTATTTAGTGACTAATTGGGAGACCGCTAGAGCCAGTCCAGAGGCAGACATTAAGGTACAGGAGGTGGGCTCTATGGAGGTGCACGCCAAGGTGATGCAGGCTCCGCTGCCTTCAGGGCCTCAGAGATTCCCTGGAAAAATGTACTTTCAAGGCGTACACCCAATGTTTGCACTGGGAGGGGGATGCACCCAGTATAGTTCTAGCTTGGATCCTCAAGCGAGAATTAGAGACCTCCCCTATTCTGCATCTTTGCACCCTTGATGGTAGCCTGGCGGTGCGTCGGCAGGACATCCTGCATACCATTGGGGTGCATTTCCGAACTGTGTATCATGCTAGTGTGGTTGGTCGTCTGGGGGTGAAAGAGGAGTTTCTTGCAGGGAGGGTTTACCACGCCTGGTGCACAATTGTGTGTGTGAGTTGGTTGGGGTGCTAAACTTGGAAGAGCTGGGAGTGGCCCTTGGTGACCTATTCCTCTGAGTTTAAAAATAAGGTGCTAGAAGCTCAAAGGGAGCCGATCCTCCTGCCCACTATGCTCTAAATTGTTGGCAACGACGCTGGGAGGGTTCATTCGGAGACTGGTGCCCGAAGATCAGTCGGTGGGGAGGGGCTCCATGCAGGGCTGCTTTTTTTTGCAGCTCCCTTTCGATATCGCCATTGGACCTTTTGGCATTATTGCTATGCAAGGAGCTGGAACCCTGGGGCATTCGGGTGATAGCTCCAATCATGTCATCTTGCTATATGCGGATGATGCGCTAATTTACGTTCATTCCCCCCAGAGGAGCGGTGCCGATTCTGATGAGGCTACTAGCCGACTTTGGTGAGGCAGGGGCGGCATAAGGCATGTGCAAGCTGTGCACCTGCACAGGGCCACCAAACCCCAGGGGCCACCATACCAATATATATCCTTAATATAATAATCCTCTGAGGATAGATGCATATTTGCGTGGTGGCCCCTGGCAGGGATTTGGCGGCCTCTGGCTCTGTTCCACTTCCAAACACCCTCATCCCCCCCCTCTTCCCTGGCTTCCGCGCTCCGCCCAGCTCGGTCCCCCTCTTCCAGGGCCCACTACCTACGCTCCCTGCCCAGGGCCGCCATGAGCCTAGAGCCACCCCTGGGTGAGGTTTCCGCGTCTCAAGGTTAATGTCCGGAAGACGCTGTTATTTCCTCTAAGGAGGCTAGTGGAAACCCCTCTTGCCCAACATTCAGATCTGGGGATTCCCTGGGAGATAGATAGATTCTGATACCTGGGCATAATGGTTACACACACACAAGCCGCTCACAGGTACCTGTACATGAACAGGGTCCTAGAGAGCGTCTCAGAATCGATTGAGTTTTGGAATAAATTGACCCTGTCACGGATGGGCAGGGCGGCGGTAGCCAAAATGGTTTTTCTTCCACACTCTTTCTATTTAGTATAGAATCCACTTTTCCTGCTTGGGCCACAAATCTTCCACAAATTGAATAGCCTGATTTCATTGGTCTTGGCCGGACGGTATTGCAGGGTGACTCTGTCGGTCCTTAAAAGGGACATGGAGGATGGGGACCTGGCTCTCCTGGACATGCAGTTCTATTACTTTGTGGCATGTCTGCAGCACGCTGCTCGGTGGCTGGCAGAGCCTGACAATTGAGAAGAGAAACAATTTGAGACATGCTTGGGGATGACAGATTGGCACGCTTATAGATGTGATGGGTTCGATTGGAGCATTCAGTCCCATATCTGGTATGGCACACTGCTGCTATGTGGGAAACAGTGGTTAAGAAGGTACTTTGTAGAGCTCCTTTTGATAGGGAACTGTGTCTCTGGGTTCTTGCACTGTGATGGGCAATTGATTCAGATATGTTTGTGTATCAGTGGAATGCGGGGGGCTGTTGGTTGGCAGGAGACTTGTATCCAGGTGAGGTTTTTCTTACCTTCCCAGATGCACAGGACACTTTTAGCATAGTGCCCGGTCACTTCCTGCACTACGTTAAACTGGAAAGCACAGTGAGGGGGGTGTGGAACGGCTTCCCGGTGGCACTGCAGCCCTCCCAAGTATTAGGTGGCCTGCTTCGCTGGGGGAGGGACAACACCTGATCACTCTCTTTTATAAAGCTCTCAAGGGGGACATGATCCAACCTCCATATAAGGCTTGGTGGGCTTAAGAGAGGGAGCTGGGAGAACCCATTGTGGATGCAGATTGGGTGCGTGACTGTGAACTGGTGAGGACTGTGTCCTGTAATAACATGTTTGAAATGCTACACTTTAACTATCTGCATCACATGTATGTGACTCCTTTTAGAATCAATAAGATAGATCCCACTAGGGCGTCGAGGTGTGCACAGTGTGGGGCGGTGAGTGTCACCTTTTTACATCTTGCCTGGGCCTGCGCTACAGTTCAAGCATTCTATAGGGAAGTAGTGCCCAAGATGGAGGCTGCCACTGGCATTGTGATCCGCCTCACCCCCGGGACCTGCCTGTTGGGTGTGGTGGCGTGGCCTAAGGGGTGAAAGATTCCATCCAATCTTTCCCAGCTTGCACTCTTTTTGGCTAAACGGCCGGTGGCCATTGGATGGTTGGGATCCAGAGCACCGCAGGCATCCTTCTGTCTTTGTGATCTTCTCGAGTGGGGGGTGGCGGAAGAGATTGTGGAAAATGTGATGGCTTGGGGGCTTCTCTTTGCTAGATTTTATGGTGATGAGGAATCAGACCTGGGTTCTGGCTCGGAAGATGAGGTGTGACGTCTGCATGATGTGTGTTGCTATGTGCCGGTGATATGACAGCGAAGTGTGGCAATGATTGATTTCCTTAAATGGGACTAGCTTGGAGGCTTGGACTATGTTTTATTGTATTCCCTATTATGTACAATCCTGCTATGCTATTTTGTGATGCTTGAAGACGCTCATGATTGGCAACTATTGCAATATTTTAATGGGACATACAGCACTTGTATTTGAGACCTTTGCACTGTTTGTTATGTTGTTCTTATGCTTTAGTCTTTCTTTTTCATTATGTTTTTTTTCTCTTTCTTGTTATGTGAAAAACTAATAAAACAAAGTTTAAAAAAAGTTCTTGAGGTTGTAGTAGTGTTATTTTTTTAACTTGTCATTTTTATTTTTGTTTGTATGGGGTTATAATGGTTGGTTTTAATACTTGTAAATGTATTACTCTGGAGTTGTAGTAAAGTCAACAATATAAGATAGACAAAGTGCCCCGATTGCCCTGTATGGAGCAGGAGTTTGGGGATACTCAAATGTGCGAACTATTCAGCGTAAAGAGAATCGTTGTTTTCGCTGTCTTTTGAATCTTCCTCCCTGCTTATTTCACCTTTATTTGCCATGAGGAGCTCGGTCTTCAGTATATAGCAGGTTTCATTAAACTAGCTCCATTATTACTTTGGCTCTGAGTTGACCCAATCCTCTTGTCATGTTTAATCAATCTGTTATTATGGATTGTCTAAACTGCAAAGAGGGTCTTAAAATCCCCTGGTTGTCCTATATTAAGGAAGCGTTTGAGATCCTGGGGAAATCTGATCTGTTTAAGGACCCAGTCACTATTCATAAACCAGACAGATACAATGTAAAACCTTTTGTTAGGCTTTATGTTGCTATTCAGTCATGTCTGAGAACCGAACGTTATTTACTGAAAGTTGTTGGGTGTTGGGATAGGTCAATTCTCAATCTCTTTCAGACGGTCTATTTCGTTCTCAAATCTTCCCATTGGGTCAAAATGATTCTTCTAAATTAAAAATATGTGTCTGTCCCTGTGATGGGCTCTTTGACCAGACACTCTTGCACTTTGTATTCTTTTGTAACTTCTATTGTATATATTCGAAATGTTTCTAAATTCTTTCATTTAGAATATTTAATTTTGTTCAGGGTCGACCAGCTGAGTGCTTTTTACAGCTACTATAGGAGTATGACGTTTGCTTTGCAGTGAACTCCTTTTTAAGATCTGCCTTGAAATGCCGCAAGTATTTGCCATTTTAACTTTAGTTCATTAATTTATGGTCTTTTTTTAACGTTTTAGCTTTATGATGTATGTGTGGGTATGTTTACTTTTATGAATACATTTCCTAATCGAATAAAGTATTGTTGACTTAATAATGTTATTGTATGTGTTTATTTTGTTGTTTTAATATGTTGTATTCATTTTGTATATGCTTATTTTATCATTGTATTCGTTTATATGTTCTGCTTATTCTTTAAATGTGTTTTAAAGTTATATATATTCATTTTTGGATTTTATTAATGTATTTTCTATATTATATTCATTTGTGATGTTAACATATATTTTTAAAGATAATATATTGTTAAATATTTTAACTTCTGTATACATACCTACATAATGATATTTTGGTCCACTATATTTTTGTAGTAAATATGTTTGTAATTCACATTGTAAGTTTGTAAGGCAGAGCTCTTGAGGCGGAAAGCCGAGAGCAGGAACAATTTTAAAGATTACTTTTAAAACTTGTTGATTGTAATAACGTGTATTCTTTTTAAAAAAACGCTATTTACCTCTTGGCTCACCACGTGATTCCCTCCCCGCACAGCCGAGTCAGGCGCTGCAGCGGGTCGCAGGAGAATCGCCGGGACCCCCGGGCTACGCCCACTGACACAGGCCACGCCCCCCTTCACTACTTAGAGCGCGCCTTCCCGCCAGCGCTTGTTTGTAAGGCAGAGCTCTTGAGGCGGAAAGCCGAGAGCAGGAACAATTTTAAAGATTACTTTTAAAACTTGTTGATTGTAATAACGTGTATTCTTTTTAAAAAAACGCTATTTACCTCTTGGCTCACCACGTGATTCCCTCCCCGCGCAGCCGAGTCAGGCGCTGCAGCGGGTCGCAGGAGAATCGCTGGGACCCCCGGGCTACGCCCACTGACACAGGCCACGCCCCCCTTCACTACTTAGAGCGCGCCTTCCCGCCAGCGCTTGTTTGTAAGGCAGAGCTCTTGAGGCGGAAAGCCGAGAGCAGGAACAATTTTAAAGATTACTTTTAAAACTTGTTGATTGTAATAACGTGTATTCTGTTTTAAAAAACGCTATTTACCTCTTGGCTCACCACGTGATTCCCTCCCCGCGCAGCCGAGTCAGGCGCTGCAGCGGGTCGCAGGAGAATCGCCGGGACCCCCGGGCTACGCCCACTGACACAGGCCACGCCCCCCTTCACTACTTAGAGCGCGCCTTCCCGCCAGCGCTTGTTTGTAAGGCAGAGCTCTTGAGGCGGAAAGCCGAGAGCAGGAACAATTTTAAAGATTACTTTTAAAACTTGTTGATTGTAATAACGTGTATTCTTTTTAAAAAAACGCTATTTACTTCTTGGCTCACCACGTGATTCCCTCCCCGCGCAGCCGAGTCAGGCGCTGCAGCGGGTCGCAGGAGAATCGCCGGGACCCCCGGGCTACGCCCACTGACACAGGCCACGCCCCCCTTCACTACTTAGAGCGCGCCTTCCCGCCAGCGCTTGTTTGTAAGGCAGAGCTCTTGAGGCGGAAAGCCGAGAGCAGGAACAATTTTAAAGATTACTTTTAAAACTTGTTGATTGTAATAACGTGTATTCTTTTTAAAAAAACGCTATTTACCTCTTGGCTCACCACGTGATTCCCACCCCGCGCAGCCGAATCAGGCGCTGCAGCGGGTCGCAGGAGAATCGCCGGGACCCCCGGGCTACGCCCACTGACACAGGCCACACCCCCCCTCTTCTGATATATAAGAATGTGTTGGTTTCGGAGGCGCAGCGGACGGGCGCAGCGGGCGCGCCGGCGGTGCGCCGAAGGCGCGCCAAAGGCAAGCCCGTCTGCGCCCGTCCGCGACCACACAGGACCAGGGGCCACTACCCCTGGCTCCCACATAAACCAGGGCAAGACGTACAGCGCGGCAGCCATCCACATCATAGGAAGTACAACTGCTGCTCACTGTACTCACATCTATGCACCATCGGAGCTCCCCTCTCGCTGCCCTGGCTGCAAACACTCCGCCGGCCGCTCCACAGAAATACTGTATGTATGTACTAAACTGTCGATCCTTGCCGAAGCACAGCACACAAATTGCCTTGCTGCTTGAGGAGCACAAGCCAGATGCTATCTTTTTAACAGAGACATGGCTCACGTCCCAATCCGACCCAGACATAGTCTCAGCCTTACCCGCTGGTTTTCAAATCCTTAGATTGGACCGGCCAGAGGGGAGAGGAGGAGGTCTGGCTATAATACTAAAAGACCAGTATCGCTGTCGGATCACAGCTGAAACCATTCCTGAGTGCGAGAGTCTTGAATTTAGCATTGATTTTAATGCGAACAGTACCTTCTCCGGCACTCTGATATACCGCCCTCCGGAGCCCGCCAAACTGTTCCATAGGTCTCTTCCAGAAATCTTAGCCAAACGACTCATGACCTCCGCTAACTACACGGTCTTAGGGGACCTTAATTTCCATTTCAATTCCCCTTTAGATCACATTGCTACGGAACTAATTGATGACCCAGGAGCTCTTCAATTAACCCAGCTGGTCACAGCCCCTACTCATGAGAGGGGCAACCTACTTGATCCTATCTTTAGCAATTGCACCGACCTGATAGTGGACCAACCCACTCCCCTCCCCTGGTCGGACCATTTTTTAATCCCGCTGACCTGGGTCACCTACAAAACCCCCCTGCCGATCCCCCAAGTCACAACGAGGAGGAATTGGGCAAAACTCCCCATGGAATCCTGGACAAACATCCTAGACTCCACCCGCCCACCTCCCTGCACAGACCCCAATGTGGCAAATAAAAATTATGAAGGTTGGATCACGAACTCTCTGGACACGATTCTCCCTTTTCGTAGATCCACCTCAAAGAGACTGCATAAATCAGCACCCTGGTTCTCAGATCCCCTAAGAGATAAAAAACGCCTCTGTAGGCAACGAGAGAGAGCGTGGCGTCTAGACTTCCTACCGGAAAAAAAGGTACAATACAAAGAGGCAATCAAGGCCTACAGAGAAGGGGTCAGGGCGGCCCAGGCTACCTATTTTTCGGACAAAATTATGGAAGCCAAATCCAAGCCCAAGGAAATTTTTCACATAATAAAACAATGTACTAAAGTGAACACAGCACCTCCTTTGACTAAAACCCAGGATCAATGTAATGAGCTTGCGGAATTTTTCCACAATAAAGTTTCCAAAATTTACTCGACCCTTCCAACAGCAGCCACAAGTCCAGATACAACCGACCTACCCTCCTCGAGACACCTTCCTTCCCCAGACCAGCCAAGTCTTGAGCACTTTCCCCTACTAGACCTTGACACCCTCGGCAAAGTGGCACGCCAAGTTAAATCGGGCTCCCCTCGTGATCCAGCCCCACCGGAAACTCTGATACAAGCAAGCCAAGCCATCTTGCCTGTAATCTTGGAGCTACTAAACTCTTCCATTTCCTCCTGTACAGTGCCCACCGCCTGGAAGCGAGCTATGGTGCGAGCGTTGCTAAAAAAAAACAATCTGGATCCAGACGATCACTCCAGTTACCGCCCCATCTCACTGCTCCCCTGGGCAAGCAAGGTTCTGGAGAAGCACATAAACGCCCAGCTAGTCCAGTTCCTTGAGAACAACTTACTACTAGATACGTCCCAAACAGGCTTCAGACCGAAGCACGGTACTGAAACCGCCTTGTTAGCGGTTACCGAAGAATCACGAAGGGTACTAGATCGGGGAGGATCAGTGGCAGTGATCCTCCTTGATTTAAGTGCAGCCTTCGATACGGTCAGCTATGCCACCTTGCTGAACCGTCTATATAACATCGGAGTATCAGGCGACGCATTGAGGTGGTTCGACTCCTTCCTGACCAATAGATCTTTTTAGATCTTTGACGGGGAAACAGTGTCATCCAGCAAACCACTAAATTGTGGAGTACCGCAGGGCTCCTCCTTGAGCCCTGCGTTGTTCAACGTATATATGAAACCGCTAGCTGGGGTCGTCGAACCGCACGGTATCAAAATCATATCGTATGCCGACGATACCCAGCTAGTGGTTTCGCTGGCACAAGAGAGCAACAGGCAAACTCCGGAAGGCCTGCTGAAATGTTTAGAGGACGTCAAGGAGTGGATGACCACCTCCTCCCTCAAACTAAACGGAGATAAAACGGAGCTCATGCTCCTGGGACCAGCCTCACCAGTGCCTTTCACCTCCTTATGGCCCCCCTGTCTGGGTGCCCCTCCCACCCCTAAGGAAAGTGTAAAGAGTCTAGGAGTGTGGCTGGACAAAAATCTTTCTTTCTCCACCCAGGCCACCAAGTTGTCGGCCACATGTTTTGGCTTACTCAGAACACTGAGGAAGGTTCTCCCGCTTCTACCATTGGAAGCCAAACAGGTGGCAGTACAAGACCTGATCCAGTCCCGTCTAGACTCGAACAACGCCCTATATGTGGGGGCCCCTGAGATGACTCTTCGGAAGTTGCAGGTGGCACAGAACTGTGCAGCCCGTACCCTGCTACAGATTCCACGCACCCAGTCAGCCAGACCCGGACTAAAAAGTCTACATTGGTTACCAGTAAGGCAGAGAGTGACATTTAAGGCACTATGTATTGCCCATCGGGCCTTCTGGAAGACAGGCCCAGCAATCAATGACAATCTAGTCATTCCTTATCACCCAAATAGAAACCTTCGCTCCACGGAGGCTTTCCTGGCGGTGGTACCCAGAGTAAGGAGAGCTAGGGCCGGAGGCAGGATGTTCTCCCTGAACACCTCGAAGTTGTGGAACGCACTTCCTCTACAACTCCGGTCCAACTCGAACCTGCTCTCATTCCGCAAACAGCTGAAAACCTTACTGTTTGCTAAATCCACCGAGTTCTAATCTCTTCTGCACTGCCCATCTCCGCCTACTTACTCAGCGCTTGGACGCCCTTGGGCAGCAATCGCGCTTAATAAATCCATATACAATACAATACAATACAATTTAAAGTTGATATTTGTGTCCTCGATATGTTTTTGGTGGTATTCAGTGGTTGCAATATTTTTGTTGCCAATATCATGCCACAAAATCTATTTGGAACTTTACAACAACACTGTACCATATCTCCAGTGTAGTTAGTGAGCACTGGTGTACATCAGTATGCATTTGTAAGGCCTAATGCCTGCATATCCAGGCCACATGCCTCAGGTCCTCCCCAGCAGTGCTTTTTCCATTCAGGGCTATCTTACCATTTTCTGGTTTAGCCCATTTAATAATAGGTTTGATAGTACACTAAAAAGTCAAGGACTGACACCCTACCTACCTCAACTTTATCCCTCTGCAATACCTTCAGTGGAACCCTGAGTTGAAATATTTCCTATATTAATAGAATGACCTCTCTTTGCATGGAGCCACATTCCATTTTAATCGGCAATGCCTGGAGAAGATATAATACTAGTGACTAAAATCCCTGTACACTTCTGCAAGTGTGCAGAGTAAGTTGGTCTTAAGTAATTCTACAGCTAAGTGAGTAATCTTTAATCCTAATTATTTAGTGGAACATGTGGCCTACTGGAAGGGGTATAGCTCCTGCAGAGAGACTACTAATTCATCTGTAAGCATCAGGTTCAGTATTTCAGACTTCCCCATATTAATTTTATAACCTGCTACGTCCTGAAAAAGGTTTGTTTGATCAGTGCAGGTAAATTTGTGTCTGGGTTCTCCAGGGTCAGTAACATTGTCAGTAAATAGAGACAGTCTGTTCATATCTTCCCCAAACTGTATGCCAACAATATCCAATTTGTGGCACACAAAGGGTTCAATACTCAGGGTGAATAGTATCAGGAATGAAGGGCATCCTGCCTACAGCCCCTCTCGAATCGCATCATTCCGGAGGAGTGAACATTGAGTCATATTCTCGCCATCGGGTCAAAATAGTTGGCCATTGTAATTTTGGCGTAGTCTTTGACCCTCCCCAATGCTGCCATTGAGAGTTGCTCCATCCCCAACAGACTCCAGAGTTGATGCATCCATTGCGTGTGTTCCGGGACCCTGTCACATTTCCACCCTGCCATTATCACCCGGTGTGCAGCATTCAACGCAAGCACCATCTGTCTCCCTTAAGTAGATCGCAGGGGAATGGTCAGTGCATTGGGTAAGCCTAAGAGAGTGTAAGCCGGGAGCCTGGGAATGGAGGTGTTGAAAGCCTTATCAATATCATCTAAGATTCTCTCCCAGTAACGTGTAAGCTTTGGCCAGTGTCATTGCAGATGGAGTAGTGTTCCAGGGCTACCGCATCCCCGCCAACAAAGGCCGTCACAGCGGGATTGCCACTTAGCCAGTCGGTCTGGGGTGTATTACCAATATAATGCAATTTTAAAAGCCGTTTTGGCATGGCCCATGGAATGTGTTGTGTGGTGAGACTTATAGAAATCATCCTCCCATTCCTTGTCAGACAATGTGCACCCCAGTTCCGCCTCCCATCGTTTCTGCCCCGCTGTGCGGGCTTTCGGAATGACCCTTGTGAGAAAGGAGTATATTTCAGAGAGAAGTCTCTGATTGTCCTTCTTACCAATTAGCCATTTCTCAAACAGCCTTATTGGTCGAAGTGCCAGGGGGCGTGCCATGGCCCCGGAGATCCAGTGCTTCATTTGAGAGTGGAGAAAGAGATCAGCACTGGGGAGATCATAGTCCATCTGCAGCTCCTTAAATGGGATGAGACCTTGGAGATCAAACAGGTGCTCTAGGCGATTATGACCCCCCTCCAACCAGGGCACAGCAAGCTTATTGTCCATCCCAGGTGGGAAGGCAGGGTTTGAGAAAATCGGGGTCAGGGGTGAGGGGAATGTAGTCAAGTTGGCCCGCTGAGAAACCTTATCCCATATGAGCATTGTGGGGTGAGTGACCGGCAAGGAATAGAGTCCCCAGGCGCGTGCAGATCTAGACAGCCAGGCGTCTCGCCAGATGTGGTGGCCCGCCACTGTCTGGTCCATGAAGATCCAGTATTTCTCTGTCATAGGACGATTCCACCTCACAAGATATTGTAAGAGTGAAGCTTGGAAGTAGCGGGTAATGTTAGGGAAGGCGAGACCCACCTCCTTCTTGGGGCACTGAAAAAGGGTCTTCTGCAACCGAGGCGAAATGGGGCCCCAGACGAAGCGCTTGACCTCTGTCTGAATGTGGCGCAGCTCAAGAGGCGGGGGCTCCAGGGGTAGTCTTTGAAACAGGTACAGGGCCCGCGGCAGCACATTAATTTTAACGGCGGACAACCTTCCAAACCAAGTCAGGAGTCTGCACCATCAGTGGGCCAGGTCTGCGCGAATGCAAGATAAAAGGGTAGTGTAGTTCACCTCCGCTGTTTTAGCAAGGCTTTTGTGGAGGGTCAGTCTAAGGTATGTAATACCATCCGACACCCAGTCAAAGGCGAAGGGAGTCTGAAGGACGTAGACCGTTGGCTGGCCCACAGTAAGATTAAGTACCTGAGACTTCTGCATGTTTATTTTAAAGCCAGAAACCTGGCTGAAAGTCTGTAGGTCATCCACAACAGCCAATAAGGAGGTCAAGGGGTGCGCTACCGAGAAAATGACATCATCTGCATAGAGGCTGATGAGATGGTGAACTAACCCGAATGGGATACCTTTTGCCAAAGGGTTGTCTCGAAGCCGTTGAGTCAGGGGCTCCATTTAAAGGGTGAAAAGCAAAGATGAGAGGGGGCAACCCTGCTTCTCCCCTTGCCCCACTGCGAAGTTATCAGTAAGTAAGCCATTGACCCGGACAGCCGCCATCGAAGCACTATAAATGCTTGCTACCCATTTGTTATGGTGTTCATAAGGCCACTACACTACTACAACCCTCTGATATAGATGACAATGTTCTTGCTAGATTCTTCAGAGGCACGAGCATTTGGTTTTAGAGGTGCTTACAACTGTTCCTCTAAGAGTTCATTGAATCACCTGAGGGATTTACTTCTGTCACGTTGATGTATGTTGTCCGGAGACTTAAAGGTGATCTACAGTCAATATCTAGGTGTTCGAATATTTCTCCCATTAAATAGTTATTATATGGTGCTGGTATAGGTACTCTGCTGGGGTCAGTGCTGTTGGGGAACGGCACAATCTGACAGTTATAAAGACGGATAACTAATTTGGGGATCTGCTGTAATTTATCACTCACTGACTATTAAAACATTTGTTTAGCTCAGTCAATCTGTACAGTTACATTGTCTAAATCATAAGCAATGGTACTTCACCAGTACCGAAGAACAGAGATCTTTCAAACGCTCTTCCTCAGCCCTTGAGGGGCTCTGATACTTGTGCCGATGTCTCCGTTATGTTGGTGTCTAGTAATGATACCACTGTGGATGGTGGTATTCTCCTCAGATGGGATGTCCGTATGGTGAGCAGAATTTGCTCTGGCCCCTTCCACCTTGAATAAGACACATCCAAAAAGTATTTTGTATAGTGTCATCAAAAGTGTTTGATTTTGGCAAAATCAATTTGGGGAATTTGTATTATCGTTTCCAATTTAACTAATAGGACAGTCACTGCTCAAGTATTCCCATGGACCCTTAAAATTTGAATAGGGAAGTTACTCTCGGAAACGCATTAGTATTTACTCCATTAATGGATCTTCCGGCTCCTGGAGCTGAAGGTCAGGTCCTTCTATGTAATTTTCTCCTTCTTTGCAACCTTTCTAGAGAAATTGTGTTCTATGGTGTTCTTGGCAGGGCAACAGTCTATTTGATATTTATCCTTAATGGGACAATATTCATTTTGCCTACGCTTTGTTCGTGTTTTGCCCATACTCTGTCATCTATTATGGATAGTATATGTGGTGGTATAGTCTGTAATCCTGATCTGATAACACCCATATAATCAAACAATTCAGACCCACCATATTCCTCCAAGACCTCGCTCTCCTCTCCTTGCAACTGGGCCCTCCGATGAGACTATGTTGATTTGGGCAGTGGAACTCAGGCCCCCCCAGATGACTGAGATGGTTCGAGGTCCCTCCTTGGCAAAGGCAGGCTCGGACCGGTGGCACAGCTCCTCTGGGGATGCCGGTCCGGGCCGATGGCAATGACGAAGATCTGAGGCTGCAAAAGGGCACACGCACACAGCATGTGTACGATCACAAGACGATCCTCACAAAGGTCTTAGGCTGCACAAAGCACACGCACACAGCGTCGCTGAGACACACTTGAGTTCCGGGTGCAAACGTTCACAGGGCAATCCTCACGAAGGTCTCAGGCTGCACAAAGCACACGCTCACAGTGTCGCTGACACTCACTTGGATTCTAGGTGCACACGATCACAGGACAATACTCACGAAGGTCTCAGGCTGCACAAAGCACACGCACACAGCGTCGCTGAGACTCACTTGGACTCCTGGTGCCCACAATCACAGGGCAATTCTTACGAGGGTCTCAGGCTGCAAAAAGCACACGCACACAGTGACGCTGTGACACACCTGGAAACTTTTGTGTTCCTGAGTTTCCACAACAGGGAGCCAGCTCTCCTCTGGCCCTTGGGGATAAGTTACTTCAGGCACAGCACACAGCAAAGTCCTTTCAAGCAGGGGGACACAGCACGCAGCAAAGTCCCTTTAGCCTCTCCTTGGCTAAATCAGCAAACTGCAGGCCAGCCCCAGAACACACATCAAGGGTCAGTCCTTTCATTCAGCTCTTCAGCTGTTTCTTCCTTGGCAGAGGTTCCTCTTGACCACAAAGTCGTTTTCAATTCTTTACAGTCTTGAACAGTTCCATTCCAATGTCCAGGGGTTTCAGCTCTCATAGTTATACCCCTAAATGTCTTTGAAGTCTTTGTGTTCAGGGGGGCACTGACCCCTGTCCAAACTAGTTCTGGGTGCCTCCCTGCCAATGACACCTTCTTCCTTTGATTAGTGGGGGTCTGGATACTCAATCATGCAGCAGGAGATGGAACCATTGTTTTATGGCAGCAAACCAGGCCTCTTCACCTCCAGGGGCTTATCCTCCCCCTACACTCCATATGAAGGTCAGCCTCTTGCTGTCTCACCTCCTCCCCTGGGTCAAGACATGCCCCAGATTCTATCACTTTCAAATCTAGACAGTCAATCCACAACCAGGCAGAGACACACAGAAATGTTAATACACAAAAACCCAGCCACTTCTAAAAGAGTGGTTTCTAAACACACAATGCAAAAACAAACTTCATAAAAAGATGTGTTATTACATTGTGAGTTCAGGCGCACTAAACTTCACCTCTCCATCTTAAGCCTATGGGAAGATAGGCTGGAAACATATTACACAGCCTCCCCATTCTGTCCTAAGGGCAAGATGGCCTTTCAACAGTGAAAAACGAAATAGAGAGTATTTCACTGTTAGGACATGGTACACACCTCAGTACATGTCCTACCTTTCACATACACTGCACCAAGCCCAGGGGGGTACCTTGGACCTACCATAGGGGTGTAATGCCTGGCAAGTGGGTGCACTTGTCAGGACAACATGGCAGTTTAACAAACTGCGCATAGGCACTGCAGTGGCAGGCCTGAGTTCTCTCCTTAGGGCTACTTGTGTGGGTGGCACAATTAGTGCTGCAGGCCCACTAATAGCATTTGCATTACTAGCCCTGGCACACATAGTGCACATTAATACAGACTTTACTTCTAAAACAAATATACCAATCATGGACAACCAATTACTATTATACTTTACACAGGGAGCACTTGCACTCTGACACTGATCAGCAGTGGCAAAGTGCCCAAAGCATCTAAGTTGGCAACACCATGTCAGAAAAAAGGTCTAGGGGGAAGGCAAAAAGTTTACGGAACTTTAGCCAAAAATGGCCAAGTCCAACAGTGTGTTTATTTGTTACTGGGCCTATAGTGTGCTTAAGAGGGGCGAATATCTGGCTGGACACCAGAACATTAGTGAACCCCACACATTGTTTTCTATTTACCAAAAATGGGGCTTGTGCGACTGGTTCTTGGTAAGAGAAGAAGTTGCAGTTCCTGTATCAAGAAGGAATTTAACAGATGTTCCTAGAAGCACTCCTTGTCCATGTGGACCCATGTGTCAACTGAGATCATGTTCCATTGTGCTAGTGCTCTTGGGGGACCCTATGGATAACTGTGTTGGACATATCCTGCCTCGTCGAACATTTGACAATCATCATAAAGTTAAATCATCTGTGCCTGAGGTATTCAGTTGTTAAAAATAATCGCGAGACGCCGTACTCGTGCTGCCGCCGCTACTAAGATCTACAAACGTACTCGATTTTACTACTGGATTTTGCCCAGATGAGGGTTTCGCTTATATCCTTTTGCACTGAGGTGCGACTTCTGTACTGAATCAACTATCTATCCTCGAAGTTATACCGCAACCGAATTGCGCCACTTGGAAAAGAAGCTATTGGTGTTACTAGTCTCGAAAACATACATGCTGCCCATATGAAGTCTAAATGCATAAACTGCTATAATTAGACGAAACACGTGTTGGCTAGCAATCAAAGTGATGCTGTAACGAACATTAAAGAAGAAGATTGACACCTGAATTGGAACCTGATGTCTTATTTTGACAATTGTTTTATATATTTTTGCGATTTTGCTCAGGATACATTGTATGCAATTTGTTAATGTGGTTTTACTACATTGTTGACGACGAGTGATAGACGTCATTATTATCCCTAGTAGCAATCCTAATAAGTTCTATTCATTACTGCTGACAATAGAGCGCAAGCTTGTTACCTTCTATCAATTGCTTCTTATTGTGCCCCCAAATGTTAGTTCATTTCTGTGGGTATCCTCTACATTTTCATAAATCACTCTCTTTGCCAATATGCACCAATCCATATCGGATTCCCAATCCGATAACTTTAGTTTTGTCAATCCTTTCCATGTTCTGGCGATATTTCGTTTTGCAACTATATATCCAAGGGATACCCACACCCTCTCAGTTCTGATTTCCCTTTCATATTTAATTACGTTTCATAAGGTATCTCTTGCCTTCGTCCGAAGTCTCTTTTTTGCATTATCTTTCCATGCATGAAATGCTTCCCACTGTAATAACTTTACCTTTTTCCCTTTCTTGTCACAATCTTTCAAACAATTTTCTGAATAGTCTATTCTACTTTCCTCAAATGACCCCATTTTAGCCATGCTCTGTGAGGGTCTTTGTGTATGATAAAAACCCAATTATCTAAAATCATAGGCATGTGGTAACCCTTTTTAAACACATACCATACTGGTGTGTGAGGCTCTGGTGATGGTAACATCGCATAAAATCTTTTGTTTGTTAAAACTTTTAAACATAAAACAAAACTTTTCACAAAGCTAACCCATGCAATGTAACAACAATTGTTTTATACTGCAGTTTCAAATTTGGCTAGATCTAGTTTACAACCTATATCCCCTGTTTAAATTATTCTTGGGCACTCCAAAAACTCTTATAAACCCTGGGAACTTTACATATCCTACTGTGGAGGATCCAACCTCCTGTACTGGGGAAGAACCAACCTCCCCTGGGGAAACAAATCCCCTTTGCTCCTTCTACGGTGCCTGACTTATTTCAGTATCTGTTGGAGCTACCTTCATCCTTTTATACATGGGGACCTCAACCCCTTCCGGTATAATAATAGGGACTTTAACCCTATTTTAGGTTGGGACTCTAACCTACCTCAGAGGGGGGACTCTAATCCTCCGTTCTCCTCCATGAAGTCAGTTTATCTTCTCATAGACTAATTCGCTTCTCAGGTCTGGCAACCAAGGGTCTGACAGTGGTCAGGGAAAAGTCAATTGACAACAACCATCTGGTTGTCCCCTTGCCAAAAAATCAAACTAGACTGATGCCGCAGCCTTGATCACTTTCCCCTAAAGAACCCCTTCCAGATATCTTAAGTCTGGAAACTTGAGCCAAGTGTCTTGTTTTACTCAGGAGTAAAGGCTGCCTCCACCGGTTACATAACCGTCTCATTACTGCAACATCAGATTTAACACCGGTTATCCGGTCCGCAACTCACTACACCTACTGTATGCCAATCAATCTAATCTGGGCTGCCTCGCAATTGCCCATTCTCCAGTTTCAAACACACAGAAACGTTTTCATATATCATACGTGCATGCGTTCACCATATCATACATCCATATTAAACTTTGCCACAGATAATGTTTCAAATGTACAAGAAGTTCCTTAGGCAACTCTATGTATCTTCAATGGTTACAATTAACTCTATTATTTTTGTTTTTGTGGCATCCTATCCAATGACCAAAGACCCAGGAATTCATCAATTATAATACATTTAATAAATATAAAAAAATCACAATTAAACACATTAATATTCAGAAAATATATGTCAGATTAAATACACTAAATGTTATCCTAAAATATACTTTCTACAGTATATATTAAGTGTCACATAAATTCAATCATACAACTCCTCTCATCCCTCGTACAGTGCAATAAATCATCAACATATGATATTTCAGTATTTTTATATGGATGTACCAAGATTTTTATTTTTCTGTTAATTATGACTTAGACATCTCATTTAAATAAAAAACAGAGGCTTTTTGTATTCAGTTTAGGTATTCGATGAAGGATTCTTATTGACTGGTGTACGAAATGTACAATCAGAAAGCAATATTTGTGTTTTTCCTCAGAGGGCCATACTGTAGCTCAGGGGTTGTATACTTCGTTTATTATATCTGTCATGGCTGTATCTTCCAATTTCCAATATCCTACGCACATTTAGGCTTTAAGCCTACACCAGGAAGACATGTATTTATTAATGAATCCTCTGATAATAAAAAGAATGGTAAACTGGGTCAAGGTCAACATTGACCTCTAAAATAATTTCATTACTACATAGATACAGCCTCCATGTGCCACCTTATGCCCCCAAATGTTCATAGGACAAAGGAGAAAGAGCAAAAAGTTTCCAAAATACCACACCAAACACATGTTTTTGTCAGATTACTTTTGGGGCTGCCATGCAAGTGATTTTCCCCCTTGCAGAGCTTAACCCTTGGTCTTTCTTAATTTAGGCCCAATCTATGGGTGCCTTATGCACTTCTGACACTATCAAATTGGTGTTAAGAGGTATGTACTATGCATGATTTTATCTTGCACCCTGGAAATTAGATCTCTTCTTCCTCACCCTCCCTCCTACTCTTATTTCCATCTTTACCCAATGTTGTATACAAACAGTCATATTGAATAAATCTGAACCACATTGAGATACACTATTGGTATGGTATTTGGGAAACATTTTACTTCAATCAATAAATCAATCAATCAATCAGTCACTTTTAGGGCGCACTACTTACCCGTGAGGGTCTCAAGGCGCTGAGGGGAGAGGGGTGCTGCTACTGCTCAAAGAGCCAGGTCTTGAGGAGCCTTCTGAAGGTGAGCAGGTCTTGAGTCTGTCGCAGGTGGGTATGGAGGGTGTTCCAGGTCTTGGCGGCGAGGAAGGAGAAGGATCTGCCGCCGGAGGTTGTTCGTTGGATGCAGGGGACGGTTGCGAGGGCAAGGCTGGCGGAGCAGAGCTGGCAGGTTGGGGTGTAGAAGCTGAGCCTGCTGTTCAGGTAGGCTGGTCCGGTGTTGTGGAGTGCTTTGTGTTGTGCGTGGGTGAGGAGCTTGAAGGTGATCCTCTTGTTGACGGGGAGCCAGTGCAGGTGTCTCAGGTGGGGGGTGATGTGGCTGCGACGAGGGATGTTGAGGATCAGTCGGGCAGAGGCGTTTTGGATGCGTTGTAGTCGTCGTAGGTGTTTGGCAGGGATTCCTGCGTAGAGTGCGTTGCCGTAGTCCAGTCTGCTGCTGACGAGGGCTTGGGTCACCGTTCTTCTTGTTTCAGTCGGGTTCCATTTGTAGATCCTGCGGTGCATGCGGAGGGTGTTGTAGCAGGCAGAGGAGATGGCGTTGACCTGCTTCGACCTGGAGAGGGAGGAGTCGAGGATGAACCCTAGATTGCGTGCGTGGTCCGTGGGTGTCGATTCTGTTCCCAGTGTGGTCCGCCACCAGGAGTCGTCCCAGGCAGAGGGGGTGGGGCCGAGGATGAGGACCTCTGTCTTGTCCGAGTTCAGTTTCAGACGGCTGCTCCTCATCCACTCGGCGACGGGCTTCATTCCCTCGTGGAGGTTGGAGGTTGGTTTTGGCGGTGTGCGGGTCCTTGGTGAGGGAGAGGATGACCCGAGTGTCGTTGGCATAGGAGATGATGTTGAGGTCGTGCTAGCGGGCCACATGTGCGAGGGGGGGCCGTGTAGACATTGAACAAGGTCGGGCTGAGGGATGAGCCCTGGGGTACACCGCAGATGATGTCGGTGGCTTCAGATCGGAAGGGTGGGAGGGGGACTCTCTGGGTTCTGCCGGAGAGGAAGGACATGGTCCAGTCCAGGGCCTTTTCTCGGATTCCGGCTTCTTGGAGGCGTGTCTTTAGTGTGTGGTGGCAGACCGTGTCGAAGGCGGCTTGCAGGTCTAGGAGGATGAGGGCTGATGTCTCACCGTTGTCGAGTTGGCGCCTGATGTCGTCCGTGGCGGCGATGAGGTCTGTCTCGGTGCTGTGGTTTCGTCTGAATCTGGACAGGGATGGGTCTAGGATGTTGTTGTCCTCGAGGTGGCGGGTCAGTTGCATGTTGGCGATTATCTCGATGACCTTCGCCGGGAAGGGGAGCAGGGAGATGGGCCGGAAGTTCTTGAGGTCTCTGGGGTCCGCCTTGGTTTTCTTGAGGAGGGCGTTGATTTCGGCGTGCTTCCAGCTTTCCGGGAATGTCGCTGTTTCGAAGGAGATGTTGATGACCTTCCATAGTTGGGGTGCGATGGTTGAGTCTGCTTTGTTGAATATGTGGTGTGGGCAGGGGTCCGATGGAGATCCTTAGTGGATGGAGTTCATGGCCTTGCGCGTCTCGTCGTCGTTGACGTTGGATCAGAAGGTCAGGTGGTTGGTGCTGGTGGTGTTCGAGGGGGTGTTGGAGTCTGGCGTTGTTGGGGTGGTCGTGGTGTTGAAGGGGATGTGCCTTGTTAGGCGTTTGGAAAGGATTGGTTCGTCTTTACCTTTTAACGTCTGAGTGAGGATCTTATGGTGAACTGTTAACTGTGATTTCAGCAACAGGTGTGTCATAGAGAGGTTGTTGTGTGTGTCCTGTGTCTGGGGATGACACGTTTGCACCTGGAAGTTCCTGCCTTGGTGCAATGTCCAACACACCACCGCCTCAGCAAGGCCCAGCGCCAGCTGCCACTGGTCACACGGCGGGGATGGGAGTCTCGTTCCTGCGCCCACCTGACCCTCTGGTTCTAGAGACGGGAGGAGGAATGGGTCTTTGATGGAAATAATGGCTTGCGGATTTTGAAGACTTTATGAAAGGGTCGCACGTGTCTGATGAAGGACAGCAGTTGATAGCGTTACGCAATTTGAAAGGGAAGGATGATGGCCAGATCATAAAGGAAATACCTGCGGCAGTGACGTCTTCTTACAAGGATGTGTGTGAGGCACTAAATCTGAAGTTTCTGCATAAAAAGAACATTGACTATCAGAGATATACATTTAAATTAGCGGCTCAGGAGAAAGATGAGCCTGCGGCGTTTGGCTCGCTATTGTGAGTTCGACTCGTTTTCAACAGAAGATGCTCTTCGCCTAAGAATTATTGAAGGGTGTCAGTCGGAGTCAATGCGCAGGAAACTAATAAAAAAGAGTTATTCATTGGATGAGATTGAAGAGACGACACGAGTACATGATCAAGCCGAAGACCATGCTAAGAAAATGGAAGCGGGCGGAGTGAGAAACGGGAACAAGCATTCAGGCTCCAATCTCGGAACGCCCGTACATATTAACCAAGCAAACCAAGGTCATCCAGGTCCAAAGGTCAACGTCAGTATGCCGGCCACCGACATCGTAGCTCAAGCACAACCAACAAACGACAAGAGCGTCAACTCAAGTGTTATCGCTGTGGCTACGATTTTCCCCACGCTGATGCCTGCCTTGCGCTGGGTCAAAGATACAGAAAGTGTGGGAGAGAGAATCACTTTGAGAATGTGTGCAGCTCATTGAGAAAAGAAAAGCAACGGGATCCTGGACGACAATCTAGACCCACGAGCAGCCGTCATCATGCCAAAGCAGTACGAGATCGTACAGATTCATCTACAGGATTGTCTCACTCCAGCTGCCAGTCCCACAGAACAGATCGGTCCCAGCCTTCGTCTTCGCAAGAGTCAAGGTCACTGTCACCCATCTCGCAAGACAGTGACAAATACATATGCATGGTTGCTGACCCAGATCGTCTAAGGAAATACCCCCGGCTCAACATCAGAATTGGTCTTCACTGGGCAAAATTTGTATTGGACAGTGGGGCGTCTCTCAACTACATACCAGTGGCTGAATATCATAGGATGGAAAGACCACCTCAGCTAAGCAAAGCTCATGTGCGAGTCTACACCTGGATGTCCAAGAAACCACTTCCGTGCCTAGGAAAATTTTCAACCAACCTCACATATCAAGATCGCACAATACCGGCCTATATCCACGTCATTGATGGGCCTGAGGCAGATTGTCTTCTAAGTCTGCCTACTGCGGAACGACTTAGACTAGTGGACGTACTGTATAAAGTTGATGATGAACTGAATGTTGTTCAGAAATTTCCTAAATTGTTCAAGGGGCTCGGGAAAATGGCTCATTGTCAGATCAGGCTACACATAAATGAACAGGTCACCCCGATAGCCCAACACCACAGACGCGTCCCTTTTCATCTTCAGCAAGCTGTAGAAAAGGAACTGCATGATCTACACGAGGCTGACATCATTGAACGAACAGAAGGGCCCACACCATGGGTTTCTTCGGTAGTGGTTGTACCAAAGAAGGGAGAGCCTGACAAAGTCTGTTTGTGTGTGGATATGAGGGCACCTAACACTGCCATTGAGAGGGAGTGACACCCTGGACTTCACATCAGTGATATGATTGCCTCCCTAAACGGTGCCAAGATATTCTCCAAATTAGACCTTAACAAAAGTTATCATCAACTAGAAGTGCATGAACGATCCCGGTATATTACCACTTTTTCAACCCACATAGGCCTGTTCAGGTACAAAAGACTAAGTTTTGGGGTTTCTTCAGCGGCTGAAATATTTCAGGAAACCATCAAAAAAAATCATTCGTCATATTCCGAATGCTTTGAATTACAGTGACGATATCCTAATTTATGGATCAACCACACAAGAACATGACACCGCCCTAGACCGTGTTTGTCACGCCCTCATGGAAGCCAACCTGACGTTAAATAAAGAAAAATGTGAGTTCCACAAGTCAATTCTGAAGTTCTTTGGGCACATTTTCTCTGGTACGGGAATGAGACCTGATCCCGATAAAGTGGCTGCCCTTAAGGACACTCCAAGTTCTCGTGATGCTGGGGATGTGCGTTCATTCTTAGGGATGGCAAATTACTGTGCCCGGTACATCCAAGATTATGCGACCTTCAGCTATCCCCTCAGAAAACTCACCAAACAAGGGCATCCATTTCAATGGTCCTCCCGATGTGAACAAGCCTTCAAAGAAATCAAAATGGAGGTTGAGTCAGCCGACAACATGGCTTATTTTGACCCAAAAAAGAAGACAGAAATCACGGTCGATGCTAGTCCGGTAGGACTGGGGGCCATCTTAGCTCAATACAACTCGGACAGTGATCAACGATACATCATTGCCTATGCCAGCCGAAGCTTAACGGACACGAGAGAGCATATTCTCAAACAGAGAAAGAAAGTTTGGCTGTTGTGTGGGCATGTGAACATTTTCACATATTCATATATGGCAAGCACTTAACATTAATCACGGACCATCATACGTTAATCACAATCTTTGGCAATACCCGGGCCAAAATGCCACCAAGGGTAGAGAGATGGGGTCTTCGGCTCCAAGAGTACATCTACACCATTGTGCACAAGCTGGGAAAAGCTGCAAACCCTGCTGATTACATGTCAAGGCACCCCCAGGAAACAACCAAGTCCAGACCATCGATTGCTGAAGAATATGTACACTTTGTAGTAGATGAGTCAAGACCTCCGTCGGTTCCTCTGGAGGCTATCTGCGAAGCCACTCGAGATGACAGTACACTGCAGGACATAAAACGGCACATACAGACAGGCAGTTGGCGACATTTGGACGACCAGGAGCAAGATGAACGGATTGACGTACAAGAACTGGCCTCTTTCAAGCATGTGACAGAGGAGCAATCAATTTCTGCCAATGGCGTAATCCTCCGAGACAATCGGCTAGTCATCCCGAAGCAACTGCGTCAAGGAATCATCAACCTGGCGCATGAAGGTCATAGAGGGATTGTAGCCACTAAGCGAGCATTTAGAGAGCGAGTCTGGTTCCCACTGCTGGACCAAATGGTTGAGCTCACACTAAAGGACTGCCCCCAGTGTCAACTGGTAAGCCGTCCTGAGTCGCCCGCACCCCTGAAAATGTCTCCACTTCCGGAAGGTGTATGGCAGCATGTTGCATTGGATTTCTTTGGGCCATTTAAATCTAGCCAGTACATTCTAGTTATTATGGATGAATACTCATGTTTTCCCATTGCACGTTTTGTCTCTTCAACTAAAGCTTCCAGTACTATATCTATCTTGGATGAAGTGTTTGCAGCCTGGGGCATTCCAAAAGTCGTGAAAACTGACAATGGGCCCCCATTTAACAGCCAGGATTTCGCAGATTTCGCAAAGTACCTCAATTTCAGACACCGTAAGATCACTCCCCTATAGCCACAGGCCAACGGGATGGTCGAAAGATTTATGTCTACACTCAAGAAAACTATCTAAAAAGCTGAGCTATCGCGGAAAGACACTCAAGTAGCTTTAAATGACGTATTGCGAGTATACCGAAACACGCCTCATTCCACCACGGGCAAGTGTCCGGCAACCTTGATGCTGGGTCGGTCAGTGCGCACCCGAATACCCATGGTGGAATGGACTGATGGAAGGGCATCTCATGACTCCGAACATGCAGAGGTTGCTGTCAATGACCAATTGAAGAAAGAAAAGATGAAGTCCTACGCTGATAACCGAAGGAGAGCTGTACCCTCGTCGATTCGGGAAGGAGACTGGGTGCTAGTTCAACAAGAACAACAAAAAAAGACAGACTGCCGCTATCATGTTGCCCCGTTGATGGTGACCCGACAAAAAGGAACTATGATCCCTGCAGAGTCTGATGACAAAAGAATTACTCGAAATGTGTCACACTTTCAAAGGTGCACTGCTAAGGTCAAAGAAATGTTGAGCAGTCCCGCTAGTGGAGAGCCAAGCAACATTGAGACCAGTACCAATAACCAGCTTGTGTCTCAGAGCACTGGCCCAGAAGAGTCGAATCTTCAGGATACACATCTGCGGCCACGACGAACTATTTGCAGACCGGTTCGTCTGATTGAAGAATTGTAACTATGTTTATGACTCATATAAGTTTAAACTGCAATTAAGCTGTAACTGTTCTCTTGCTACGAAAGGGGGAGGTGTAATGTAGTGAGCAGGGCTGGGTGCTAGGACCTGCTCGGCTCCCTGTGAAGGGAGGAAGGAGGGGGCGGAACAGGAGGAGCCTGTAAAGGAAACAGGCAGATAGTGGGTAGACATAGAGTGAGACGCACGTAATAAAGAAGCTTCTGATTCCACTTATCGTGTCAGCGTTGTTAATGGTCGTCGACACTGCAGTGTGCAGACACTGAATTCATCACAGAATTCTGTGGGTGGATTAATAATTTAAATCCACATTTGTGTTTCACAAGAACCTTTGGAGAAGAGATTCTTTCCTTTTTTGGACTGTGATGTGATGTGAAAAATCATCAAAAAAGTATACACAAACCCCACAGATTGCAAAACCCTCCACTATCAGATCTGAAATACAAGTCATCACATTATTATAGAAACCAAAAGAAAAGCAATATCCAGCTTGAATTATACAACGTGCTAAGAATAAAGCAGGCAATAACAATAGAGAGTCTAGTTTGGAAGATGCACCAAAAGCCACAACACCCAGGACAACTTGCTAGACTAGTTTTCCATCAGCCCCCAACTACAAGAAGAAAAGAAAAAAAACACTGGCACATAATGAACTTCGGCAACCATAATTATAGTTGGCCCTCATCCTCGTAGATATGACGCTGCTTTTGATACAGTTTCCGACTATTTATTGTAGATCAGACTGCACTTTAAAAGGTTTTGCTCTTTTTTTGAGCAATCAGTTACAGTCTGTCCAGCTACCTCTTTTTAGATCAAAGCCTTTGGCGGTTAACCGTAGTGTCTCTAGGGTTCATCTCCGAGTACTACATTGTTTAATATCTATGTGACTCTTCTGACTGGTATTGTCGGTGCATGGAGTTTCAACATTATTTCAAACGCAGATGATACCCAGTTAATCCTCTCCATTAAAGAGAGCATTGAAGCGGCAAGGGGTAATCTCATGAATTGTCTCACAGAAGTAGTGGATTAGATGCAGGCTCACTGCCTAAAGTTCAATAGGAAAAGACAGAGATTCAATTATTTGGAAGGGCAAACAATGTCCAGAATATCGTGTGGAGGCAAGCCTCTATGAGACCTGCCCTAAAGCCTAAAAAAGCAGCTAAAAACGTAGGCTTTTTGATTGACAATTCTCTCTATGAAAGACCAGGTTTACACAATATGTGAGAGCTACTTCTGCCTCTTGAGCTTACTCTGCAGGACTTTCTATTGGATTCCAACTCACTGGCCTGAAACTATCATACAGGCACTTATGAGTTGATTGACTGTATGTAGGAATGGCCGATTACCTCTTTACTTGGCTGCAAAGCATTCAAAATATTGCTGCTTGACTGATCTGTAATCTTTCTGCTAATACTTCAGTATCGGCCAGATTGACCTCTCTTTATTGGCCCCCTGTCCATAAAAGAGCCATTTTCAAACTGGTCTGTCATGTCTTTGGGTTAGTCTATTTGACTAGTCCGATGGCTCTAAGAAGTAGAATCTAGATCTAGATGCCGTCAAGGGCACTCCGGTTAGGCAATCAGGTCATCATTTTGTAGAGACGCAACACCAGAGCATGTATGAGTAGAAGAACCTTTACTTATTTGGTGACCACCACTTGAACGCACTTCCCCTCAAACTGTTCCTCACTTCTGATATGACTCAATTTCGGAAATTATTGAATACTTGTCTGTTTCCTCTTTAGAGGTTATTCTGTTGGTGTATTGCCTTCTCGTGTGTGTTCTGATTTGATCAGGGCTGTTGTCGTGAGCCAGGATATCCCTTAGGGGAGGAATGGGCAGTCTATAAATGCTGGAAATGAATAAATAAATATTTATGAAAGCCCTCTTTTTTCCTTCAGAATGGGCCGTAATCTACAAGACATGTTCAAACACACCAGACTAAAGACAACCAACCATGATCAACAACATAACCTTGGAGATTCCCAATTGTATGGGCCATTATCCATGTGGTAGCTGCAACATCTGTTGCTTCACAGAACAATAATTTTCATCCGATTTAGGATTGAGGTTCCCCTGTGGGATCAGAAGGCACACCAACTGCAACAATGAAAATCAGTGAATAACTAATTGTGCCCCTGCAGTTTATGCTATGTGGGAATGACCAATAAAAAGAGCAAAATCCGGGTCCAAGAGCATTACAGCAATATCTGATGCAGAAATATTACCACCAAGATGAGTTCACACTTTTTGGGTAATTCACAAAACAATATCAACTAAGTAGTGCTTGAAATATTCTGATCCCAATCAAGTACTTTTTATAAAGAACAATGATGGGCCCTCTAACTCAGAACATAAGTAGATGATGATCTCAATGTCTAACTTACGTGCATGTACATGTTCCTTGATCATGATGTTCTACACTGCTACTTCTCAGTACTACACTAGTATTCTGGCATCCAATGAACACCTTTCATACTTGGTTCACTGATACATCACTCACTGCAATTGCTCACAGATTGCTCTGTTGCACTTCATTAGTGGTACCAAACCTTGATTCCATGCATAATAATGTACATATATCCGCATATTAAATTGCTGTTTGACTTTTGATATACAATTGGTACTCCTTTACAGTGACACTAAGGGCCATATGTAGGTAATCTCTATTTACAGATTCTTAAATACCGAATTTTACCGATTCGGTATTTAAGAATCAGTAAATAGTATGTAGGTAAAAATTCTGTAAATTTTACCGATTCGGTATTACCGATTCGGTATTACCGATTTGGTATTTACCGATTCGGTAAATCCCATTCATTCCTATGGGCCTGGAGGCCCATAGGAATTAATGGGAAGCCTTTCACTATTACCGATTCCGTAAATACCGAATCAGTAATAGGGGGAACATATTCAAGGGTGACAGGGTGTCACATTGACACCCTGTTGTACCCCTGAATCGTGCATGTGTGCAGATGTGGCACACATACATGCCCTAAGGGCATGTATGTCTGCCACATGGCACTTTTAAAAAAGCACAAAATTGCTTTTTTAAAGGTTTTCGATATTTACCACCAACTTGTAGTTGGTGGTAAATAACAAATCCTTAAATCAAAAATGCACTCCTTAAATCCAGCCACCTACATTAGAAAAAGTAAATACCGGTCGGTAACGGCAAATTTATCGATTTTCGGCCGTTACCGACCGGTATTAAGCTACCTACATATGGCCCTAAATCTCCTTGCTTCTGTCGGCCTAGCAACCTTTTTATGTTTCTGGTCTATATATTCACTTTGTAGGAGAGTCCTTGCTTTACGTCTTCAATTGTATACAACTTTCAGTTGACAAATTGCAAACATAATTTTTAGGTCGAGCATGGAATTCGCATCCGAAGGATGCGTCCAGGTGGAGACTTATAGCTAGCTGACTCGGGGGAATGAAGGACAAGAAACTGCCAAGCGCTTCTCTTCGGCTGGATTACACTGCGTGCACGCGCACCCACACGCACATCACAGCCACACGCATACACAGCCACACGCATACACAGGCACACACACACACACACACCCCCCCGTTGCCGCCGCACCTACACACACTAGCGCATCTACACGCACACACAGAGACCCCCCACACACACACCAGCGCACCTACACACACGCACGCACACATACAAAGACCCCCCGCCACCGCCGCCATCGCCATCGCACACATAGACACCAGCACCGGACCCCACTCACCGGCTACGCAGGATTTCTCTTCTCTGGGGCGGCCCCGGGGCTCTCCCTAGCTCACGGGAGCCCCGGGCCGCGGGAGGACTCGGCTTCTTTGCTCCATCCCGGCGGGCAGCCAATCATAGGCCAGCAGCAGGCGGGACTTCCTTCTTTCTTCTGGCCCGGCCCACGTCTTCTCTCCCGTTGCCTGGCTTCCTGCCTCAGGGGTCCGCCAATGGCAGCGCGGACCCGAGCAGGGAGGCGGTCACAGCGTTTCCTCGGGAATCCCGGGCCCGTCGGCGGTGATAATTTATTTGGGGACACAAATAATTTAGGACGAGGCGCTGCGTGACAAAGCATTTTTGAGCCGGTCAGGTGAGTGACTCTCTCTGGTGGCGGGCCGTCCGATTCAAAATATACATTATATGAAATCACTCAAGAACCGGATTCCCGAGTGGAATCACTGCAATAATAATAACCAAACTCTTGTGCTTTTTTAAGCGCCCTGATGCCTTACAGGCAGCACAGCGCCGTAAAAGTGGCAATAAATGTTATAAGAATCTCAAAACCCTTTGCAAATGGAAAAGGAGGAAGGCGCGAGCTGTAGAAATGTTTTCACATTTGACGACAGAGATACAGTAATTGGAGGGAGCTTTACCCTCGGGGATTCATGACGAGCCCAAAAAGATTCCATGGCCGCCTCGTGGCGCTGGACGGCAGCCAGTCTCCAGGCAGGATCACAGGGAGTGGCGCGAAGGCCTGCAGACTGCAGACATTTAAAGGCATAGTTTTATTTTGATAAACTACGGGTCTACTTTTGAAATATCAGATGGAAATGTTGAGCTGTGTGGTACATAATTTGAATATATTACTGATGACCATTGTTCAACATGTGTTGCAACACTGCAGCCCACTTGTTCCACATTTGGACATATTTTGCCCCAATCAATTTTACTCCGAGGAAGAAGCTAGGATTGTGGAGGGAGTCAACTGTGGCTGACAGAGTCCCCTGGGGGCTCGGCGCACCCTGTAGGAAGTCGGTGGTCACTTCTCCGAAGACGCACCTTGCTAACCTCTTGGGGGTGTGTGGGGGGGAGGAGTCAGGGGTGCCCTGACCCTCTTGTGTCCGATAGCTACTGCTTACTTCCTCTTCAGTCCCCAAAACATGTCAGAGTTCGGGTATTGTTTTGATGTTATTAAATATATTGATTTGTTTATCCTTGTGATGTAATCGTTGTTGGAGTGGTAATGTGCTTTGAGAGAGGACGGTGTGCGCTGTATATATGTACGTGTTTGTGCATGGTTTATAGTATACACTGCCCCCTGCTGGCGAATGCGAAGTCTACACTCATTCATGCTTGATTTGTATTTTGGTATTTACTGTTGACCTAAAGTTGGCTTGTTTTGGTTAGATCCTGTGTTTGTCTAGCTGTGCTTCGGAGCCCTTGAGGCGCTGTAAACAGGATCCCAAACCTATAGGAGAATGCAGAAAACGCGCTAAGTCTCAGTAATGGGGGTGTCGGCCGGGGCTGGGGCTGCTGCACCCCATTCACCTCAATTTTAAAAGACTGACAGAACGCAGTAAAGAGATAAAACATTTCGTATTCGTGACCAGCCAGCAGGGGGGCGTGGCTTCAGAGTTGTAGGTGCAGGCACGTATGTTGACAGAATCTAAAGTCACTTTACCTGCCTCATAGGGGATGTCTGCCCCCCCTCCCAGCTCCCAACCCGCTCCCCATCCCCCCATCGTCCAGCTGCGCCTCGGCAGCTGTGGAGTAAACCCGGCTTAGCACTCCTCACGATGACTGACAGCCTTTTAAAGCGAAGCTCGGGGTGTTATTGTGGCACCGGTGCTCGCATCGCAGCCTAGCGCCCAGCACGCTCAGGCTGATTCTAGGCGCTACCCCAGTCTGGGACCCTCAGTAATTGACTGTTTTTGCAGAGAAGCTGGAGACCCCGCTCGGAGCTCTGTATTACCAGCAGGGCCGGCGCTGCACTGAGGCGCGCTCCAGGCACCGGGTGTGCGCGTTCACGAGTCCCGGCGCAGGCCCAGGGGTGAAGTGATGCTGGAACTGGCCCTGTTCGCACTCACTTCTCGCCGCAATAAACTGGTGGCACCTATGCGCGGTCTGTGTGCGAGGATTTATGTCCTGGAGGCTGGCGACTCATGCACGTGGCTTCACTCGAGAGACTCCGGCTCACACTCAGCAGGTGTGAGGACATACTTCACAGTGCACTAAAGGCCATCTCCAGTGTTTGCTGGACTTCTGTTTATGTTTCTGTGCTCATCTAAGCTTTAGGCAACTGTTAATGCTGGATGAGGCCTGTTTGTAAGCGCTCCCGCGATAGGAAGATGTTCGAAGAGAAGCACAAAGTTGAACGGAGGTGTCCACGATCACACAGTTTGTAGAAGTGGAATTGGACGGATTACAACGCTGGTTGCTGAGCTGATGGACCATGTCTGCCCTTCCCTTGTCCTTGTGGTTAGTCTGTGATGCACCAGCGCCACTGACACTGCCGCCTGCATTGTACCACCCCAGACACTGCCAACTAGGCGCAAGTGCCTCGAAGTACACAGCGCTGCCCCAAACGTTGCAGCCCAGTATAAGTAAGTGTTCGCCGACATAAAGCCTTGGAAAGATGTGCAGAACTAAAGACACTGCCCGCCTCAAAATAGTTGCAGTTGCACAGTAGCTGCCTAAACTGTATCTCCCCCGTGCATGCTGGTAAATGCAGTCATTTGTCCTGCCCCTCAGGGTAAATGTTGTGTTTTGAAAATAGTCATTCATTCCCCAACCACACACTCCAAGCTTCGCTGTGAGGCATAGCACATATATTAAGAGCACAGAACAGCCAATGCACAAACAGCAGCAGTGCAATTTAAACTAGCACCGAACAGGTGCAACCAGACTCCGACCCACGGGCTAAGATCGTCCTGCAGACAGAACGGGAAGAACCCTTCTGTAAGAGTGCACATCTCATACGCACTGCACGCACATATGTTTTGATATTCTCCATTCTGTGCAACAGTTCAACAACAACTGGTTCAAATATGTTCTCTCAATGTTTCAAGCTTTATTTCAAATGTGACAAAAAGATGTTAATATTTCACTTCTGTTCTTGGATTTACGTCACAATGAAATACACTGAACATAATCTTCACAAAGGTTATTTATAAAAGTTTATGCTATTGCCATTATAAATTACAATAACTTTCATTTAAGTATTAATTATTACAAAAAATAAAAGCCATTGTTATTTGTAATATCAATACATCTAAGTCACGTAAATACAACACATATTGCATTGCAAATGCTATAGGAGTCACATTTGCGAAAGGTGTAACTATTGACACTGTAAATGAAAAAGCTATTAATTTCACTATTTTCAAACCTAACACATAAATAAAAAAATTGTCATTTACAATACCAATAGCTCAAACTTTCCTAATGCGAGACCTATTGCATTGCAAATGCTTGTTATATTCTGTTAGCATATATAAACTCTGTACTGTAAATGCTGATGTAATGAAATAACGTGTCTTGTGATGGCTCTTCACGTCATCCTGGTGACAATGCATTGGTTGTTTTCTCCCTTTTTAAATGTTCCCAGCATATCTCCTGTACGGACCCACAGAAGCTTTTCATAGGTTGATCTGGTAGACTCCTTTCAAGATGAGTGAGAATTTCCTTCTCCTTTATTTTAGCTCCAGCTTTTGCAGATATGGTCAATATGTTAATTATTTCTTTTATTGCATTATCTTCAGCTACCCTGTTGTTCTAATTGGGCATAAGTGTCCTAGAAGCGTCCTTGACCTTTAGAAACGCCAGAGGACTTCTCCCTGAGGGATAAACACTCAAATACAAAAACAGTTTCTTCTGACACAGAAGCTTAGCACTCTCTCTCTCTGCAGAGCCTTTTTCCAGGGGGTACACATGGGTGTGTTAGGGGTATCATTTCACATAGCTGTAGGCTGGCTGCATCTTTTCATTCCCACACAAATAGTACTAACTTCAAATAATTAAGTAAGCACACCTGGCATATGCTTTTGGTAATCACAGTTAGAAAAAAAAAAAAGGTGGTGAGGAAACGAAAACTGGGACCCTTCGCCTCTAAGCGCAGTAAGTCTGAGTGATAATGAAATAGGATTATGGTCAGATGTGATCTTAAAACACACATACATTTCTGCATCCTTAACCAGAGACATCCTGGCATAAACCAGGTCTATCCTAGAATAGTGTTTATGTGGAGACAAGTAGAACGAGTAGCTTGGCTTAAAGGGATGTAAAACCCTCCATATATCAATCAACCCATGTGTACGGGGGAGTTCATGGATATACATCCTAGTTTTAGACATGCAGGGATGGCAGTAAAGTTACTAGACTCAATGCCGTAATCCATCACACAATTAAAATCACCCATTACGATTACTTTCCCGGATAAGTCCATAATTTAAAAAAAAACCTGTCCAATATCCCTAACTCATCAACATTTGGCCCGTAGACCACACAAATAACACATTTCTCACCATGTAGTACCAACTGAGCAATCGCCCATCTGCCCCTTGAATTCAAGGCAGTTTTCAATACCTTCATCTTGAGACTCTTCACAGACATTACAGCCACCCCCTTCCTCCGTATTGAAACAGATTGTGAAGTGCTAATAATAATATTGTAGCCAAGTTGCCTGAGTAAGAGACGGCCCATATATGCAAGGTGGGTCTCAGTCAAAGATAGTAGCTACGGTTTATACATTTTTATTTCCTCCCACACTAACTGTCATTAACTGGATGAATTTAGGCCAGAGACGTTCCAACAGAAGCATTTTATCCTAGCTGTAGCACTAAGCAACTATGCCAAGATACAATCTCATTCTTCAGACCAAAATTCAAATGTACCAAAAAAAATGCACATTCAAATAACATAAGAACAATTTGACTTATTTCACCCCTCACCCCACCCCACAATTCCATAGCAGGTATCCTCTCCATAAGCCAACATTGCATAACCCTGCAAGCCCTACCACCACCCCACCCCAAACATACCCCCGTATCCTTGGAAAGTAAGCATCCCAACCCCTGAGCTGTTGATGACTGGACAGCCCCGAGAGGCCTCAACCGCTATCACGTGCCCCCCCCCCCCGACCATGAACAAGCCGCACAGATCGTCGCCAGATGGAAAGAATGTAATAGCTAAGATATGATTCAGGTAATGGTACAAACTGCAACCAGCTACAATGTATAGCTTGAATAAAAGAAAAAAAACTAAAAGATAAAGAAAATAATGAAAATAAGACTCATTAAGCATACATCATAGCATTGTAACATCCTGAAACATCAATACAGCCCTAGCCCAATAAATGGCATAATCAGACTAGCAGTATATTTTCCTAAGCTAGGCTAATATTGTAGAATATAGATCTATGTTGAGGGTCCCTTCGAATGACTTAGAGCCTCTGAATTTGTCTATCCTTAATGATCTCAAGCCAGGCTGGTTCTTGCAAGAATACTTGGGCCCGACAGCCGTATGCGGGTCTATAAGTTGACGCATCTTCCACCGCCTATCCACAGAGTACTTGCATAACGACCAGACTAAAATTGCCATGGCATCAAACAGAACAGTAGTAGTTGGACGGGCCTTTAAAGAGATCGCCTGCCTTAACAAGAAATTGCCCATATAGATTTAAATTGGACGAGCAAACGTTGACTTGGTATTGGCTGTGTGATACTTACGGTTGTTAGGGAGGCAATGTGCACGCTGTATTTGTGAATCCCAGTCCCAGGCCATAAGATCAGGAATGCTTTCCCAAACAGATGAACAATGAACTGCATGTGATCATCGCCCTCTTTCCCTTCTGGCATGTCAAACACCCTAAGGTTATGTCTTCTCTGACAATTCTCCATGTCTTCAATTTTAGTTTGGAAATGCTCATAACTGTTGCCAGGAGTTGGGACGATTTCATGGTTGTGGGGTGTGGCAGGGGGCTATTGTTCCATGAGTTGTTTGTCCTGCCTTGTCATTGAGTGGACTGCAGACAAGTGGGAAATTAAAGCTTTTACCACAGCACTCAATGATTCATCCATGGTGTTATCAATAGTAGTGCCATCACTGGTATAATCGGAGACGAAAGGGACAGGGGTGGTCACTGGAAGAGTCAGGTCAGAGTCCGCTGCCTGCTGAAGAGACACTGTAGCAGATAGTTCTGGAACGTTAACCGTGTCCCCCCCATCTTAGCCGCCCCCATCAAGCCCCCAACCTTGCCCTCCTGATCACCTGGAATAATTACCATAGGACTCACTGTGTTGAGGGCGGGTTGAAAGCTCTGGATTTTAGCTGGAAACAACTCTATGCTGTTTCCAAGGGCAGGCTGAACAGGGTCTTCAGTAGCACAAAAGGGCTAGGAGTTGAAATTGTTGCACAGCAAGAGTATTGGAAGACTGTGCAACAATGTTGCCTCCAAGTGTCAGACTAGCAGGAGAAAAAAACTGTTGCTGAATAACCCCCTCCAGTTGAAGCTGCGGCTATTAAAGTTCTGCCAGCGAGGGCTCTTCACCAAAATCAGACTGCTCCTTGCTAGTAACCTGAAGGATATTGGTTGATTTGCCAGATTTAAGTAGCCTTAATATAGGACAGCCAACCAGGGATGTAGGATGGCCCATATATGTTACCTGGGGGCTGCCCCGTCCTCCTCGGCCTGATGCAGGTTGGTGTCTGCCACACGCTCATTAGCCGGATTACGAGCCGCCCGCTCACCGCTTTGCGTACTTTTCCACTGCGGCTCCATACTGCATGAAGCAAGCCCCAAGCCACAGAAAAGAGTGTAGAAATGAAAACTCCTGGGTACAACGAAGAAGTGCTGGGAGACCGCTGAGCCCCCAGCTGCAGAGCTGCCACGTCGGTATCCAGCAGAAGAGCCTGCGGTTTGCACAGTTCACACAGCCAGTAAAAATCAGCGTACTGATTATCAGGTGATGCTGCAGCCGGCTGTGATCAGAAGAGCACACGTAGAGTGCGCTCTCAGCTGCAGGGATCAGCCCCCCATCTTCCTTCCTCAATTTCTTGACGTTGATACTTGTATAGCTACACCACCAGTTGTCAGGGATGCAATGAAGTCATAAATCCGGAGCATCACACTTTAGTTCATCCTTAAACAAAACAGGGATGCACTGGAAAATGCCAAACTTCTTCGTCAGGCAATTCTTCAGCTGGAAATTTTGCATGCTCAGGTGATAACCCAGGGAGGTGTGGCTGAACAAGCTTATATTTTAAATTAATTTGAAAATAGACCCTGCTTGGAAGTTGGCTGAGAGAAAAGATAGCTGCCAGATATTCAAAGAATAAGGCTTAACAATATGAGTATGGGGAAAGGGTGCGACGAGTCTTGGTCCCTCAAATATCTGATAAGCAGTCAAAATGTACTAGCCATGGTATTAAAGGCAGTGATGATATAGTTTATTCTAACCCTCTGGCTATTATGGAGCAATTTTCAACTTTTTATCAGGATTTATATAGCTACCCCAAGTGATTAATCAGCCTGGTTTGGTGGAATATATTCAGGGCTATAGATTACTCTATTTAGCAGTGTCAGGAATCTATACATTAGGGACATTTTTCTGTGGGTGAAATCAAGGCCGCTCTTGCCCTCGGACAAAGCGGCAGGAGATGATAACCATACCACTGGAGTTTTACAAGGTGTTTAAAGATTTAATAGCTCTGGAATTTTTAAGTGAGTCAACAATTTAATAAAGGGGGAGGAGGGAATCCCTGCTACCTGGAACATAACTAACATGATTGTGTTTTTGAGTAAGGCAAAGCCACCAGAGAACTTGGTTTCTTACATACACATTTCCTTGATTAATGCAGATGCAAAGGTAGTTGCTTAAATTTTAGCTACTCAACTTGCTCCCCTCCTCCCAGCTTTGTTTTCACAACAGCAGCACAGTTTTACAACAGGCAGGGACACCACAAGCCATACCAAAATGGCAATCGTGGCATTTGATGTTGCAGAAACATCCAAAGCTAGAATAGGTATGATATTATTAGATGCCGATAAGGTTTTTGACCGTGTTATATGAGACTGTATATAGGCTACGTTGGAAGCCTTTGGCATCGAAGTTAGATTTAGCAAATCAGTACTCATGATGTAACACTCCTTGTGCTAATCTAGTATATACTGGGAAGCACTCATTACCATTTCAGATCTATAACGGCACCCAGCAGGGGTGTCCACTATGTCCTCTTTTATTCGCTCATTATTTGGAGACATACCTGCAATCTTTGCATATGAATCCGGGCATCCAACCTTTGATTTTTGGTGGCTGCAAACTTAAACTCACTGCTTATGCTGAGTATACTGTTCTTTTCTCCTCAACTCCCCTGCCCTTGCTGGGTCATATCATAAATGAGGCTGGAAGGTTTGGAAGACTTTCAGTGTACAAGCTAAATGTAGCCAAATCCCTGTAGTTCGCCATTATAGTGCAGCCCGCATTCATCTATTATGCATAACTGGTTACGAGACCCGGCATTTAAAACTTTGATGCGAGCGGTCTTGACGCTCGAATGAGCACTCTAAAACACTTTATTGCGCGGCAGAAGTTGTACCTATCACATTTGGCGGTTTAAACCATGAGGCCGGGCTTTAGTGGCACCACAGCCCTGCACTATATGTCGGGGATGTGGATGTGCCTGAGCAAACAACATGAATGGGGGCTTTTCACAACCCACATATAACAAAGAAGAGGGATCGTTTACATTATCAAGAAGCCAACACACGATAATTTTTTGGTTAAAGCTAAGGGCTAACAACCATGGGAAATACACTTTTTGACACGTTTATATTTCCTCCAGTATAATTTTATAACTAACAAAGACGCAGGAAGAATGGGGGTGGAACATGGTATGTACCACATATAATTGTGTTTTTTTTTATATATAGGTAAAAGCTCGACCACCCGATCTCCCCTTATTAAATTTGACGGTGTGGAAATCATAGCTCCTGTGATTTGACCAATTTGGATTTATGAAACAGGTACCTCATGAAATATATAGACACACTTTGGGACACACATTGGGCGATATAATTGAGCACTAAGACTATGTATTTATGTTCTTTGTCCCCAGCACAATCAAGGAGGCGGTGGCCCCAGATTTCTGTTCCGTTGGGCATGGGTTCAAGTTCTCAACAGGCGGAATCTAAGAACCAAACACTAGGTAGAATGTTTTTTTATATATGTTTTATTTATATATATCTTTTAATTGTGGAAGCCCCGGTGTAGAGGTTACAAAGAAGTATATTATCATATAAAACAAGGTGGGACAGTTGACCTAATACTCTAAAGATTTAGTGCAGCACAAATGGAGGATTTAAGCCCTACACTAGACATTTATTGAGACCCTGCATTAGTTGACATATCTTTTTATTTACATTTTTATATGTAATTTCAGGGAGGTCGGTTTGGGCCCATATGTCGAGCATTCTTTTGCCGATGTACTTAAGACAGTCATCCGGTTTAGCTACAGGGAGAGATTGATTCCTCCTTCAACTCACCAACGAAAGGGTGGGTATTTGTATTTGTCCTTAGTGTGACATCAGGTGGATGAACAATGATTTAATGTTGTGGCAGAATGTAAGTGAGTTACACAAATCCATGAACAGCACCGGTTTTAAAACAAATGATGTAATGTGGCAACCCATGGGCTTTTTAAAAAAAAAACATAAAGAAACTTGATTTTATTATTACTGTATATGAAATGATATTGTCAGAAGGCTCCAGTCCCTTCGCAGAGGCAGGATGGATGCTAGTCCCAATCGCCACCCTACCAGTGCCACCGCTACTAGAGCGAAGTCACCAGTAAGGGGGAAAAGGGGAAGTGGAAGGAATAAGACAACAAACCCACATCTCTACATGACTCTAAATACTTAATTTAAGCTTATCCTACCAGCTGCTTCCAAAGTAATCGCTACTCTTCTATGTTTGATAATGTTGTGTACAGGAAGCCTTCTTGCTGAGGAGGAAAAGAGCTTTGATTACTTTTAATTCCCAAATACTGCTCTGGTCTAATTCTCCATCTATTCTCACTGATAAATACCTGCAAGACTTTCTGCAACAACCTTGTAACTGGATTCTGTGATAGTCCAAATTAATATCCAAAGGCTATATAGTTCGCAGACTTTGGCCAATGTTAATCCTCCTGGTAGCGCGCAAAAAGGAACAGGGAAGGCAAAGGGGGAAGGAAAAGATAGGGCAAGCGCAAGAGAAGGGTTAGGTGTTATTGGTCAGATAGCGCTACGCAGTACTTGGCAGCAATGCTTGTATTACTGTCTTCTGGCTTGGGCTTCTGACTTCGTCTGTCGCAATGTTGTGGAACGAAACTGCCTTCCACGAAGACTCCTGCTGCTGACTGACTCGACTGCTGCACTTCGTTTCCACAAACCTCGGAAAAACCTTGCACATTTGAGGTGAACGAATGCTGGAAACGAAGGACTCTTTCAACTAAGAATGACTGAGACTCCGTTAGGTCATTTGCTGACCCAACTTAACTATTCTTCATAACCAACTCCCGTCATGAAAATAGACGCGGAGCAGCGGCACTCGAATGCTTCTCCTGAAACAGGTTCGTTGAAGTGCGCACTTCTAAAACCGCGCACTTCCCTCAACCACTAGACTCTACAACTAATTACTCCTGATAGCGTCATGGCCACTGCGGCGGCCATCTTAGGAAGGAAGGCTTACTTATATACAAGGGCACCAAATGTTAACCCGGCTGGGTTTAACCAAAGTCCGTGTCTTTGCCTGAAACTTAGAACCATAGTTTGCAGCGATCTTGTGTTTCCTGACAGTACCCCCTCTCAAAGACCGATTTATCGGTCCTGGTTTGAGTGGTTTCTGTGCATGAAATCTCTGTAACAACTGTGGGGCATGGATGTTAGATACAGGTTCCCAAGACCTTTCTTCTGGGCCATACCCCTTCCAATCCACTAAGTAATGAAGTTTACCTTTCTTGAATTTAGAGTCCAAGTTATCTTTCACTTCATACTCTGAATGGCCTTGAATGTCAAGTGGTTCTGGAGGTCTACTCAATCTCATTTGTGGCTTAGTCTTTTTTAATAAGGACACATGAAAGACTGGATGAATTCCTACTTTAGCTGGTAACTTCAATTTCACAGTAACTGGTCCCAATACTTTCTCAATTAAATAGGGGCCCACAAACCTTGGTTGAAACTTCCTATTCCCTTTTAAATGTAGGTTCTTGGTAGAAAGCCACACCTGATCTCCCACCCGGTACTGAGGTGCGGGCTGTCTATGTCTGTCTGCACATTCTTTATAAGACTTCTTAGCTTTAATCAAATTCTGCTCTGCAGATTTATGAAGGGAGGCTATATTTTTCATCAAATCTTTTACTACAGGTACTTCTAAATCTTTGTGAGTTTGAAAAGGATTAGGATGGCGACCAAAATTCAAGGAAAACGGAGAGTAGCCCATAGAAGCACTCTTCGCAATATTACAAGCAAATTCAGCCATCCACAATCTATCAGACCATTCACCACCCTGATCAATGAGGAACAAACTGAGGTACTGTTCCAGTTCCTGATTGATCCTCTCAGTTTGACCATCGGATTCAGGATGATAACTGGTAGACAACCTACTCTCAATTCCCAAACCCTTGAGGAATGCCTGCCAAAAGTGTGAAATGAACTGAAGACCTCGATCAGATACCAGTACCTTGGGAACTCCGTGAATCTTTACGATGTTCTCACCAAAGACTCGCGCTAACTCAGGGGCAGTAGGGGTGCCAGACATTGGAACGAAATGACTCATCTTAGTGAAGGTGTCCACCATCATCAAGATAGTATCAAACCCCTTACTAATGGGCAAATCCACAATTAGGTCCATAGAAATGGTATGCCAAGGGTGTGTCGGTGGGGAGTGGTTGTAAAAACCCCTGGGGAGCGTGTCTACTAGGTTTACTTCTAGCACATAACTCACAAGACTGAACATATTGTTTGACATGAGAGGACAACCCAGGCCACCAAAAATATCGCTGCACCAAATCCAAAGTCTTGGCAATTCCTTTATGTCCTGCTAATGGATGGTCATGACAACTTTGTAAGGCTTTCTGTTGCAAAGCAGCGGTGGGAAGGTATAGAGCATCCTTATAGTAGGGTAATTGTTGGTGTAATCGTCGTTCCTCTCCAAGATTAACCCACTCTTGAATCTTCTCCTTAGACAAACTCTTCCGAACTTCATCTTGAAAGTTATCAAGAGAGACAGTACAGACAATCTTAGTTTCTGGAATAATTGGTTGTGGATCCACAGGATGCTCAAACTCTTCTGTATTCAGACGGGATAAAGCATCCGCTTTCCCATTCTTAGCACCTGGAGGATAAGTGATCACAAAATCGAAGTCCGCAAAGTATAAAGACTAACGTAACTGCCGAGGAGTTAGAGTTTTCGCAGATCTTAGAAATTGAAGATTCTTATGATCAGTGAATACTGTGACTGTATGTTTCGCTACCAACAGATAATGTCTCCAGTCTTCAAAGGCGTCTTTAACCGCCAACAATTCTTTTTCTGCTATGGTGTAGTTCAATTCTGCAGAATTTAAATTCCGGGAGCGATAGGCAACCGGATGAAGCTGTCCTGTCTTCTGATGTCGTTGTGAGAGAACTCCACCTATAGCTTGATCGGACACATCTACCTCCACGAAGAATGGTTCCGCAGGATCAGCATGCAAGAGTATAGGGGCTGACACAAATTTACTCTTAAGATCTTGAAAGGCTTGCTCAGCGTCTGTAGACCACTCAAACTTGACTCCTTTCTTTAACAAACGAGTAATGGGTGCAATTAATTGTGGAAATCCCTGAATGAAACGTCGGTAAAAATTGGCGAACCCCAGGAATCTTTGAATTTCTTTGATATTATGTGGCGCAGGCCAACTCTCCACCGCTTGCACTTTTCCCGGATCCATAGTGATTCCTTGCGAAGAAATGACGAATCCAAAGAATTCCACTCTGGTCGCATTAAAGACACATTTTTCCAACTTGACGAACAATCGATGGAGTTTTAGTCGTTCCAATACCAATCTTACATGTACTGAATGATCTTGGGGGTTCCGGGAGTAAATCAAGATGTCGTCCAAGTAGATGATGGCAATCTTGTCAATCAAATCTCCCATAACATCATTTATGAAATGTTGAAAAACTGCGGGCGCATTGCACAGCCCGAAAGGCATCACACAATATTCAAAAAGGCCAAACTTGGTGTGGAAGGCGGTTTTCCATTCATGCCCTTCTTTCATGCGAATAAGGTGATACGCTCCACGCAAATCAAGTTTGGTGAAAATCTGAGCTTCTTTGATTTGATCCAATAAGACCGAAATCAAAGGCAGAGGATAGCGGTTCTTAATGGTTACTTGGTTCAAGGCACGGTAATCTATACAAATCCTCAAACTGCCCTCCTGCTTCTTCGGTATGAAAAATAGTGGAGAGGATACCGGCGACTGAGACGGTCTGATGAACCCATTGGCGAGATAACGGTCCAAGTAATCCTTGAGATGATCATTCTCTGCTTCTGTCAGAGCATAAATTCGGCTGCAGGGAAGGACAGCCCCAGGCTCCAAATCAATAGTACAATCATATGAACGATGAGGAGGTAACAGTTCTGCTTCTTGTTCACTGAAAACTGACTCAAACTCTTGATATTCGGTGGGAACATCTCCGGAATTAATGACTCCAATGGACTGACTTCCCAAAGAGAGTAATGAAGCTTGCGAAGGTCCTTCTAACCTTTCTTCAGTGCAGTAGCAATGTTCCAAACAATAATGAGACTGCATCTTTACTGTATGGTTCTCCCAATCAATGGTTGGATTGTGTGTTGATAACCATGGAAGCCCCAGAATCAACTGAAATTGTGGGGCATCTATAAGGTTGAATTGCAACACTTCACGATGACCATCGGATTGAATCAATTCTAAACCTTCCGTATGGCTGGTGATAAGGCCCTGAGGACAAATTAGTCCCATCCACAGCACGAACAGGTTCTTTTCTTTCTTTTTGGATGGCCCGAATACCCATTCTCTGAGCGTATTTGATGTCGCAAAAATTTCCCGTGGCTCCGGAGTCCAATATTATAGCAACTCCCAAAATCTTATGCCCACAAAACTTTAATGTCATATGTAGGATCACATGCGGGGCCATAGACTGTAGAGTATTTAAAATTAAATGAGGTTCTGGAGTCGTCTTATCTTCCTTTACCACCAGAGCGACTCCGCCTACTGATGGCTCGAATCGTTTCCCTTCACAGGAGTCTTAGGACGCTTGGAGCATTCTTTCACGAAATGACCAGAACCTCCGCAATACAAGCATAACTTCTTCAAACGTCTGTTCTTTTTCTTCCTTACTCAACGGACCTCTAACAGCTCCAATTTGCATGGGTTCAGGGTCATTATTTCCTCCGGTTCCTTTCTCGGTCCTCATCCGGTCAAAACGAGGAAAATTCATTCTCCAATCTTTTCTCTTCTCTCCCTTGCGTTCAGAGTTACGGAAATCTAATTCTAATACCAAATGCACCAATGCAGTTAACTCCTTAGGACGATTAGGAACTTGTGCTAAAGTGTCTTTTATGTCATCTCTCAATCCACGATAGAACAGTGCCGCTCTTTTCTCTTCTGGCCAATTCGTTTCGATAATTAGCTTATTGAATTGGGTTAGATAAGTAATCAAGTCTTTGGATCCTTGACGTAATTCTAGTAACTCATTGTCGGTAGCCTGGGAAATCCTTCTCCTGTCAAAAATTCTGAGAAACTCACTTTTGAACCGGGCAAAATCAGAAAGAATGGGGTCATCTTCCGTGACTAACGGCATTGCCCAATTGGCAGCATCCCCTCCTAGATAAGATAAAGGCTACTCTAGACTGAGCATCAGGGAAGAGTGTGGGACGGCACATGAAAGTAAAGAGCATTGCGTTAAAAATGTTTGCGCCTTTTGTGGGTCTCCTAAAAATCTTTCAGGGGCTGCTAGGGGAATTAATGGGGAGACTGAATGGATAACCTGTGCAACTGCCTTGGGGTCTGTACTTGGAATACTGGTACTGGGAGTTGGGGTACTCTGGACAGGGTTTCCCATAGCCCAACCATCAACCTTTTGGGCAAGTAATTCCTGTTTTAAATTTTTATTCTCCTCTCTAACCGCCCCAATCTCCCTTTGGATTCCCTCAAGTATGGCACCTAAGGCCTTAAGATCCATTCCCTCAGCCATTCTGCCCGGGCGAAGTAAATTCTTGGGCACTTCAATCTGTCAGAAGGCTCCAGTCCCTTCGCAAAGGCAGGATGGATGCTAGTCCCAATCGCCACCCTCCCAGTGCCACCGCTACTATAGCGAAGTCACCAGTAAGGGGGAAAAGGGGAAGTGGATAAGAGAAGAGACACTCTGTAAGCTGCTGTCACCACAATGACGGTTGGATTTTTCTGTAGGACTCTTCCGTACTGTTCTGAGGTGTCTAATACACAGAGGAGGAGAGGGAAGGAATAAGACAACAAACCCACATCTCTACACGACTCTAAATACTTAATTTAAGCTTATCCTACCAGCTGCTTCCAAATTATCGCTACTCTTCTATGTTTGATAATGTTGTTTACAGGAAGCCTTCTTGCTGAGGAGGAAAAGAGCTTTGATTACTTTTAAATCCCAAATACTGCTCTGGTCTAATTCTCTATCTATTCCCACTGATAAATACCTGCAAGACTTTCTGCAACAACCTTGTAACTGGATTCTGTGATAGTCCAAATTAATATCCAAAGGCTATATAGTTCGCAGACTTTGGCCAATGTCAATCCTCCCGGTAGCGCGCAAAAAGGTACAGGGAAGGCAAAGGGGGAAGGAAAAGATAGGGCAAGCGCAAGAGAAGGGTTAGGTGTTATTGGTCAGATAGCGCTACGCAGTACTTGGCAGCAAGGCTTGTCTTACTGTCGGATTCTGGCTTGGGCTTCTGACTTCGTCTGTCGCAATGTTGTGGAACGAAACTGCCTTCCACGAAGACTCCTGCTGCTGACTGACTCGACTGCTGCACTTCGTTTCCACAAAACTCGGAAAAACCTTGCACATTTGAGGTGAACGAATGCTGGAAACGAAGGACTCTTTCAACTAAGAATGACTGAGACTCCGTTAGGTCATTTGCTGACCCAACTAAACTATTCTTCATAACCACCAATTATGAAAATAGACGCGGAGCAGCGGCACTCGAATGCTGCTCCTGAAACAGGTTTGTTGAAGTGCGCACTTCTAAAACCGCGCGCTTCCCTCAACCACTAGACTCTACAACTAATTACTCCTGATAGCGTCATGGCCACTGCGGCGGCCATCTTAGGAAGGAAGGTTTACTTATATACAAGGGCACCAAATGTTAACCCGGCTGGGTTTAACCAAAGTCCGTGTCTTTGCCTGAAACTTAGAACCATAGATTGCAGCGATCTTGTGTTTCCTGACAGTTATGTTAAATGTCAATGTAGTTGGACATCATACTATGCAATGGATATTTTCGAATGAAAAGATCAGTTTGTAATTTCAATTTGTCTTTTCTACTATGTTATTTTTTTGATCATTCTTAGGGAGATTTGTAAAAAACTACTTGTTAGCCTGAAGAAGGAGGGAAATTATCAGATACCACTGAAACGCGTCGCTTCTGTGTCTAAGGAAATATTGAAACCAACACCCGGTCTGAATCTAGGGGGTCAAATTAGAAAATTGGAATAAAACATCTGGTGTGGATGATCCCCTATGCACACATTTGTATGTGATGTAAAAGTATCCCCAGTGCATTGTTTTCAGAGTGTCTACAGTGTATAACAGGGTGTTGCCTTGATGTTTAGAAAATACATCTCTCAATTATCCCGCATTTGTGAAATGTTATGTTTTTAAGATTTTTTAGCATTGTGTTTTGAGAATTTATCTCCAACAGAGATAAGCTTTTTTATATTATAGCTTTTTATATAGTACAAATAAAGATTTGTGATTTTTTACATTATGTTCTGAGTTTCTAATTGGTGCTGGCTAAGTGAATGACGATTGGAGGTAGTATGCGTGTGGTGTTCATATAATAAACAGAGCCCAAAGGGATAATTGTTTATAGTGGTAGCTATTGAATTGTAAGCCATATTTACTGACTCCAGCGGTAACTACAACGGCTGTATATGTTGGTATAAAGCTAAGCTGTCAAGTTGATGATATTTTAAAATTGAATTACGAACCCCTGTTACTTTCAGTTCTTTGAAAATGAAGGTTCTGGAACAGGCTCCCGATCAGTATTATTGGTTTTTGTAACATCATTAAAATGAATGTTCTGACAAAATGTTTGTACTTATTTCGGGCAATTCCATTGCGGGTCCCAGTGTTTTAAATGTCTGGAAGGCGCTACTGGTAGCTTATATGGGGTTATAGGCTGGCTAAACATGCTGTTCATTTTCTTTAACTCCCATACAAGCGGGGGGGGGCTACAGCTACCCGATTTTAAGTTATATTTTGGGCAGCATTCGCCAACCTTTTACGTAATCTGCTAATCCTGGCAGAACCAGATACATCAGCTTTCGGATATCGACTTGCATTCGTATCGAAATATGGGCTTTTTTTCTATAGATTTGGAGATACCAATTACCACAGACATGTTCGATTTAAAGTTGTAAGGGATATCATATGTATATGGCAGGAAATTTGAGTTAAATAGTCCTTAGTAATTCTAAATAAAGATACACAACTATGGGATAGCCCTGCCTTTTCACAATTATTTCACAACCCAGTGGGCAAAGGCTGTGTAAGATTGGGGGTTGAGACCGCTGGGCAACTCTATGATCTAAACAGATTTTGTTCATTCGCAAGGCTTCAGGTCTCTTTTGATCTCATCATTTTTTTAAAAATTTTTACAGGTCAGGGATTTATTTATCAGGATATTAATTTGCGCTCGATCTTGAAGGTATGGAGTTAACATCAGATTTATATAAGCCATCTAAAAAGCCTTTGATCAGTACAATCTATCAAGGTTTCTGCCAGTATAGTATTGATATCATGCTACTCGTGGCTAAGTAGAGCAGGTTGCCCTCTTCTGGGATCCTCGCTTCTGAAATCCAGAGTGCTCTGGACATTGTTGATTGCTTGGTACACTATATTAATTTAAAATGACAGCAATTTAAGACTATTTGTTTATTGTATTATACACCAGAGAAAATGTCAAAATGGGGCGAGGAAAACGGCACTGATAAGACTAGATGTCCTAAGTGTGGCTGGTCAGCAGCAGATATTGTACAAGTTTGCTACGTATCCTGCTGTACACACATTTTTGGATGGAGTGTCCAAATTAGGCTTTGAAGTCCAACTATCTCCTAAAGGGAATTTGATGGGCGTTAAGTCAGAACATAATTAGGGTATGAAACCCGTGCTCTCAATACTTGTTTCAGCTCAGCTCTGTATTGCCAGGTCTCTTTCTCTTCCAAAGCTAGCCGAGTGGTGGGCTTCTATTTGACAGATATATGAGTCTGAATTGGCTTTGGCCAAAGCTAGATGGCTCTCATCCCTTTAAAAACTTGTTCGATTGTGGATGGGTTTTAACTGGGAGTCTTTAAACAGATTTATGAGTAAACTAATGTTTATCATATATTATTCGATATCTGGTGTAATTATGCTGCTTTTTTTTGTATATTAATGTATAGTGTTCTGTTACTTTGTTTTCCATTCTCTAGACCAAACTCTAAATCTTGAATCGTGTGTTATGTTTATAATTGGGTTGATCCCCTATGTTTTGAATTTGAACTTATAAGTATTGACCATATCTGACTTGATAAAATAAAAGAAAAAATTAAAAGAAAAACCAGACAAATAGTACATGGAAGCGGATAATCACTTGTTTACTGGTTAGCATCAAGAAACGAAGTGTTAACCAACGTTGTACACTAAGAATTCAGGTATCTGTTACCAGTTTCAGGTTTCTATTGCCACTTAAAATTCAACAGTGGTTGTTTTCAGTACACGAGTGTTTAGGCTGCCTGATGTAGACCAACTTGAGTAGAACTGATTTCCTATGTGTTTGAGATAGGTGGGACTATTTAACAAACTGCATTCGTATTCCAAATCCAAAGTGAACAATTCATGCAAAAAATGTTCTTGCATAGCTAGTGATCATGGAGAATGTGTGTTAATGTGCTAAAAATTAGGTGTGTTCTGTAAATAGCATTATGTTTAGATGAACCTTTCACTGCCAGTGTTTATATACATTGTATGACGCAAGGGCAGTTTGGGGGTTAACCATATAAGGTAGTTAAGGTGTTTGGAGAGTGAGGCCTCATGATCTGTGCAACACCCTATTTGTTTTGTACTGTACATAATATGTGAATGTCTGTGATATATGTATAAAAATCAATCAATCATTGGAATTGTAAAGCGCACTACTTACCCGTGAGGGTCTCAAGGCGCTGAGGGGAGGGGGTGCTGCTACTGCTCGAAGAGCCAGGTCTTGAGGAGCTTCCTGAAGGTGAGGAGGGTGTTCCAGGTATTGGCGGCGAGGAAGGAGAAGGATCTGCCGCCGGAGGTTGTTCGTTGGATGCGCGGGACGGCAGCGAGGGTGAGGCTGGCGGAGCGGAGTTGGCGTGCGGGGGGGTGGAAGTTGAGACTGTTGTTCAGGTAGGCTAGTCCGGTGTTGTGGAGTGCTTTGTGTGCGTGGGTGAGGAGCTTCAAGGTGATCCTCTTGTTGATGGGGAGCCAGTGCAGGTCTCATAGGTGGGAGGTGATGCAGCTGCGTTGAGGGATGTTGAGGATCAGGCGGGCGGAGGCGTTCTGGATGCGTTGCAGCCGTTGTAGGTGTTTGGTCGGGATTCCTGCGTGGAGTGCATTGCCGTAGTCCAGCCTGCTGCTGACGAGGACTTGGGTCACCGTTCTTCTGGTTTCGGTCGGGATCCACTTGTAGATCCTGCGAAGCATGCGGAGGGTGTTGTAAAAATGTCTCTAGCTTTCCTACCACAGTCTAGTTCAGTGCTTTAACCCATTCCGTGCTCCCGTCGGCCAACAGCTGATGGAAGCACTCCCTACCTGGTGCTGCGCACAACCGTTGGCTGAAACAGCCCCGCCCACCCTTCAGAACGCCCGCACCCCAGCGGAATGTTCGCCACAGTGAACGGGTTAAATGGGACTCTACTGACCAGTACTGAGTACCTGCACTTCTGAATTTTCATCCCTTAAGTACGGGCACTTCTCATTGGGCAAGGAGAGTACGGGTACTCATACGGGTCGCAAAGCAAGTTTAACTCAGAAGAAGATAAAGATGCTGCTGAACAGCTGCCGAGAAGCATGCAAGTCTAAGAGGCAAAATTTGCTTATGACTATGACTCGCAAGAAACCTAAGTGATGACAACATGATGTAGCAGCAGGCTGTGCCAGGACATCTCTGTAGCCAGGTTGAGGTGTAACGGGGTGAACAAGTGACAGTGAGGTAGAGTGAATGGTAATCGAGGCACAGCAGAACGGACATCAGCAAAGATGAGCACTTGTAAAAACAAATGTATCGACTGATATGTAAGCTTGTGTGAGTGTCACTATGTTCCTGTGCGTGTATGCGTGTGTCGGTGCTGTTGTTTCCAGTAAACTTAGCTGGTATATAGCTGCCAGCACCATAGGCCTTGCATCAGGACAGCCTGTTCTGTCTCTGAATCCTACCCACCAGGGTTAGCTTGTAGAAGTTCAGGGCTTCTCGATCTCACCAGTGGGGATCTGCCTTTTTCTGTGGGGAGGCCGCACTGGCTCAAAACAAATGTACCTCGGCTCCAAGAAACCATTCCTTTTAATAAAAGGCTTTTTCCCCTGCTAGGGTTTAAAGTGGTTAAACATGTTACGGTTTGTACAAGCCATGCATGTTTAAAGGTCATACGTGGGATACTCAGTAGGGCTGCTCTGCAGGCATGCATTTTAAACTGCCCATTTTGTTTAACCTACCCTCCAGCTCATTGGGATCTACTGCTTGTATTAAAAGACACCGATTGGTGTATAATTTGAGGCTGCAATGCTAATGGTTTCATAAATGTATTTACGCTTCATTTTAGTGGAAAAAACGGCCCAGGTAATTCTTCGTGGTACAAGTGCGGTATAGTAATGGGTTGGGGGTAAACCATTGATTGCAAAGAGCATTGTTTAATTGTAGGGACAACGCCAGAGGGATTACCCCAATTTTTCCTATGGTTTATTTTCTCTAATGTATAGGTCATGGAGTAGAGTAAACTATGTAAAGGCAGCTTGGTCAGTGTAATGTGTTTGAAGTGTTTGGAAACTGTTGAGATAAAACATTAGAAAACCACAGATGCTAGAATGAGCTCTAAGGGGCAGATTTACAAGCCCCAGGCAACACTTTTACACCGCCGTTGTGTCAGTTTTCTGATGCAGTGGCGTCGTAAACAATGCATATATCCAAAAGGAGGGGAGGTAAAGGATCAAGATCTGATCTAGGGGCTCAGATTACCATTCACGGAAAAGTGAGAATGGAAGGTCCAGCCACAGTCAAAGCCCCAAAGGCAATAACTAACAAAAGCGACTAGGCCGTTCCTAAGGAAACAGGAAGAAGGGGAAGAGAGCGGTCACGAGGGGGTAGGAATAGTGCTCAGTGGAGGACTATCCTGGGTGTCTAATTTGTTGGATATAATGGCCTCACACACCCTTGCGAGTGTCATGCTTCATCATCGGCAGTGCTCCTCGTTGGACAGGCGGTGCAATGTCCAACGGGCTCACCTCAAAGAGGGGCTCTTTGGCGGAGATCTTTTATCCAACTGCCTATGGGTGAAGTGTGGGTGAGGGGCCAGGAGAAGGAGGATAGTGTGAGTGAGGTTAAAATGTGGCACAAGGTACTGGAGATCAATTTATTCTGGTGGTCCCTTGCCACAAGTAAAATCAAGAGATAGCCTGTAAACGCAGGAAATTTAGGATTCCACGTCGCGGTACAGGACTAAAGTGCATTCAGTGTGGTCAACATGTTTCTCGCCTAAGCACATAGGCTGCGATTCTTCAGGACCTATTCTTTAACTATCACAAAAAACATGACCTAATAAAGTATCAGTTTTGTTATATCATCAGTTGTACTACCTGTATGGTACTCCTCTTGCATAATGGTCAAGGTGCGTAGGTGTCAACAGTACCCGGTAGATCTGACATCAAGGGGGAACCATAGGGGTTTAAGGTTCAGTCTGCCTCTGTCAGCGCCCGTTGTGCCTACCCATATCCACCGGGTGATATAACAAAACTGAGGTGAGCCCGTTGGACATTGCACCGCCTGTCCAACGAGGAGCACTGCCGATGATGAAGCGTGACACTTGCAAGGGTGTGTGAGGCCATTATGTCCAACAAATTTGACACCCAGGATAGTCCTCCACTGAGCACTATTCCTACCCCCCTCGTGACCGCTCTCTTCCCCTTCTTCCTGTTTCCTTAGGAACGGCCTAGTCGCTTTTGTTAGTCGTAAACAATGCACCACGTTGCAACACATTTACAATGTGGCGCATCTAGGGAGATGGGTCACATTATACCTGCGTCAGGTATAATTTATGCAGGGTGGGCGTTCCGACACAAGAAAGCATCATAAAAGTGACAGTAAAATCTACAAGATTTCACTGCATCACTTCTATGAAACCACTGCGTCAAAACTTTATGCCTGCTTGAAGCAGGCATAAGGAGTAACGCAGCACAATAGGAAAAGGCATTCCTGAGCATTGCTGTAGTTGCGTCGCACTTGCCAGAAGACTCAAACAATACGTGACCTTTGCTCCAACAGATGCGTGACGCATCTGTCAATCCTTGTGCCACGGTGCGCTGCATTGTAAATGCGACGCATCCATGGTGGCTCAAGGGTTTTTTGTCTGATGCAATTGAACTGAAGCATCTCTAAAAAAAAATGGGAGATGCGTCAGTTCTTGTAAATGTGCCCCATGGTATATAGTTGGTCAAGTTTTCTTTCTTAAGGACCCACAATATTCGTTACTGTGCACGGTATACAATTACAAAAAAACATATGTGTCATGTACTGAGGTAATCAGTACACATGGAAAATCAGAAAGATAATATTAAAGGTACACTTTTTTACACATATGGACAAAAAGCATACTCCAGGAACGCTCAAAATCTCAATCTATTTAATTGTTCACCCTGTCCTCGCCTCTTAGCCCCACCCCAAACGCATCCCCTCGTCCACAGCTCAATTTATTGAGTACCTGCTCTTATTTTTCCCCATTTAAAGCACTGGTCTAGTTAAAACATCAAGACTAATTGGTAATAAGAAAAGTATTATTAGAGATAATTTATAATGTAAAACTTCCTGCTGCCATCGCCAGCAGACAATGAGAACAGCAAGTAGGTAACTTCGTAGAAATGCAACTGATGTTCAAATAATGAAAACGGGAGGCTGCGTTTCCAGCTCTTCAGGGCTATTCTTTTCTGAAGTTAAGTCGTTAGCAGAAAATAGGGTATATATGTATTAGTAAGGTTTTTAAACCAATGCTAACCATTTGATGATGTTCTTATGGTCTCAACATCAGGTCTGCCTGCATCCACCGCACATAATGCTGATTTGTTTCCGTTTGTCTGGTCGCTATAGCTACCGAGCAAGAGTAAAGGAGAGAAAACACAGGCTCCGACAAACAAAACTTTCTTCTAACTTGCTGAATCTCTAGACTTCGCACTCCATGACGCCGTAAATCAAATAAAGTGGCCAGAGTCCGCCTCTAGTCGGTGTCCACAGTACGTTGGGATTGCGCCCGAATCCTGCACCTGTGCGAAGGTGGAAACTGCCGCCGGCGAAAAGGGGTGGGTTTTGGGTTAGACCGGCGTATGACGTTCTGGGAGGCCCCAGGAACAAGAATTTAAAAAAAAATCGAAATCGAAGAATCGAAACTGATCAGCAGCAAGGAAGCTGGTGTTCTGCCTTTTGTCCTTCATTCCGCAATTTTAGTAGAAGTGAGTGGAGCGCAGAGGATCTGTTGGAAAGCCAGGCGCTGCTTCTTGACGGTACCCAGCTTTGGCCTGAAACCCCGCGAGTAACCCCGGGAGAGAGCGAGTTTAGCGTTTTCGAACACAAACACCCGGAGCGAGCGCTGCGCTCTCTATCTTGGTCGCCGCTGCCAATACAAGTTAGAGCTATCTAAATGTCTGCCACTCGCTCAATGACGACGCACGGCCGGGCAGCACAGCAGGGGAGATCCCCGGGGGTCAGGAGCTACTCGGAGCAAGGGGCCGCCGCAGGCCACCGCGGTACAGTGCCCGGCCAGCAGGAGTCACCCGACGCCCACCAGCAACGGACGCAGCCCGAGGGGTGAGTAGAGCGCCTACCCACCCAAACCACATTCCTTGTGAAGTTACTAAAAAAACTTCTCTGGTGAAACTCACCTGTTTAATCTGTGAACGTCTCCTCGTCTCTTAAACGGAGACGTTGGAGAGATTTGGTTTAGTGGTTAGAAGCTGCTCACCGTAGCATAGGTTCAAATATCGGCCTGGCCAACGTCCAGTGATTTTGCACAAATCTTGTTATCTTCCTGTGCCAAAAAACCCAAAATAGAAAATGTGTAACATAGTCTACTTCTAGCGTAAAGCGCTGTTTCAAAAAAGTAGTGCAGTAAGGAGCGCTAATAGTTTCAAGGCAGAGAGATATGCGGCACCTGTTTCCTTGTCAGATTTGTATGCTGCAAATTCCCTTGCTGAGAGGGGCGTGGTTGGTTTCGTTTTCTCCGTGGCTTTCCTCTCCTTACTTTCAGTTCTCATTCTGTTTTGTCCACCCACCTACGTTTTTTAGGTCTCAGAGTCTGGCGAAAGCTGATCTCACCATGCAGAGAGCTTCTTGGAATCAATACGGATTACAATGCCATGTCTCAGGTCTGCCTTCAGTTTTCACTCGTGGGCGTCGTTTGGGGTCACAAATTATGCAAAAGGCAGTGCAATGATTGTACCAGAGGCATTTCAATCCCTCCTGTTTTCCACCCTGTCCCCTTTTAGCCCCGCCCACCGGGATTGGATCTTTTACTCAGTACACACACTCCTTTAATTATTAGCTATGCACTTTTTTCCCACTTGTGTAACGTGTTGCAATAACAATCGGCCGCGCTTGTTTTTATTTGCACGGCTTGTGCCCAGCTCGGCCGTGCTTGTTTTAATGTCTTAATTTTTTTTTTCCAGTGCTGGTTTACTTTATTTCAGAGCACGACGCCTGATTTAGGGGCACCGCGCTCCGTTTAATTATTTATTTATACTTTTTTTTCAGAGTGTTTGTTCTTGGTATGTCTCTATTTACCCTTTGAAGTCTTTAAGGGGAGGGCCCTTTTAAACCATTCCTTTCGGATCCCTCCTGTGTCCGGGTAGCCTCCCGCAGGCCCTCCGGCAGCGGGGGACAGTTGCGGTTTATAAATAGTATAAGTAGCATTTCCTGCCCCGGGCAGCTCGCAGGAGGCGCTGGTAACTAACGCAACTAGCTGCTCGCTAAGATAAGGCTGCTTCATTGAGCGCAGCAGCGAGCGGACAGACAGACCTCCATCCAGCCCGGGCCACAGGCGGCCCTTCATCGAGCCAACAACCCCTCCTCACAAGCTGCGGCCAGGCAGGGGTTCGTCTCCTTCTGTGCCCTGCAACAGACTGAGAAAGCTGTGTACTAGACCATCCATCGCCTATTCTGAATGGATGAAGAAATGAATGGACTTGCGCGGCGCTGTAAACTGCCCTATCGTACTATCGGAAAATAACTTTTTTATGGACCCGACCACCCCTTCCTCGGATTTAGTGTGACCCGTCCAGTTCCAGGGACAAGCTGGCCTCTGAGTCTCGAGTGTATATGGCTCTTAACTATGTTTTGCATGAGTTCGGAAAAAGTTGACCACTCATTCCTTGGGCTTAAAGTGGGGTCTGTCCACCCAGTCCTCTGACCTGAAAAGAAGTTGGCCATCTGTTTTTAAGGTTTGGGAGAGAGGCTTATCCGGACCCGAGGTTCGGAGAGGAGCTGTCATCTGATGTTTCAGTTTGGAAGTGCGGTACCTACACATTTATTGGGTTCGGAGTGGGCTCCCACCCTTCCTCTCCGAAGCCACCAAGATCATCTGCGGCGTATCCCAAGGCTCATCCCAAAGCTGTTCAACGTCTACAGGGCAACGCTCGCCCACATCGCACGACGGCACAACCTCAACTTCATCTCCTACGCCGACTACACCCAGCTGATCCTCTCCCTCACCAAGGACCCCCATACCGCCAAAACCAACCTGCACAAAGGAATGAAGAGGCCGTCGCCGACTGAAGCTGAACTCTGACAAGACGGAGGTCCTCATCCTTGGATCCACCCCCTCGGCCTGGGACAACTCCTGGTGGCCGACTGCACTAGGAACACCCCTAACTCCCACCAACCACGCACGCAACTTAGGGGTCATCCTCGACTCTACCATCTCCATGACGAAGAAGGTCAACACAGTCTCCTCCTCCTGCTTCAACACCCTCCACATGCTCTGCAGGATATTCAAGTGGATCCCCCCGAAACAAGAAAGACGGTCACTCAGACCCTCGTCAGCAGTAGACTGGACTACAGGAACGCCCTGTACGCAGGAGCCTCGGCCAAACTCCTGAGACGGCTCAAACGCATCCAGAACGCCCCCGCCCGCCTGATCCTCAACATCCTGTGCCGCAGCCACTTCACGCCCCACAGGAGAGACCTGCACTGGCTCCCAGTCAACAAGAGGATAACCTTCAAACTCCTCACCCACGTACACAAGGCACTCCACAACACCGGCCCAGCATACCACAACAACCGACTCAACCTCTACACCTCCAGCTCTGCTCCGCAAACCACGCCCTCGCCACCATCCCCCGCATCCGTAGAGTGACCGCCGGCGGCAGATCATTCTCCCACCTTGACGCCAAGACATGGAACACCCTCCCCATCCGCCTACGGCAGACCGAAGACCTTCTGACCTTCATAGAACTTCTCAAGACCTGGCTCTTCGAACAGTAGCAGCCCCCCAGTGCCTTGAGACCCTCACGGGTGTGTAGTGCGGTTTACAAATGCTTGCTTGCTTGATTGATTGATTGATTGACCACCCATTGCTTATAGTTAAACCAGGGGCCGGCCTTCCAGTCCTCAAGATTTTGTGGTAGGAAGGGAGGGGGTGACATTCCTGAGCTTTCAGTTTAGTTTCCGTCACGCCTGACACATGTCGCTAGTCCACGCTTTTCAACCAACTGCATAATATACGTATTTGTAGCGGGATGTGTTTCTTGGCGCTAGCTACGATAAACATATTAGTGGTGCTTATTTTGCCAATCAATAGGATGCGGTGGGACACCTCCTCCCCCCTCCCCCCTTTCCCCCTGGGGGTTGGAAGCCGTGACCCGGGGTCTCTTCAGCTGATGCATCAGTCCACTGAGTCACGTGATCCCCTGTTTGTACTGTGGGACTTGAGTTTTCTCCTCGTTTTCACAAATACAAATATGGATTAAAAAATCCACATGTGCACAGGGGTGTTGGCCGGAAAGCTGCGACTGACTCAAGGTGTGAGAACACGGGGTTACTTAGAAATGACGTCACTACCGGGTGGGGACAGAGACTTTTGATGAGGATAGAGGGTGGCAGGAGACTTCCTTTTATTGCGAGCAGAGGACATGAATGGGGCCTGACTCTTTTGGGAGGTGGCCGGGGGAGGTGTGGGCTGCTCTTGCTGGGGTTGTATGTGCTGAAGCTGGCCCGGATCTGCCCCTGTTAATGAGGCAGGGGGCTGCGGGTGCCAGACGGTCCATACAATGTGTGACACGCTGAGCAGTCCCAGGATGAACAGGGCTATGAAGCCAGGACTCCCTAACGGTGCACACGTGACGTACTCACTCTGCAGCTACAGGGAGCTGCCACTGATGGCGGGGCAGTGCTTACTTTGAGCCGGTGGGCCCACCAGTACTCATTTTTGCGGGACCAGCGCCCATTTTTCCTCATCGGACTTTCACCCAGAGCAATAGAGCGAAACAACAAAAAAGGGGGAAAGCAGGAACAGAAAGCCACAAAACTGTGACAAAAGAAAGAAAGCAGAGATTAAAAAGAATGTGCATGGGTGAGATATAGGGCGGGGAGTGTCTGGTGGCGGGTTAAAGGGGAGTGAGGTGGAATCACGACCGCATAGCCTTGGAAGTCACTCTGACATTCAGTCGCACTGGCCACAGGCTTGTGACCCAGCTTAGGACCCGGGATGCATTATTTTACAAATAAGCCCCCAGGGAGAGTGTGTCAGTGACTGGTGCAGTCTGTGGTCGGTGTGGATGGCACATGGTCTGCCACTGATGGCAAAGAGGGGCTGCCTCTGTCTGAGGGGCCGGGCGCAGTCGCTGCTGTGCTTCTATTGCAGGGGTTGTGAAATCTTGGTAGCTGAAGGTTGTTGCACTTGGAAACGCGTGTCCATCATAAAGCAGTTTTCAGTAAAGAAAACGTGAGGTGCGCAGGAAATTTTGAGTGTGTTTCTCCTCCCACCCCTTCACACTGTTGTGTCGATTTTAGATACCGTATATAGGTTTCCCGATTTAGGTTCTTATATAGGCACAATTCGCATTGCCCATATTTAGGCATAGAAATCCTACCCTTAGGCATTATCCATGCTAAACAAATACAGGCATGGCCACCTACATCTCTCCATCCACGTCACAACGAGTTCTTGGAAAACCAGACTTTTAAGCCTTTAGGACTTCCCCTTGCTTGGATTATTGATTTTCTCCAAGAACTCTTTATTATGCATGAACATCTATTCCTTAGGGGTTCATTCATGACGTTCTTCTGCCCGACTTTTACGTCAATACTGGCATTCCTAAACACCTTCAAGGTATAAATATACCTTCACTTACCATGACAAATCACGGTACGGTCCAGCTGTATACTTGCACGGCATAGCTACGCGGCTTGCCATGGCAAGTTCGGAAGGAGATAGAGTCCCCGCCTAATGCACTGACCAGACGTTGTCATCCTCCTCGCAGAGAATCCAGCTCCAGTGTTTCTGACTCCCCTTGCGGGGTGTTAGAGATCGAGACCCGGAAAGAGATTTCAACCTCTCTCATTCTAAGATATGGAGCAGACTAGAACCTAGAGGGACTCTTGGCAACTCTTGGCAAAACCAAACTATAGCTAAAACTAGACTATAGACAAACAGCATCTATTTCTTACCTCGTACTACACTTAGGTTAGGTACACTGGGGTAGAACTAGCTACAAGCACCAGTTGAGTATTTATATTTTAGCCTGTGTTATTTGTGTATGTATGCATTTTTATGAATATATGTCATAGATACAAACCATGCTATTGCAGTTTTATCTTATCTTACTGCTAACGCTGTTCGTATAATACTTCACATTCTGTCTTACGATTGTAGCAGCTCATATCTCTTGCACAAGAAATAAGACTGTTCAATAAACCCCTTTTTTATTGAAACGCCTTCTATCTATTTCTGTGTAACCTCTGTAGAAACGAAGCATGCACGATTGACCGAGTGAAACTGTTATCTATTGTTTCCACGATTCTGAGACTGTTCCAATTCTAAAAGGGAAATAAAGTTGCCATGTTTATGCGGTTGTCAGAAACTAATCCCTTCTTGTTCATTCGAGAAGTTTCTAGTGACCTCTGAGTTAGCTGGCACACAAAAGTAATTATGTTTAATGTACTCGATAGAGGCATACTGACCTCAGTCCTATGCCACAACTATAGTGTATATTATTCCAATGTGCAGAGCCTATCAGGGATATAGGAACTACAATACAACACCACAACCTCAAACTGTCAGTTTCCATCCACCTCTGATTTTCTTACCGATACATAAATTAAGACGCGTCAGTCGCTGGGCGTTTGGTGGGGATGGTGTGTGGGAGCACCTCACTACAGGCCATCACGCAAACTGTTCCAAGTCCTGAACCTTTTACCTACAAATCATAGTACTCATTTGAGTTTGTCAAATTATTTCAATAGAAGCAACTGCAACACCCAGAATGCATTTGGCTGATACATACAAGCCTAGGACCCGAACCTGTGTGACATGGCCTGGAGTTAGTTGGTCACTCTGGTTGCTGTGCTTTACCTATTTATTCTTCTGCACTTGACATTACTCCAGTGGGTCTAACTAGGACCTGATCTGTCCCTGATACTCAGACGGTCCATAAAAGATCTATTTCCATGAAGTAAATTGAATGAAATGATAAAGTCAATAGTAATCCTAAAAATGTAGACTGTCCTTCATAAACCAATGTTGGGAACCCCTCCTTTTCGCTCTGGTTACTCCCCTTTATCTGTGCTAGGCCTTTTATCTTGGAAGAGGAGCTGACCCTCAGGTCCGTGGGTTTGGTAGTGAGAACATCATTTGTTGAGAAGGAAGCAGACTCCTCCTTGGACTCAAAAGGTCTTTGGTGTGGAAGGAGAGGTGGCAATCTGTTTCTAAGATTTGGATGGAATAGTATCATCACTTTAGGGTTGAGGTGACCATCTCGACATTTGCTTGGAAGTTATCCAACCTGGCCATTTTCAAAAGTTTGGATGAGAGTTGAGCATCCGGTCCTTGGGTTTGGGGAGAAAGTATGGTTGGGTTGCGTTTGCATCACTTTTGTTTGCATCACTATCCTCATCAGAGGAGAGACGTGGCTAAGGATGATTGGGTTGCGTTTGCATCACTTTTGTTTGCATCACTATCCTCATCAGAGGAGAGACGTGGCTAAGTCCCGTGACGGCTAAGAGTCCTCATATCTGGGCAGAGCACAGTGATTTACTTTAGTTTCAAACCCAGCAAAAAAAAATCCAAGCACAAGCGGCTTGTTTTTCTGTCACTGGCCGCTCTTACGGTGCGCTCTTTAATTACCTGTTGACTGCAGAAAGAGTGGGTACAGGAGAGGATGTGGCGTGACGGCAAGAGCTGTCAACTTTGGAACTGGAGATCCAGGGTCGAGTCTCTGAGTACGTTCAAAATCCTGGGATTCTGAGCAAATCAATCTCCTAGTGCCTAAAAACACAAACACGTGACATGTATTTTATCTGGCGCTCGCTAACAGCGCTCTGATATCTTCTGGCTGTGCTCCCACTATAAACATTTTAAAAATAATCACACATCTCAGCGTTATATGGTTAGTGGGTTTGAATGGGGCCACCGCTGTCCCTTGCTGGGCAACTTGCGCTGCACTTGTTCAGTGCATCTATGCTGAGGATGTTCTTGGAAACGGATTTGACGTCATATTTCCTTTCAGTGTGTTTCTAAACAAATATTTTGTTGGCGTGTGCAGTGGTAAACATTAGAAATAAGGTCTTTGAATGTGTGTCTGACTGGCTACTTTTACCTTCTCACCCTGTAGACTCTTAACCCATGTTTGCCGGCAAGAAAGTACGTCAGAAAGCCTGGAACTACATTTTATTTTTATTTTCACACCTTTGTACTCTAGCGTAATGACATAGGGTACAATCGTCTATATTAAAAAAAAAAAAATAATTAAAACAACTCTGGCATACTAAAAGGCATCTATTGAAATGATAACTTACATACCGTAGCGTTTCCAGATGTAGAAGGCACATTTTATGAAATTTAAATATTGAAAAAATACCGATCCCTCAAGCCCAAAGATTGCAAAAGTATGAGACCCTCTTTATGGTTTCTAAAATTGACTTGCATAAAATTAATACTAAACAAGCATTAAAAATGCAATAGGTCTCGCTTTTCATTAAGTTAAAGCCATTTGATTTGCTATACAATACCATTAGCAAAGCAAATGGCTTTGACTTAATCAAAGGCGAGACCTATTGCATTTTCAATGCTTGTTTAAAATGTATCTTCTTTAAAGAGCACACCTGCTCGGTGCCAGGATACCACGGGGGTGGTAGAAGTGCCCTTTTCAAATACACATAAAATAAGTTCATTTTCTATTTGTCTCCAGGCTATGCCAATAATTGAGAATTAACTGGCACTTTACCCTTCCTCTCCTTGTTGCTGCACACAATATTAAAGAATTGGTAAATACAAGTAACATCTCCTAAATCTTTTGAAATGCACTGCCCGCTACTAAAGTTCCAAGGTAATTCCTCAGACGTTGATATTCTTGCCCACCTAGAACTTTGTTGAAGTGATTGAACATGATAAATATTTTTAGAAAGTTGTAGCTGAAATACGAGGGAGAGCCATGGGCACCAGGTTGTAAGTCTAAAGAAAAGGGTTTGGGCTGTGCCAGGAAGTGTGGCGCCTTGCTCTGTTTGCCTTAAGTGTATTTGCTCTGCCGTATGGCATGGTGCAACCAGGATAGGCGAAGTACTCTAAACCCCTAATTGTGGGTGAAGACCCGCACACACTGTTTCCAGAAAACCAAAGTCCTGGGCACACGTAACTAGGTAAATTCCACATTTTGCCAAAGTCTCTTGTATTCAATAATGTTTAGCATATATGATCCACACAAGTTGCTCTTCAAATTGTTTAATCTTTACGAACACAACCAGCCAACACATGTTTCGTCACAATGGGAAGTATCCCTTGACTACTTCAGGGCTGTCAGAAAAGTGTCGGTATCCGGTAAGGTCACTCCGCCGGTGATAATTCCAACCCGGCTGGTCTGGTGAGGAAAGGATAATTGGACAAGTCCTCGGAATAGTAGAGTATCACAAAAAACTAAGTGCCAGAGACCTCTGAAACGAGCATTGGCATAGCCAATAGGTCTCGCGTTTGGGACCTTATAAGTGTTTAGCCATGCAACACTTCATGTTGTTGCACCAATGATATTGTGCTGGATAACTAAACACTTATAAGGTCCCAAAGGCGAGACCTATTGGCTATGCCAATGCTTGTTTTTCCCTGGCGTCTGCAGAGAGGGGCCTGTTGAAACCATTGTCATGGACCAAGGTGGCACTTCTTAGGCCTCCTTTATCTTCCAGGATTAATGCTTGTTTTCATAACCGCTCTAAATTACTAAACACATTCTGGATCCAGGCTGTTTGTTATCTGGAGATATTTATCAGGTGATACTTTTGTGATAGCAGGGTAAGGCAGTGTTAGAGGTGCTGGTCTGATTGGCCAGTGTGTGGGCCGTTTTATGGTTGTTTGTCAAGTAAGCATGCAGTCTACCCATACGTTGCAAAACACCTACAACAGCTTGTCTTTACAAGTTTAACACTGGTCCACTTTGCTAATAGGGCCTCCCTATTTGTTAGCTATCTGAGTTGCTAATGGAGTACACTCGTATTTTGAACCTTGGCAATTTTCTGCCCCAGTTTGACTGTAGGGATAGGAGAGTGAGTGAGCACCACAGAATTGTTTCCAAACATGATAAGGCGGGTTGTTTGTGATTTATCTTTATTGCTACTTCTGAACACGTCCTAAGACCTTGCACTAAAATGCCTACAGACGTAGTGCTTTCCGGGCGCCAATCTACTGCTTGTTTCCATTGAAAGCTATGATTTATGCCTGTTCTTAATTAACAAAGGTGGCTGTCTTCTTCTTTCCTCTCTACAACTGTACATGTTAATGGCTGACATTCCGTGCTTTTAATCGGCATTATCTGCAAATGGCGACCTTAAAAATGGTCAGAGTAAAAAAACAACAACTATTTATACTGATACTTGCAGTTGTCTTTCTTGGAGCGCGGTGGTCTAAGTTTTTGGGGGGCACAGGTTCTCTAAAGCTTTGTTAGACTGGGAAGTGACCACCTTTCATCCATCCTAAACCTGTCTTCTTTTCCACTGCGGTACAAAAGGGGGTGGTGATGGACGGAGCATCAGAACCAATCAAATACTCAAACCCAGTCAAAAGATCTGTTTTTTCTTTGTTCGCCCTAAGTTGGCAGGGTATGTTCAGACGTGAGTCCCTTGCTCACTTTGCCACTGGAGTCAAGCAAGCCCGGCTGAAGACGGCTGTAATGCCAGAAACCGGTCCTGAGAAGCTTGGTTCCGGTCCAGGGAAGACATGGCTTGGCAGTTCGGGCTGGACTGTTCCCATGAAGCACAGGGTCAGACTGATTTGCATATGGCCATGTCTGAACTGGGGTGGCGGAGTGAGCTAAAGAATGGTGATGGATTAAACCCAGATCAGTTGACTGGGGGTGAGTGTTTGTATTGTCAACGCTCCGTCCATCACCACCTTTGGTTTTTCTTCTTTTCCACTGCGCCATACCCTTTTACTCTGCTTGGGTTGTGTTTATTTCAAATGCACCAATGTTCTTGTTGTATTTGAACATCTAGCGCCCCCATCCAATTCCTTTCACTCGTTTTGGTTAAAGTCTACTCACATGCGTCATGCCAGATCATGTTAGTGTCTAAATAGTTTAACAAACTAAAAATGTGCTTCTATTTTGTGTTCTTTTTTGGTCAGTACGGTCGTTTAGCGCTTTTAACATAATCCATTTTAATCTGTGCAGTTTTACTAGTGAATTGGATAACTGCTGTCCGCTGTGCCTGAAATGCAAATGCAATTAAAGAAACACGTGGACTGATGCACGCCGATGGGTGCCCTACTGTGCTTCATCCTAGCAACCACAAAGGAACAACCAGCTCGCTCCTCACTTACTAAAAACCGTGACTTGAAGAAACGGTTCACATCTCTTTCCTTCTTTTATTTAGTTGCTTCCCTGTGAAATTAATCAAAAAAAGAATCCGCGCGCGCCTCGAGCTGAAAGAGGCAGCAGGGGGAGGGGAGAGAGGAGGAGGCCTGTGGCTGTTTCCCTTGCGGGAGCGATAAGGAACCATATGTTAAAGCTCACTCCCGCAAGGGAATCGCCAAACGTGCACACGTTGCATTCAAAGCAATGCAATGCGTGCACGTTTTTTGACTGAAAAACAGAATCGATTACAAAAGGTCTTTTTGCCTATGCAGCAGCGCATGCGCGCTGCGTAGGCGAGACCTAAAAAGGAGATGTGGAGGGACCCAAGTAGATGGTCCACTTGCAAAGTGAGAAAACCAGAGTATCGGTGCGCTCCACTCATAAAGCGCCTGTGCATTAAAATGCGGCGGATTCGCCATAGGAGCAGTTCTGTAGCGGGTGCTCTTCAGGACGGCAACAGGCACTGGTTTACCTCTGCTTCGGAAGTGGTCCTTATTATTGAATACAAGAGACTTTGGCAAAACGTTGCATTTACCTAGTTAAGTGTGCCCGGGACTTTGGTTTTATGGGCGCTGGGTTCACCAAATTGTTGGTGGGACCCTGCTCCAGTCATATGAATATGTCCACTGAGGAGAGATGACTCACCTGGCCCTTTTTTGATCCATTAATAAAGGCATTTTTCAAAGCGAAGAACAACACTATGTGGTTCTTATGCTCGCGCTCTGTCAGTGGCTTATACAATAGCACCCAGGGGTGTGTCTTTGATAACCCCACTTAGAGCAGCCTTTGCATATGCAAATCTCTCCAAGACATAGTGTTTCAGAAACCTGTCTCTAGACATCAGAGCTAAAGCTCCCCTGCATTGTTTAACATCCCCATTGTTAGAAATGGGGTTTCCGGTTGGCTAGAGTATGCACCTAAGCCAGGCAGATCCCACCTCTCTATCAAAGGTAAGGGACTTGTATACCCAAGATAACCCCTGCTCACAGGCTTGGTAGCTCGGCAGAGCAGTCCTGCTTATATCAGTGTGTAAAGCATTTGCGCAACACATACACCCTACGAACACACCAAATGCACCTCAAAAGAGACTACAAACCAGGTTCTATAAAAATATCTCTTATATTGTATATGAACACATAGACCACAACCAAATAAATCACAAATCACTGTGCCAAGCACACCGGCAACACCGAAGGGATCTCATCCCCCCTCCCTCGGGTGTGGTGATGCGGAGCAAAGTCTCTGGTGCTGCGCTTTTCTCTTTGGTTTTCCCCGGCAGCTGGACCCCGCCACCGGGTGGTGTCCGTGTTGCTCAGCAAACTTGGAACTCTGGGTAGGGTTTCCTTGTCATCGCCGCAAGCGGACACACGCACCGGCAGAGAGCACTTCCTCAACACCAAGCTCTCCCCTCCCATGGCCCCAAACACAGGGGACAGTGCCGTGCTTAGAACGCACTGAATGTGAACAACACAGTGCTCACCTCGCACTAGTTCGGAATGCTCCTTTTTCAAAGGGTTAGCACTCTTCACACGCTTGTGCCACAAAATGAAGTGTCCAACAGTGCATACTTGTGGCAGAACAGTCCAGCCCTTCTCCTGCTCCAGACAGGAGCAGCAACTGCAGGCCAATCCACCCCTCACACCATAGAACGGGTAGTGCTCCTCACACAGCTCTTCAGCTCTCCTTCTAGTCAGGTTACTTTGGGATTTAGCAATGATCTTTCTTAAAGTCTTTGATTTCCCTGAGGCTTCCAGCAGGAGACAAGCACACACAAGCCCTTGGAGACCTTCCCAAGCATGATACCACAACAAGGGAAAAATAGTCATTTTCCTCTGCCACAGATACAAGCAGCAGTTTGAGACACATTTACCGGGCTACTCATGTGGGTGCACAATCAATGCTACAGGACCACTAGAAGCATTTGATTTACAGGCCCCAGCACACTCGGTGCACTTTACTAAGGACTTACCAGTAAATCACATATGCCAATCATGGATAACCAATCATAATCACAATATACACAGAGACCATATGCATTTTAGCCCTTATTAGCAGTGTTCAAGTGCCCAGAGTCGTATAGGCACCAAAACAGGTCAGAAAAATAGGAGGCAAAAAGTTTGGTGATAAACCTGCAAAAAGAGCCAGATGTGACACCCATCCACTCTGCTGCTCAAAGTCACAGGAAAACAGTGCTTCCACTGTCAGCCAATTCCTGTCAGGATAACCCAACCTGAAGGTCTGGGCCAGAATATTTGCTCCAGTCCTAAATTATTGGGGGGTCCAAGTATTCTGAGCTTTTATAACCTGGTACCCAAGGGCTAAACCCTCCAAGTAAATGACTTTAAGCTACAGAGCCCATGTCGTCTGGCACCTCTCCCCTACCACCTGGAACCTCATTTAGGGTGAGGGAGCTAGCTTTTCCTAGTCATCCCCTTGGGCATTGATTCATCAAAATGCCAGGGGTAGCGGAAGTTGCATCATATACCAGTTGACCTTAATGACATCACAGGAAGTGATTTCATATGACCAGACTCTGATTTATTCCAGAAAGGCATGTCATATGACATAACATCACAACAATTGAGGATTTGAGTTGGATAGAATCATAAAGTGGCACAAAGATGTGCTATGTGCTGCATTGTATTATTTTGTATCAAGGGGGCATTCTCATGCATCCACCCATGGGTTTTGATGCAAATCACTGTCTGAAAACATTGGTAGACCTGAATTTTCGCCAAAGAAACATTGCTCGTTAAGCAGAGAGTACGCTTATTTGTGGGCTAGTAGTTACTTGATACGAAGCTGGCTTGCTCGCTCTAACCCTTCACGTTGTCTAGTTAAAACTTAGTGTCATCACGTGGTATGACGATCAATGGCATGTCTTATCTCGTTAAAGAGAACGCAGAATTATTATATCGCTTGACGATACACAAGCAAGTTGAGAGAGAGTGAAATACGCACAGAGAAGCATGGGCACATTATTTGGCTAACCAAGAATTGAGATTGAAGCGGAGGTGCACCTATGAAAAGTTACGCTCTCTTTCACTGACATCATTTGGAAAACTGTGAATTAAGTCTGAGCATGGGTGCATTTATGAAAAGTAAGGCTCGTTTGACATAATGAGAGCGTGACTGTGATCTATATGAAAAATAGTACCAACGCGACACAATAACATAAACATCACATAACTAACTGAGCTATCAATATCAGAGATATCAACATACATCTTCTCTGAATATATATTATATATGAGTACTATGACTGGTTATCTTTATCGTTTTTAACTAGAGCGGTGCTCCACTTACCTGAGCTGCAGCCAGGTGGGGCGATGCATTGTCCTCCTACCAAATATGTAAGCTGACTTTTTTCCTGAGTAATGGGTCATTATCCATATTTATTAATGACATTCTAAACAAAATGTACGATGTGCTATTGACTATTTTGTTCGTCTACAATTGTTTTCTTCTTTCTCCTTGTATCCTGTCCCTGGCATCACGATTCTTCAGTCTTTTGGAGGATAATTATCATGACCTTGATCCAACAGGTGATATGGTTTATATTTTTTATCTTGCAGTAGCAAATCTATTGGTCCTGAAGAAAGCAGTGGCTAAATGGTCGCCACACATGCTGAAACATGTCGACCTTTTTTTATAAACGGATATTTTGTTAAATCCTGTTCACAATAGATACTGTTTTTAAATCTTGAAAGATTTGAGAGATACTATTAAAATTTCTTCTTCTCATCTCTCTCCAATTTTATATATCACACTTTTTCACTTTGTCACTTACACACTGCAAATCGGTTACCCTTACATATACTGTTTTTGGTACTCCCCACACATACAGCTTTCATTGGTTGAGCGTCAGTCACACCAACATCTTGTGGCAGACAGCGTATTCTCCTGGGCATAAGGAGAACCGAGTGGAAACTGATGGGTACCTTTTACACCTTAGAGGTACCCTGTTGCGCCTTTTCAGATTCACTGGTGCACTATTCTCCCCAATCACTAGTAGGTCTTTCCATTAGTTGTGTCTCGGACATTCTACATAGTTGAGCTCTTTCTGACCCTTAGACACTCTTTTGTTATTATAGACCTGAATTTGCGCCAACATCTTATGCCTCCTTGAAGCCTTCATAATGAATTGACATTTTTCCATAGTTTTCTAGTTTACCCACTTTGCAGGTGTGCTGCCTTGTACAGCATACATAAAAAGTGGAAAAGAGTATTGTTAGAAATTGGGGTCTCTAGTTGGCAGAGGTAGGTACCTTTGTCCAAATAGGAACCCTTCTTCCTAGTTATGATAGAGGAGTTACAGTCTTAAAATAACCCCTGCTCACTCCCTTGGTAACAGTGTGTAAAGCAGTTTCACATAACCAACAGTAATACAGTGTAAGCACTACAAAAGGACACCATACCAGTTTACAAAAATGTCCAATATTTTTATATACTTAAGACCAGACCAAAAATGATAAAAATCCACTATACAGTATTCAGAAATCTTCAGTTATCAAAATAACCTCAAAAAACAGTTCCTTGATGTCGATAGCTCCATCCGGAGCAATCACGGCGTTGTGAACAAACCAATCCAAACAGTTCTGTCTGACCGCGGCATCGCAGGCCAGCTACAGTGTCGGCAAGACCCGCAAAACAGTACCATTTATAAATGCAGGTTGTCTGCGACCTCTCGTTGAGCTTCCGAAAGCACGGCGTCGGTTCCGAAGGTTGGTGCAGGAGTCATCGGGCCTTTGAAGTCACACATGTTGCAGATCGAACTCCTCGCGGTTGAAGTCAGGAACGCTGGCGTCGGTAGGCGTCTGGTGCTGCGGTCCAAAATGCTGCGATGCGGCGTGCGGTGCCCTCAGGTCGCGATGTGAGCAGTGGCTCGTGACGCCATCAGATGGCATTGTCGGTGAGACCAGGGTCGCGGTGCGAAGTGGTGCGGTGCTTGTCACGTTGCAAGTCACAGCGTCGTCGTTGCTGAAGTGCTGTCGTCTGCTGACGAACTGAAGTTAATGGCGTCAGTAGGCCAAGGCTGCGGTGCGGGATGAGGCGGTGCGTTGTGTACCTTTAAGAGTGGTGCCCTCGAACCACGGTACAAGCAGCGGTGTCTATTTCAGCGTGGATTGGTGTTGGGGCTGCCACAGCGGCGTGAAGCGATGCGGAGTGCAGTGCCCACAGGTCGCAGTGCGAGCTGCGGCTCGGTGGTGGCATACAGTGTCATCGGTGAAACCAGGGTCTCGTTGCGGCAGTGCCCTCTGCGGTGCTTTCAGTACACGGAGTCGGCAGCGGCATCATAGACGGTGTTGGGTTGCTTTTTCTTCTGTTGCAGCACAAAACACACAGTTCCTAGTGCTGAGGGCAGAAGAACTTGAAGTGTTTGCTGTTCCTGAGACTTCTTGAACAGGGGGCAAGCTCTACCTCAAGCCCCTGGAGAAACTCACAAAAATAGATTGCAGAAAGTTCAGTCCAGTACTTTCACTGCCCAAGACCGAAGCAGCCATTGCAGGCCAACACAGCAAAGCACACAACAAAGTGGTAGTCCCTCCTCACAGCTTCTCCAGCTCTTCTTCTTGGCAGTCTTCTTGGTACAAAAGAGTTCTAAAGTTCAGGGGTTTGGGCTCCACTTTCTATAGCCCAAATCCTTTGTTCTTTGAGGCAGAGAGTGTCTGTGCCCAGCCCGAACCAGTTTTGCCTTCTCTGGTGTGGCTTCTTGGCAGGAGGTTGAGACGGCATTGTCCTAGGCAGACCAGGACCATTCCGTTGCAAGGAAATCTCCTCCCCCTACTCTAAATGCATCCCAGGTCTATTCAGCCCTTTCCTGACCCACCTAGACTATCCGAAAGCACTGCTGCTCACCAGCCCCTGTAATCCATAACCCAGACAGTCGATTCTGAGTTCAGGCATACTAAACTTTATTTTTCTACCTAGTTCCCAGGGCCAGTTATGTTTATAAAATGTCATAAACAAACTCCCCATTATTGGGAACAGGTTGCCTAGCAATAGTGAAAAACAAAATTGGCAGTAATTCACTATCAGGACATGCCACAAACACCAGGGCATGTCCTACCTTTCACATACACTGCGCCCTGACCACAGGGGTACCACGGCCTTACCTTAGGGGTGACTGACATGCAAGGGAAGGGTAGGGCCTGGCAAGTGGGTGCGCTTGCCAAGCCCATGGCAGTACTAGACTGCACACAGGATCTGCAATGGCAGGCCAGAGTTATATTTACGAGCTGTTTATGTGGGTGGCACAATCCAGTGCTGCAGCCCAGTAACAGCATTTGATTTACAGACTCTGGCAAACTCGGTGCCCTTTACTAGGGACTGACGCAGAAATCAAATAGGTTAATCATGGAAACACCAAGCCATAACACATTTTACCACAGGAGCACTTGCACTTTACCACTGATCAGCAGTGAGAAAAGTGCGAAGAAACACTAAGCCAGCAAAAACAGTCAAAACCGGGAGGTCAGAAAGCAAAAACTCTGGGGAAATATGCCAAGTCTAACAAGTACACTAGCAGTCATACTCCTTGCCAGTCCCAATAGACACTGCCTGCACAGGCCAATTCTTGGAGTCAGCCTGGCTGCAGAAGCTTACAGGATATCAAGTGCACGAAATGAAGGGCCTATTACAGAAACTGAAATAGCCGCAGCAATGGCAGCTTACAAAAGGCAAGTATACCAGTAGCGGCGGTCTCCCACTTGAGTTTTAAAAAAATCTACCAAACTGAATTAGTGAAGGGCCAGTTTCAAGTCTGAGATATCCTAAGCACAGGGCGGGTCACAGCTGTCCTCACGGGAAGAGCTTATCGTCATGCTGCCTAAAACCCGGCAGCGATTCGCTTGAATGCAATTGAGATTGTCCATATGCCTCTTGAACTTAAACTGTTAAATTTTGTGGAAGATTATTGTAAACTTACTTCAGCATACACTGGCGCACCTGGTTCATCAAGATCAAAATGGATTTGTTCCAGGCAAAAGTAAGTTCCCCAGTATCCGTAGTTTATCCCATGTCTTTGACTGGATATCAGCATACCAGCTCCACGTGGTAGCACTATTGATTAACATGGAAAAAGCTTTTGACAGTCTATCCTAGAAATGCTTACTTACTGTAATGTGGCAAATGGGTTGTGGGGATGTTACATTGTCATGGATAAGGTTCATATACACCCACCCGGCACAATCAAGTTTCCTGACTCCTGACCGATCTACAGGGGCACCGGCAAGGCTGCCCTCATTCCCCACTCCTCTTTGCTCTTGGGATGGATTGGTTAGCTAGTAGCATCTGTCAAATGGAGGGGAGGTGGGGTGGGGACACAGTTTGGATGTCAGAAACACTCCATCTCTCTATATGCTGATGGTATATTAATATATCTAGATGACATAACCACTGGCCTATGCGGCGAACCCTCAAAACTTTTAGCAAAATGTCTGGCCTGGTAGTCAGTCAGAACAAATCCTGTATGTTTCTTGCATCAGACATTTGTGCTCAAATGCTCCATGATAAACGCATTGCTGATCCGCCCATGAAACCTAACTTATAGAGGCTTCACCATGATGTTAAGGCTGTACATTTTGAAAAGGCTCTCATGTCCCTAAGGACTACATCCGTGTTCTGGAGGAAAATCCCTCCGTCGTTGATTGGATGCTTCATGCTGTACCTCCTCTTTTGTACTTGTTTTCTAACTTACCAATCCACAGGCATTTCTTCTGAGAACTTAATAGCTGACTGACAGCTGGTATGGAGTACAGTTAGACACAGGATGGCTCTCTAAGTTATTCATAGAGGGGGCCTTGGGCTGCCCGACTTGGAGTTCTACTCTCTAGCAGCAAAGCTTCAAAGGGTCATGACCTGGATCACCCCAAACGCTTTTCCAAAGGTGGGATAATAAGAAAATGATCTGGGTGGGATGGCTTTTCTGGATCTTTGCTGGGCGATTGCCGTGCACCTCAGCAGCTCCTCTTCTCCTCTGGCCTGCTTCTGTTGGCTCGGGCATTTTCAGAGGTCATCTCACTGGATACTCTCTGCACTTACTCTGTGGTAATGGGCCCAGGCAGAGGATGACGTGTTGACCTCTTATGATATAAGGCGGGTAGACCCAAAGCTGTAACTTGGGATAACCATTCTCGTAGCACTGGCCCCCAGATCAGACGACCATCCACAATAGGTTCTACAGTGACAAGGCCATTGACAATGGTGCATAGGTGGCTAATGCACCACACTCCTTACCCAGCCACTTAGCTATTGGCATCACGCATCCTATATAGGTAGCCTTACCATCATATGCATACCAGGACACACTTTCGCCCTAATGGCCACCCCGCACGTAACTACACTATGTGTGGATCCAGCTCAAATTGCTACTGCCTTGTTGTCTGATTTTTTATCTTGTTTATTCTGATAGCTTTCCTTTTCTCCTTATAATAGCTCCCCTCCGTGGATGTCATGTTTTGTTCCTTGATTCTTTGTGTATGAATAAGCCCAAATCAAAGCAATTAAAAAACATTTGTTTCAGTTCAGTCATGTGGAAAGTAAATGGCAGCATTCTCCTTTGAATACCGAAACTTACTCATACAGCTGTTATGTTCCTTAAGGTGCCTGCAACTAGTCCTCATTTAGCTTTGAGCTGCATCACGAGCAACAGGATTTAAACATTATTTTCAGTTTCCTTCCTGAAATTTGAAAAATAAACCATGCCTCTTTTACATACTTGAAAATATTGATTTCAGTGTTTGTTTTCATGATACCTTTAGCTATGTTTGCCTTTCCTCTATTCTTTTGATGTGTTTTTCCTTTCCTTTTTTAACACTGCTTTACAAAAAAAGCATTGACGATGCCAATAGGTCAACAGCCTCATCATAAAGGTGAGCTGTATTGACTTTGCCAGTGTTTATTTAGTGCCTGTCCGAAAGCACACATTTTGAACTCTGGACCCAGTAGGACCAATGCACATTCACCCCTCAACACATATATTACTGACCACTGATATGTGAGACAAATAGTATAAATGAGGAAAGGGAAATGGGATAAGCAGCAAAATAGAGACACCGGTTATCACCTCTCTGATTAGTCATTCAACGAGGCACTGACGTCTGAAAGGTTTGAAAGCATATCTAAAGGCAAATAAGGGATCCATACTAATCTGTCATTAATGTTCGCATTCAATTCTCACAATGACAGTGATGTATGTCTTGAAGTTATCTCTTTATATCCAACTTTCTGCATTCTTGATACGAAGCTGATTTTCATGAGACTGAAATGTAGCAAGATATGTGATCACAGAAATTGTTATAAAAATCCCTGGTTCCTGGCATGATAACTACCTCCAACTTCATATTATTCACATTGTTATTGATGGGCTTTGCTTCTTAACATTTGTGCAACTGGAAAATAACTAACTTTAATTAAACATTTGTGTATCCTACTATAACCGCACTTACGTCGCCTCCTAAGTGCTTTTTCTTCTTTAAATGCACATTATATGTACATAATCCTAATAAATGATACTCAGCATAACATTTCCTCTGTTCCTTCACAAATGATTCAAAGTTGGAAAAGAAATGCAGTAGTTCCGTAGTCTTTTACTAATAAGTCTAACTCTAAATAGTTTAAAATTAGTCTTCCAATCCATTTGATTTCCATAATACTTCTCTGAATCAAATTTTTTTTTTAGCCACATCCAAGGGTGCCATCTCCTACTCTTGTTAGTGTTCAAGACCATCGGAGAAATAAAGTATGTTTTCTGCCGGCGTCGCGTTGTGGATTCTCCATGAATCAGGGTCAGACTGGCCGTAGTGGGCACCGGGCATTTCCCCAGTGGGCTGGAGGGGTGGGGCCCGGTTTTCCAGCTTGTACATGAACAGTACAGATATTTCAAAATATATCGGCAGTTAGGGGAGCCTTTTTTGTAATTTAGAAGTGTGATAGAAACCAAGATTTAATAGGATCAAAACAAATCAGAACACATTATTTGGTGATGTGCAAGTGATAAATATGTGCTGAAACTCGATTGCAAAATACAATTTGTAAGCTATATAGTTTCCTCCGTAAAACTTCTTGCTAGTGAATTTTGTGTCCATTTCAATGGAAAATGTGCTCTCTGTAAATGACAATGTGCAATGTGCTACTGTATCATGGCTTAGTAATAGGTTTATTTAAAGTGAGAGTTTTTAAACCTGAACTGAGAAACATTCCTACAAACATCCTTATGACGATGCTGTTAGTGAACTAAGAGGTAAGCCCGAGTGCATGTGTACCCTGTATGTGGGCTAGATTCTTATTTATATATGGAGCAAAGGCTTAGTCCGTTGAAAAAAGATTGTTTTGTACAGCAGACTTGTGGAACTCGCATATTTGAAAGGTGCCCTCATCTCATGTGTGGCAATGAAGAAAAAGTCGGCTCTGTAAAATAAAATATTTGCCCAGGATCACACAATTTGAGACTAGTTTATGGATCAAGAGCATTACAATTAGGTCGGGTAGACAATTCAAATCACCAGACCTGCAGGTCTGGTAAAATGTTTGATTTCTCAAGCCTGGTGGAGCATGCAAATAAGAAGCTGGTTCCCATGAACATTCCCCAGAGCTAATCTCCTCCAAATCTACTAAATATTGCTGTTGTTTACTGACCGTTTTTGCTCTTAAAATGTTATGCCCCATTGACATTAATCCAAATTGGCTCAAGATGTGTGCTGAGCCTGGAATGTCTCCTGCATGGTAACTAAGATGTTAAAAGCAAACATAAGGAGATGTTAGAGGGAGCGGTAAAACCTTTCACTCACCCCCAGTCACAGATCTGGGTTGAATCCATCATCGTTCTTTAGCTCACTTCGTTCAGACCCAGCTATATGCAAATCAGTCTTGACCCTGTGCCTCATGGGAACCGTTCAGCCCAATATAAGATGTTCTACCGTGCCCTGAGTAATTCAGCTGCATATCATCTGGAAGTCTGACATTTTTATTTTTGGCCAAGTACGAATGGTGTATTGCTTTGCCCACTTGCGTAATCTGAACTTACGCTCACCACTTACTCTCATAGAAACTCCAACACTCCACTGGAGGTAAAAATGAGCTTTATTAATATTGTAGGCAAAGGCAATAAGTCACTGAAACTAATAAATTCTTAGGCACAGAGTGAAAGGCAATAAACAACGAATACACTGCACTATATACATAAATATGAAACTGTGAATACAGGTATATAAACAGTTAATGTACAAAGCACCTCACCAGATTCATCTGCAGCACCGGAGACTTCAACATCCCTGGGCCAAGCACTGAACACCAAGTCGGGAACCCGTAGACCGGGGCTCAGGGAGTAATCTCTTCGGGCACCAAAGTTGTTCCGCGAGTGCGTCCACTCCAAGACTCTAGCAGGCGCTCTCGCCCATCTATTCGCAGGTGCTGGCCTCATGTCTGCATCAGACCCACCCAGACAGACCTGGCCAGATTCTGTTTGGGCTGTGCCGAGGTAAAAGACATTCCTTTCCCACTCTACGGCCTAGGAGACTTGCACGGCCATCCTCCCTCTGGCCTAGAGATAAGTATGGAATGCATGAAAACACTCTGAAGGTACAACATAACCTCACAGGGCATCCTCCCAAGATGCCTCGCACCTGCTTGTATTGGTTTACGTGAAAAACATGTTTATGTTACTGCTGAAATGTAACTCCGGGTCAAGGCAGCACAAAATGGAAGTGCGATGCAACAAAATGGAAGATCAGAGCATTGCATGGAATCGAGGTCAACATGTGATTTAGCACGTGTAAAATGGCAAATGCAGTACAAATGGTCAGGATGAGTCACAGATGATAATTTAAGTTGTGACACAGAGAGCCTGACTTTGTGGTCAGGAGGTGCAGACTAGTTGTTCCTCCAAGAGGACATTACACTACCATCGGTGTCCTGGTACACTTATATCTGTTGAGTGCAGTGCCCAGAACCTGCATTGACTTTGGTGTAACTGGAGAATAATTAACATTCACGAACCATCTGTGTTTCGTACTCTAACCAAACTGTACTGTGTGTATATGGTGCTGTTAGCATGCTCAATCCTACATTTTATTGTATGCTGAACCAGAGCAGTGGGGTCCATTTAGGATGCCGCTGGTACAATATAGCAAAAGATGAAGGCTGTGGCTTAGTGTCTGCAGGTCAGGAAGTGTACTGCTGGCATACCTTGTGCATGGACCAACCCTTTACATCAAAGTGCAGTAAGATGGAGATAGGGTTGCTTTAGAAATGCACTAGTGATCATTTGGTGGAGGGCCTGTAGATTATTTCTCTTCAAGTACTTACTTTAGGGCTGATAGTGGGCAGTGGGAGGTGAGTTATCAGGTTAATTTCAACTGTCAATAGGATCTCTCAGGCAAGACCTGGGCTGTTGTTTTGCCCCCAAGTTCTACTCACAAAAGGGTTGTTGAGGGCTAGGTGCAGACCCTCACACTTGATTGTGTTCCTGTTTTAGGTGCTCCAGTTGTGAACGTTCCTCATCACTACTTGCTGAGAAGAGCCCTACCCGAGACCCAAACTATCCTTTCTCCACAGACAAGTTCCAAACCTTTGACAGTGGGATCCATATACCCTGTCTGGTAAAAGGCTTTAAAAGTGAAACCCAAATTTCATCGATTAGTTCCAGTTTTTTTTTGTCATTGGCCAAGGGAAGTTGTGCTCCACAGACTAATCGAAGAAATCCTGAGAACTAGGACTGGTGTTTTGTAGGTCATCCCATAGGTAAGGGGGCATCACCTGAAGCCTGCAGGCCATCCCATAGGTAAGGGGGCATCACCTGAAGCCTGCAGCAAGAGTAGCTCTGGGTCTGCCTGTGACTTACACGCTGCTGGCCAGCTGAGAGAGGTAAAGTAGCACCTAGTCCCTGCAGGGAGACATCTGCCAGAAAGAAGAATCCCTACAGATTTGGAAAGCAACCAAAATTTGAGTAACCATACTTGCTCACCTACAATGTATCAGGGAGCTGGGTTTATCTCATGATCAGCATAGAATTTCCTAATTAGCTTTAGCTTTCTCCTGGGTTTCGGGTTTCCTGTGCCGACCTCTGTACTTTTATTAACGCACCTAAATGTTCTTCTACTAAAGGAAGTGATGTACGTAAGTTTTGTACCGTAGTATACTGGGGAGGAAAAGCATGCATTTTCTTCTTTGCGCTATAATTCTTCGGTATAGTGTTATACTATTTTCAATGAGAGGTTCTTTCTTAAAGTAGATACCACATAGTTACTTACAGGTGAACTGTAGTCTTCGATACAATATCCTTGCCATGAAATAATTGTGTACATGTATTCTAGTGTCAATGGTCTGTGATCTATTATAATGCAAAATATTAAATTTTTGTTCTACTATTGAAACACTGATTTAGAAATATTTTGCTGCATAAATATGGTTGTTCGGCTGGGCAGATGGATATTGGATAGCTCAAATAAGACTTTGGACCTGTTAAGATTGGGCTATTGAAGTGCACCAAAATCTTTTTTAAATTTGATAGTTGCCTATCCGTTAAAGATCTTAATAGGTTTGTGGGGGCGTGGCTTGCGCGCCGCTGCAGTATGGCGGGTCGCGCTTGAGCTCCGTGGCAAGTCTGGCCCGTTGAGCTGCTATCTCCGTGTTCAGCTGCCCCTACCGGCGGAAAAGACACCATTCGGCACCGGAGCATGAGGAGCGCTGCCTGAAGGTGTTTTCCTGTGCGTCTGGCCACCGGCTGCATGACTTCTGCTGATTTCCTCAGAGGCGCTCGTTTACCTTACGAGCGGCCGCCATCTTCCCGCTCTCCGCGCTGATTTCTCTTCTCCTCAGAGGCGCCGCCTGGGATACAATATTGCAATTTGTGGGGGATGTTCCTTTCGTCTTCACAATGATGCCTGCAATTGGTAACATTTATAATTTTTTTTCTGCTGTATCTTTGCTGCCTGGCTGGGATTAAGCTGTCCACGCGCTGTTTCTCTCAGGGCAGCTCTCTCATGTGGTATGACTCTTCTTCTTACGAGCTCATTACTGTGCTCCCCTGCGTTTTTGTAGCTGTGTTATTTCTTGCTACTTGTCTGCCTTGCATATAAGTCCGCCGCTATTCATATTTTAGCGCCATTTCAGCTCAGTGTGCTATATCTATATTTTTTATGGTATAGTCTGCGCAGTTTTTCCTCTCTTTTTTTCCTCAAGTGGTTGTGCATTTTTTTCTGGAGGCTGCTTCTTTATGGCTGCGACTATGGGGCGTTCTTCGACCAATAAAGACTCAAAAGATGTTGGCACGTCGTTGAAAAGGCTTAAGTCACTGTCTCCTACGCCTGACCCTCCTCAGTCAGAGGCCGCTTCAACGCTGGACACCATTTTGGCGCGCCTCAATGAAGTACATGATATTGCGCAGTCCACGAAAACAAACACGGATTTATTACAAGTGGAGGTGGCTGCTGTCAGAAATGACTTTAAGGCCCTCTCTCTTCGTGTATCCGCTACCGAATCACGAATCAGTTGTGCAGAGGATGGTGTCCAAAAACACTCCAGATCCCTCAACCACTTGGAGCACTCCATGGCGGCATTGCGCAGAGACTTAACTGAGCAGGAGGACCGTAATCGTAGATCTAACCTACGCATTTTTGGTCTGCCGGAAGATTCAGAGAAGTCATCCTCATCTATGATAGAGTTCTTATCTCATTGGATTCCGGATCCCTTACAAATTTCATTCCACAGAGACTTTGAAATTGAAAGAGCACACCGTGTTCCTACGTTTCGGTCTAAGACAGCTACCCAGCCGAGAGCAATCATTTTTAAACCATTGCGGCATCAGCATACTGAACTGATTCTCTCTCGTATGCGGAAAGCTAAACAAGTCTTTTGGGATGGTCACAGGATCTCCATTTCTCAGGACTTTGCCAGGGATACGGTTATAAGGAGAAAAGGATTCCTGAATCTTCGAAAACGTCTTTCTGAGATGGGTATTCCCTTCTCGTTTTCTGGTCCATCGAAATGCCGCATCACTTATAAAGGACGTTCTAGAATTTTTGAGGAGCCGGCTGATCTAACTACCTTCTTGGACAACCAGCTGGAGATCGAGATGGAGATTCAAAAGGCGACTTCACAGGCTCCTGGTGCCTCGGGCACTTGAACTATCTCCTTCTTTTTCTCTGGATGTATTTTTCTGTAGGACTGGTTTCCTCTTCTCTTCTGGTCGGCTTCTTGGCCAACCTTAACTTCCATGGATGTTCATGATCTTTTTCTGTTTTTTTGTGTTTCCACTCATGTTTGTTCTATTCTTCTTTCTGGCATCCACAATTGTTCGTTCCTTTTTAGCTCTCTTTCTCTTGGTACCTCTTAGTATCTCTTTACAGCTTTTCTTCTTCGTCTATTTTCCTCCACTTCTCCAACTTGTTGTTCTTTATTCTTTCTCTTTTACTCAACTTATTCTGTATCTTTCACTTGTCTTCAATTATTCTTCTCTCTCACATACTTTTTCTATTTTCTTGCTGCCTATCTCTTACCAGTTACGTTGCTTTTTCTGGTAGGGAGCACTCTCTACCCTTCTTTTTTCTTTTTTTTCTCCTTCTATTCTGCTCTCTTCCTACCCTCTTCCTGCACATATTTACTGTTATTTTATATTGATGTAGTGTATTTACTGACCATGTAGTTATTTGTTTCGGATCTACATATTGCTTGTATTGCTTGTTTTGCATTAATCTAATGTTCATAGTTTTCCTCATGTTTTTCTTTTTCTTATCTGTTTTCTACTAGTATTTAGGAATATAGTTATGTTTCTCGACATTGACTGTTCTTTAACTGTGTTTATACAATATCTTAGTTAGAGTATGTATATTTACATTATTAAGCTGCTTTGCGGTATTGCTTTTGATTGTTACCAATTTGTTCTTTTTTTTTTCCTGCTATCCGATTATTGTAGTTTTTGGGGCTATTGTTCTCAACTGTTTTTTAGGCTTGTTCGGGTACCTTGCTTGCCTTTCCACGTTCTCCCTAGTATGATGTGGGCCTTTTTTAGGCCTCCCCTCCTGCTTCTCCTCTCCTTCCTCTTTTCTCTCCTTTCTTCTCTTCTTTCTTTCTCTTTTTCTTGGATTCCTCACATAGACGCTCCCGTACTATTTCTTTTGTTTGCTGACTGGCTCCTTGGATTCATGATGTTCGTCCTCTTTCTGTCATTCAGGTCGTCTTTTTTCTATTTTTATGTTTCCCTATGCCAGGTTTAAATGTATTATCCCTTAATGTTAAGGGTTTACATCACCCGGTGAAGAGGTCGAAAATCTTAGACTACTGTAAGTCTTTGTCTTCTGATTTGGATCTTTTTCAAGAGACCAAGGTTACTAACAAAGAGGCGTTGTTTTTAAGGAAGGAGTGGGTTTCGGATGTTTGCTGTTCTGATGCCCTTGGTAAACGCAATGGAGTCATTACGCTGGTTTCAAAGACTTCTGGTTTATCGATACTGTCTTCCGATCGTGATTCGGAGGGTCGCTGGCTGTTGTCTAAATTGTCGGATGGACAGCATGATCTGTATGTGATGAATATCTATGCTCCTAACGTTGATGATCCATCCTTCTGGAAATCGGTCACTACAAAATTAAATGACACCCCGCACTCCGGTAATCTCATTGTTGGTGGAGATTTCAACTTACCAATGGATCCTCTTTTTCAGTTTCGTCCTCCTAAATCTCACAAACAAATGATCAACATGTGCTCCATTATTCATCTTCAAGATATTTGGCGTCTTCATAATCCCACTGGTAGTGATTTTTCTTTCTTCTCCTCGCCTCACTCTTCTTTCTCTCGTATTGACTATCTCCTGGTTCATTCTTCTCTTGTTTCATCTTCCTCTTCTCCGCTTATACATCCTATTTTGATCTCTGATCACGCTGCGGTAACTTTTACGTTGTCATCCTTTGCCCCTAAATCACGTGCTCGTTCGTGGAGATTAAATACCGAAGTATTGCATGATCCGTCTCAGGTTCATGAGTTTTCTGAAGCTATAGATACCTTTTTCCATGAAAACGAAGGTTCTGTTTCTTCCCCAATTATTCTTTGGGACTCCTTTAAATGCACTTTCCGTGGTCAAGTTATTAAATGTATGTCCAAACGTAATGCAGATATTAAAAAGGAACTTACGGATTTGTCTTCTGATATAAAATCTCTGGAAGCTTCCTTTAGGCACTCTAAGGATCCAACTTGTTTACAACAAATAAAACTACTAAAATACAAATATAATACCATTGTTACTAAACGAGCTTATATTGGGGTGCAAGCTCAAAAATCCAAGAAGCTATTATTAAAAAATCGGGCTGGGAAACTTTTGGCGGCTACGTTAAAATTTCAGGATTTTTCTTTCAAATCTTCGCAAATTTCTTCCATTACTGACCACACAGGCTCTAAGAAATTCCAAACAGGGGAAATTCTTGAAGTTTTTCGTGATTTTTATAATAAGTTGTATACTCCTTCTACTCATTCCTCTTTTGAACAATGTCGAGATTTTTTAAATTCAGTTCCGATTCAATCGGTCTCTGATGCTGATCGCTCTATTTTGAACAAGCCTATTTCTCCCGACGAAATCGTTTCTGCGATTAAAGCTACTCGTTCTGGCAAGGCTCCAGGCCCTGATGGTTATCCCATTTTATTTTATAAAACTTTTCTTCCTACGCTTGTCCCCAAATTGAAATCTGTCTTTGATTCCTTTGTTAAGGATGGAGCTGTTTCTGGTACGGCTGCCGAGGCTACCATAGTGGTGCTCCCGAAGGAAGGGAAGGACCATTCGGATCCTAAAAACTTCCGACCTATTTCTCTCCTTAACATGGAAGCTAAGATTTTTGCTAAAATCCTGGCCAGAAGGTTAGAATCCTTTATCCCTCATCTTGTGCACCCTTCCCAAACTGGTTTTGTGAAAGGACGTCTTGCGCGAGACAATGTCCGCACATTCTGTCATATTCTCGGGGCGGCTAAACGATCTCATCTTCCCGCCGCGGCTGTGGCCCTGGATGTGGAAAAGGCCTTTGATAAGGTCTCTTGGCCTTTTCTTCGTGCTGTTTTGTGTGCGCATAACCTAGGTGACTCTTTCATTAATATGGTGATGTCCTTATATTCTCAACCTAAAGCTAACCTTAGAGTCAATGGTGCTACATCTTCGTTTTTCAATCTTCATCAGGGCACCAGACAGGGATGTCCTTTATCCCCACTTTTATTCCTACTTTCTATTGATCCCCTTCTTCGTTTGATTGAGTTACACCCTGACATCAAAGGTTTTTCTTTTGGGCCTCACTGTATTAAAACTGCTGCGTACGCAGATGATGTTCTCATCTTTTCAGATGATATCGCTTTGGCAATCCCTGCTATCTCTGATACCATTTCTTTATTCTCTTCGGTTTCAGGGTATACCCTCAATAAAGATAAGACGGAAATGTTCCCTTTGAATGCATATTGTTTCCCTTCCCATATGGGCTCAGCGGGCTTTAAATGGCAATCTACACACCTGAAGTACTTAGGTATTTATTTTTGTTCTACTCTGTCTGCCACCGCTGCCTATAATGAATCCCAGACTATCCTTAAAGTGCGTCGTCTTCTGGATACATGGTCTCCGAAACATATCTCATGGTGGGGTCGCCTTCAGACTCTCAAAATGATGATTACGCCGATTATTAACTTTGTTTCATCCATGATTCCCCTCAAATTGTCAGATTCCTTCTTTCGCGAAATTGATACTCTGACTTCTAAATTTTTGTGGAATGACAAACGTGCTCGCCTTGCATACAAATTTTTGCGTCGTCCTTGTGATATGGGAGGTTGTAATTTTCCTGACTGGGAACAATACCAAATTGCCTTTTTGGCCTCTCAAGGTGCTTTATGGTTCTCTCCGCCGGCTCTTCACGTTCCCTCTTGGCTGCTCATAGAACAGGAACTAGCATCCCCTTTGCCTCCCGCCTCTTTTTGCACCACTTCTACTTTCCATATCCTGTTTTCCTGTACTATTATTCTTGATACAATTGCTGCGGTCAGGAAAGTAGATAAGAAGGTGGCGATTCCTTTGCATAAAACCAGGTGGTCATCTATCTGGCGAAATTCCAAAATTAAGCTTATCATTACTCCAACTCTCATGTCCTATTGGGCACGTAAAGGGATTTCTCTTGTCCACCATCTCTATGGTGTTTCTGATGAACCATTACCCTTCTCTACCTTGGCTCGAAAGCATTCTTTAACAAACCTGGATTTTTATACTTTTCTTAAAATTAAGGTGGACATTGCTAAAGTGCGTCTTCATCCTACTTCCTCTACAATCTCACTCTTTCAGCTATGGATTAAATCTGGGCATGTCGCCTCCAAAATGTATACATTTTTGTCTTCTGCTTCACTTCCTGCACAGACCGTTGCTCAACAAAAATGGCTACATCATTTTGACCATGCTATTACGGAGCATATTTCCCCTGATACCTGGCAATCAATTGGTAAATTTTCTCTCCGTAATAAGATCGCACCTTCCTTAATGCAGTCTAAGTTTTTCTCTATTAATCTTCTCCATTGGACACCTGTACGTCTTCATTCGCTTAACCTTAAAGATGATAATTTATGTTGGAGCTGCGGTTTGGAGGCGGGCGACTTTCCTCATATGTTTTTCCATTGCTCCTTGCTTCAACCTTTTTGGAACCTCATCCAGAAGCATCTCTCTCTTATCTTTGGTTGTGAGCTCCAACTTTCCTTCCCCTTAATCTTGCTAGGTCCACTGGCGGCCCCTACTCCTCTCCCTTTAGATCCATTGGAGTTGCAGTTGTTAGATCTTCTCCTGACTGTCGCGGTGAAAATTATTCTTATGGAGTGGAAATCCTTTTCATCGGTTTCCTATCATACGTGGTGGGCTTGGGTCTCCTTTTTACGCAGTGCATGCACTTCAGTTGATCAAGCTCACCTCTCTCCATCTATTTCTAGTGGGGTGTGGCAGGCTTTGGATGATTATATGGAGTTGTCTTCCACAGGGTTGGTTCCTCAGTTTCCTTTTGATGTATTGGCATAATTATTGTTTCTTATTGGTCTCTGGGCTGGGGTTGTCCTGTGGGAATCCGTCTTTTTTTCTCTTTCTTCTTCTCTTCTTTCTTTCCTGTCTTCTTTTCCCATTCATCCTCTCTTCACTCTTTCTCTTTTCTCCTCTCTTTTCTTTTCTGTTTCCTCCCCTATCCCCTTCTCCACATTTTGATAAGTGATACGTTTGTTTTATTGCCTTGATAGAGGCTTTTACTTAAATGCAATTTATATCTCTCATGGGCTAATGTCCCTTGTGTATATATATTCTCTTAGTTTACATATTACTTTTAGCCTTTTTTGCACATGTCTCTTGCATCGAGTGTATCACTTGTATTGTATTTCCTATTCATTATCCTTACCGTTATTCTCATTAATAAAATTTTCTTGAAATCAAAAAGATCTTAATAGGTTTGCTACCCTATTATCACTGTGCCCCTGTCTTCTACGACCCCTTAGTGTAAAAGATCATAAGGCCCACTCCATTTTAATTGGGACAAGGCTCCATTTTATGTGTTTTTGCCAAATCATCAACATGTCTTCCTTTGACGCAGATGTTGTCAGTCCTTATCTTTCCAAGTACCTGTGACAGTGTCAAGTCCCTTAGATATAGACCTCAACAAGACACCTGATGCGCCATCAGTCTGGAAAAAGTGCCTTGTTATCTCAATTTGGAGGTCAAACAAGAATAGCCAAAATAGTATAGTCTGAATTGCCGTATTTTTACCTTATTTGTTTAAAAGAATGCGTCTTAGACTATTGGTCTGTCTTAGACTCATTCGTTATACTGGACATTCCAAAGGTGATGTTGAAAATGTACTCTTAGATAGGATATAGTTTTAAGGACTTCCACTCGTCAGGAGTGGTCCTTCAGGCCAGATTCTCACCCAAGATAGTGCCTGCTACAGATGCTGTTGTATCACATTTTCTACTGAAGGCTGATATCGAGCCCGAGTCCAGGAAGAGATGATGCTGATGTTTGTCTTTCGCAGGGAACATGGCCGTCTGACTACTGATAATTATAGTGTATAGCTCTAAACGGGTGTGAAGTGTGCTCATTCGCCCTAAGAAACTCTAGCTGCGAATTATGCTATTCCTTGCTCTCGTAGCAGAGCTCATAGAAGTAGGCTTTAGGGTGTTTGGTTTTTAGATGACATTTTAACCATGATGGAAATTTCCATTTTATTCTTGTTGTTCGCAATATGCATTTGTGCTGTTTTAACTGTATTCTGTGTGGTTATTTTAGATGTGCTGAGCACCAGGGCCCACCTGTTAAAATAAATATGCTTTTTAGTTTAAGTGCACCAGTTTGTGTGTGTTATTGATGAGAACGAAAAAGATTTGTTTCTAATAACCACTGTGTCCCTGGGTTCCTATTTAGGGACTGTTAATAACCCAAAAGCATTGATGCCACTTCAACTATGTACTGGGTGGGGATGTGCGGGGCTACAAAAACCTTTCTTACACATCCCGGCATTGTGTTGAATTAAGTTTACTCCTGTCACACAAGGGTGTGAAAACAAACTTTTTAGAGCCGAGCCAGATAATATGTTTACACAATGCCCTGATCACTGTGCAGGATTTGTTTTTGTGTTTCCCTAACTGGTTGGTTAGTTTTTGTGAATTCTCCTATCTTGTCCTGGACCTGTCCTTGCAAATCAATGTAAAAAGTTTGCATTTTTATCTGCACTTTTGTGTTGCAATGCTGCGGTCTTCTCAGTGTTTGAGTACAATATTCGGGTACACTAATATAGAGAATAAGTAGTTATGTGATTTAGAGTAACCATTCAAGTTATTATTTTTTATTCTTACAGGGCAAGCGGTTATCACATAATGCATCCCAATGAAGAGCGACGAAATAAGGTTCAGGCAAGTAAGTACAATATTGTTTGATTTGTGTACAGTCTATAGCATTCCGTGTCATTCACATTAACATGTTTTATTATTTTGACAAAGGTAATTGCAGCAAACACACATTTCTATCACGCCAAAGATATTTTGTATACATTTGTTTGGAGCCAGATTTCAGACGTCTTGCACTTTTTGTTGCTAAACATTCAACTTGATTACACACCATACACTGTGCCACCAATGCCCTAACCCAACATTCCTTTTAAATATGGGTTAATACAGTTTATTATTATGAAAAAATATACAGAAATGGGGACAACAATTGTAAAATACTTCAAAGTACAAGTCTACAACACAAGTGGATTCTCTATTTATATCCAATACCTACTCCTAGCGATAACTTGACATAGTAACTAAGGCCTTTGAATGATTTTCAGAAGGCTTCATATTTAGTGTGCCATTGGTACCTTGTACTGTTATTAGGGATGCACTCTTCAATTTGAGTAAAGGTTGAGGTGCATTTAAAGCTACAGCAAGAGTGTGGTCATCCCAAGCAAGCCAGCAGTTAACTGACTCAATTTAGAATGCCACCACTCAGACAGAACATAGACCATGAGTAAACATTCCAACATATAATAGACAAGCCAAGTATAACGTATCTTCTTTCCTTAACATCAAATAAAATATAATAATTTTTAAAGTATGCAAAAAACACTTGGTATGAGCGTCAAACAAATGTTCATAGCTCCCATTGTTTCTTAACTCACATAATGGTGTAAATACATAGGTGGTTAGTGATCCTTACGGTGCCTAGAATCACCTGGACTGGAGTGTGCATGTATCCTCTTGAGGCAGAATATCAACCACCTACCACACGAGTTCTCCACCATATTTCCTGGCATACACAACTCATCACCCATCGTCGACATGAAAACACAGCACTTATCCTTCTTTCCCATACAATCTCCCCTATTCGATACAATGCAACACTTCTGAGGGTCCATCTTTCACTGTACTCCAGAATGACGGAGACACCATGAATTTATATGATCTTAAAAGAAGTACTGAACTAAGATACACCACCTCTCACACAATCTGACCTTAACCCAATCATCCGCTTTTAACTTGCCATCCACTTGCCTAATGTCTTCTATCATGCCTCCCTTTAACACCCACTGTTTCAACCTTGCAGGAACTATCTTTGTACCTGAACTGTACCACACATTAATTCACATGGTGTCTATAGAGTTCCACTATTTACCGTAGTGTGGTGTACCCAAATCGTATTCGTAACCATCTCTAGATTTTGGCCAATAGTATAGGCCATATTTGTATGGTCCATTTGACCATTCTGTTGTCCCGTTAAACAATGCCAACAGCTTATGGTTTGTAAAGTTACACACGAATGTGCCTAATGCCACAAGCCCATTGAAAGGCCTGCATTTCTCCTGCGGTAAGTTGAGTTCCAGTATCTGTTATAATTACAAATGGCAATCATTTCTCGGAAAATGTTGACCTAAACTTTTGCATGGTCACCCTCTTGGTGATCTCTCTCATGAACCTCCCAATTGACCACTTTGAATGGACATCCATCACAACCAACGAAAACCTTAAATCTCTTTCAAGTAATTTCAAAGACCCAATGAAATCCATGCACACATTGTGCCAAGGTTTACCGGGGTCATCAATATGGCCCAAGTCCTACTGGACACCCACTTTCAGTCTTTACTCACCCTCCCTGCAGTCTCTGCTATTTTCCACCCAAGTAGTAACTTGGTTGTCCAACCCAGGCTTCTAAAATTCAGATTTAAGTTGTTTTTTGTTAGGGTCTGTCCCTGGTGTCCTCCATGTGATATGTTTATCAACCTTGAGTGTAAACCAACCAGTGGCACAAATCATTTGCCCCGGTATCAATATTTCTTTCCACACACAATAGTGACTCCGTACTCCCGTTCCTACTAGCCAATATGAGAAGACCATTAACCACCTTAAATGTAGCATCAGAGTCCATTTTGCCCACACACTCCTTAACTATAAAAGCACCAGCACCCCAAGCTACAGCATCCTGCACGGAGGCTACTGTGCCCTCACTCTTCTTTGCAATCACTGCAGGCCCATCAGCCAATCACCAGTCAGCAGACAAAAAGGAAAGGCAGTCCGCTTGAAATTTTAGATTTTTTTTTAAAAATATAGCAATATTCTTGTAGCCTGGCTGCTAATCTGGCAAGTCTTGGGGGACCCTTATGAGGACGACTCAGAAATAATACTTGAAGAAATACCTTGACCAAGGGTCTATGATCTGTAGTAACAAAAATTGCACATCTCACAAGTAGGTACAAAAATACTCCACACTATATGCTGCTGACAGAGCCTTCCCTTCAATGATAGATTAGTTCTATTCAGAGCCTTTGAGGCAAAAGAAACATTATTTTCTTTATTTCCCATGAAGTTGATTTCGAACTGCACTAAAACCTGTGGCACTGGCATCAACATGAAGTATTGATTTAAGCCAAACAGAAATAAGATACCCGTGTCTCAAATCTCATCTTTGAGTGAATCAAAACACTTGTAGTGATAAACCCCCATTAAATATTTCAACCTTTCCTTAACCGGGTTCTGAGGCACTCTGTTTTGTCAAGGAAACCCTCAACAAATGTAGAATAATATTCTATGAGCCCTATAAAGGTTTGTAACTGGTCCTGGTCTCTAGGTGGATGGGCTATCTTAATTGTACTTACCAGATTGGCTTTTGGTTTACCTCCCTCAGCAGATATGGTGTAACATAAGTATTCAATTTGTTCTTTCCAGAACTTACATCTGTTTTGTCTTAGTGTGAGGCCCACCGCTTACAGTCTGCGTAATGCTTGTGTAAGTGCCAGATTGTGGTGTTCAATGGTCTCCTCAAATATGAATATATCTGTTTGAAAATATAAAATGTTATGCATCCCTTTAAAAACTTCAGCAATCATCCTTTGGAACCCACTCACCGCTAAAGATAGCGAAAAGGGATGCAAGTAAACTGATAGATATCCGCCATAGTGATGAAGGCTGTGAGGGGTTTTGAATAATTATGCAACCTGACCTGGAGATGCACATTCTTCAAATCGAGCTTTGAAAAGTACTTGCCTCCGCTTAATGAGAAAAACAGTTCATTAATGTAAGGCAAGGTGTAAATGTCCACAACCATGCTTTGGTTTAATGACCTGAGGTTGACGCAGAATCATAAATGACCATCTGTCTTTTCAGTGGTGACCATTGGTGAAATTGATCTATATGTTTCCACAGACTCCATTATATCCTCACAGATCATTTCTTCCAATATTTTCTTAGCTTCGCCTTGAACAATAATGGGGACCCTCCTCATCTTTAGTGTATAGGTAAGGCACCTGGTTTGAGAATGATTTTGTGTACACACCCTTTCAAGTATCCTAAAATCTAATGACATTAATTTTATCCCTCCTTTTATGATGTCTGCAACAGTCCCAGCTTCCTCCACCATTATTTTATTGGGTGCCCTTGGATTAATGACAATATACATATCCCACTGATTCACCCAACTAAGAATGGGAGGACCATCCTTCTCTATATATGCCTTCCCTTCAATCTCCCTTTGAGCGAACTTGATGGTGGCATGCACACATAGTGTCAATGGTCTCACCTTGACACCCCCAGCAGGAAGTGTCCTTGGATAATACTGTAGCAGTGGGCCATTCCTCCTTAACCAGAGTCCACAATATGTTCTCACACACTGCCATTGATTGTAAATTTTGTTTTTGGTCTGCACTTCCTCTTTTATCCTTAAGATCATTATCTTTATTATATAACTTCCTGTTTTTGAATTTATATGTTGTTGTCGAAAGCATTGTTTTCACAGTTCCTGCTAATGGAAGGCAATACAACTCAGAGGGACTAGTCCTCTCTCTTTGAGGCCGGTACCAACCTAGCTCCATCAGCTTCCCCAGCAGACAATTAGCCTCTGAAAGAATGCCTGATGGTACCTTTTCAGATCTTCAAATTGAACCAATCTGCATATTGAACCTTTTGCCTAACTTTACAGCCGTTTTGAACACTTCCTGGAAAATTTACTTTCTTGGATTTGGATTTAGTCCTTCCATTGACCCTAATCCCGATAGGGATCGAAAAGTGTAAACTTTTCTCAAATCTAGCAGGGAGCTAAAAAATAATGAGGTTTGGGAGGAGACATGTTAACTTCGAAGAGACTGCTGGAGCTAAAAAGATCAGCTAATCAGATTTTTACATTTATATTGATTTTCATTTTTTTCCTCAGCAATTTTACACCAAGTCAATCAAAGGATTGTAGTGGTTTAGGGTTTTTATGCATTGTTTTGTGCAACTCGTCTCCATGATTCTAGTTGTAGCAGAGAGCAAAAAATCATAAAGAAATGTGAAGAAGATACGAAAGCTTAGTCCAGCAACCCCATTATGTCCATATCTCCATTTTCTACAGATTCGTCAAATAGGGACAAAATTAATTTGAATAAAATATGCTTTTGATGTGGCTTGGCTATCTGAGACTTAAAGACACAGGTGCTTTTTCCTTCTCTGAAATGTGTATATACAAGACCCTGAGAATATCTAGTTGTCTGTTGCTTATATGTCAGTATTATGGAATGTGCAGGCTGATGCAACCTGTTCAAGTAGGCCTTCTGTGGATAAACTGGAACAATAGGATCTTAGCCAACTCCCTCCTCCTTCTCAATAGGCTCTGTGCCACACACAGGAAGGCCAATGAGTTCAATACTCCCAAATAGCTACCTTCTATCACTGAGTAATCAAACCCTATCCAGGTTTGGAACGTGCTAATGAACATTAATGCAAGAGCTGTCCAAATCTGTCCATTGGATAAGTTGCCTGGTGACAGGATCAACACGAATCCTATCCCGCTCTGTGATATGGCTGGAAGACAACAGCAGGCACCATACTAAACCATTAGTAAATAGGTTACCAACATGAATTTGGACTACATGAATATATGCACCCTCCCAGGATGTGGATTTGTTCCCTTGAAGCTGGCCAAGTAGTTTGCTTCTTGGATTGATAAGGACCCAAGTTCCGTTAGCAATACGATTTAGTTAAGTCTTTAATCTGTGCTTTTAATACCAGCTGTTTCATCCATAAAGGGAGAGAAAATGATGTTGCTTGAGTCTTCTTACTCCCAAGAGGTCCTATTTTTTTGACCTCTTAGGCTTCTTGGCAATGTGCTTAGCCCCTAATAAGTTGCTTCCTCTTAGTGTTGAATAGCTTCCCACATTCCATTTACTTCTGCATAGAGCATCCGTTAATAACCAGTGTTTTATTTCTGATTCATGAAGAATTGACCTGTTGCATCTAGGTTATTTTTAGGGAAAATGCAAATTCTGAATGATGGTAGAAGAAAGTGTATCTCAAGACAGAAAAAGTATGCTGGTTTTCCATTAAGCTCTAAATAATGGAAGTATCCATTTTTCTAATGTTCATTGTGTCTCATTCATTCTTTTATGTGTGTTCACACATACGAAGGCTAATTTCAGTAAGTTTATTTAACTATGTACAAGTTTAGGTCCAATTTTAAGTAAGTTGCATATTTACAAAAACTCCACCAGAAGCTAGGTGATAACGCAGCTCACCCCTTATCTTTATTAGCTCCCTAATTGACTCCTGGCAGAATGCTTGCACACTCAAATAACCCTACACCACACCCTCCATCCCCCAGTCAGCCTATTCATGCATATTCCATTAACACACCAACACTTCACACCGATATACAACACATCTCTTTGCACAACAAAAATGTTCCAAACAACGAAAGGATAATACACTTCATTCAAACCAGTTCATTCACTCTTTTACGCCACGAAGGAGAATCGTTGATTGATTAGACCTCACTGACCCAGCTCAATGTACTACCAGTAAGTCATAATGTCAAAAGCATTCAAATATGCTCACTGCAACACAGAACCGTTTATTTCACACCTAGTCTTGCCCTCCATAAATCCCTACAACCACTGACACGTGAAAAAACAGAAATCCAAGAGGCAAATGCCACCAAGGTTATACGCACGACACCCCTAACTGTTTCACAGAAGACCATTACTTATCTGCCTGGTGGAAGGCTCTCTACACTGGTGATCAACCCAACTCACAACACTTTTGATATTTACCGGGGGCAGAATACTACAGCCAAGTACTACACCAGTGAAAGATACCCATACTCCAGGTCGACACTAAGCCCTTCAGACAGAAATGCAGGACAACAAGCTTCCCTCACATGCAGTCATACAAGACAAGTTTTGCACAACTTTAATTCAGTGGGGGCTCCATACTGCAGTCCGATTCACACTAGTCCAAGGGCTACATACCCTAGACCGACAATTCAGCACAGCATGCATCCAAAACAACTGTCAATTTGAAGCCTGTGTACAGACTACAAATTCGCAGTCCGATCGCACAAACCTTGAGTTACAACCTTGGACTAGTGGGCACCAAATCCTAGCCTGACAATTACCTGACCCCACTGCATGGGACGACTGCTCACATTTCACAATCTCATCAAAGTCTCAAACGTACACCTCCAAAAGAATAGAACTTACATTTTCACAACTACTTACTCACCACATCTGATCATTGCCTAACTTATGATGGAAACTCCATGCTCAAAATATGTACTAAACAGTGTCACAACCACAGAGCAATGTACATGCTGAGAAACCCTTCACATGTACTAAATGCTTACATTCACCCAAATAGCTGAACCACCTCACCAGAAAATAACATTGCTGTGGCCCCAGGTCAATGAAATGGCCAAAAGATTCAAGGCCACCATAAAGAAGCTGGTGCAGGGGACCCGGATGGCACAGAAGCCAAGAGACCGAGCCCTGCGCCAAGTTCTACATGACTACCGCAACACATCTCACAGTTCCACAGTGCCTATTGGAACTCGTGTTGGGGAAAAGAATTTGGACAAGAGTTATGCAACAAGAAAACATGACTCATCCAGATCATGACGTCATAGCAGCTCAGGATGAAGAATCCAAAACGAAAATGAAAACGCACACAACGCTGAGCAGTCACATTTGCACTCAGACCAGGAAACCTTGGGTAAGTGCGACAATGGCAAAGTCTGAACCTAGTTTTCTGACCAAACCGCTTGCTATTACCAGAGTCAAAGGCACCATGGTAACTGCGGTATCCGGGCCTCACTCTATAATCCGAAAGAGTTCACACTTCAAAGAATTCCATGTACCTGAAGAAGAGTGTGAAAATGAAAACCCTGTAATGACCGAAGGCTACAATGCAGTCTGCACAGAGTGTGATTAGACCATTGAAGTACGGGGCCTTTCATAGAACAAAGTAGTAGGATAGGACACTGGAGATTGGTTGCAGCCATCTTATAGCAGCCTATGCACATCATGAACAATGAAAAAACCTACGTGATTGATTGAGGAAATATGAACCAACGCTGAAACTGGAAATTACAGTGTCTTCGGCAGCTGTTGTATTTACAAATCTTTCAGGATAAGGATATGAAGCTCTGCCCACTTTTCACCCATCTTTTTAATTGGCTTCTGTCCCTGTCCTTTGTAAATGGTGGCTTTTTATTGGTCAATAGGCTTAGTAGTCCCTCCTTAGTACTGTCTTTTCTCTTCTTGTAACCTCCAATGAGGATACTCCCTACTGCATGTGGTGTTACTCTGTAGGCTTTAATTACAGCCTCCAGGCACTATTTTCTTAAATAGGTTTGTCCTGCCTGCATCACAGGCACGACACGCTTCCCCCCCCTTTTTAAAAAATGTTTAAATAATTTATTCAGTGTGGCATGCCTCAGCAAGAATGGCGGTTACTGCAAAAACAACAATGATGGACAGAATGTGGATCAATGTCACACATTCACCCCAGTCAAAAGATCTGGGCCCAAATCCATCGTTTTTCCACTCCACACCACCCTGGGTTAGACAATGGCGATATGCAAATCAGCGCTGACCCTGTGCCCCATGGGAACAGTCCAGTCCGAACTACAAAAGCCATGTCCTTCCCAGAACGGAAACAAGCATCCGAGGACCGGACCGGTTTCGAGGTAACACCTCTCATCAGCCCGGCTAGCTTGCTTCCAGTGGTGTGGAGTGCCTGGGACTCACGTCTGAGCATCCCCAGTACACTTAGAGCGGTTACTGCAAAAACAACAATGATGGACAGAATGTGGATCAATGTCACACATTCACCCCAGTCAAAAGATCTGGGCCCAAATCCATCGTTTTTCCACTCCACACCACCCTGGGTTAGACAATGGCGGCAAGAATGGCGGCCATGCTTTTCTTTTGTTTATATGCTGGCTGAACGCAGCTGCATGCCTTTCTTTTTCTGTTATTTTTTTTAATTTTGTTTTTACAATGGTGGCACCCACGCTTTATCTTTAAACATCTTAAGTTAAAGTGCGGGTTCTGCAATTGCATCAAAAGTACACAAATAGAGAGTAAATTGCACTTTTTTTTCTATTTGTTTACTTTTAAAGCAGTTGCGGCACCAGCGCTTTAGCTTAAGATGTTCAAAGCTAAAGTGCGTGTGCCACCATCGTAACAAAATTAAATAAGTAGAAAAAAAAGCTTGCAGCCGCCATTTTTTTTTCTATTTGTTTACTTTTGCTACAGTCGTGGTGCCCGTGCTTTAGCTTTCAACATCTTAACACCTTCCATGCTTGTGACTGAACCACTCCGTCACAAGCCATGGGTGGCGTGTGCTCATGACGGAGTGGCTCCGTCATGCCGCGGACGATCCGCCCACGCGGCACTGATTCCCCGCCTGTGCGGGCGAATTAGTGAGTGGGCGGAGCTGTGACAGAACCACTCCGTCATAAGCACAGCCCGCCCGTGGTTCCATCACAAGCATGGCGTCGTCGTGCGACCACCCCCCTCCCCGCAGCGGAATTACCGCCGCGGCCAAGGGATTAAGCTAAAGCACGGTTGCCGCGATTGCTTTATAAGTAATGAAATATTTTTAAAAGTGCGTTTTCTTTTCTATTTGTGTACATTTAAAGCTTTTGTGGCACCCGTCTCTATACCATTCAACATCATAAGCTAATGCGCAGGTGCTACAATTGCTTAACATCTCGCATTTGCAAGAGTTTGAGTTATTGGCAATGTAAATGACAATGCCTTTTTTTGTGTTTACAAAACCTGCAAGATGCGATTTTGCACCGCTTGCAGGTTTTGTAAACCCCTAAATAAAAGGCGTTATAATTTACAATGCCAGTAGCTCAAACTCTTGCAAATGTTTGTTTAATTTTGCTTCTCTGCCTTTTTCTCGCTTGCTCTCTCACACTCTGTCACATTCTCACTTTCACTCTCTCTGTCTCATTTCAGGCGTTTGCCTTCCTCTCATTCTTCCCCGTTGGAAAAAGGGGAGGGAGGGGGGGAATATCAAATGTCACGGAGGGACAAGGCAAGGGCGGCACTAGGATCATTCATGAAAGAGCTGGCCACTACCTCCGAACATGAGGGAGAAGACCAAAGTGGTGGTGGGAAATAGTAAGAGGTGGATTGGGTACACACACACTTTGCCCAGGGGACCACGAGGGAGAAAGAGATTGGCCAGCTCTGTACATATCGGCATTTGCAATAGCAAAAAAAGGCTACAAAGCTTTGCAATAGCAATAAAGGCTACATAGCTCGCCTGCCCAGCTCTGTCTTTCTTCAAGCATCAAAACATGACGTATAATTTCTCAAATGCATTCCAGTTATGCAGAACTGAAGTCATGCAAACTATGACTGTACAAAGCACAGTGGAATTACCCGTGTGCCGACTCTCCGGTATTGACTGTCGCACACTGGAGTGAGCTCTTGAATAGCTGGAACACATGCTCAATACAGCAATTCAAACACCAGTTTAAATTAGCTCTTATGCCGCTGCAAGAGTACTCACTGACAACTCTATTCTCATTTGGCCGGAAACAACTGGTCAAGAAACCACACGGTTTAGGTTGGCAGCTGAAAATGTGCAATAAAGATTGAGAAACATAATCTGAGCCTCCGGTCCTGGCATAGATTGTGAAATCCCAAAGTTAAAAGAAAATATTTGGACCTTGGATTTGGGCAAGATTGGAGAGGAGGAAGTGAAAGAACCGATTTATTTTCTTCGTTCATAGTATTTAACAAGTGTATCATTCTGCTTGGAAAGGAGGTAATTGTCTGATGTTCTAGCAATCTATCTTTAGGACAGGAACACTGTCAATTTCCTGTGTCAAAGTTTCTCTTGTTCACTTGAAGGTACTGGAGGTGGCAATATGCATGCACATTTCTTGAAAGATTTTAGAGCTGTCAGTTATTTCGCCACTTATTTATAAATGCTTCTTTTGCAGGAAGGTAGTCTGTAGTCTCTCCTTGGGCCACAGCTGGATAGCTAAATGCACCATTCCTATGCTGGTGCCTAGTGAGAAGTGTCTGCAGCAAATCAGCAGAGGTTTAGCTCCGTGCGATACATTTGTCCAACATTAGAGCATAGCCCCCCGACTCTAAACAACCTCTCAAAGAATAAAATACGAGTTCCATGGCACACGTATTTATCCTCTTTGCCAGGACATAAAGACCGAGCCAGCCAGAAGTATGCCTGTTTCAAATGACCAAGCACTCCTTCAGTCCTGTGGAAATGCATTTTCGTATTATTTCCATCTAGGTTTTCTCAGGTCTCATGCCACGAGCTTCATGACAGAACAATTTGGACCTTTAAAATTTGTATTGCTGATTTATTTATTTTTTGGCCTGACTGAGCTCTGCATCTGTTTCAGTCCTTGGGCACCAGGTATTGCTATTGCAAGAATAGGGAACTGGAGCATTCTCCTCTTTGGCAGTCCAATTGAACAGAATTTAGGGAGGGGTACTTGTGAAAAAGCAAGTGCGGATTTGCAAGCCTTCAAGGACAAGACCAGCCTTCCCAAAGGAGTGATGTCCTCAAGTGCACCAGACACCCTTCATATAACCATGCTGTTTGGACCCAGCATTACTTAATGTCCTAGACCTTCCCTTCCCTGACACCAAAGTGTACTGTTATCAACCAACATCAGTAGTGTTACAGCACTAAGTGCAAAAATAACTTATTGCTTGGTTCTGTAAATTTACTTCCTACTTTGTTCACCTGCTTTGCCGGTTTTCAGAATGATTAAAGCCTTCAGAAAGAAAGCGCTTAATGGCCTTTTCAGCACCTAGCTCATTTCAGTTTTTGGAATTAGCATTGCTTAAAACTGAGTAGTGACTTATCTGCACATAACAAAACAAGTGCAATCATGACATGCTACACAATGATAGATGGGAGGGTGCAGTGGATAGCCGTGGAATTACAGTAAACCGTGGGTTAGGTTACAAGTTTCACTGAAAAACTACAACTTAACATTGTGATTTGAGTGACCCCCCCCCCCCCCCCCAAAAAAAAGGCATTGGATTTGAAGCCAAGGCCCAAGGCTGTGGAGCAAATGATTGCCCTTCCCTTGATGAGAAAATCTGTTCCGTCACTTTCTTAGCTGCTCAGGAATATCACCCTGATCTATAGTGTTTTTTAAGCTACATTGGATGTTTGCATAACCTATGTTTATGCTCCATGCACTGAGGTAACCTTGAGTAAAATGCGTTAGCGCTGATATCTGAATGATGCCCATGTTTTATCTAGGCTTTGTGGTACGGTGGCATGTTTCCTACCTTTTAAGGTCTCTCCTGCGCAACATGTGATCTCGTCTGCGAGAGAGAATATTTTGATTGGTGGCTAGGACTGTGATTGGTTAATAGGGATAAGGCCAGGGCTCCCGTTGGTTCTAGGGTTTAGTGCTAGGGTTCTGATTGGTGCATAGTCACCTGATCTATAGCTATTTACCTTAAGACTTGGGCGTAGAGGCTAAGGGGGAAGAGGGCATGGACAGTTGCCTGTTTGGGCGTAGGGCCAGAGATACTGCCCTTCTTTCCATTTGCCTGCAACCACTGTAAGCCATCCACATCCTCAAACATAACACAGTCTCAGCAAATGTACACTACTCATTTACAACAAACTCTCCACATTTTAGTGCCTCAATACCCACTGCAAAATCCCTCATACCATCTCTCACACAAGCCACCACTCTGTCCTATACCACTATCAAGTACACTCGTCACCGACACAACACAAACCCAGATTATACTTAACCTTAAAACTTTTACACATACACTTCCTGTTCATACAAAACATCAGGTCTACCGTATACGTACTCTCATCAAACCCCTTTCCATCACCACCAACCTGATACCAAACTCTCATATCGTCCACCAACATTTTCCTCCTCTTTTTACCAAAAACACACAACCAATCATTACACTCCACTACACCAGACATATTACCTCTTCTTGCTACCAACTCTAATAAAAACACTCATAAACCCTGTCTTTCCCCTCGAGCACACCACATACACTCCCCTCCAATACACATTACCACCCCTTTACCATTCATCTTCCACTCTCCAACACTACTTTACATCCAGATCCTTTACAGAAACTTACAACATCAATATCTCACTACTCAAGAAAAAGAATACACAGACCAGCACATCAAAATCTCACACACAAGTTCATGCTACGTTCCATCACAAAATAAACAGACACCAACTCTCACCCTCATGACTACACCAATACAGATCCTAAACCTACTTTACAGCCACATTTTCTATCTTCACCAACACCTACCACAAACTTCCCAACACAACTCCTTCACCCGCCTCTCACCCATTGCACAATTTAGAAGCTTAAAACATGACACACATGCTCCACCACCACCCCTAACCCATACACCTTCCACACTAAACATACTCAAACTAAATAAACTGCATACTACTCTACACAACTTTTTATCTTCTTGTCTATTACACAACAAGACTACTCTACAAGAACACAGCCTACAAACTCCCTCTCAACCACAATATTCACCACCTGCCCACACAAACCCAACAAAATGCCTTCTAAGCCTACTCGACGAAGATTACAATATAGACAAACTATACTATTGCTATCCTGATACAGTTAACACCAACACTAATAATACACCTTCTACAAGTTCAGAGAATACTAATCGCTCTTCTAGAAAACTGACACCAACACCACCACCACCAAAACACAATCTCTAGACTGTCTATTAATAAATGTTAGATCACTTTCTACAAAGATCGGCCTACTCACTGACACACAACCTGACTTACTCTTCACAACTGAGTTATGGTTGGGAGATCAAATAGCTTTAGTATTGCATGTTACTGTCCCTCTAGGCTATTAAATGGTCACACAAAATTGCATAGGCAAAGGAGGAGTCAGACTACCTGTTACATTCAAGGAAACAATAAATCTAATCACAGCTGATTACATTTCCAAACAAGGTTGTGAGGCCCTTGTCGCCAAATGCAATCCTACACCAACTTCCTCCTTCTTTGTAAACCACCACCTAGCAATCCAACATTCCCAAACCCTTTTCTAGACACTGTTTCAAAACTTATGAACGTCACTCCAACCTATGCATCCTTGGTTACCTAAAGATCTGGTTTGATAAGCCCTTTGTGCCCCATCCAAAAACTGTCATCCGTGGCCTAGACATAATGTACCTACATCAGATCATCCACAAATCTACACAAATTCCTGGACACATCCTAGATGTCATTTTTGCAAACCCAGAACTAGTTAAAAACTGTGCGGCTACAGGAAGCTTTTGATATCGTAATACCTTTAAAAACAGTACAAAAGAAAATGAGCACCTTGAATGAATGCAGGACTAAAACGGCTAAAACAACAAATTGCAAAGCTACAACGCACCTAGCTCAAAACCAATAACAATCATAACCAACGTCTCCTAGACAAACTTAACAACATACAAGTCCACAATCAAAAAAGCAAAAAATGTTACTATTCAAACAGAATTAAAAATGTTAAATGTGCAAATACAGAACTGCATAAAATTCTCACTGAATTTCGTAAACCCGAATTCACAGAAGGAACACATACCATTTCTCAAAATGTACTAACAAAGTGGCAAATCATTACACAGCCAAAGCAAACCTGTTGGACTCCTATTTGAAACAAAGGAACACCTCCAGCACCAGTACATTTCCAACAATTCCGTCCATGGGTAGGCTAATCCAGCCTGTGCATTCCTATAAACAGCTATCTGAAACTGAATTTATAGATCTCATCAAAACAAGCAGGCCGGACGGCTGCCCTCCTGACCCTTGTCCACTGCAAATCTTCAAGGGCATCCTTTAAACTACCTCTGCTTGTTCCAACATACAACCCGAAGACTAGGTAGGATACGATAGGATAGCATTTGTAGAGTAATACCCGGAGGTGTCGAGGCGCTATAGCAGACCAGGAGGACACAAGATGAGAGGTGGCCAAGCAGCCAAGACCTAAGATGAAAAGAGCTAGGTGCGAAATCTAGAGATCTCAAGTTTTTTTCTGTGAGGAGGATCTCAGTTGCCTCCCTGGAACATACCATTGAAAGAGAGACTTCAGGTGTGAGGTGCCCTTAGTATGCAAGGCCATAAATATCATGCACAGAACCATAAAGCAGAAACGTTTCCTGATAGGGAGCCAGTGAAGGGAGTGAATCCCATCTCTGGCTGAAAGACCCTTGGGAATGTTCAGGATAAGGCGAGCAGCTGCATTCTGTACCACCTGAAGGTTAAGTGAAACACTGTTGATGTTCAGGTACAGAGCGTTACAGTAGTCCAGTCGAGAAGTGATCAGGGCAATAATAATTGACTGGTGCAACTCATGAGGAGTAAAAGGCGTGACCTTTTTCAGAATCCTCATGATGTAGAAAAAAGTGCTGACTGTGCGACTGACCTGGGCATCAAAACTCAGAGCATCGTCAAAGATGACCCCCCAGGTTTTTGGCTGTCCTAATGGGGGCAGGAAGGGATGAGCAGACCACCGGCCACCAAAAGCTTGACCAGATGGAGTTCTGAGAACCAAACACCAGCACCTCAGTCTTATCTGCATTAATCTTCAGTGAGTTGTCCTTCATCCAGCAGATAATGCTGGACATGCACTGATTAAACTTCCCTGCTACCCATTGTAGGTCATTGGAAATGGAGACGATAATTTGCGTATTGTCAGCATATGATAACACCCGAAAGCCAAAGAAACAGACCAGGTCTGCCAGGGGAGCTGCATAGAGATTCAAAAGGTGGGACCCCACAAGGAAAACTAAAGGCCTTGGCTTTAAAGCCATCACAGCTAACAATTTGAGCCATATTCGACAGAGGGGACTGGTCTTAACTGGATCACTTTCTACCTTCAAAATAAAACAAATGTCATCCATACTCCGCCCTTCGCATCCATACCCCGTCTTTCGCATCCATACCGTACTTCACAATAGTAGAAGGCCACAAGGATCTATTATCTCACTCATGCATTTCAAAATCTAAATTAAGTCAATGATCAATGAATTTCAGCTCATGTGCTATAACAACACAAATGATACATAAATACTTTTTACACTGGAATCCTCCAAAGACATTGAAAACTCAAATCTTCAGTTGCCTCCGAGCCGTTAATCAATGGATGGCATGGAGCAATCTCAAACTGAACGTGTCCAAAACTGAAATACTCACATGTGGCTATTGGAAAAAGTATGACCTATTCTGCACGTGGCCTGACAATCTGGGACAAACTCCTAAAGTATCAAAGGAAGTAAGAAACCTTGGAATTTACAAGCTTTCAATGATTGCCCAAGTAGACAAGATACCAAGATCAAGCTTTATTACTCTACAAATTGCAGCACATCTCCCCCCCCCCCCCCCCCCCCCCCCCCCACGGATGTCAACACCAGCTACTCTCTTTTGTGCGGTCTAAACTCGATTACTCCAAAGGCCTCTACCACAGATTATCTTTAGCAACTATGAAAAGGCTACAATGAATTCAGAGCTCTGCTGCCAGACTACTCCTGCTTGTAAAGTCACAAGCCCACATCTCCCCTGCATGAGGGCCCAACATTGGTTACTGGCTGCCAGAAGATCCACCTTCAAGCTGCTTTGTATCACCCACCCCTGGCCTGACAGTTCCGGCTGGACTCTTCACATTGGGTGCAGGGTCAAGACTGATTTTCATATGGCTAGGTCCAAACTGGAATGGCATGGTGAGCAAAAAACGATGTATTTAGGCCCAGATCTCTGTACTGGGGTGAATGTATGACATTGTTCTGCATTCTGTCCATCAATTGTTCTTTTTGCATTTGTCACCCGGAGCGGGAACGGTATGCCCAGACGTGGGTCCTGTGCTCTTCGTGCCACTGGAGTCAAGCTATCCTGGCTGATAAGGGCTTAAAGCCCGAAACCGGTCTTAGGATGCTTGTTTCCAGTCCAGGGAGGACCTTGCCTGGCAGTTCGGCCTGGACTGTTCCCATTGGGAGCAGGGTCAAGACTGATTTGCATATAGCTGGGTCCAAACTGGAATGGCATGCTGAGCAAAAAAAACAATGGATTTAGGCCCAGATCTCTGTACTGGGCTAAATGTATGACATTATTCTGCATTCTGTCCATCAATTGTTCTTTTTGCATTTGTATCACCCACAAGGCAATACATGGAATAAATTCACCAAATACATACAACAAAGGAACCTCCGCTGCAAACTTGGCCTGAAATCCCCAGCGTACAAGAAAAAAAACATGGGTGGTCCATCTTTCTCTGTTCCGGCAGCCAAACTATGGAATTAATTACCCCCAAACATAAAAACCACCGACAGCTATCTTGAGTTCAGAAGACTACTCAAAGGATTGGATCTTTTCTACATGACCACCATACACAAGCATATGCTGTACATTTGTGTTTAATTTATAATTTGTATAATTTGATTATTTGTATGTAGTTAGATATGAACCTTTTTTGTACAAATACATATACTACTTATGGTTCAAAAAGATGTAAATATCCTTTAGGTCTGCAAAAAACATGTATATAGGCCACTACATAGTTTACATATGTTATTTGGTTATATGCTTATGGGTCTCTGTTTTTATTTTATTTTACCAATCACAATGTGTCAATATGATCATAATATTGTAATATTTGTATCAAAGTGTTCCACTATTGGAATAGTGGTGAAAAATATCAATAAAATGACCAAACAAAATAAATGAAAATAAATTGGCTTTATGTACAGCAGCACTTGAAAGTCTGATGTTCAAAATATTGAACCATACTTGTACATTTGAGGCATAATATAAAACAACTTTTTACCTCTATTATTTTCCATAGGCATGTACACCTTTATATGTAGTTATGCATCTATATATTTATTACTTTACACACACATTAGGGAAAAACCTTCAGTTCTCTCCAATTCACTACTCTGTTTCATCCTATACCTCTTTCAATATAGCCTCTGCCTCCACTCTGACTCCTCCCAAACCTCATTTAACTAATATGATCTCCCAAATAACACTTTCTAGACTCTCCCCTCTTCTATCACCCCTTTATTCAGTCCAACAGATTCACATGTCCACCGCTCCAATTAACAACTTTTATTTCCCTAGAAAAGCACTTCAACACATTGGCACGGGTAGTAAGCACTACATAAATACAATTACAATATGGTCCTTAAAAAAACAAGTGCAAGTCTTCACACATGCGCTTATGAAAACACAGTAATTTGAAAAATATTGGTATTTCAAACTACTTGAACATGCCTGTGGGCATCATACCCAAATCGATACAGTACCTCAAATGATGTTTCATAGTACCAACATGTTCGTCTTAATCGGTATGCAGGTAAAACTGTAGTTACCACTTCACCACAAGCGAGCTGCTGAAAAATGCAGGATAAAACTCTGCCCTTTCAAATGTTGCCACTGCAGGTTTAATCTGTATGTCAATTACCCAGTGCTTAATTTGTAAACATAAGTGCCAGGGCTCTTGTCAAGAGGCCACTGCAGCTTGCACCTTATATTGCCCCTGATATGCTGCTAATGATAGTAACAACACAACAAATAACCATCACACACCTACAAGAGTGACAGTTCGGACTATTTCAGGCCGCCAAAGCTATAATAAGGGCTTGGATGGTAGGTAAGTCATTTTGAATAAATATTGATTTGATACATTACCTATTGTTGTGGCCATCTATAAGTTAGCCAGACAGCGACCCCATGTGGCAGACCGTCTCAAGCGCCGGTGTTGACAATTAAGTGCCAAGCACCGGAACTCACTGGCTCAAATTAAGCACTGCATTTATCTCCCTGTGTGTGTAGGGGCTTGCCACCAGCTGCTGTTCTAGAGAAAGTGTCCTGGGTAGACTTTGGGGCAGGAAAACATTCTACACCATAGTTCACAACACTTGTCTAATTTGAAACACAAACCAACACTTACCTCTTTTTTCTTCTGTGCCGCATATAAGAAAAGGTTCATTTATCCTCTCTTGACATCTGCTGTTCTCCTTTCTTCATATGCCTGCAAGCAGGACAGCCTCACTAGACTACATCTCTTGTTATACAGACTACAACAGTGACCTCCTCAGGCAGCCATTTGTCGATTTGGGACTGGTGGGGTCCCTTTTCCTGTTTTTTTTTTTTTTTTATCTTCTTCCTGTGGTTCCTCTCTTGTAAAGTTCATGGGTTTCCTTAAAGTTCCAAAAGCTCTTTAGATTCCAAAATCCAGAAAATCGTGTTGCTAAATTACGCAGTAGGGAACTAAAGAAACTAAATTTGAGGAAAAGAAAACAAGTTGGACAAAAAAACTGAAAATAAAACAATATCCAACCAGACTGTGAAAGGTGCAACCAACTTTGAGAGCAGTGCCTAGAGCCTTCAAGGCTGCTGTTTGAGTTTGTAGTCTGCAGAGAAGAGTAGACTGGAGAAGGTGTCCTGTCCATGGGAGCTGAGATGCTCAGTAGGGTTGCATGATGCAGGCTGTAGCAGTGAAGCCAAGGAGAAGTTGTGTAAACAAGATGTTAAGTTGTTTAAAGAAGGACAACTTTTTTTGTTCCTTAGCCTGGTATGCAGCGTCGGGTAGCCCTGTGAGGTGTTAATGTAAATCATGTATACAAACAAAAGGAGGTCTCCTTAAAAATCCATCAAGGGACAAGGAGAAATAGTTTGAAAAATAAACAAAAGTCCCTAGAGCCCAAGCTTGGGAAGAGAACTGGCAGCTGATAACAGGACCCACTAGTACCAACAAATTTCAAGTTATACAATGTTAATAAAGAGTTTTTCGACAAAAAGTTTTTTATATTAAAACATTTCCATTTAATATATTTCATAAAAAAACACATTCAATGCATATGAGTGCCATTACAATAAAACATTAAAAACTGTGGTAATTCACAGCATTAATTAAAAAAAATTTTTTATCTAAGGGAACACTTGAAAGAAACAAAAAGTCGACGCAGCGTTTCGGTATGTTGCAATACCACCTTCAGGACAGTTCTCTCAATGCGAGTATCTGCTTTCGCCTAAGGTTTTCATCTCTGGCAAGCCTGGAATATTTTTTGAGGCTGAAAAAGACCTTGCACTTGTCTTAGTCCTACTGCTTCTGGACAGTTCCACCTTAAAAGAGCAGAATAGTATATTCCCTTTCCCTCTTTTGGTCTTGTAATTATCGATTGTCTATATCTTCATTTGATGCGGTGGTATGTAGCTTTATATTACAATTTTTCGGGTTCTTTGTGTACAGAGGAGCCACCGATTATTTTGACATTAAAATCAAATAGCTAACCATATAGGTTCACATTGCAGATCCAACCGTGGTTGTACTTCCCACTTTTTGATGCATTGGATACTTGCTTTGGCCGGTGGTTTTCTAATTCACCATCTGTAAAGATGTAGTCGGCCTCCCTGCTCCTCACGTACGTCTCCCGCTTCGCGCCACTTACGTGAGGAGCAGGGAGGCCGACTACATCTTTACAGATGGTGAATTAGAAAACCACCGGCCAAAGCAAGTATCCAATGCATCAAAAAGTGGGAAGTACAACTAAATTGATGCTGTGAATTACCACAGTTTTTAATGTTTTATTGTAATGGCACTCGTATGCATTGAATGTGTTTTTTTATGAAATATATTAAATGGAAATGTTTTAATATAAAAAAAATTGTCGAAAAACTCTTTATTAACATTGTATAACTTGAAATTTGTTGGTACTAGTGGGTCCTGTTATCAGCTGCCAGTTCTCTTCCCAAGCTTGGGCTATAGAGACTTTTGTTTAATGTAAATCAGCCAAAGCCAAATGTATTCCCTGGTCTCAGCGTTCTTTCTAGACGCTCTTAGAAGTGCCCCGCTTCTTTCTGTTTCTCCTTTCTCCACTGCTGACGTAGTCTGATGATAATAAAGACACTGGTGAGGCATCCAGTTCGTATTTCTTCATTTAAAGTGTGTACCCTATTGTTATCACCATTGCTGTAAACTCCCTTCTAGGAAGTAACCAGTCTGAACACCAAAGTACCAGCAGTTAGCGTCTTTATTCAGACATTGGGATCGCTTGGTGCATGGAGTGCTGTCTCTTTGTAGAGTGCTCCCTTTCCCTTATTCATCTAGTGTTTGTTGGAAGGGTTATAGAGGACCTGGGGGCTGAGCACTTGTCCATGGATTATAGAAAAAATGGCTGCAAGAGGGTTTTTCAAGTAAACATTCTACTAAAGCCAAGAGAGAACTTTTGGGACTTCCCACCTGTTCTGACAACTGCTTTGTGGCACATGTGTTTTGCAGATATAATTAGGTGTGTGCCAATCTGTCCGTGGGAAAATAATCGATTTCGAACCATTGATACAAAAGCTGGAATATTACCCACACCTTCTTATTATTGTCAGCACTCTTGGAAAAGGAGTGCCTGGGGTCTACCATGTTTGATAGCAGTCTGTCTGCATACAGTGAAACTAGGGCCACTCAATTGGGGGGTGGGGTCCATCTTAGTCCCCATAGAAGGGTGTCCTTCCTTATCCAGCTTTCCAAAGGTTCTTGGTCAACGCAAATAAAAGCACTGAGAGGGGTCAACCCTGCCTCACATCTCTCCACATGGGAAACTGTTCTGATCTTAAACCGTTCACCCAACCTCTGGCTAATAGTTTAGTATAAAGAAGGGAGAGCCCTGAAAACTTGGTGCCAAAATTCCATATGTTGCAATATTGCCAGAAAGAACCATTTAAGTGAATTGAATGCCTTTTCAGCAATCTAATGGGAGTGTAGCTGGTTCTTGTTGCATCTTGTTTGCCGACAGCGGGTAACTGAATAGGTACCATAATTGGTATAATATGCTCTGTACAGCATAAACTGTCACTGATCTAAGTGGTTCAACTTATGTATGATTGTATACAAGTGTTTGTACGAGACCTTTGCTAGGATTTTAATCTCCATATTCTGCAATGAGATAGGTCTCTATATGGAACATTCACCTGGAGGTTTACCTTGCATGAGGATAAGTATTATTATGGCTTTATTTAGATCTAGGGGTAACTGTCCCTCCTCTTTGGTCCCTAAAGTATATGTTGAGGGGTTCAACTAGAATGCTTAAGCTGTAGAAGTTTTTTTGATGTGCAAATCTGTGACAAATAATTTGTGTGAATCTCTAAATTTTAAGTTGCATATAGTCGTAACAGATGACTTATTGCACAGGTTATCTCCATGTGGAGGCTGCTAAATTGGTTTCCATGAATGAGTGGTCAGATATGCTGCTTGGCAAATATGTTATTCTCTGTATAAATTTCGAACTTTGGGTTTTGGGTGGCCAGGATTTAATCTAGTCTGCAGTAGGAGCCCCTAGCTTTCATAATATAAGAAAATTGTCTTTCCTCCGGATGTGAATTTATCTAAATGTTTGAGAAGTCAATCACGAGGCTCATCTTTTTCATTGGTGTCTCCTGGGGGTGTGCCTGTTTATATTATTGTGCATTGTTAATTTGCAGCTCCTCTAAATGATTACTAGTGTCTCAGGTGGTGTTATGATTAATTTCTCCATCTGCTCTAATATTTTAGTTTGCAGGACTGGGGGTAAATATGCTGAGATTATCGTGATCTTTTTCCATTCTCCACCAATTGCTTCAGAGTAGTCCCGTTAGGTAGTATGGAGGGCTGTCATTGGAAAGGATTTATGGGTTATATTGGCGACCTCTTTAAACCTGGGGGCAATCCTGAATGTATCGGGCCCTTGTATCTATCCCATCTCATAAACTTTGTTATTAGAAACCAGATGCATCTCTTGAAGGAGTACCTTGTCTGGGTTGTTTCTGCCAAAAGATTGTGACTCCCACCTCCTTTAAGTTTGAGTCCCAGTTAATAAACACGTCACGTAATATACACATCTCTTGTTTCTTGGCCATTTATCTACACGTGACTCTACTCGCAAACATACTATGTGGTCTCAATGAATTTGAATTCTTATGTTGCTCTTTCCAGTATTCCTGACCCCTAAAATAGAAATATCCCTTGAGTCCCCCACCTACTACCTCATTTGAAGGACTTTAAATACCTGACCCTCTAACTTCCAAAGCTCGAGGCACATGCTGCCCCAGAATTCTCTACTTGTTAACTTCGACTGGCTTGCCTCTATTCTTAGAACAAAGAACAGTTTTGAAGTTCTTTTCCCCCCCTGCCCAGGGAGAAAGCAGAGTTACATGGATATTGAGATAAACACCTTTTGTTACCTCTGTCGTCTCTGCTAATTTGCCTCTATTCTCTCAAGCCAAGGCAATCGCTACCTTGTGTACCTCAAACGTGACCGCATCTCATGAGGAATCTCCATGGATGTCTTCTTACACTCCACAATATGTTTATTATCCTGTTCTCTGTGCTGTGAAGATGTTCTTTCCCCCTTGTTCAAGCCCATTTGTATTTGGTTTTTCTGTCAAACGGTACTTTGAAGTTATTCTTCTGTCATCCCATTTATTTGTGTTCATCTCTGAGGTCTAGCCTCCACCATATTTTCCAAGTCACTCTTACATTATCTTTCTCACCATTGTTGATTCATTTTTTTGTTTTAGTGATGATGATGTTTGTCTTCATCCTCCTACTTTTGGTCATCCATCCAGTTGACTTTAGACTACTTCTGGGTTTCGGTAACAACTGGATATTCCTTCCAGAAGACAGCGCATCTTGCATAGGAATGTCCTCATATATTTCATATTTCTTTTACACATCTCCTGCTTTTTTACATCAAAAGAAGCTACATTTGGTTTGTACTGCTTATGTAAAGGCTGGGAATAGCAGAATCTGGGTATTCTTAAATTGTATCGGTCTCTTTGTTCTGGATGCTCTAAGGTTTGCATCCAGATCTTTAAAGTTAAGAACCTGGGTAATTGCGCTAGGGCCTGCAACTAGTTTAGGTAGAGGGCCTGTAGCCCTGTGAGCCATTTCAGTTGTGATCAGCTTGGACATTCTTTTAGGCTTTCAGATGTGAACAGCTTGGACACTCCTTTGGGCTTAATGTGATCTAGAACCAGTCTCTACAAATTGTTCAATGGAGGGCCGTTCTGCTTTTTTGTGGTCCACTTTCTAGAAGAATATTATTCTTTCATGAGCAACCCTCCACTCAGTTATTACTTCGTTGCATATCTGGCACGAGCACTTTTAATAACTGAGGCATGTTCTCTTGCTGAGTTTTCTACAGTTCCAAGACTTTTCTGAGACCTGATCTTAGCAAAGTGAGATCAAGGGCAACAATATTACTCTTAAGCTCCTGTGCACTCTGGGATTCCTGCACCGCCATTGAAACTTTTTTGCGTGAGGGGTTATTGTTTCATTATTCTGCGTTGAGGCAGCACTACAAAAGGAGTTACCTTTTCAGGGCCCATCATACCTGTCCCCGCCTCTCTGTTGATTATGAAGTGATATTGTCTGAATTCGGTTCAGCAGGTAACTTCCTCTGTCTGCCAAATTATGGGTGGCTACATGATTAAGAATGCTGTGATGATCACCTCACCGGTGTTAAGAGGTTAAGTTGGTCGGTTCCACTCTAGTAATGTGTTACATAATGCGTTTGTTGCCATAGCCTTCATGTGAAGGCCAACATATTGTCATGTGTTCCACCAATCCGGACCTTGACTAAACGAATGCACTCAGATTATCATTTGCAATTGTGTTCTTTATTCTCTCCAACTAATCACATGTTACTAGTCATGATGGTAGTTTCCTTCCATCATCCTCTGCCTTCTATGCAGTGTGCATTTCTATCGTCCTCTTCTGGTCCACCCCTGTTCACAGGATGTAGAGTCCAGAGTCACGGTCTGCTGCAGCGTCCTAGAATCTTTCTCGCAATACCACACATGTCCCCGGAATTAGTGCTGATTATTCGTTAGCCTGTCGAGCTTTCCTGGATATGCCTGAACCTAGTCTATTTGGATCTTTGATGCCGTCTGTTGATTCTGTATACAACCGGATTATTGATCCTTTGTGTTGTTTCTTCTCAGGTAATTATATTCTTCTTATCAGTGCGGTATCCCTATATTATCGTCCGGCTTCAGAAATCTTAATTACCTGCTGATTTGGCTTTCCTCTTCGATGCCGCTCTTTTTTTTTTTTTTTTTATCTCCCTGCATCCCCCCATCCCATCTTTTGTCATCCATCCCCTCTCAAAGAGGGTGGCCTTTATTCTTTGTGGTTTAGTCCAGGACGATCACCGGACCATCTTTTTTCTTCTCCCAGCTTTCTTCCTCACGTTCTTTACCTGGTTCAGGGGTATGGAGGACTACTGATTAGGTGGGCACATTCTCCTCCTAGCTTTTCTCTACCTGGGCCAATGTCAGACCCATTCTCATGGAACCGGTCTGCACTGCAGCAGCTCAATCTCCCATTCCTCTGGGCATGCTGTTGCTACTGGAGACACTCCTCTGACACTGTACTTCAGCACTTTACCTCCTTTTTGCTTTCTCCTCCTGGGAACTCTGTTGCCTCAGGCACGACTGGATTTGCTACTCCCATCATGTTTCGGCCTCAGTGATGTTTGATAGGAGGCGAGGTAGTGGCCTTGTATATCCACCGGCCTGTCTGCACACTTGTAATCCTTAATGGTGGTGGATATCAGGCCGCCGGATTATACTTTGTTGTTTTTTAAGTAGACTCCATGGATTACACATCTTTGGCCATGATTTCTGTTGGATCCAGATAAAATGGCTGAGTGTTTGGATTCTTGTTCATCCTTGGTGGCCATCTTTGAAATGAGCTTCTTCAAATACGAGGAAAAGCATGAAAAGATGGCTTCAACGATTGCACATACAGCTCCAATCTAGGAGCCAAAAGGCACTGGCACAGTCCATAGGTTTCAGGGTAGAAAGCTATTGACCCTTCCAGTCCTTGTAGAAACACCTGAAATCTGTCCACATGGACTAAAACTGCATGGAAAGAGGGTAGATGTGCAGCACATAGTCTGTGTCGCTTGGATCCTTTGTATATGCCCACTTTGAAACTGCTTAATTGACTTGCGTTCGATGTGCAGGGTTGATAGGGCACATTGGACTAGCAGAGGGTTCTGATATCTAGTTTACATGTGTTCATGTTAAGCTGGGCAGACGCAGCAGGTTAAGCTAATTGCAATGATCATCTGTACCAGACGGGGAAGGTAGGGAGGAAGGGCCACTGCACAGAGTTCCAAAATGATCAGCTGCTTTATCAAATGCATATATTTAAATACCGTATATGTGGTCATGCCTTTATACAATTTACCACAGGTTATATGTTATTGTTTGCTTACCTTGTCACCCTGTACTTTGGAATTATTCTTCTCATGAATTATTTTCATCCTTAACTTTCCTATTTTCCGCTTGCATGTGTGTTTTTATTTTATTTTTTCGGAGCTCCTGCCTAACTTATTTGTTGCTTTCTCTTCTTTTAGTTGCCAGAAAGGAGATGGAGGCCTTGGAGCGGTACAAGGAAGCACGTAGACCAGGTCCTATTAATCTGGCTCCGAGGAGGCTGGGTAATAATTAGAAATGCAATGTACAAATCTGTAGTGTTGGGCAGCTCAAATTTGAGACTCCCATTAAAGAGCTTTTAACATTGCTGACTGTTTTGGGAGTGGTTCTATGCAGGATCTAAACTTTGTCTTTTGAGTGGTGCACGGTCACCAAGAATGTATAACTTGGCCAGTTAATCCACGTGGCTCGATGAGGCTTCTTAAAATGAACTTTAAACCTTTACACACAGTACTAAATAACCTTCCTCAGCAGACGAGTACTTTTATAACGTCTGCGCCCACGTCAGTGTTGTTTAAATTCTGAACTTCGATCAGATCTCATCCATATCCCTGATTTCACACATGGCACACGAAATCACTCTGCTGTAAATATCTGATACTCTAAAACTATCCTTCTTGGATAAAGGCCAGAATTCCACTCTTATCCTATTAGACCTGTTGGCAGCATTTGATACTTTCTCCCACAACGCTGTTTTGTACCAACTGTCTAATATTGGTATCGGTGGACTGGCCTTAGAGAGGTTGACCTCTTTCTTAGAGGCCAGAAACAATCAGTCTGGACTAGGCCGCATTTCTCTGAGGCTAAAGCCCAAAATGTTGTGTTCCCCAGGGCTTCGCACAGAGTCCTATATTATTTAATACTTGCATGTCTTCGCTTGAAGCCTTGTTGGAATCATTCGGCATTACTATCATCAGTCTATGCTGATGATACACTTTTAGCATTTTCCTACGAGGGCGACTCAGACTTCAGCAAGGAGATTTTCTCTGACTGTATGAGAGCAGTCTTAGGATGGCTCAGGGATAATGAGCTACAATGTAACTTGGACAAAACTGAAATTTTTCTTCTAGGGTCCAACCCTTACCTGGTCTGGCTCTTGGCCTTGCGATAAACATACCAAACTCATTACCCACCTCCCGCCAACACAGGCAGCGACTAATATTTGACGATGAGCTCTCCTTTAAAGCCCAGATCCATTCAGTTGCCAAAAATTGTAAATGGATCGTTTGAGCCCTAAGAAAATGTTTACCTCTTCTTCCTAGAGAGGCTGGTAAAACTGTACGCTGAGCCACGAGTCTGTTAAGACTGGACTCCGCGAATGCCTCGTACATCGGGCTACCTGCTTACCTGATTCGCCGCTTTCAGATAGTCCAAAACACTGCAGTGCGTCTGCTTTTTAATCTCTGAAAAAGTACCCCTACTTCACCTTTTCTCAACAAACTTCACTGGCTAACCGTTAGCAAAAGGATTACTTTCAAATCACTAATGGCTGTACATCTGGCTTTTCATAACACTGGGCCTCATTATTTGAATAAATGAATCCAGGAGTGCCAGCCTAACGAGAGCCTGCTGTCTAGTAGAGTACATTTGATACTGGCCCCTCGTTTTAAAAGAGTGGTGGTGGTGCTTTTTCTGGTACTCTGCCAAAATACGGAATCTCCTTCCAGAGCAGCTCAGGAACTTGAACAGTGAATCTGCCTTTCGCAAATCCTTGAAAACGCATCTCTCCTTCCAGTAACCTCCATCTATTCCAACATGTTTTCATGTGGTAGCCCGGGATACTCTTATGAGTAGCCGTTGAGCTCTGCAAGTAAGTCATTCATTCAAAGTAATTCATTCTGGTTTCCGTAACCAGTATTATCGAGGACTAAACTCTGTTGTCTGTGTCAACTACTTTTAGGTACATTTTCGGTCCTGTAATTGCGACGGAAAGCTGGGTCAGACCTTCGATACACAGATATACTTGCAAGAAACATTCTATTAGTGATGCTGGGGAAGTGTAATAACCTTAGATTGGCCGGAAAAAAACGTTGTCAAGGGATTGGCTAGATAAATTCTCGGTGTCCATTGGGTGATGGGTCTGGGTCTGGGTCTGGGAATCTGATAAGAAAACATTTTATTGACCATATAATCCAATGCCAGTGTTATAAGTGGGTACGTTTTGGGATGCGAGTCCAGTCCACTGTAAATATAGCGACAGCATAACATTTACTGCACCTTGCATAGATGACAACTGAAATGCACGCTATGCACATCTTCTGCATGTACCTATAATTTTCTATTTAACTTCTAAAGCAGCAATGCCAATCCACTGTTTTGGGGTGCTAGTCCAGTCCACTATAATATAGAACAGCCACCTGTTCTGTAACAATGTCAGAAACACGTTGCCACTTTCAGGCCCCTCCTACCATCCCTAGCACAGCTATTCAGATTACCAAGGGCCTTCTTTGTGTCAGACTCTTCTTAACCCCTAGAGCATGCCAGGTGTGATGCTCAGAGCCTTGACTTTGCCAGTCCTGCCAAGTATCACCACCACAGTGTTGAGGTGCTTTGTAAATGTTAGACTAATGCATGCTAGTGCAGTGATGCAGACACCCGCACTAAAATGTGTTATTCTAACCCCTGCTATGTGGTACTTGGCAGGGCTGTAGGTTTCCATTAACATATGACCATAAATGGGTCTTTCAGTTGTTCATGTAGTAAATCTGAATCTTTACATATGAAGTCTAGTTTATTATTTGGGCTTCCTTGACACCTTTACAAGTACTGTGCAACACAGAACACTAACCTTTTGCACCTTATACCGTCATAACATCAATTGCAGTAGCAAAAAGAATCCTCTAGATTGTCTAATGTACGTGGCTGAGAAATGTCAATACACTCCATTCTGTTTTGCCGGGATGTGAAATACAAAAGCCTATGTAAAATGCATTGGAGTGCAAGTATGTTTTGGGACTACCCTGCTTTCTTTACACCCCCTTACCCAAACACCACCAAACTTTCAATCATTTACCAATGTAACAGGTGCAATAGGTCTGAAAACTTTTATGAAGATTTCGTCAAATGGGTGCAAAGTTATTAAGGGAGAAAATTATGAGAAATCCCTTTCTTTGGTAACCCTATCTATAACTATAGTGGTTACCTCCACGCCGATATATGCTCATATACATATGTAAACTTATAACTGTGTGTGTGTGTGTGTGTGCACATATAAATATATATGTGGTGAAAAAGAGGCTCCTTTCATTGTGCCTTTTGACCCTTTGGAATATATTGGCATTGGAAAGCCTTTTTACCAGTGTATGCTTGACTTCACCTTGGGTGTTGTGGACATGCATAGGCAACCTACTGTTTATCTGAAGGGTGCAGTCCAGATTTGGACTTTGTCTCCCAATGGGCTTGGATGATGCTGTATGACATGCACACATGACCTGTCCAGCACTGGAGGGAAGAGAGGTTGGTCTTTCCCATCCCTCTTTTTGGATGTGTTTGTCCAGTTAGACACTGTAACATCTGTATTGATTAAACCCGGGTTAAAATGTATTTCATACAATCCAATAAAATTACGGTCTTAAAAAAAAAGAGGTAAAATAGGCCCCTACTTTGCATTATAATAAATTGCACCCCTTCATCATGTATGCAGCACATATTCCTATTAGAGAAGAAGAGGAGTCAACCCACTTCGACTATCAAAAATGAGTGCCGCAAGCATGTGATGGCTCCAGAACACATTGTGCTGCCAAATAACTAAAATTTTGAACAATTTCTTAAATTCTTTTTACTTTCGCTCTTATCTGATTTATCGCCTTCTCCAATTCTTTCTCTATTAGCGTGTACATGTTTTTTTTTGTTGCTTTATTTAGGTGGAAATGTTTCAGAGTATGAAGCAAGAGAACAACAACAATTAGGACTCCGCCAATCTAAATACCAGCAGCAGGTAAGGAAGGATATGTGTGTTTTGGTTTACGAGTAAAGAAACTGATTGCAAAAAAAGTATATTTTTAGTCCAGACAGGCGCAAATAAACTTAAACGTCGAGGAGGAGGGAGGCTAACTGGTCAACCCTTGGAGGAAGGGCTAACAGGTTAACCCGTAGTAGAGTAAGGGCTAACACTTTAACTGATAGAGGAAGGGCTAAACCTTCAACCCATGGAGGAGCTATTGTTAGAACCCACATAAGACAATATAGTAATACATTGTGCATTTTAAACATATTTGTCAGATGGCATATGATTAAAAAATATATATTGTAAAGGATTTCACTATGTTATAGGCTCATAATAGATCTTTATAAAAGGGAATTAGTGATTTGACAGCTAAAAAGCAACTTCAGTAGATTTCAATACAATTATTTTAGACCTGGTTTTCACAAAGTTATTTCAATACGCAGACTCTTTTTGCCAATTTTCTAAAAATTCCTTCTGTGACATAATTGACAGGTTCTGAAATATATTTAATTCCTTCTTCACAAAGACGTTCCTGCCTGACTGTTGACGAAAGGTATGCTTTCAGTCTGCTTATCGGGACGCTGCAACATATGCTTGTTTGAGACCACACTCAAATATAGGTCTCAGAACATCGAGCTTAGTTGGTTAACACTCTTGATTTCGGCATGTGTCATTGGGAAGTCGCATGTTTGATTCCTAATGCTTCCTCCATTCCTCCTGAGATTGAATAAGCGAGTGCCGAGTGAGTGCCAATCGATGGTCCGTTTTACCACTTGTTATTTACTCTGCCAGGAATCTGTGTGGTCCTGAATCAAAATAAAAGCATTGTTGTACTCGACATTGACAGGTTGTCATATGATATGACTGAAGCAGAACACAGCGATACAATCCCTGCACTAGGACAGTGCTGGTCTACTGCCCGTGCATGGACACCATACTGTAGAAAAACACAAGACACATTCCACATCTATCTTGCAATGCACTCTGAGAAACTGAGCGTAGAGACTTTTGCTATAGGTAGTGGAGGCATGTCTCTGGTTAGACACAAATTATATGTTCAAGCTTCACATTGCTGAGCTATCTCGGTCTACCCATAGGTCAGGTGCCAGATAACAGGTCTATCCCTCAGGTGACAGTCCTTTATCACCAAGGAACAAAAGCCACAGCCCATCATTTCTGCTTGATGTCTTCTAAACTTGCCACCAGCCCTGCATTTAATGACCATGGACACCTACTAACTATGTTTGACAACCTCAACATGTGCTGCACGGAGAAGTTCAGAGAACATATCAAATTTCTGAAGTTCATGATCAGTCACTCTGCTATATTCTGAATGCCTTGAAGCTTGTAAAAGCATTGCCATAGTTCAATCTGGAAATGATAGTAGCATTCACACACTAGCTTTCATGTGGCACAGAATTAAGAAGATTGTTCTTCAAGTTTCCCATTTAGAAGTAACACAGTAACAGAACCATAACAGACCCCATTCTATCATCTGCAAGGAACTGTGCCATATGAAATTAGGTGTTCAAGATAAAAGTAAAAGAAAGTGTAATGACCACAGATAATGATTTTAGAGTCCTAACTGGACATAGATCATCTCAGGAACCCGATGTTAGAGTGGTAAGCAAGGGGGAAACCTCCTCTGCTTTTTAATCACAGGAAGAGCTGTAAGAGGAGTATTAGAAAACAAGCATTGGAAATGCAATAGGTCTCGCATTAGAAAAGTTGGAGCTATTGGTTTTGTAAATGACAATTTTTTTGTAATGTGTTGGTCTTGAAAATAGCCAAATTAATAGCTTTGTCATTTACATTGCCAATACTTTAAACGTTTTCAAATGTGACACCTATAGCATTTGTAATGCAACATGTTTTGTATGTACGTGACTTAGATGTATTCATCTAATAAAAGAACGAGTCTGTTCAAATTCAGTTACGTACTTGCTATAACGAGTAAAATAATGGGTGTTGCACCTTACACCGTGCTGTGGTTCAAACACATGGGCTGGGTGCAGGGATCGGCCGCACACTTCCATTTCCATTCGTCTTGAGAACGTGATGCTTGCATGCAGTTTCAGCGCCCACGTTTTAACTCTAGCAGCATTAGCGCGCTTGTGATTGCATCCAAACAAAACACCCCCAATTCCGTAACTTGTAATGTACAAAAATAATGTTATTAAAACAAACTGAAAAACGATTGTTAGTTGCAGTTTAGTTAAGAACATCCCACATCCGTGTGTATGTAACTCATGCTGCACTTGGGCATGCTGTGGTGGGAGGTGGGAGGGGTCTGCAGGCACTGCCGATGGCGCTGAGGCAGGCTGTGGTGGGAGGCGGGAGGGGTATGCAGGCACTGCCGATGGCGCTGGTGCAGGCTGTGGTGGGAGGCGGGAGGGGTCTGCAGGCACTGCCGATGGCGCTGGTGCAGGCTGTGGTGGGAGGCGGGAGGGGTCTGCAGGCACTGCCGATGGCCCTGGTGCAGGCTGTGGTGGGAGGCGGGAGGGGTATGCAGGCACTGCCGATGGCGCTGGTGCAGACTGTGGCAGGAGGGGTATGCAGGCACTGCCGATGGCGCAGGCTGTGGTGGGAGGGGTCTGCAGGCACTGCCGATGGCGCAGGCTGTGGTGGGAGGCGGGAGGGGTATGCAGGCACTGCCGATGGCGCTGGTGCAGGCTGTGGTGGGAGGCGGGAGGGGTATGCAGGCACTGCCGATGGCGCTGGGGCAGGCTGTGGTGGGAGGCGGGAGGGGTATGCAGGCACTGCCGATGGCGCTGGTGCAGGCTGTGGTGGGAGGCGGGAGGGGTCTGCAGGCACTGCCGATGGCGCTGGTGCAGGCTGTGGTGGGAGGCGGGAGGGGTCTGCAGGCACTGCCGATGGCGCTGGGGCAGGCTGTGGTGGGAGGCAGGAGGGGTATGCAGGCACTGCCAATGGCGCTGGGGCAGGCTGAGACGTGTAATTCTTGCACATGTAAAATGTAAAGGTCACTATTTTCTGATTCTTTCTGTCCCACTCGGACAGATCAGAGTTGAATTATTACAAACCATCCATTATGATTTTTGAGTTAGGACAGGGGTGTTGTAATTACTATAGATACCACAGTTGAGAAAACATTCAAAAAATGTGTGTATAAAATAGCCAATGCAACAACACGTTTTGCTTGGGGAGATAGCAATCATGTGGTAGTGCATTATAAAACGTGGATAATTATACTGTGATATAATTATATATTCAATACATTCCATTTATATTGTGTTGGTACTAAGTTTAATCAGTGCCTTCGATTAAGCTAAAGAAAAACGAGAAAGTGTTTTATCAGTACGCTTAAATGAAAAAATAAACTTAACGCAGTAGACATTTCACGTAGCGAGGCTACTGACCAATTATTATACCTTCATGCGGACTTATATTTTTAACTGTACATTTCCACATAGCTGGATGTCTACATTTAGAGTGCAGAGCGGGAGCCATATGTTTATTTAAGTGGAACAGAACATGGCCCAAGAGTTATACTGTCCTAGCATTTGCCTACAGTTGCACTGAAATGGAAAGTACCTACTGCAGCAGTTCGTGCAGGCACACCACAAAATGAAAGTTAAAGTATTGAAAAAAAACAGGAGATAAAAAAATTAATTTATACATTTTGACCACTCCCAGCCGAACACACTGACGCCTATGCCCAGAAATATGTGGATAGAAGATGTGGCATAACATTTAGAGCTTCCCGACTCTGTAACTGTGGAGTTGGGTTCGAGTCTCCGCGTCAGTTCTCCCCATGCCTATAAACGAGACAATTCTTTTCTCAACAAGACGGAGGGCATTGCTGTGGGGAGGGGGGAGGAGAAATGCGACACGGCGGGCAGGGGAGGGGGCGGAGTGGGGAGAGCGTCGATGAGGGTGTGAAGCAGCAGGGGCCTTTGAAGTGAAGCTAAGCTTCACTTCAAAGGTGTGGGAGGAGTGCGGCTGAGGGAACAGATGGCGATTGGATGATGTGCACGTACATTTTAGGTCAATGCGCTTGCGCATTGACCTAAAAGCGCACGGGCACAGCACCAAATCGCCCAGTTGGGTAAAGTCTGTTTAAGTCGCTATAGTCTCACTCTGCTCAATGCGCATGCACATTGAGAGGCGAGACCTAAAAAGGGTGAAGGCTTGTAAACATGGCATGTGGCAGGTTGAAGACAGAAGCTGGGTAATCCAACCCTGATTGGCCTTGATCATCTCATAGAAAAAAAAGAGCCAAATTGTCACAAAGCACTTGGGAGGTAGGATACTCATCTTGACTCGGGCAGAGTTGGTGAGATTAGTCACTGCCTGGAAAAGAGCCCTAGAGGAGCTAGTGGCCCGAGAAATAGAATTTGAAAAAAAAAGGTTTTACTAGCAGTAGGAGACCATTTGTAATGCTAAAGTTTATATTTATGTGGTGCTTTCAAAGTCTCATGTCCATGTGTGTGTGTGTACGTATACATCTGTGTTCTGCAAAATGTAAAATTATACGTTTTACATGAATAAGGCTGTGGGGTTGAAACCCTGTTTTCTCCTGTTGACTTAAACTGGATGTTCCTAAACTGCCTCCAGTCCTACTCTCTAAAGCATGATACTTTGCTGTCTATCAGTTCATTTTGGTGTTTTCTTTTACACCATGCTGGCAACTTCAAGGTACCAGGAACAGAGACTGAGGTGAAAACTAAGGGCTTCAGTTACAGTTTGGCAGGGGAGCACCACCATAACTCACCCCACCAAACTCACCATTTCATCTTCTGTAGTTAAAGATGGGGTACAGGCTATGTTTACCCTGATGGAGCCTAGGCTGGTCTAAATTCCTGACCTGGTGGCCCATCTGCCAAGTACTGCCAAGCGACAATGATGATAGTTTAACTCTGTGGAGGGTGGAATTGGCATCACTCATTTCCCCTGTCCGAAGCATGGTGAACAGCAAAACACACAAGATGATGGACGGAATGTTGCACAATGGCAAAAAATCACCCCCAGTCGCAGATTTGGGTTTAATCCATCGTTATTTTGCTCACCAAGCCACCCCAGTTCGAAGCATGGTGAATACAGGTAGGGAAAGTATAGAATGGACCCCACGCACAGGGGGGAAAAACTTCACTGCGTGTAAGGCCATTTGTGTTATTTATTGAGAAAAGAAATTTCCGATTTGAGAGTTTTTCTCAATACAAAGAAATTTGCCTAATGGATACTTACTAAATGGTGTACGCTCAGCAATCCTGCAGTGCTCTGAAGGGGGTGACATAGCGAAGGCTGTGCTCCCAGCAAGGCAGATGAGGATATATAACTAAGTCGGACAGTTCTCCGCTTGAGTAGCGGTGTCATTTGCCTAGTTAGTGCTAGAGGTAAACACTGCTATTTTTACATGTACACTGTCTTTTAGGTCTCGCGCCTAGCGGTGCACTGCGCAGCATTGCTCGCACAGCGCAAGACATTTTGTAGGTGAAAAACGGGGAATCTAAGCTGACCTAGGAATCGCACACGCTTGTGGGTTTCCTTTTGAGAAACCCCATTGGCCTTTGCGTGCGTCTTATTCTAAAAGACTGCACACAATTGGCCGGGTTGGGCGCATTGCTCCTCCCATGGCTTATTGGTGTCTATTACACGCTTGGTGCGCATAAAAGACACCAATAGGCCATGGCTCGCAGTGGCGCGCGCGCACCACTCGCGGGCTTCTTTGTTTTTGAAGCGGAAGTGAAAGCAAACTCTTTCCCTGCTGCTTGTTGTTTTGACTTGGAGTTTCTTTTTTGCTCAATTTTTATCAATTGTGTAAAATCCTCTAATAGCGCGGCCACATTGACTTCTTTCACAAAAATCTAGAATAATTGTGTGTTGTGACCACTTGCAAATTAACCTATGCAAAACACTACTGAATGAGCCACTCAATGCACCTGTGTCCATGCTCGAAGTGTATCGCATCGCGAGCAAGAGTGCACTCACTTTTTCTGGGGTGTGCAGCTCAAGGCACACACACCGCCACAGAATATCAAGCATTGTGACCCAAAATAAATACTAGGCGCTGAATATCCCTGACTGCACGCTCTGGACATGGCGCGCGCCCGGAAACAGGAGTTATCCTGGGGTGCTTGGAAATCTATCATAGCCTAGAGCTCGCGTTCATGAGGAGAAGACCTCTCTTCCTGCATTCGATGTGATAACGCGACTAACCTTGCAGAGACGGAGTGACACCAACCACGCTGCACTGGTTGGTGTTAGGATACTCATCCCTATGTGTAAACAACATGTTGGTAATAAAGGCGGACACAATTTGATCCAGAGAAGGATCACGTGCACATGTTGTAAATCAACTGGACATCACCCACACTTGCCAAGAAACCCGATTCAGGCGGGAGTCGCAAAATTCTTTTAGCAAAAAATGCCTTAATTGTTTTCGCTGTCTCCTGCCTGAAATTGCCTCGCAGTCAGACCTGACAACTTGTGATACATTTTCATAGCGTAAGGGCGGGTGAGACTTAGAGGGGCGGGACTTAAAGCATGCCCAGGCACCTTTAAATGCACTGCCTCAAAGACCCCTGACCTCCCCAACTCCCCCTCTCTGCCCACCGTAAACACATCTTTTGAGGCTGCTGCTGTTGTCCTGGGGATTTTTTATTCTTTATAATGTACTCAGCTGAGCAGAACCTTCAAACAATTAGCTGGAAACCTGCTGTTTATGGGGGTTTCCAGCTAATTCTGTGACCACCAGGGGATACCCCCTCCTCACCGTCTGACCATGTGATGGGAGTCGAAATCTTGTGACACACAGTGGTACTATGCCAGTTGGAAGGTCTGCCCTTTCCTTTTCTGGAATCTATGGCATGAATGACATAATCGCTTAGGTGAGAAAGAAACACTACATTCTATCATTTGATGACAACCCAACCATGCCAGACCGATCCCCTTGAATACCCAACACCGCTCCAAGCCCGTAACAAGCCCCACAACACCCGTCACCCAACCCCAGGATGCGCACCTCCAAACACATATCTCCTGCAATCCTGTCTCCCTCCGTGCCCAGCATGCCCACCACGAATTGCAAACCACCACCACCACCACCAGGCCAGCACCAACACCCCAGCCCCACCATTAACCCACACCATCTCCCGCACCTTGCTCCACTCCCACTGGTGGACGAACTTCGAGCTGAGGGCAATGCCGCCCCGCATGCGCGCTACTGCTGGGCCCGTAAGATGGCACCCCCGACAAACATTGGGTGTAGCCACACCCCACTGTCCCCTGCACTTGTATACCGCTCTTTACCCCCCAACACTCCGCACCACATCTCTCCAAACCCATCACTCGTGACGACCCTGCCGCAAATCCCCTGCATGACCAGGCTGCAGCACGCATCCCCGCCACCCCTCTAATGTTCCACGGCACCCACACTTTAAACCACCAACCTCCTCCCCACACCTCAGCGGAACTGCATCTACTCTCTGCCCCAACTGTCCCCCCCCCCCCCCCCCCCGGTGCCATACCCCGCTACCTTGGAAGGTGACCATTGGTCTGTGCCACCCGTACAAGAAACCCTTGGCCCTCCCCGCACTTTTCCCGCCATAACACCCTTTCCGCCATACCCCGACCGTGTTCTTGCAACTGGTCTGACGGGCCTAAGAAGAATGAAAGCCTGAGGGCCTGAAAACTGGGCCTCTAACCACTGCACAAGGGACACCAGCAGCTCCCTGAATCCTCTCCTTATGCGTGCGGGTTGGAGCCAAACCAGCACTCCAAGGCGACGAGCCACCCCACCCCACACCCACCGGTGCCCGCCCCCCCCCCCCCCACATGTAAAGGAATCCCTCACCCCTGCAAGAATGGCGACCACCCCTGCCTCCTGTTGCTATTATATTTCCCAGTATTGGCGCATATCTGATTTCAATTGACCACGCCCCCCCACATTCCTACGCCACCCGATTGTGCCCACCCTGTGCAACCCCCTTCCCCATCACACCTCATCTCGCACCTTCTTATGCACCACTCCGACTCCCGATTACTCAAAACCCACAATTCATCCCCCTTTCTTTTCCTTCTGGTCGCCCTGCTTCCTTCACTCTAGTTGTGCCTCTGACGCCTTGCAAATTTAGAATGCACCCTGCTAAACATTAATCCACACTCCCTGCAGGCACAAAGTGCCAGATTTCACACCTCCATCCCCTCCCCCCGCAGTACCAAATAGTGCACTCCCCGCATAGTTTGTGCAGTTCGCATTCTGTGCCAATCTGGCACGCTCACACAGTCTGGAGTACTTGCTGCCTAGCTCTTTGATTGTGAATCTTAAAACCCTCATGCAGGCTCTTGTTGCGGTTTCACTCTTTATGTGCGACTGACAACCTTCCCTCCTCGTCCCACCGGCCTATCCCATCCTGTGCCTGAGTGAGGCGACAAACGCCCCCCCGCCTCCCCCCCCCCAATTTGATGGCACTGTGCATGCCATCAGTACCCCCGGTCCATCAGCCTACCCTGCCGGCTGTCCCACGCATCTCTTCTACTCCTCTATCCTCTCTCCCTGGTTTATGGCACCTCATCCCTCCCAAGACCTACTCTTCCCCACCCCCTTACTCCTCCCCTCCTCTTCCTCACCTAACACTCTGTAGCCGCTGCACCTCTTCTCCTGACAAAATTCCCTGAGAAATAGGGCCTTGTGCCCAGTGCTCACCTTTGAATACCCCTTCCTCCCTACCAAATTCCTAACCCTTTATAGCCTGTTAGATGGTGCGGCAGTAAAGTATCTTAAGGAACAGACCCTGTCTATTGGTGCAGGAGTTAAGTATCCTGGTGCACTGAGCCCCGTTTAGAAGGCGCAGGAGCAATTCATGTATTCTGATGGACAGATGCTGTTTAGATGGCTCCGGAGTAATTTCTGTAGGGAATCGTCTGGCGGCAAACACTTGACGAATCATTCTCTGTGGCTTCATCGCCCCACTTTACCTTCGCTTACAGTATCCCCACTCACTAAACACCTTTTATTTTACCTCCTGTGGTTACCTCCAAACTCAGGACATTTAAAGATGCTCTGATATTTGAGAGTTGGTTGTGTAGTCTTAAATAACCTCTGTGGTTGCCCGTTTCACCGTGCGCCTATTGCATCAGTCACCAAAAGGCGCAATAAGGCCTACGGGCCATGCTCATGTCGTTTATTTATTTATTTATTTATTTATCTAATTTAGTTTGTGACTGTATGTAGCGCAGATTCAGCCCGTGGGCATCGGAGCGCTTTCCAATAGGAAAGACTGGATGGTAAATAAAGAAATTACCTCTGCGGACGGTGCACATGAGTGTGTTTTCACACGCATCCATGTGTGCTTGTGTTACCATGCCGGCTCCCTTACCTTCCACATCAGATTTTTGTTCTTGCACAGGTCCATGTGGTCTGAAGAGCTGAATTTAAGTGCGTGTGCACGTGAGTGTGTTTTCTCTTATTAGCTCTCATTATTAGCTGCAACGTCAGTAGCTCAAACTTTCACTACGGCGAGACCTATTGCATTGCAAATGCTTGTTCCTTCACTCGCATACAATGACTTTTGCCACACGTTTGCAACCATGACAGTGCGGAGTAGTTTCTAGGAAGCTATACTTCCTTACAAACCAACTTTGCAAGAACACCCTCATAATACCTTGACACATCATGTACAAGGTTTATACATACATTGTGCAAATGTGATTATTTGTTTCGTACATATGGTGACAGCTGTCGATAAGACCTAAACAGTGATTAGCCTGACCAAGATCTCGTCCTAAGTTAAGGATGCCTTTTTGTTACAAATGAACATCTGTTTCCGGTTGTTGGCAGAGGAGCGCTTTGCTGTCATTGGCGAGGTGTCTACATGCTGACGCTTCGGCCAGCAGCCTGCAAGGGTTGTCTATCTTGTGAACACGACTGGGATCTACATTCCTTCCCTTCAGGTGATGGTGTTTGGATCATCCAGTGCGGGAATTCCTTCCTGGCAGACCACATACACCTACACACTTTGGTTAGGGCATGCTTAGCAGGAATACGCCAGATTTCTATATTGTTTTATATGCTTGCTTATAAACATTGTTTTAGCACAATGGTGGAAATTTGTATTCTATTCACTGTCCTAAGACTTTTATTTACTTCTGTCTATTAATCATTGCAGCACTTGCATTTCATACAAGAATCACGTTGCTTCAATAAATATTGAAAACTCCACATTCAGTATTCCTTGTATATTTCTCTGAGAAGAAAGAGAGCATGAGTGATGAGCAAAAGGGTTCTAGATCTGTTACCACGATTCCCTGGGATCAGGGATGTCATGTTCAGTGGTTGACCAAACCATTTGCTATTGTGCTAGTGTTAGGGGGCTTATGGTGGCACAGTGAGCTAGCTGGCCTATAAGATGACATATCCTGAGGGGGTGCACGGAATCAGTCAGTCTGTCTGGAACCAGCCCAATGGTTATGCTGTTCACAAACGTGCAGTTCCTTTTGTAGGTTGAAACTACACTATAGCGGCGGCCATGGGCATATCCCCTGTGGCAGACTTGCTGATTGTCAACCAGATTTGAAATGTCTCCCTAAGCATGATCTTCAAGGTTCTAGAAGGCAGGGCATTTGACATCGGGTGACCCTTGTGGTCTTTCCTGTAAACCTCCTTTTCTGTCTGTTCATGCGGACAAGGTTGTGCTCCGCACTCGTCCTTCCTTCTTGCCAAAGGTTGTTGCTGCCTTCCACATTAGGCAAATATCACCCTGACCACTTTCTTTCCGCCTTCGCACCCTTCCAGAGAGGAAGAGAGGCTCCACTGTCTGGTCCCAAAACGGGTGCTCTCATTTTACCTCAATCACACACAACAGTTCCGGGTGGATGACCAGCTCTTTGTTGGATACATAAGCGCCAAGAAAGGCCAGGCTGTGCACAAGAGGACTATCTCCCGCTGGGTTGTCTTGTGTATGAAAGCCTGTTCTTCTCTGGCTAAAAAGGAACCCCTGGTGGGGCTGCGTGCCCATTCTACCAGGGCGACAGCAGCTACTACTGCATTAGGTCGTAGTGTCCCCCTGCAAGACATCTGTCAGGCAGCCACATGGGCCTCGCTGCACACTTTTACTAAGCATTATTGTTTTGACAGCCAAGTCCGGAGAGACGGCTTCTTTGGCCGTTCTGTTCTCCATGACTTTCTGGTGTGATCTTGGTTCGCAGACCCACCACCGGGGTTGGCATTGCTGGGGTATCTATTCTAAGGTAAGGAATCTATCACTAATGTGTCTCTTTCAGATGCACAAATTACTTACCTTCGGTAACGATTCATCTGTAAGACACATTAGTTAGTGATAGATTCTTTACCGCCCCACCCATCCTCCCCGTTTTGCGAACTGATTTCTAGGGTTAAGGTCATGCCTTTCAGGGCCCTAGTTTTAATGCACCAGTGGTCAGTATCTTGCATGGCTCTGCGTTCCTGGCGCGGAAAGTTATGTACAGAACCGACGTCCACGCGTGAGGGCGGCGTCTAAGTAGCTGCTGCGACTTCATCCCGGCGATCACGATGCCTACGACGGACGTGGAGCCGCACAACGACCCCTTCCGACGTGCAGGGGACTGCTGACGAAAAGTTTCCAGATCCAGTCTGACGCCTGGGGGTATTTTCTAAGGTAAGGAATCTATCACTAACTAATGTCTCTTACAGATATAGCGTTACCGAAGGTAAGTAACTTGTGCTTAACCATTAAAATGGATTTTAAATATTTTTACACTTCTACCCATTCCCAAACAAAAGTTATCACTTATTAAATGTAATAAGGTAGCCCACTGTTATCCTATGGTAGAGGTAGAACTCACAGTACTGTTTAACTTTAGTAACCCAGCACTGCCTATGCAATCTGTCTGAGTGCACTTTGCTTCCCCTTGCTTGCCATAATGAGACTTTTATTAGCCATGGACTTCCATTTTGACCGATTCCAGAGTGCCCTGTAGCATGTCTCTGTCATCTGGCATCTTGAACACTGGCTCTTTTTTCTCTTTGCAGCAGCAATGCCAGTAATCTTCGTAATCCCTGATCTTGATGGCCAGTTCCTCATATTGTGTTGTGCTCCTGTAACATGTAAATTGTAGCACAATGTTCCTTTGGCCGAAATTGAGAAACTGTACAATAATAGTTGAGGTTGCGCCCCAGGCTTCAGCATTGGTACTGTGGAAAACAGTTTTGAGAGACACTTCAACTCTATACCAGAATCCAGTTCTTGAGAAACCACTTTGAGTGAACCTCTAGCATACAAGCTGAAAGCTGCCAAATTATGAAGCAAAGATAAATCCACTCTTTTCATGAATGGTTATGGAGGCATAACACAAATCTACCACAGTAAGCCCTCAAGCAGTGGCTGGAATGCAAGAAAGGATGGGGATAGTATTGGCCTCTATAGGGAAGCTGAGAATCACCATGCTCTGAGATCTTGGGCGAAGTTGTACACATTGGTCGTGCCAACTTTTTTGATGAGAAGAATAGGATTGTCACATCTGCTCATGGTGCCCATTATAGGACCGCGTTGCTACATCGCAGTACCATTACAAACCAAGTCGTTAAAACAACTTGCTCTAGGGGTCACACTGGATTTAGGAATAGTATAATTTACTACTCCAACTCCAGTGTGTGCAACAGTAGGGAAAGTGTTGGAGAGGTAAATTATACTATTCCTTAGTTTAGCGCACCCCCTGAAGCAAGTCGTTGTAACGACTTGCGTTGTAGTGGTACTGTGATGTAACAGCGCGGTCGTTGTAACAACTGCATTGTAATCGCATGCATTGTAATGCATGCAATGTGATGGCTGTTTTCACCAAGAATATAGCCTTTTACATGGCATGCGTTTACGACCGCGTTGTAATCACATGCATTGTAATGCATGCGATGTGATGGCTGTTTCCCCCAATACTATTTGTAGGGTGAGAGGGGTTCTGAGCCCATTGTCCTTCTCCACCAAGCCAGACGTTCTGCTCCACAAACATGAAACCACAGCACTGGGCTGCCACTGCCCAGTCACCTGCTGCAGCCACTCCATCCACAAGATGCTCTCGCCAACAGTGCCTCCCTGCCCCCTTCTGAGGGGGAGTGTTACACTCTTACAATGCAACCCGGAGCAAATCTCATCAGCCACCATCTTGTTGGACCACTAAAGCACATGGTTATCCATTTGTTCTTCTATTACCACCCAGTGAGGGTGCCCTTCTCCTCACAAACCCCCCACCCGGGTGCCACAGAGGCATGAAGGACTTGTGATCCTGAGGTCACTGTTCACAGATGGTAGTGCTAAAAGAGGATGCAGGGTTTTGTCTTAGGGGCAAAGGAGGTCTTGGGCTCTGCTAATGGTCGACCATCTTCTCGGCTCTGCCCACCAACTCTGCTCTTAGTATCTTTAATGCCAATAGCAGCACAACACTCTTTCTTTTGCCATTCCTTTTGCCATTTTGTATTTCCCAGGCTTCCGGCTCTAAATAAGCCAGACCCATCAAGTTCCCTACTGAAAGGGTGGGCTGGCATTGATGTGGCTGTCTTAATAAATTTTTGGAAACTGCCCTCCACTTTGCTTCCTTATGGGAACCTCCCCCTTGCCCTTCATGTGTTCTCCTCTTCTGTTAGGTAGGGGCTGCAGTGCAGGGCTGGTGGCAGTGCAGCTCGCGCTGCACCATCAGTGTGTCTGCTGGCTCACCCATCCTTCCTTTGATAGTTCCTACCTTTCCACGCCTATTCAGTTTTGCCTAGAGTGCCTTTTCTATTCTTGTTTTTTTTTTTTTTGTCAAACAATTTTTATTGCAGATCAATACACATGCAGAAAGGCATCATCATCATCATCATCAGAGGGCACAGCAGGAACAATTTCTGATCAGACGGTAAAATGTGGGAAAACGCAGCCATTCAGCCCTCATCCCGGAGGCAGGGCGGCGCTAATGCCCAAAATAGAGTAATACGTAAGAAACTGCCAACATACCCAACAACGGTTAGTGTGCTATGGTGCCTGCTTTTATTTTGTCGCCCGCCGTAGGTGAAGTAGCCCTGATGATCTAGTACAGTGATTGCCTTTTCTATTCTTGTTGGCAATAAGTCATGTAGGAAAGGAGAATTGAATTGAAGAGTTGTTAATAGTAGATTGCCCCTTTCAGTTCAGTTTTCAATTCCTTGGGTAGCGATCTGCCCGCCTTTATAGTCCCAGGAAAGTAAGTGCTGCATGTATGCATTGTGGGTGATGATAGAGGAAGGGGGTTAGAATGCATGTCATGATTCAGGGTTGCTTAAGTAAAATGCTTGGTACTCTTGTATCCTCCCTCTTATTAAACTAGAAACATCAGAATCCTGGTTGATTTTGTTTCGCATCTTTCCTCACTTATTTTTTAATGTCTGTTTAATTTATATTTCAGACTCAAATAACCGTTTATATATTAACCTACTTTTTTGCCTCCATACACAGAGTTCTAACTGTGCTACTGTCCATTCTTCAGGAAAATGGTAGAGGGCATTGGAGGGAGATGGAATGGGCCCCCCGAAACAAACACTCTATATTTTTGCTGTACACTTATCACAACCACCTCATATTCAGCAATTCCTCAGTGCAAAGATGGACAAAAAAACTAGGAAATGTAAGATGGACAGGCATGCCTCCTTGCAATGCTTCTATTCATCTTGTACTCCAGGAATCCGCTCGCCACACTTCAAGAAATGTGCATTTTTTTGTCTTGTTCCAACAGAGTTGTTGTAGTGTGGGGTCACGTCTCTGTGCCCTGGGGAGGAACCATGTGCATCACACCGTATAGGGTTTGTCTTTGGAAGCAGTAGGGATCAATTGGGGTTCGTGTTTGGTGTTGCTACTTTGTAGCAAAGCTACAGCTGAGCATCCTACATATTTCAAATTACAGACAGCAGGATGTGGGAGCACACCGCTGAACTCTCAGGCAAGGTTCGCCCCTGGCATTCTGGGAAATGCAGTCTCTTATAGCTCGCTCCGATATTTTTGAGTATTTAGCCAAGTTTGGCGCAGATAGTGCTGATCTCTAGACATGTGTTTCTCGTTTATTAACCGTCATCAGTAGAGAATACAGTCTTGTATTTTGGGGTTTGCTGTGTAGGCTGCCAAACATTATATCAGGTCCGGTAGCTCTCACTGACGCGCAGGTGCTTCATCCACGAGCTCGTCAGCTCATTGACCTACGGGAGTACTTTATAAAATTACACCCCGTCCATTCTTCAAACCATACTGATTTTGGTGACTGCTGATTGGATTTTACTCGCTTAACTAAGTCTCTACATCATCATAAGCCTTAACTACTGGCTTTAATTGATTATCCTAAGTTTCCCTCTGTATTTTCTCTTCTGTCTCAAGCCTCCTCTAAAGGGATAGACCTGTGAACATCACTCCTTAGTTTGTTTTCTTCATAGAAGATCACCGTGTTAAAGAAGGTATTTGGTCATTGCTGCGACATGGTGTATGTCATCTCTTCTGAATTTTCTGTGTTTATGGGCATAGCTCTCGATTGCTGCGGTGTCTGCAAGAACATCATTTGTTTTTCTTCGACAAGTGATGCCAAGGGCCCACATCATCGTTATTGTGAACCCGCAGGTAGTTTACTGTAGTGTGTGTTTGGACTTGGGCAGAGACGGCCATCCTGGAAGCTGTTGGCCCTATTGTTTAGTGCTGTGCCAATCTCATGTTCAGGGGTGTTCAGTTTTATAAAATATCTATTTGTAGAAAGAACTGGGTGCTTCTGAAATCTACGAGCTCTATAAAATAAAAAACTGGTACCTTTTGGTGCCTTTCACTTAAGTGACAGATTATGGCAGCATTCTCGTTATGACCGAGCTCTGACAGAAGCCTCTCTGATTTACCCAAAGGTCATATTGTATGGGGGGGTTGGGTGGGGCTGAAGTAGGAAAGGTGAGGTAGTTCCAGGGCTGGAATGCCTGATTGTGTGCACACTCCCATGTGCTTAAAGGTAAAAACCAACACTTCGAACTCTTCTGACAATGAAAAGGATTAGAAATGTACTCCTGTCAAGGCCGGAGTGAAACGTTGTCCAGGATGAGAAAAAGGGTGTGTGTGTAAGGAGGGTAAAGTAGTATGAAAGCATGGAGAAACTCCTATAGGTATTTGCATATTACCAGGAATCATTCTGGGCTCCTTGTAAATGGCCTCAAATTGTTCAATTTTGCAAACGTACACTTTTTTTTTTACACTGAAATTGCTTCCAGTAATGTAACCTCCCTCCCATATCCTTCTAGCGCTAGTCCTAATAGTAAAGGTTTTGAATTAATAAATCACATAAGCAATTTTACAAAAATTATACAAATGAAAACAAATCTTTCCTTAGGAGCAGACGTTCCTCTTTCCTAATATCAGTACTGTAAACGATCAGCCAAAAGGTTTGCGAGCCCTAGAGTTGGTTCTACTTGCCCAGTTTACAAAATGAATATGACCTCTTGTCATTGACTCTCAAAAAAATATGTATATTTTTATATTGTGCAGCCAGGATACTGGAAGGGCACGAGAGCAGGAGGTATTGAATTATTGCAAAAGCCTGGGGAGGTATAGATCGGTTGACGGGCTGTTACTTGTATACAATGGTGGTTGAGGACAACAACAAAAAACCTCACAAAATTATGTCTTGGGTGAGTTGGGTGTCGGTGATAGGAATTGCAAAACCCTGCACTTTGGTTGTTTGTGGAGTTCTGATGTCCGCTTGTCTGCCTTCTTTTATAAACCCTTTTGGCTGGATACCTTTCATTGCACGGCCGGCTTTCCTTTACGGTTAATTGATATATTTTTTGGCGTGGAAAAAAAACCTATGAAACTTGGTGTGTCCGTGTCCTTTATACTGATCTTCGCTCCAGCAGGTAACATGTTGTAGATCGATGTAGACGTTCCATAAGAACAATACTACTGTGCTGTTAAGTGTGATGTGGCTCATTTTAACTGCATTATTGTTTTTCCTTCTAGATGAAGAGAGAAGAATACAAAAGAAAGCAGAAGGAGGCCGAAGACGCTGAAATCCAGAAAATGAAGGCGGTCCAGAGAGAAAAGGTGTGGATTTTTTTCTATAGATTATTTGCTGCTGTAGCAATGCATACTAATAGTACTTTTTCATTGGTATGTGCTAATTAACCATAACAGCAATAAGTAATGTAAGAGTTGTCTAGTAAGTACATGACTCACTCAATGTGTGCTCTTGTTCATTAAATTGAGACTGGCTGGTGTGAAGTATCACACTCTCACATGGACTTAATGTAATAAAAATACATCTTTCTTTCTCTCACGTCCATCCCTTTGCTACATCCTCTTGAGAAAAGTTTTAAACCACTCCATTAATTCAAAATGTGTAAGTCTCAAAAGGATGCGAATGCATCTCTTGAGTGGTAAATGGGCCGTAACAATGATTTCCACTGAATTGGATTAACTTTAAGCCTCATATAGGTAACCACATGATTTACGTTCTCCATCTCTTGTCCTTCACAAAAAGCACATTTTATCTTTTTTAAATATTACTGTTCTGTCACCGAAACACAGAGTTATTCAGCTCCAAATTCTTTTTAACAGAATTGTCAAAAACAAAAGTATAACCTAGGAATGCCACAGCCTCTTTTCTTGATCATCACCCAAAAAAAACAAGAGCGGCTGATAACGGGTGCAACTGAAGGGTGTGCGGCAAACTATTAATGTGACCGCTGGAGTGACAATCCTTTCCAGTAGCATTACCTGATATGTAGCCTGCTATCCTCGTTTTGAAAAACACCTGGGCTCGTGCATGCTTGGTATCAAATAATCAATTATTGATGGAATCGGCAATCGTCCCACATTCCTTTCTGAAGGCTTCAAAGGTCCACACAGACGTTGTGAAACATTCTGTAAAAACAATGTAATTCAGACCAACAACACTCAGTGTACTCTAAGTGGTACCTTGATTTACTTCCATTGTAGAATAATGTATATGTCTGGGTTGGGGGATTTGTGGGGTGCCTTACTACTTTCAAATATCAGCCTTTCATTTTGGCTGAAGGTGGTGAGAGTGTGTCTTGTTTAATATTTCTGGCGTTTCAAAAGCATTGCTTCTATATTTAGATGCAACTGTGAGTGTTGTCGCAGAAGTGGGCTATGTTAATTAATTTATAAAATAAACTACATTAATATGAAAATTAGGTGTGTATAAAGTGCGTTAGACACAGTTATCCAACGAAGCTTTAAGATTGATAAATGAATTTTTATAGAAACAGCAAACTACGTCCTTCTAACCATCTGTGTGATCACTGTTTTACTAAAGACTAGTGTCATTTTGTCTAGCAATGAGTTCTACATTTCATATGTTAAACATGTACCCCTTCATGACACCACATCATAACTGTTCTTTTTAATTCAAACTGGGCTTATTTAAGTTCGTCTGTAATGTTAATTTCAGTCTGTGATTGCAGTTGGCCTTTGCATGGCTGTGCACAAGGTGAAGGCATTTACCCTCAATTGTAGCCTATGCAACTCATTGTAAAGACTTTTTTTACGCTCTAAAGCTGTATGCTCTAAAGGGAAATTTAAATTTAAATTCAGAAAATTGAAAGATGTATTGTTCAGAAGTTGTCTTTTTATGGAAAAGCTGTGCCACCAAATCTGGAGATTATCTATTATTGAACAGAACCCACTCTTTATTACTTTTTAATCTCTCAGAATAAGAAGAGAAGGGCCTTTTATTATATTTCAGTAAGGCTTTAGTGAAAAGAATTAGATTTTCTTTGACGGCTGGTTTCTGAGAATGATGGCCAAGGGGCTGAATAAAGGAAAGTACAAGGCAGTCCATGATGAAACTAGTCATTATGCGCAAGCGTCTTAGAGGGAACTGAATGGGAGATCAGTAGACTGACGGAAGTGGGTGGATGTTCGCAGGAAAGGTGCCATATTGTCCATTATATGTATCAACTAAAAGGAGATCGGGGGTGATTCAAAAAAGGATTTAGGAGTACAGGAAGTACTACTTCTGGGGTAATCTTTTGCACACTCATGTGCCATTGTGAATTTGCTCTTAAATGTCCCAATCCTTTGCCTTCTTTGACCTTCACTAATAGCCAAGTCCTTCCTGTTTGTACTGATTGCGTCTGAACATTCTCTGTATATTCCCATTGTGTTTCCGTTTTAGGGGCCAATCCACAAAACGATGAGTTCAGTAAGTAGTGCTACAAGGTGCTCATTTACATACTTATGTTCATGTCTCCGTGAATCAGCCCCAAAGTTGACGTTCTGTCATAATTCTCTGACATACAGTGGTTGTGTAGGATCACACAATGAGTTTTTGCCGGACTGTGTGGAAAAGGACGAGTCTGTCCTGATCTGAAGAGGGTGGGACATAGTTATCTTGTGGTCAAGGAAGTGGTTTGGTTACAAGAACAAGTCATTAAACTTGAACCAAATCTCCATTGTTATCCGTGCCTCTGAAAATACCCACTGAAGAGACACTGCTGGTTCTTTTACAGACAGTGCACCTTCCTCCAAATCCGTGCATGTTTCAAAGACCCCTCCTTATCGCGCGTAAGGAAGATGCCTCCACCAGTGGATGATCCAGTTATCCAGTATTGGGGTATCTTTCATAGATTCACATGCCTGAATCATTCCCCGTCGTCGAGGCGGGAGTCCCACGGTAAATAAAAAAGCAGTGCCAAAAGCACTTTGCAGTAGTAGGCCCTAGAAAAAAGGCCTGAGGCCTATATTATAGTAGCCTATCTACCTCCTTATGCTAAAAGACCCAAAGTCTTTGCTCCAACCAATCAGCTCACAGCACCCTCTAGAACCTTCCCTGCAGAGCCAGCTCTCCTCAGATTTTCACCGCACGTCGTGTGGAAGGGAGTCTCCCTGAGTCTTGACTCAGTTTTTTCTTCAGAGCTTCAAGATGTCTGACAAGAAGGCCTTGTTCAGACCCTGTAGAACATGTGAGAAGAAGAGGGTCCATGTGGATGACTTACACAAGGACTGCATTTATTGCCTATATCCCAAGCATGAGGCAAAGACCTGTAAGATCTGTGTTACCTTCCCTGCCAAGACCTTAAGGGATAGGGAAGCCAGAGTCCTTTTGTGGCTTAAATCCTCTTCCAAGGATGATGATGACAGAGCCTCTACCTCTAGCAAGAGGGCGAGGTCTCAAGAGGATAAGATAAGTGAGGGGAGAAAGCATGTTAAGGCCTCCCACTCTACTTCAGGCTCTTCACAGAGATCCAAACATTCTGTCTCTGGAGCCTCAGCCACCAACGATCCGGCAAAGAAAACAGTGAGTAAGACTTCTACTGTCTCCTCTCCAGTTACCACTGTCTCCACTTCAACCTCTTCTTCTATGGATATGATATCCACTACGTCTATCACTACTCCTATTGTGTCTACTAAAATCAGTATCGTGACAAAAAGAACTCTCGTAGACGACTCGTCGACGAAGACGCCGTCATCATCAAAAAACTCGTCATCTAAGAAGAGCCCGTCGACGAAGTCGGCGACGCCGCCGTCGACGACTGCCTCGTCGACGAAGAAAGCATCAACGTCTATCCCGTCGACGACGAGCCCGTCATTGGTTGCCTCGTCGACGACCGTCCCGTCGATGGTGGCTCCATCGACGACGAGTCCATCGACGATTGTCCCGTCGACGTCCAGCCCGTCGACGACAGTCCCGTCGACGGCAAGCCTATCGTCGACGATGCCCTCGTCGTCGATCTCGTCGACGATAAATCCGTCGACGACGACATCTTTTCAACAAATGGATGCGCCTTGGTCTCCGGGGTCATCAAGGTCGATGGAACCAGCTTTATTAAGACCTGCCACTGGGAATCGGGCCTTTTGTACGCCAATAGCGACAAAAAACTTTCAACTGGTGTCTTTTAAGAGGCAACAAGGTTCATACATATCTCCACTTCTGCCTTCTCATCTTCTGGCCTATGTGGACGATGAAGAAGATGACTATGAGGATGATGATGATGAGGGTGCTTTTGGTGTGGCACGTCATCCATCCGAGCTTGTCATCAAGTGCCAAGATGATGATGAGGAGGATTCATACGCTGAGCACTATTACCAAGAGGATATCATAGTGCCTCACTCATTGGATCATCAGAGAAGGCCTAGAGTCCCGGAAGTCACTCAGTTGCCGCCTAATTTGATACAGGATTTACAGGCTATGCTGGCGGATTACAAACAGCGTTTTCCTCCGCAAGTACCTCAATCTGACACGGTAGCTCCTCCTCGGCAACAGCCACCGGCTTCTCCAATTGTGGACACTCCACAACCGGTCTTGCCTCCACAAACTCCGGATTCATCATCAGAAGAGGAGGTAGAAGATGGAGAGTTGCCTAACATTCCTTCATCGGACCCATGGGATGAATATGTTATTCCCATGCCGTCCCCTCCGACTCCACAACCTTCAGATTCACCGCCTGATGATGTAGGTGGTTTTCACAACCTGATGCAGAGGGCATCAACCAGGTTTAAGCTCCCTGTTACAGTGGAGCAAACGGAGTGTTTTCTCCATGACTTTAAAGAGGAAACAAGGAAGATATCTAGAGCCATTCCCATAGTTGAGTTTATTTGGAAGGAAGGCATAAAGATAATGGAAAACCCCGCATCTGTGCCTGCTGTGTTACCCAGAATAGAAAAGAAATATCGTGCCCCGCTTTCTAGTCCGGCGTGTCTTATTGGCCATCCACGCCCGGATTCAGTAATCTCTCAAGCGGCGCAGCAAAGGTCAAAGAACCCAGCTACCCCTATTTCTACTCCACCAGATAAAGAGGGACGAAGATTAGACCTTATTGGGAAGAAGTTCTCCACTATGGCTGCAGCATCCATCAGGATAGCAAATTCAATGGCGATTATTGGACGCTACGATCGCCAAATGTGGTCGGAGATGGCTAGGTTCATAGAGCTATTGCCAGAGGACTCAAGGCAAGAAGCCAGGAAAGTTTTAATGGAAGGAGAGCGGGCAGCGGAAGAATCCATCGACTGCGCTCTAGATATGGCGAATACGAACTTCAGGCAGTTGGCTGGAGCAGCCGTCCTGAGACGTCAAGGGTGGTTAAAAGCCACTACGTTTCGTCCGGAGGTTCAGTTGAAAATTCTGGACATGGCTTATGACGGAAAGTCTCTCTTTGGTAAACATGTCGATGAGGCTCTCCAGACGATTAAAACTGACACGGATACCGCAAAGTCGCTAGGATCCTTACAATATAAAAGAGGTTCGTTCAGAGGAGCTAGAGGACGAGGTTATTCTTCCAGGGGAAGTTATTACCAACAAGGCAGACAGTATCAACCACAATACCGTCAAAACTACCAGTCTTCTTACAGACAATCTGGATCGGCTGGTTTCTCTCGTCAAGGAGGAAGAAGGCGCGCAAACAACCAAGGACGAGACAGTCACAAGAAACAGTGAGAGCAATTGGGCGCCGCCTCCAACCCCTTACCTTCCCGTGGGCGCGAAAATATCTGCTTTTCAACAACAATGGCAGAATATAACATCGGATCGGTGGGTGTTAGACTTGATCCAACATGGTCACACCCTAGAGTTCATCACCAAACCTCCACCAACTCCGCCCATTGGCCCCCCTCCCCCTCGTCTTCACTTATTGTTCAAGGAGGTTCAAGCTATGCTACTCAAGAACGCAGTAGAAAAGGTTCCAATCCATCAGAGAGGGACGGGTTTCTATTCCCGGTTTTTCCTCATAAAAAAGAAAACCGGGGAATGGCGACCGATCCTAGACCTGCGCAATCTGAACAAATATCTCAAGAAGCAGGGATTTCGAATGGTCACCCTCTCGGACATTCTCAGTTGCCTCAACGAGTGAGATTACATGGCCTCCTTGGACATGGAAGACGCATACTTCCACATCCCAATCCACCCAAACCATCGGAAGTACCTCCGTTTCACTGTGGCAGGCGCCCATTATCAATTCAAAGTTCTCCCATTCGGCCTCAAGTCGGCCCCAAGGATTTTCACGAAGTGCCTGGCCCCGGTGGCAGCAGCTCTTCGGGCAGCAAAAGTGCAGGTCTTCCCGTATTTGGACGACTGGCTAGTCAAAGGTCCATCAGAAGCCAAAGTGAGAGCCGACATTACGGCATGCTGCAATCTCTTCGCATCGCTAGGCCTCACAATCAACAAAACCAAGTCTCAGATGCATCCGGAACAAAGCCTGTTGTTCCTAGGAGCTTGCCTAGACACGGTGGAATGCAAGGCATCCTTGTCTCGAGAGAGACAACTCCGTCTGCAGGTGTTAGCCAGAAAGCTGGCAAGAAGAAAGTCACTTTCAGTTCGCCTATATGCATCACTTCTGGGGATGTGTTCTTCAGCCATCAACCTAATTCCATTGGTGCGTCTAAAGATGCGACCGCTGCAAGAGGAGCTAAACTGTCAATGGCATCAAGCGACAGGTTCATTCGAGGACACCATCACAGTCACCAACAGGATGGTACACGCACTCCAATGGTGGTCTCAGATCAGCAATCTGGAGCAGGGGCTTCCATTCTTGCAGAATCCTCCGGATTTTATTCTTACAACGGATGCGTCCATGGAGGGTTGGGGTGGTCACCTCCAGGAACTGCAAGTGCAGGGACGATGGTCTCAGCAAGACAAGAGATGCCACATCAACAGCCTAGAGCTGAAAGCCATTTGTCTGTCTCTTCAAGCGTTCCTCCCCAGGATAGTGGGATCCTCGGTCTTAGTCAGAACGGACAACACCACAAGCATGTTTTATATCAACAAGCAGGGAGGAACGAGATCGGCAACACTATCCAAACAAGCCCAAGAGCTATGGAGGTGGTTAACAGTTCACAACATAACCCTCAAAGTGGAGCATGTCAGAGGCCTCTACAACACCTTGGCAGACAAACTGAGCAGAACTTTGTCAGAGTGCCACGAGTGGGAACTGGACAACGGCCAGTTGAACTATGTGTTTCAGAGATGGGGCAAACCCAGGTTGGACCTATTTGCGACCCAACAGAACAAGAAATGCCGGTTCTACGCCAGCAGGTATCCTCAACAGGGGTCAAGGGGGAATGCCCTTTCGATGCGATGGTCAGGGACATATGCATACGCTTTCCCTCCGATCCCTCTGATTCCACGAGTGGTGCGCAAAATGAAAGTGGAGAGTTGTCGCCTTCTCCTCATTGCTCCCAAGTGGCCTCGCCAGTATTGGTTTCAGGAACTCATGCTACTTTCTCAGGAGCCACCGATCAAGCTGCGGGTAGTTCCGAAGCTACTATCACGCAACGAGGGTCAGGTACTTCACCCAGATCCTCAATCACTGAAATTGCACGCATGGCTCCTAACTTCTTAGAATTTGAGCATCTTCAAATTCCTCAGGAATGCCGGGACATTCTAGAGAAGGCAAGAGCCCAGAGTACATTAAAGACTTATCGTCTCAAGTGGAAGCGTTTTTGCGCATGGTGCATCTCTAGTGCTTTGCACCCTATAGAGGCATCGGCAGAAAAGATATTGCCCTATTTGTTACACTTAGCGCAATCTGGCCTTTCTTTTTCATCAATAAAGGTCCACTTAGCGGCTTTATCCAGGTACAGAAAGAGGACCAATGCTCAGTCACTCTGCTCTTCATCGCTAATCAAGCAATTTATGAGAGGTCTGTTCCGGGCTTATCCACCAGTCAAGCCCTCACCACCGGAATGGGAGCTCAACACGGTTCTATCACAACTGATGAAACATCCGTTCGAGCCTATCCATAGAGCCGACCTAAAGTTCTTAACATGGAAGGTTGCTTTATTATTGGCGCTAACTTCCGCAAGAAGAGTGGGAGAAATTCAAGCTTTCACTATAAAGGAGCCCTTTTTGCATTTCTCCCAGGACTATGTCACTTTACGAACAAATCCAACATTCATACCGAAAGTGCCTTCCCAGTTTCATTTAAATGAACCTGTCAAGCTGAAAGTTTTCTTTCCAAACCCGTCAACCCCGGCTGAAAAGACATTGCATTCTTTAGACATCAAGAGATGCTTAAAATTCTATCTTCAGAGAACCAAAACTTTGAGAAGATCAGATCAATTGTTTGTGGCTTATGGTCAAAATACTTTGGGGAAAGTGGTCACTAAAGCCACAATTTCAAGATGGATCGCATCCGTGATTCAATTCTGCCACGTCAAGGCTAATCGACCATTGACAAGGTCTGTTCGATCTCACTCCACAAGAGCTGTAGCAGCGTCTGCGGCTTTATTTGCAGGAGTGACGCTTGAGAACATTTGCCGTGCTGCGACATGGAAGAATGTCCACACGTTTACAAGACACTACTGCCTACAATCAGCAAATCAGGATGATGCGGCAGTAGGTCAAGCTGTTTTACGTCACCTGTTTCCATAAGGAGAATGTTCAGGTACTGATGTTCACTTATTTCATTTAAAGTATATGCTTTTATTAGATTGTATTGATATATATATGAAAGCATTTAACATGTTGTGTTTTTGTTGTATGATGCCTAAGATTTCTTTCCAGAAAGAAAATGCGTAATGTCAATGTTGAACTTGAACGTGATGTAGTAATGGTTCAATCTCTAAGCGTTTGTTGGTTGTTGACGATACACTCATGGGGGTGCACTGCAATAAGTCTCCCACCATCCGCAACCGACTTTGCCTGGCTTACTGCTTGCTATTCTGATTCAGGCATGTGAATCTATGAAAGATACCCCAATACTGGATAAGAAAACAAGTTACTTACCTGTAACTTCAGTTATCCAGTATTGGTATCTTTCATAGATTCACATGCAACCCACCCTCCTCCCCGGAGAGTCAGTTCTCTAAGTTTGGGATACTTGTTCCCACTTGTGCTACGAAAATCTGAGGAGAGCTGGCTCTGCAGGGAAGGTTCTAGAGGGTGCTGTGAGCTGATTGGTTGGAGCAAAGACTTTGGGTCTTTTAGCATAAGGAGGTAGATAGGCTACTATAATATAGGCCTCAGGCCTTTTTTCTAGGGCCTACTACTGCAAAGTGCTTTTGGCACTGCTTTTTTATTTACCGTGGGACTCCCGCCTCGACGACTGGGAATGATTCAGGCATGTGAATCTATGAAAGATACCAATACTGGATAACTGAAGTTACAGGTAAGTAACTTGTTTTCATCTTCCCTCTGCAAGCATACCAAATGTTCAGTCTTCACCCACCGAGCTCCCTCAGAGAGACCATAGAAAGAGTTCTTAACCCCAGGTCCTTCCAGTCCTCGTCACGTTCATGACATATGGAGATAACCATCTCCCAGACAGAAAAAAAGAACAGAGGAATGCTGTGACCCCTAGAGCTGGTTCCTTCCTCCCAGGGGGGAAAAGGCAAAATGTTTTGTTGGTTTGCAGAGAAAACTGCAAGAAGTCAGACTGACTTTGGAGCCCCGACACACTAACAAATGGATTAAAAAGCAACAATTTTGTATGCTGGTTCTCCATTAAATATTTCCTCCGCTTCTGAAAGGGGACCGGATGTGTACATTGGAGTAGCAGGATGCTTATATCCACTTTAAAAAAAAAAAAGTTACTAAAAAACAAGATACTAAAAAACACAGAACATTTAAAAGTTCTTACTAGGTAATTTGCATGTCAGTACAAAGTGACATAATTCCACCTAAAAATTCTTTTTGCTGATCTTTCTCCAAGTGCATCTAACTTTTTTCAGAAATCTCTTCAAATTCACAAGGCTCCTTAATTAGCTGCATGACTTCGGTTCTGGGGACAGTGGCCGCCTGCACTTACATTATCACAAGTGTCAGGTTCCATATGAGACCTTTCCCGCAATGCTTAGGTGATCAATGGTGTCAATGGAAAGATGACTGGGAAAATGAATTATTCCACTAAACAGTTGTTGCTATGGTGGTGTAGGAAATCGAATCTTCTATACGGAATTCTTTTCTTTTTTTGTCAAGGTCTTTCAACTCACACCATTGTAAAAAATGACTTCTTGATAAGCTGGTGAACCTATTTTCAGAAGCCAGTGTATAGACTGCTGTCAGATAAGTAACACCTATATCATATAAATGTTCTGGAACTGAGAGCTTTTCATCTGGCTCTCATGACTTTCCTACTTTCTCTAACATCAAATAGAATTGTATTCCACACAGGCAACTCAAACACGATTCATGTTTTAACAAACTAGATGAAACCAGATCCAGGACTCTTTCTCTGCATGCTGAACCAGTGCAATCATTAATTCATATTGCAGCCAAAACAGAAAAATATATGTCCCCATAGAAACAAGAGAGTTGAAAACGCAACTTGGCTTTTTTCAGGAGCATTAGAAGATGCTGCTTTTCAGAATGTTAAACGAAAAGTTATTTCGGTTGCTCTGGTATTTTGGCTGCTTGTTGGAAACTCATCAAAGGTGACTTGCACATAAACAGATCTTCTGGACATGCCATAATAGTATAATCCAGGCCGGCAACAATTTCCCAATGCACTGTCTCAACAAACTGGACTGTACCAGATCAATGACTCTTCCTCTGATGGCCCAAACAATCTGGAATTGGGTCTTGGCAAGAAACCCGACCATAAAAACTGTTCACCTTCTAGGTCCCCAGAACACCCAAGCAGACTTATTCTGTAGACTCTTCATATTAAAACCACTAGTGGGCTAATGACAATGATGTAGTAGAAAGCATTTTCTCAGATTGGGGTAATCCTCAAATTGGTATGTTTGCAATAACTCAAAATATCCAAGTTTTGCCTCTAAAGTGTGGGAACTGGGAACGCTGGACATTGCCCTTTAGATACACAAATCAAAGAAATTTCCAAACTGTTTTCCGCCAACCTCACTGATTCCATCAGTCCTAGTGAAATTGAGGGATGCAACACTAAAATGATTGTCATTGCCCCAGAATGGCTGAGACAACATTATTTTCCAGATCTTCTTGACCTGCCTTTAAGTGTGCAAACGGGAGGCTTCCTTGAAAACCAAATTTCTGATGAGGATACAAGCGCGGTTATTACATCCCAATCTGAGTTCTTTGAATTTGGCAACATAGCTCCTGAAATTCTGCATCATGGACACCTAAATCCTACCTTAAAAATGTATGCAAATCCTAAAAGGTGTGAATATACCATGCATGGGTGCTTCCTTTACTTGGAAAAAGTTCCATCTTTGTTGTCCTTGCTAAGAGGAAGTGATCATTCCATATCTTCGTCATCGGTGCAGTCTCATCTACAATTTGTCTCAATAAAAGTGCATTTGCCGGCTATTGCTGCCTACAGGAACAGTTCAGCCTAAAGTTGTTTTTTTCACAAAACATGTCGAACAAATTTTGAAAGAGTTAAAGAGAACTTTTCCTCCTAGACAGCAGCCTTTTCCATCATTTGGAGCTCAGTCTAAATTGACAGCTTCTTCTTAGCCTAACATACTATGTTGTTGCATCAATTCACTTTAAATGTTGCTTTCCTAGGGTCAGTTACAGAAGCTGTGTGTACAGTGGAACTTTACACTGTCTTTCATAAAAACAGGTTTGTTATGCGAACACAACCCACTTTCTTACCAAACGTAGTATCCAGTTTCCATGACAATCAAACAATATTTCTATTAGTTTACTTTAGTAAAGCTATCTCTCTGGCAGAAGGGTCCCTTTGTTCCTTTAATGGAAGAAGGGTGCTTAATGTTTATTTAGACAGAATAAAAAAGCTAAGGAAATCTAACCAGCTCTTTATCCAACTTTTAGATACTTCGAACTGGGTTTGCCACTTCCAAGCAGTCCATTGCCAGATGGCTAGTCTCTTGCATTTCCTTATGCTATCATCTGTCCTCTTGGTAGACTATTCCACATGAGCAAGGGTAGCTACTGCTGCTTGGCTAAGAAAAGTCCAAGCTTTTTATATTTGTATTATACTTACTTCGAAGTCTGCTCAAACTTTGATGCTGTTTCTAGTGTTATTGCTGTAGTTGGTCAGGTTTCTCTCACAAATCTTTTTGGATGAGTTTTTGAATCTTTTCTTGATTGTCTTACCATTCAGAAACTGGAGACAGATGGTTTTTCGGCATGAGCTTCCTAATCGATTCTACATTTATGACTATCCGTGACGATCTAACGATGCAGAAGGAAATATTGCATACAATCCTAGTTGTGGATTTTCCCTGAAGACATAAACAGCCCTACAGCCCCTGGTATTTCCATTTCTGAACAGCTACATACACAGTTTAATCTAAAACTCTGCATGGCTTCCTCCTAACTATGCCTTTAACTTGACTGCCTGTACAAGGCATACTGTGACATGGAGGCCCATTGTTCCTTGAAGGGACAGTGCATATTTTCACTTTGCTGTACATGGAGCCTATGTGGTAGTTTATGTGCTTTCTTTCACTTGAGTTTAGAGTTTTTCCATCGTTGCAACACATTTGAGGGAGTACGCTGCAATGTTGCCTTGTGTAGTGTTGAAAGTAAGTAAAGGATTCAGATTTTTCTTTGTTTGCCAATGAAAGCTTTAGAGGCGTTTCCTGTATTTGGGCAATACAGGTTTACACCTCTAATAAATGTGTGCACTCAGTTTGGCAATTAAGTGTTCCCGGATCCTTACAAACAGGCAGGAATGTTCAACATCTATGACTTCAGTGAAGATACTTACAATGCAGTGATAGGATTGAAAATATGTAACATTTACTTCTGTGTCCTGGATGTACTACATGTGAAAGCTAGTGGATATGGCAGAGAAGCAGGGTTTCTAAGGTCATAAACATTCTGACTCAAAATGTCTTGGGTGCACAGTGGCCGCTTTAGCTAGTTTCAACGCCTACCTAAAACGAACCTTCACAAATCAGTCGCTATGTATTTTAGCACTTGTAAATGTATGTTCTGTCACTTTGATGATGCAGGCAAATCAGCTAGAGGAAAAAAGAAGGCAACAGGAGAAACAGAGAAGGGAAACGTTTGAAGATGACCGATATCAGTGAGTGACGTTATTTCTTTTTGAGTAATGTGATAGAATGCAAGCACCATCGCTATTTATAGTCATACATATGGCATGCCCTTACGCTTTCAAGTGGTAGACACTTGCTATGCTGCTACATAAACCATTGCTAAAGGCAGACCAGTATGTAAACCAACAACACATATAATGTGGACATGCACCATCAGTTCTTCCGTATTAGCTTTAATGTGAAATTCTTGGGTATAAAATCCCTTTCTTTCTTTCTGTTTTCCCATTGTATCGTGGCCCATGTAAACTTATGTTTTGTTAAGCTGCTTCATTGTTACATTCTGTACATACAAATATTTCCAGTATGATATTCTCAAAAATGCAGTTTAGTGATTCAAATATTTTTGATGAAACATTTTTACTTACCTGTAAGTCAGTTTTGTAGCACGTTTTATTTCACGTAGCCACAGCACAAACTGTCTCAGCAGTAATATGATTATGAAAGATAACATTAATTGTTTATAGGCTACATGCATGGTTACGTGGCTATACTGAAAGCTTTTTATGGTTTGAAAATGTGTGAAGGTGTAGGATATGCACAGGAAGGTTATTGCGATGCTTGGGCCAGAGGCGTGTTCATTCAATGCTGCGTTGCAAACTATTTTGGCTATGGAGGCCACCTCAGTATATAGTACAACATTTTGGAGCAACTTATAATGGTGGTGGGTCTAATATAGCCTTAGAGTCCAATGTACCAGCCATTAAAGGCGTACTCTGGCTTGGCCTTTAACAAGGGAACAGGCCTTTTATATTTAATGGCCAGTCGAGCCTGCAACAGAGGGCTCTAAGGCTATTAGAGCATTCTAATTTGTAAAGCAAAGGCCTCACAGAGCCCAAGTGGGTTGAAATCCCCTTGGGCTCCGTGAGGTCTTTGTTTACAGTAACAGCTGTGAACAAACATTGGAATGTTGATACTCCTGGCTTCTACCGGCCATTAGAAGCCAGAAGCACTCCATTGTATTCAATGGAGCCCTCAAGATTTCAGTGTTCTAATACGGGATTCAGTGTCAGAAGATAGAGGGAGAAAGAACAACTAGCATTTCGGTGCTACGCCAGTAAAATGCATGACTTTAGAATTTGCCCCTTTTACTAGGAATCATAACTGCCAGCAAAGCACCCTCTCATAATGGCCTTAGCTGTACTGTGCACCTGTTCATATGCTTTGGTGGGAGGTCAAGCTGAACTTTGCTTATTCCCCACTTTTATCGGGAAGGAGAATTGCTAGACCAGGCTTTTCCAACTATTAACTCTTGAGCTATTGTTGGCTCTCCAGCTACTTGAAAGTAGCTCTCCAGTTTTCAGCCCAGCCCACTAAATTAGAAGCTTTTTCTAGGTCGAATTGACATATGTATACCAAAATTGTAATGTACAGATTTGAGATTCAACTGTGTTTTTATTGGAAGCATGAGGGTGCACTTGGGGGGTTGCAATCTTCCACAGGCACAGCCAGCACTTCAACCATAAGAGTACGCGTTTCGGGAACATCCCTTAATCATGGGCTCCACTCTATTGTTTTGCACAGCTGTTGACACTTTATTTAAATATTCTGGCTCCAGTGCTGGGTGTACCTGTGGAAGATTGCGACCTCCGAGTGCACCCTCATGTGCTGAGCACCCGTTCATTGATGTTGTTCACGCCGTTTCCGGCGTGGACAGTTGCACCACCCCAGGATTGTGTAGGGGCCAGGGCTCGAAATCACATAGACGCCATGGTGGGGAGGCTGAGCCATGGATTGCAGACACTACTGGCGCTTCACGGCTTATTCAGACCCGATGTGACGAACACTTACCTAATCCCATTGGGGAAGGATGCAAGCTGTTGGACTAAACAATTCCCAGCAGGCGTCGGGATAACGTATTGAGGAGCCCATATTGGAGGGCGACTATTTAAATAAAGTGTCAACCGCTGCGCAAAACAATAGAGTGGAGCCTATGATTAAGGGATGGTCCCGAAACGCATCAAGCGTAATCGTATGGTTGAAGTGCTGGCTGTGCCTGTGGAAGATTGCTGCCCCTGAGTGCATATATATATATAATCTATAATATATATATTCTCACTGGAAAAAAAAGGTTGCAGGGACGTTCTGTTTAGTGTCAGATTTCACTCGTACAAAGCAAGCTGTTTTAGTTATCTGAGCTAACTATAACTTACGCCCCTGCAATGCACTGCTTATGACCTCTCCATATTAAATCACTCATCACATGGTCAGTGACATCACTGATGGCATCATATATATGTGTGTGCATATGTATGTGTGTGTATATATATATATATATATATATATATATATATATATATATATATATATATATATATATGCGGTATGTAGCGCCAACAGCCAATATCTGTAAAAGACGAGACGAGACCCAAAGGTTGGTGTTTCCTCAGAGATTTATTTTGCCCAACACCAGTTTGCCACGACGCGTTTCGGCTCTCGTGGAGCCTTGATCACATGACGCAGTACACAGGCCAAATCACCATTTTTAAAGTGCACGAGTGCATAATAAACATAGAAGACATACTATATGCGTGAATGCACAACTGATATTAACACAATTCAAGCAGTTAGCAGCACTATAACAAGAGAATAATAAAATTCAATTCAGTACTCTTGTTGTTAAAATGTAGTGAACTTTGTGATTACTGTATGAATACATAACGTAAACCTCATTTCTTGCTATAGAGGGACCATTAGCGAGGTTGCTGGACCATATACACAACCATTCTCATACCCTAGTTTTTGTTCATGCAACTATATCAATGGCCAACTTAGACTCATTTTGCATAGAAGGGTATAACTTTTGCCCACTATGGGCACACCTCACATTATTATCAACCGTTTGTTTAATATAAAACAACAATAAGATAAGATTTTAAAACACGTATAAAAATATATATATATATTCAAAATACTGTATATAAATAAGTTGGTTCAAAGATTTAAAAGCAATATATAAATATATGGTTTTGGTTTATAATGCCCATGTGGGCAAGACCATCCTCTGTGCAAAGTAGCTAATGGTTTCAGTGCAAATTGGTTGATTGTGCATCTACACGCATTAAAGTGCAAATAACATGGATTAGCAAAAACAATTGTGCTAAAGAAAAAAAGTGATTAAAAAATGTGATCATAATGATCTACCTGATGGAAAATGTGGAGGATAAGGGAATTTAGTTAATCTAATGGTAAAATAGATGGTAAGTATTTGTTCAGTACAGGACTTAGAGACAAGAACCCCATAGAGTGACACAGTTAGAGGTATGTATGGCAGTCTTCACTCTTGTTGAGCCCATTAGGCATCTTACTGTCCAGTAAGATGATGTAGCGGGTCTCAAGTTTACGAAGCAGGCCTTCCCTGTCGCCTCCCCTGCGTTGTGGTGGCACCCAATCAATAACAAAATAGGTAAGGCCCTGTGGATTCTTATCGTGGACCAATTCGAAATGTCTGGCCACAGGATATGTGGGGTCAGCATTGGTAATGGCCCTCAGATGTTGCAATATTCTTTTGTGAACCTGGGGCCTGGTGCTGCCCACATACCTGAGCCCACATGGACATTGCAAGACATAGACAGCAAATTCTGTTTTGCAGTTGAGCTTCTCTCTGATCTTAAGTGGGACTGGAGAGAAAGGTATTGTATACTCAGATCTGCTGCTGCCATTTTTACATGCCTTGCAAGTTGCACATTTTAAAAACCCTTTACTTCCTGCAAGCCATGTGCCAGTGGGTACCTCGGGGCTGCTGGAGACCAAACTCGTCTCCATGGACCTAGCTTTTCTATAGGTAATGTTAGGCCTGACTGTCACCAAATTACCAATCACAGGGTCACTTCTTATGAGAAACCAATTGTTTTTTACTATATTGCGAATGGTTTTATGTTGGTTACTGAAAGTCATTATTAGTCTTGTTTCATTATTAGCCTCAGTATGACTGGTTTTGCCTTTGGCTTCCGTTGTAGGCAGCAAAAGCTCTCTCTCAACAGAGTTGGCCCTCTTTTGAGCAGAGTTGATGGTAAGCAGATCATAGCCTCTGGCCAGAAATCTAGATCTGCAATCCTCTTGTGCTTTGAGACAGTCAAATTCATTGCTACATATCCGTCTGATGCGGAGCATCTCCCCATAGGGGATGCTCTTTATCAGGTGGAGAGGGTGGTGACTGTGGGCATGTAGTAAGGTATTACCTGCTGTAGGCTTCCTATGTAATCTGGTGTGCATTTTGTCATGATCAATATAGACCTCCACATCCAGAAATACAATCAATTTAGAACTTATTGTGCTAGTGAAATGCAAATTCAAGTTGTTTACATTCAACTGATCAATAAATGCCTCAGCATCTGCCTCAGAACCATCCCAGATCATAAACAGATCATCAATGTAACGCCACCAACCTTTAACCTTGAGTTCCATGGTGGCCGAAAAATCCACCATGAGGACCTGCTCCTCCCAATAGCCCATATGCAAGCAGGCATAGCTCGGAGAGAAGCAGGCCCCCATTGCCACACCTCTAGTTTGCAAAAAATGTTGGTTGGAAAACAAGAACACATTATTTTCTAAACAAGATGAAATCATTTCTATCAACATATTGGAGTGTTCTGTACAATTACTCACTCTCTTAGCAAGGTAATGTTTGACTGCTCTAATCCCATCCATATATATATATTTCACAACTTCTCCTCGAAAAGGAAAAAATGGGTCGCACACCCAAGACCGTTCTTAATCTCAGCTTTATTTGTATTTAGGCATACAGAGGCTATATATATTTGGGGTTATATAAATATAATTGAATGGGTTATGACTCATGATGTAGAGCCTGCTATGTAATAGTTCCTAATATGTTGCCTCCTGTGTAAAAGAGATGCACCATGATGATATGTGGGAATTGGAGCGTGACGGATCTTTCCACGCCACTCAGAGTCCTGAAAGGGGTAATTCTTTTTAGTGTACTTTTCTTGATCACAGATGTCTGGATCATCAAGGGTCCGGTAACTTGCCAGAAGCAGTGTAATCTGCTTCCCATGGTGGAATGGAGTTCACTTTCTTAAGTCTTGTAAATCTTCTACAAGTAGGTGCCACAGTACAATACAAGACGGTCCCATCATCAAACTTCTAAGCTGTCTCAAAATTTCAGCGGGTCAGTCTTGGGCAAAAAGTGTGATGCCGCAGATGAGGGATAAGACACGTTGAAGACGAATGGCTGAACCTTCACTGAAAGTGGGACATTGTCATCAAAGCATTAAGGAATTTTTAAAGGTGTCATTAAATGGTGATAAATGCTTCCAATAAAAAACACATGGAATAGCCGCTAACCATTAACAAGCTTTGGCAATGCAAATAGGCCTGACGTTAAAGGAATGATGTATGGTAATGTGAAGCATTACAAGTATATATATAGCATGGGAATGGACATATATTTGAGTGGAAGCTAAGAACTGTAGAATAATATTGGTGTACATTTGCACTGCCAAGCCAGATCTAAAAATCCATGTAGGTTAATGATTGACCTCTTCCCTTCTGTGCTGCTGCCAGAGAAAAATAACACACGTTATCCAGTTATGTTATCTAGTGTATGCCTCTGAAAGTTCAATTTCAGGCAGCTGGATAAATACATAAAATTATCACGTCTCTGAGGAGAGTAAGCACTTTTTTGTGGATGTGCAAAATGTCTGCCCATTCAAAGCATGTGTTTCTGGCTCCCATTGCGTGGGCGGAGCCAAAGCCATCTCCTGGTGATTCTCACCTTAGCTGCCCTGTCAAGCCAGACCATAAAACTGAAAAGCAATATAATTCTATGAAAAGGTGGTGGGATATGGAAACCAAAACCAAAGTATTCAATTAATCAAAGGTGCAGCTATAAATAAATTGAGAAATCCCATAAAGGTAGGGGACGGGTAAGTCGTTTGTTAAATAGCTGTATATGTGCATCACTTTGCTGCTCAGATTGCTCCATAATGCCTATAGTGAGGAGCAACGAGAGCTAGGTAAAATGTACCCCACCCTCTTGTGTTGGAGACCCCCTGATGTGCAAAGCATGATTTTGAAGGAAGACTTGTATAGTATTAAATGTAGCGGCCCACCATAGTAGAAAATCTGTGCCGGTTTATACTACTGTGCTTTTTAGACCATAACTATGCAATAAAAGAATGATTTGGATTCTACTTCACTTGCTCTTAACAGGTGTGTTCCACATTGGCCCAGGAGGGCCTTTTCAGGATGACCACAGGCTGGGGAAAGGATTCGTGTGTGGATATATTAGTTTGTAAATTTGACCCCTGTGAATTCTTTTAGAACATCCACCGGGATCTGTCCGTCGTGTGCTGGGATCGACACCTTTACCCTCGTAGTTATTGAATTTCTTCAGTTTGTTTACGTTTCCCACACCCTGCAGGATACACTTAAGTAAATCCAGTAGGATGTGTGTTAACGCTTGCTGCTGATATCTGCAGAGGCCTGAAAGTCTCGAGTTTGAACCCCATCAAACTCGCGACATTATCCAATCAAATGATGATTGTTCTTTGACTGGATAAACAGAATACTGGTTATTAACGGGGCTATGAAAGCGCTGACGTGCGGTATGAAGCGCTATATCAAAAAGCAAGTTATAATTAGCCCCTATATCACCCTATTGGAGTATCGTTAGCCGTTAATCGGCTTCCGGGAAAACCTTTTTAGCTGTCATTTCGCACATGATATCGTAGCACTATGTATTTTTTTCCGTTATGACAAAGCACGGCATTTTTCATGAACTGTAACTGAGAATAGGTTAAAAATGAACGAGAAGTGCTAATGTTAACCTGCATTACAGATTTCCCCACATATGCAAGTTAGCCTCCTAGATCAGTGGTCACACCTGACGATATAAGGAGTAGGTATAGGGTGAGCAGGTGCCCCGGATTTGCCCGGGCTGTCTGGGATTTTCGCCTGCTGTCCCGGCAAATAATGGCAATTTTGGAATCCTGTCCTGAATCCAGTGAGATGCAGTTATTGAATGTTCTATAGTGTGCTACTAAGCAGCTGTTACAAGTGAGCAATTTAATTAACAAGTATGATGCTGGTTTTAGAAATGTCATTTTATTTATTTTCGTAGTGCTTCTTCTGTGTTCCTATGTTGATAATGGTTGTCATTCTGCGCATCACCGTTGATGTAAAATTGTAGTCCTTCTATTTTTGCAGTGTCCCTGTTTTTGGTGGTCCAGATCTGGTCACCCTAAGTAGGTAGAAATTGTGATCAGCAGCCATGAGAGTGTTTGGTGGTTTACAGCCAAAGTACCTCTTGAGAGCTTGCAAAGCAGAGTCTGGCATTACATGGCTCTCTATACATTACGTTTCTTGTGAGCCCCGATGAGCTTTCAAGATAAGTTCGAGCTTTTACTGGATTTTTTTGTGCAAATGGGTATCTGTTCTTGTGGTATCGTGTTAGTAATTTCACACATCTTATCTAAGCACATTCCTTTGTGATTATTCGGTGCCCCTCCTGTTATTTAGGTAACAGGCACAAAACGAGGCGTCGGGGACCACCCAGCGGGGCCATCCGGTGCTGGTAATGAAAGCCTACGAGGTTGTGAAATGAGGCCCATGAATCTGTCCGGGTAAACTAGCAGAGAACAAGCTGCTCGCATGTACAGACGGAGGACGCCAGGTGGCCTTTATGGAGATGGCGTTTTAATGAAATGTGCAAAATTATAATTGCGCGTGCCTTGAGTTATGTCGGACCGCAATGAAGCGCGGCCTGTGGGATAGGCAGCCGCGAGCGCCCGGGTGCAGTGCAATTGGAACCGCATTTGCATTTGCTTATGACCCAAAGCGCTAACCTTCTACAGAGCAGCTCTTTGTGGCCGTGGCTGTGCTTAAATTACTGCCGTCATTATAGACTCTGTTGGTGGTATATGCGACATAGCATGGATCCTGTGTTTATCGTTCTGCTTTTTCGGGTTTAAAACAAGCACTGGTCTGGCTTTACCGTGCAGCGAACGTAGGTTTGGACAGATGTACACAGACTATTGTGGAGTCTTTGTTTGCAACTTAATTCGTTCTGTGCTGTTTTTTTTTAATCTTTTCCCAAGTTTGCAGTGCTGCACATTTATTTGAAAACGTTGAGAATCCACACCTATTAGCTTTACCAGCGCTTGTTGCTTGTGCTTGCACATGTTCTGTCAGGGATTCCTCGAGTGCTTTAGTTCCCCGTCTAAGAATGAAGTGAGCAACGCGAGGTGTTAACATGGAAAAGGTGCTGCTCAGAGTGACGACATATTTCTGTCATTCCATCCTCCAATCCCAGCGCTGTGCTTCTTTCTATCAGTACAGCCTGGAATCACCACCTCCGAAGCGCTAATACCTCCTGCGTGTAAAAGCAGCACCACTAGAACTAGAGTGACATAAGCAGAAGCAAGGATGAATACAACCGGACTTCAACAATAACAAGCATAGACAAAGCCAGCAGGCCTCACTATTTTAAGAATGCTCACCATATATAGAAACCGTTACTAACATTCTTCCAATGCAGGCATTTCACCAGTGGTGCATTTCATTGTTAGGTCTCGCCTGTCGATGCGCATGCGCATCGAGCTTGCGAGCCTATTGCGGCTTAAACAACCTTTAACTAGCAAGCAAGGAATCGTGGCGATTCCTTGCAGTGCCCGTGACTTTTAAGCTCAATGCGCATGTGCATTGAGCTTAAAAGCGCGTGCACAGCCGCCCGCATTCCTCCGACACCTTTGAAGTGAAGCTTAGCTTCACTTCAAAGGCCCGGCTTCTTCACACCCACATGCCGCTCTCGCTCTCCCCGCTCCGCCCCCTCCCCTGCCCGCCGTGTGACCTCGGCCACAATAGCCGTCTTAGCTTGAGATTGCTCTTCCACAGAATTCACTCGCACTTTCACCTGTGCAGATTTCTAAAAAGTCGGCGTAGATTGCAATGAGTGTGCCTGCCATGGTGTTCTTCCTATTACAGAACTAGCGTTGACTGCCTAGGTACACGGAGGCTGCATTCTCAAAAAAAGCGAAGGAAATATCACTGCGACTCTTTGGTACAGCGGGAGAGAAGCTACAATAAAATTCACTGCTTGCTGCAAACTCTCCCCATAATGCTTTGCAGGGCCTCGCCTTTAAAATATATTTTCAACCATATCTCTGCCGAGGCTGTTCTTACAGCGTACCTGTTCTTCTCAGTTAAACATTGCCACAATAGCCGTCTTAGCTTGAGATTGCTCTTCCACAGAATTCACTCGCACTTTCACCTGTGCAGAGAATTCCTGTGCTTGTGAAGGGTGGCATGATGGGACAGAACCTGCCTCCTCCTTCAAAGACAGTTTGAAAGGATGCAGCAGTCTGCCAAGTCTTTTCACTCTGTAACTTAGTAGTGCAAATGGTGCTGTGTTTCGGCCCTTCCGTTAGTTTTTGCCCTGCCCCTGCCCCCGCCTCAACCCCCCCCCCCCACTGGGAGCCAATCACTTCATCTGCATCAGGGTGCGCTTCCTGATGTAAGTACTGTTTACCGAGCATGGAGCTTGTAAACCTTTAATTCACGTGCTTTTCCTGGATTGCTCTTTAAGCCTGAAAACAATATGTTTCCCGTGAAGGGCGGAACTAGCTGTGTTTATGAGCGGAGCTGCATTCAGAAAAGGGAGTGTTATTTTATTTTATTTCATTTTTTTTACGGAGTGCGTAATTGGGCTTATTCCACGCATTTGTGTGATTTACCGCTTTAAAGACTGAAAGACTCTTTTCCTTTGATAATTGATTTTTGCCAACTTCATTCTTGTGTGCTGGAATCTTCTGGCTCTTGCAGCTTGATGCGTCATCAGCCGGCGTTAGTTTTTGCCCTGCCCCTGCCCCCGCCTCAACCCCCCCCTCACCCCCCCCCCCCACTGGGAGCCCCTCACTTCATCTGCATCAGGGTGCGCTTCCTGATGTAAGTACTGTTTACCGAGCATGGAGCTTGTAAACCTTTAATTCACGTGCTTTTCCTGGATTGATCTTTAAGCCTGAAAACAATATGTTTCCCGTGAAGGGCGGAACTAGCTGTGTTTATGAGCGGAGCTGCATTCTGAAAAGGGAGTGTTATTTTATTTTATTTCATTTTTTTTACGGAGTGCGTAATTGGGCTTATTCCACGCATTTGTGTGATTTACCGCTTTAAAGACTGAAAGACTCTTTTCCTTTGATAATTGATTTTTGCCAACTTCATTCTTGTGTGCTGGAATCTTCTGGCTCTTGCAGCTTGATGTGTCATCAGCCGGGTTGGGTCCTTCCCCACCCAAAACAGAGCCAGCAAATCTGTGCCTCGCCAAGTATGCAACGTCAGCACGACTGCTGGGATATGGCCCTTTGCTGCCAAACAGCTCTCCGATGAGGCCTGGCCGCAACTTATCCTGCTCTGAAGGCATGGATCTTTTCAGAGCCCAGCACATCAAAGGGCTTCTCCTCCCCTAATTATTCATGGCCGGCCACAGGCCGGCCGTACTTTCAGTTTCCCGAAACGGCTTCTCCTCACCTAATTAGGGGAGGAGAAGCCCTTTGATGTGCTTCACACCAATGCGCCTCACAGTCATTCCTAAGTCAGTACTCTGCCTCTGCCCAAGACCTGCCTTCTAACACTTTGAGCCTCGCAGGCAGGCCTGGCCAATTGCTGCTTGTTTGTATTTGCTTCGGCTGCCATTCTCAGACTCCACGATCTGCTCATGTGACATGGTTGCTCCACAAGACGCTTTACACATTACACTCATCTGCCTGAAGTGGGAGAGCATATGTCATAAGTACATATGTCCTCTTCTTTTGCCTCTGAGTTTTAAACAAGCAAAGCTGGTCCTTCTGTACTTGCAGTTTCACTTCTAATGTGTGTTGTTATTTATCATGATGTTTAGCTGAGGTGTATCACGCTCGTTCATGAGTTTGATCTTTTCATACTGTGAAATGTTTTCTAAGTTGTTTTTGATTGTCTTACCGCTGGAGGTCTCCCTGTGCTACATTTAGCCACTCACACATGCAACGCCACTCACACATGCAACGCCACTCACACATGCAACGCCACTCACACATGCAACGCCACTCACACATGCAACGCCACTCACACATGCAACGCCACTCACACATGCAACGCCACTCACACATGCAACGCCACTCACACATGCAACGCCACTCACACATGCAACGCCACTCACACATGCAACGCCACTCACACATGCAACGCCAGTCACACACGCAACGCCAGTCACACACGCAACGCCACTCACACACGCAACGCCACTCACACACGCTACGCCACTCACACACGCTACGCCACTCACACACGCTACGCCACTCACACACGCTACGCCACTCACACACGCTACGCCACTCACACACGCAACGCCACTCACACACGCCACTCATCCACGCAACGCCACTCATCCACGCAACGCCACTCATCCACGCAACGCCACTCATCCACGCAACGCCACTCATCCATGCAACGCCACTCATCCACGCAACGCCACTCATCCACGCAACGCCACTCTTCCATTTGCAAAAAGAAAAAAGTCTAACTATTCTATTGCGAGACCTATTGCATTTCCAATGCTTGTTTTTGTGAGTGCTAGAGTGCTTGGTTGCCTCATTAAAATAGGTTTGTTTTATTATGCGAATTTGTACTATGCAGCTGTATTTATATTAGAAAAGTGTGTTTCCTACTTGGTGTGCTTCAGTAGTGATGGGTGTGAGTGTTGCCGGTAGTGTTATTACTTATCTGTGTGGGGTGTGAAGGTGCTTCCGGTAATGTGTGACTGCTAATGTGTAAGAGTGCTCCTGGTAGCGCGTGGCTGCTAGCCGGTGAGGGGAGTGAATATGCTTGCAGTTGTGTGTGACTGCTAGTCCGTGGTGGATGGGAGGGCTTTTAGTTGCATGTGACTACAACATTTTGAGGGTTGTTAGCGCAGCTAGTAGTGTGTGGTGCTAGTCTGTGAGGGGTGTGAGTGCTTGTGATAGTGTGACTGCTACTCTCGGAGGGTTGTTAGCGCTGCTGGTAGTGTGTGGTGCTAGTCTGTGAGGGGTGTGAGTGCTTGTGATAGTGTGACTGCTACTCTCGGTGGGTTGTTAGCGCTGCTGGTAGTGTGTGGTGCTAGTCTGTGAGGGGTGTGAGTGCTTGTGATAGTGTGACTACAACATTCGGAGGGTTGTTAGCGCTGCTGGTAGTGTGTGGTGCTAGTCTGTGAGGGGTGTGAGTGCTTGTGATAGTGTGACTGCTACTCTCGGAGGGTTGTTAGCGCTGCTGGTAGTGTGTGGTGCTAGTCTGTGAGGGGTGTGAGTGCTTGTGATAGTGTGACTGCTACTCTCGGAGGGTTGTTAGCGCTGCTGGTAGTGTGTGGTGCTAGTCTGTGAGGGGTGTGAGTGCTTGTGATAGTGTGACTGCTACTCTCGTGGGGTTGTTAGCGCTGCTGGTAGTGTGTGGTGCTAGTCTGTGAGGGGTGTGAGTGCTTGTGATAGTGTGACTGCTACTCTCGGAGGGTTGTTAGCGCTGCTGGTAGTGTGTGGTGCTAGTCTGTGAGGGGTGTGAGTGCTTGTGATAGTGTGACTGCTCCTCTCGGAGGGTTGTTAGCGCAGCTGGTAGTGTGTGGTGCTAGTCTGTGAGGGGTGTGAGTGCTTGTGATAGTGTGACTGCTACTCTCGTTGGGTTGTTAGCGCTGCTGGTAGTGTGTGGTGCTAGTCTGTGAGGGGTGTGAGTGCTTGTGATAGTGTGACTGCTACTCTCGGAGGGTTGTTAGCGCTGCTGATAGTGTGCGGTGCTAGTCTGTGAGGGGTGTGAGTGCTTGTGATAGTGTGACTGCTACTCTCGGAGGGTTGTTAGCGCTGCTGGTAGTGTGTGGTGCTAGTCTGTGAGGGGTGTGAGTGCTTGTGATAGTGTGACTGCTACTCTCGGAGGGTTGTTGGCCCTGCTGGTAGTGTGTGGTGCTAGTCTGTGAGGGGTGTGAGTGCTTGTGATAGTGTGACTACTGCTCTCGGGGGGTTGTTAGCGCTGCTGGTACTGTGTGGTGCTAGTCTGTGAGGGGTGTGAGTGCTTGTGATAGTATGACTACTGCTCTCGGGGGGTTGTTAGCGCTGCTGGTAGTGTGTGGTGCTAGTCTGTGAGGGGTGTAAGTGCTTGTGATAGTGTGACTGCTACTCTCGGAGGGTTGTAAGCGCTGCTGGTAGTGTGTGGTGCTAGTCTGTGAGGGGTGTGAGTGCTTGTGATAGTGTGACTGCTACTCTCGGAGGGTTGTTGGCCCTGCTGGTAGTGTGTGGTGCTAGTCTGTGAGGGGTGTGAGTGCTTGTGATAGTGTGACTGCTACTCTCGGAGGGTTGTTCGCGCTGCTGGTAGTTTGTGGTGATAGTCTGTGAGTGCTTGTGATATTGTGACTGCTACTCTGTTATACTTCTGGTAGCGTGTGGTTGCTGGTCTTTGAGAGGTTGGAAAGTGCTATTGGTACTTGGTGTGTGATTGTTAGTTTTGGGGTGAACACTTTCATTAGAGTGCACCTGATCTGGTGTGAAGAGTGTGAGAGTGCTTTCAATCATATCATTTGTACAGCGCACTACTCACCCGTGAGGGTCTCACTTTGAGTGGTGTTGAACTGCTGGTCTATGAGTGTTGTGAAAGTGCTGGCCGTACTGTGTGATTTGTAGTCTCTGATGGGTGTGAGTGCTGTCAGTAGTGTGCTATAGGGTTTCTTTGCCAGACCCAGCGCTGAGCAAAAGTCCACATCCAATTCGATGTTTTGCAAGTGAAATGAATTGAAGAAGCAACTCAACTTCCTACTGTTCAAATGCTTTATTGTTAAATAACCCTGTCTATTTCTAGAAATGATTCCCTGGTAACCCTTTCAAAATTATGACACAAAGTAACCAGGCAGTCTTCTTACTGCTCCACGAAATATTCTTATGGTCGATTGTATTTCAAAGGAAAGTTCAAAGTGGGACCTGATTTTTATTACTTTATAAAGATTCTCTATCATTTTCTTCATGGCCATAGACTTAAGATAAAATATGGTATGTCACATCGAAAAACTGCCCCAAAACAATGAACAATAAAAAAAATAAAAATAAACCATAGCTGTACTGACTATCAATACATTAGTTTTAGGATTATTAATTAGTTTTATATATCTCAGACCTGGCCCATTGTGTGACAAAGTACTTTACATAGACTGTTTCCAGTTTACACGTTCCAAGAGAGATCATTGCATAAAACATATTTAAAGAAAATATAGCAACAGATTGTTTCCCAAAATGTTGTGTGGTCTGGATTACACATGTGCCTGCTAAATCTAATAAGGATATGTTTGACACATATGATGAAAGATGATACCACTTAGTTTAAAATACAGGCCTCAAAGAATCTTATGCTGTTGCCAGATCTTCAGGTCTAGTAACTTGAATTATCTGCTTGAAATAACTGTTACACTGGATCAATAAATTGCTCAATTATTGGGGGAATTATACCAGAAAACTGTACATTGCAGCAGGGTAGTGGAGATCGTCCTGTCCAGTTGCAATGTACAGATCTACAAAAGGAAATTAATTTCATGCCCCCCCCTAAATTGTTATCCAAGATAATTTATGCTAACAGTATAGTATCAGAGGATATACCAGCCATCCCCAAGAGCTATATAATACACTGCTTGTATCCTGCCCTGCCTAGCTTCAGGTGTGTGTGTACACCTCATAACACAAAAGATATCTAGGGGTCAAAGCAAAAGTGATACTCAACTGAACAAAATCAGGACTACGATGTGACAAACATCATATTTTGTTAAATCTGTATCTGCACATAGTAATTTTTAGATTTGGGAGAGCTGATAAAAATATTAAAGTGATAGTTTATACAGTTCTACCCAATTTTAAATTCACTTATACTTTTTTGCACTGCTTATTCAGTAGCCACCACTATTAAGATTCTGCACCATTCATTTAAACAACTACACTATGGTGATATCACAGTCTAGAAAACATGCATAGGCTGTGAACTCTATCTCCTGGGCAAGGAGAACCCATATGATGTCAAGGGCGGTACAGAACGGCTACTGATGGGAAACTTTCACCCATGCTTTTGAGCCTGAGTTCACTTAGTACTTGTCACACACAGGCGCTTGCAGTACTTGTCACACACAGGCGCTTGCTTTGGTTTTTCTCTCGCCACATCTAACAATGAGTTGTTAATCCCATTTATGCTTGTCACATCGTAGTCCTGATTTTGTTCAGTTGAGTCACTTTTGCTTTGACCCCTAGATATCTTTTGTGTTATGAGTTCAATGCATGGGGGTGTGTATCTAGTGGGTCGTTAAACTTACCCTCGGGTCCTCTCTTGTTGTTTTGGTGTGTGTACACCTCCCAGCTTATGCTTCGTTCACAGCTCCTATCCTTAACAGTTGCACAGCGCATGCCTATTTCAGTTCTTACCCTGCGCAATCATGCCAGGAGTGCAAAGTTGACACACTATACAGCTGATGTATTTCACAGCTGCTGCCACTCATGATCTGTGTCTAATGAACACCCCACCCCAGACACATGCAGCGGGTGCGCAGACTGCCCCCGATGCGATGAACCCTGGTCTAGTGAAGGTGGAGCATGCATCAGTTACCAGATACTCCAGAAACTCTGTATTGAATTTACAGGTAGGTGAGAATTCTCCTATTGTTCTGGGTTCCCTTTCCTTGATGTGTATGAGCAACAGCAATGCTGCTGTTTGTCGTGTGGTTGCAGGATGAATTATCCACAGAGCAAGGTTCTAAATAGGCCAGAGGGACGTCCTATGCTAGTCTCCACACTGGTTAGAGCTGAAGGATGTACTAACACCACATCAGAGAGACTAAGTTTAAGGGTTTCCTCATCAATTCTCTATCACTTATTAACTTATTATTACTGGAGTTTGAGTTTTATCTTTCATCATGGGATCCTAACTGGGTTTTCATAACTGTGACCTTGGCTAATGAAACCTCCCGTCTTGACCTAGTCGATGCCATTCTGCCGAACTATATAATTCTAATAGTGGACAGGTCAGGCAGGCCTGAAGGGGGATTGGCTATTGTGTTCAAAACACAATACACATGCCTAGTGGAGGCTGGATTTGACCTATAGACCTGTGAAGCCCTGTACTTTAAGTTAATACTAGCAGCTACCAGCTCCTGTGGAGGTCTGTTAGTCTATATACCACCAGGACCCAGACCCCCTTTTGTAAACAAACTAAGCTACCTCCTTGAACCTTATATGACGAATAGGCGTTTAACCATCTCTCGCGATTTTAACTTCCATCTTGAAGAAAAACATAACCAAGACTCTTAAGCACTCATCAAAACCTTGGCCAGTCTGGGAATGTCCCAACTAGTGCTAGCCCCTACACATGATGCTGGTCCCATCCTAGATGGCATATTCTCGAATGACACCAGGGTGTCCCATCAATCAGTTAATCCCCTCAGCTAGTGCCATGGTGCAGCTGCTTTCTCTTTTTCGTCCTCCTCCATAGCTAGAAGTTGCCATCCCCTTAAGACTTGGAAGAGAAATTGGAAAGAGGTCTCGGCTGAAGCCCTGCCCAATACGCTGGATAGCATACCCATCAAGACTATGGAGGATGTAGACAAAGGTGCTGATGCTGTTGCAGAGTGGTTTTATATAGCTGCCAATAAGCTACCCCCCCTACCCCTAGGGAAGTTAAAGAGGCTTTCCCCATCAGATCTTTGGTATAATGATAGACTCAGAGCACTTGAGTAGGCATGTCGCTGACGAGTGAATTTGGATGAAAAACCAGGAGGCGCAAGGAAGAATTACATATAGGAACAGAATCCGGGAATTCAAATTAGCTCCGACTGAGGAGACATCTAAACATTGCACCTAGAAAATTAAAAATGCTACCTCTACCAAAGAACTCTTTAGGTTGGTCCAACAATTCTCCACCCCCTTGGCAGCTGGTAAACCTGAAGTTTCAGAAACGTTTTGCAGTTAGTTAACTTCTTTCAATCTAAAATTGTTGACATCTATGATGGTTTTGAAGTGCCTATACTCTCAAACCACATTCAAGGCAAGCCATGGTTGGAGAGTTGGTACCAGACCCCAACAAGACATCAGAGTCTAAGAACCAAGAGTTGAAACTACTCTTGGTATTCCCAGCTCTTACCCCTGAGATGGTGGAGCAACATCTCTTTAATACTAAATCTGGGTCACCCCTGGAAACTTGTTCGCCAGAAACTATGCACATGGCAGATAGTACTGTGGCTAGACCCTTCTCTAATCTGATGAATAAAGCGATCCTTTCCTGGGTCTATCCCCGTGATGGAAGTAGGCAGTGGTCAGGCCCCTTCTAAAAAAAAAAAGAAAGACAATCTGGATAGTAAGGACTGTACAAACTACTGCCCAATCTCGCTGCTGCAGTGCCCAGCTAAAATCTCTGAGAAATATCTAAATGGCCATTTGATGGAATTTGCAGAGTAGCAGGGTTGGCTGGACATCTCTGTTCGGTTTCAGGAAACATCATTGAACTGCAACTGCATTAATATCAGCCACAGACTATATCTGGTGAGCAGTGGATGAAGGACAAGGTGCGGGATTGGTACTTTTTTACTTATCCGCGGCGTTTGATACCATCTCTCCCGCGATGCCTATTGATTGCCTTCAAGATTTGGGTATCACACAACAGGCCCTGGCACTTCTGTCCTTCCTCAAGGATTCAGAGGGTGATGCTACAGCAGTTCTTTTCGGAAGTTTCCTTCCTGACATGCAGGGCTCAGCATTGAGCCCCACGCTCTTTAACCGCTGTCTTCACTTGCGGCCATATTTTGGGCTTTTGAGATTTACATAATATCATATGCTGCCGACACACTAATCGTTGTCGGTTCCCAAGAACTCTGCTGCCACTACAGATAAATTCTCTCAAAGCATGTCAGCAGTTGCAGACTGGATGAGACGGAATTTCCTGAACCTAAATGGCGATAACACTGAGGGGTTACTTTTTGGCTTGCAAAGTTTGGGCTGGAATAGCAATTGGTGTGCAGACACCTTAGTTATATGTCCTGTCCCAGTTGAGAAGGCCAAAAATCTCCGAGTAATCCTAGATACTGCACTTATGCTTAATGACCAAGCCAATCAATCGTACTGTGGCAACCTGTTTCTGGCTCAAGGATGCTTAGAAAAACCTTTCCATTTATCCCCCTGCCAGCACAAAAGCAGGTTGCACTATCCCTGGTCATGTCCAGATTGGACTATTGTAACTCACTTTATACAGACTCCAATATTAACATGCTGCACAAATTGCTAGTAGCTCAGAATGCTCTTGCTAGAACAATTCTGGATATTCCCAAAGCTGCCAATCGGCTATTGTGGAGTTTGGGAGCGTTATACTGGCTCCCCAACAGAAAACACATTATTTTCATAGCAATATGTACGGTTCACAAGACCCTTATTCTCCACAGTCTGGCGGGGGTTAAAGATATGTTTTACTGGCATATTCCAGGTAGAAGCCTCCGATCGGCACACCATATCCTGCTCACTGTGCCAAGGACCCGTAAGAAGAAATGGAGGGAGAGAGCTTCCTTAAAGCAGACTTTCAAACTCCCTTCTGCTAAGCTTGGGGGCTATCTCAGAGCTGTGGCCTTTCAGAAAATCACTTAAAACGTGGCTCTATACTCTATAATCTGCATGTCTTTCTCTCTGGTGGGCTTATAGATAGGGGTTTCTACTATGGACGGCCCACTACAGTGCATTAATGCCTTTGAGTAATTGCAGCTCTCTATAAAATTAAAAATCAAATTACATCCGGTTCTGCACAGCCCCTATTCCACAATGTCCACTTTGCACAACCCTTCCCATGTGCATTAATGTCCTGCAAATTCGAAATTTGCAATCTTAGGCCTGGCCTGATAAGGTAGGGGTGTGCGAAGCTGCACTAAATAAAGGCTACTCACATGGAGTCCTGGCCTCTGTGTGCATCTGTTGAACCCCATGTGTTCCAAAGCACAGAGGCAATGATAGCAAATGGTTGCATGTGCCAAGGCAAGGTGCTGGCAATTGAGAGCCTCCATGTAGAGCCAGAGCCAGAGCCAGTTTGAAAGGGCATGCACTTTGTACAGAAGCGCTTCACCTCCCATACAACTGCTCATAAAGGCGCACAAACCACATTGTTGTTTAGTTGGTATGCATGCCTTAATTCAGAAAGCATTTTGAGTGACAGCCTCAACTCTAAATGAAGCCTGTTGATATTTCCTAAGTGGCTGGGCTGTGCAGCCTTCAGTAGCCTGAGCCTTGCACTTTTATGCCCCTGATGGCTGTAGCTCATTGGCATTAGTTTAGGAAGACACTGGTCCCAGAGGACTATCAACCCTCAAAGTTCTCGCTCTGCCAAAAATCTGCTCACTATTGTGAGAATAAAAGAGATTTTCTCGATGCATGGATTAGTAATAGTCAGGTGCCTTTGTGTTGCCCCAGCTGTCTTAAACCAGCATTGGCATAGCCAATAGGTCTTGCTTTTGGAACCTTATAAGTGATTAGCCATGCAACACTTGATGTTGTTTAATGAAGGATATTGTGCTGGATAACTAAACACTTATAATGTCCCATACGTGTTTAGGTAGAACTATTGACTTTGCCAATGTTTCTAACCTGTGCTGTAGAGAAGTGTGTCTGCTGTGCAGCATGCTTAGAAGTTGTAATTAAAAAGTGTAAGAAGCACTGAGTGATGCTGTGCTGGCCCTGAGTTATGCAGCGGTGGCGTTGAGTGATGCTGTGCTGCCCGGAGTGATGCTGTGCTGGCCCTGAGTAATGCTGTGCTGGCCCTGAGTGATGCTGTGCTGGCCCTGAGTGATGCTGTGCTGGCCCTGAGTGATGCTGTGCTGGCCCTGAGTGATGCTGTGCTGGCCCTGAGTGATGCTGTGCTGGCCCTGAGTGATGCTGTGGTGGCCCTGAGTGATGCTGTGGTGGCCCTGAGTGATGCTGTGGTGGCCCTGAGTGATGCTGTGGTGGCCCTGAGTGATGCTGTGGTGGCCCTGAGTGATGCTGTGGTGGCCCTGAGTGATGCTGTGGTGGCCCTGAGTGATGCTGTGGTGGCCCTGAGTGATGCTGTGGTGGCCCTGAGTGATGCTGTGGTGGCCCTGAGTGATGCTGTGGTGGCCCTGAGTGATGCTGTGGTGGCCCTGAGTGATGCTGTGGTGGCCCTGAGGGATGCTGTGGTGGCCCTGAGGGATGCTGTGGTGGCCCTGAGGGATGCTGTGGTGGCCCTGAGGGATGCTGTGGTGGCCCTGAGGGATGCTGTGGTGGCCCTGAGGGATGCTGTGGTGGCGCTGAGTGATGCTGTGGTGGCGCTGAGTGATGCTGTCGTGAAGGGGAGTGATCCTGTGGTGGCCCTGCGTAATAATGTGGTGGTGCATACTGATGCTGTGGTTGTGCTGACTGATGCTGTGGTTGTGCTGACTGATGCTGTGGTTGTGCTGACTGATGCTGTGGTTGTGCTGACTGATGCTGTGGTTGTGCTGACTGATGCTGTGGTTCTGCTGACTGATGCTGTGGTTCTGCTGACTGATGCTGTGGTTGTGCTGACTGATGCTGTGGTGGTCCTGAGTGATTCTGTGGTGGTCCTGAGTGACTCTGTGGTGGTCCTGAGTGACTCTGTGGTGGTGCTGACTGAAGCTGTGGTGGCATTGAGAGATCTTGTGCTGGCCCTGAGTGATGCTGTGGTGGCGCTGACTGATGCTGTGGTGATGCTGATTGATGCTGAGTGATGCTGTTGCGCTGCTGAGTGATGCTGTGGTGGTACTGAGTGATGTAGTGGTGAAGGTGAGTGATGCTGTGGTGGCCCTGAGTGATGATGTGGTGGTGCTGATTGATGCTGTGCCGCTGCTGAGTGATGCAGTGGTGGTACTGAGTGATGACGTGGTGTTCCTGAGTAATGCTGTGGTGGTACCTTGTGATGTTGTGGTGAAGGTGCTGTGGTGGCCATGAGAGATGCTGTGGTGGCCATGAGAGATGCTGTGGTGGCCCTGAGTGATGCTGTTGAGTGTTGATGTGGTGGTGCTGACTGATGCTGTGGTGGTGCTGACTGATGCTGTGGTGGTGCTGACTGATGCTGTGGTGGTACTGAGCGATGATGTGCTGGCCCTGAGTGATGCTATGGTGGTGCTGAGTGACGCTGTAATGGTGTTGACTGATGCTGTGGTGGCGCTAGGGAAAGAAAACAGTAGGCAGTCCGATAGATTGTGGAGTGGAGACCCGAAAACGGAAATTCAGGTAAAGAAGAGACACAGCGCTATTTATCGGTGCCTCTGTAAGATTGTAAAGGGGTGGGCAGCCAGATAAAGTACAGGGCTGTTTCAGAATCCGGTCTAAATGTTGGCACGATTTAAAAGCGAATGGAAGGCTAGCAACACGGGCAGCAAAACTAATATGCCAGTGTCAAACAAGAAGTGGCGTGCATTCGTTGCATTGTGTAAGGATAATCCACAAACCAATTAAGCAATCTGTTTTATATTAAACAGTAACCATGCATAGTTTAAACCCACAAGCACAACATAAACAAGAGGCGCGGCCGCGAGACACGCTCTGTGGTGAGGGAGGAGCGGAGCGAGGCGCTTGAGAGAGCAAGTAGTCACCCTTTGCAAATTTATTTAAAAAATCTGAAGGCCTAGTTTTGCAGAGTAACAATTCATTATTTACCCATGAAAAGGACAATAAAGAGCGTTGTAAGACCTTCCTATATCAGCTCAGAGATGTCCTCCATGTTCTAAGCAGATATCAATTTGAATTTTGATATTTGTACACTTGAGCTTAAAATGAAGGGCATGGAACTACACACACCAGGCTACAAAGACACCTAAGAACTGACCAATATCGGTAAGGCCTCGATTTGCTTTGGGGGTCATATTAACAAGTCGGCATAACACCTTCAATGACATCCCAAAGCAAGGGCCACTGAAGTGCACAATGTGTGGGCAGCACACAATGCTGCAGACCTTCATTCGTAAACAACAAGCAGGTGCCTTAAATGTTATGAGGGGCATACCGAACATCTTCCCCCCCCCCCCCCCCACATCATGAGAGTAATCTTTCCCTAGCCCTTGTTTAAGGGGACAGCACTAAGCATGTTGGGACTTGTAGTTTCCCTTTCTCGTCCACACGTTGGTGACTCGGTAATCACCTCCTGTATATGTTGTCAATAGTAGAGCCTTTGTGGGTTTCTTGAGCACAGGCCAAATATCAAACGTTGCCTTGCAGTTTTACCCACACACTATTCTTCACGTTTACTATAACTTAATCAATGTACTTTTGATACAAATGTGCTTTATTGGAGGTGATTCGATTTAGAATCTCGAAAGTTCCAACAATACACCCTCAGGCGTGCAGACACACACTTCATAATAACTGAATGTGTGCATAGCCTCAAATTTGAAGATTGCTGTCTACCACTTAAAGCCGACGTCCGCAGTCTGCCTACGGTGCTGTTTGAGAGTCTCCACTGCTTCCAGGGCACAAGTCCTAAAAAAAGAAGTGGGGGGGACGCTGACGTCACAACAGGAAGTGACATCACTAAAAGAGGCCAAAGAGTGAATGTGTGGCTCCATTTGCTCCAGTTATCGAGCTCCCAGTAAAATAAGTGGGGGGACTCCGTCCACCCTCGTGGTACCCCGACTCGAGCCCTGTCTGCTTCTGGTAAACTTCCGTGTTACTGCTGAGGTGGTGCTGCTTCAGCTTCTGGACGCGCCTAGATGTAATTGATGAAGTGACTTCGCAAAGAGATAATTAACCTGTCCCTTTCTACGAGCATTTCTCTCTGTGCCGAAGTGGGACACCTCACTCAGCTAGGATGGCCACGCCACGCCGGCTTTATCTGGGGCAGAAAAAGAATTGCGCTCCACCTAACCTGCAACAAGCACAGAACTGCGCACCAAACATGGGCAATAATGCCACCCATCCTGCACACTGCACCTACAGCATCACAATACAACAAAAGCACAATGCATGCACAGCCTACAGATATTAGAAGGCCACACAGAGGGCATTCTATGTAGCTCCGCATAGCCGTATGCATAAAAGGAATTGCTACATGGTTAAGTCGAGAAAGAAACCCTCCCAACAGTTTAATATTTATTTTAGAGAAGGGATAAAAAAAAACTTGCTAGAGTTAAATTTAGAGTCTTTGCCGTTTGTCCTTCCTCAGCGCACAGCAGACACTGCATGCAGGCAGACACGTTAACACACAATAAACAGGCCTGTGAAAAAGAAAGAACTCTCAGAACGTGACCCCTACCTGTGAGGAGCGACGCGATTTAAAAACAAGCGAGCGCACCTAAAAAAGTGTCGGTGAAAGTGTTTGCCTTGCAGGAGCAAGCCACAGGCACCATGTGTTTGCAAGTTAATTACATACATATGGTGTCAAGCTCGCTCCCTCAAGGGAATCACCAAACGTGCACGCGTTTCCATTGAAGGCAATGCAATGCGTGCACGTTTTTGGGACAAAAACTGTAGCGACTGCTTAAGGTCTTTTTCCTATGCAGCGCATGCAAGACCTAAAACTGCTGTATAGACGTAGCATATTGGGCAACAACAATATGGAAAGTAGGGCCCCCAGCCTGAACAAGCTGCATTCAAAGAGTAGTGTTATGAAAAGAGGTCAGACGTTTGTGCTGTAAGCGGTGAAGGCATTCACAGCAAACTATTGTATAGTAGGTAATTTTATGAAAGGGCCATTATTTTTGTTACATTTTTAAGAAATCCAATGTGTTTGCATGTATTTACTTTGTGACAGAGTTTTGTAAATTGAACCACATGCTATCATGAAAGCAAAGTGAAATCAATCAATGTGCAAGAGAAATTTGCGTGAGGTCCTTCTTTAAAACAAAAGCCATGAAACGGTAATTACTTTGTCATGTCAACAAAGAACACACATACAAGTTCTCAATTAGAAGCTAATGAATTTGTACTTGTAAAGCGCACTTATACCCCAACCGGGGTTTCCTGGCGCTGTACGCATGCGGTGGTGGAACCCTTCCTGGCTTTTCCCTGTGAAATGTCCAATCCTGGGCACCCCCAAGGTGAAGCCAGGCATCCCAGCGCTGTTGGGGCCGTTTTGGAGATTAAGCAAGCTATTTCCCAGAGTTGCAGAGTGGGACCCATGATTAGAATAGGCACCGAGGCGAGAATTATCAGGTCCGAGGAAATTGAGCCCAAGACCCGCCGAGGCGGGAATTGAACCCTGGTCCCGGGCCAGACCTCTGCAGCCGGGTCTGCCGCTCTAATCATTGAGCCACACTTCTCCACATGGCATGTCTCATCTGCAGCCTAATAAAAAGGACAATTTGAGCCCATCACCAAAACCTAATAGAAACACACAGGGAACTATGTGACCACCCCTGAAATGCTATGGCCTTGATAGACAGCTCACCCAATCAGTGGCAAACATAACTGATACATAAAGCCATTGGCTGAAAGGGACTGACCCAAACACCAATCTCTCTTTGTACTTGAAGTTTTTGTAAAGAATTGATAGCATGGGGTTTTCAAATCGGCTAAAGTTGCCTTTTAGCAGACATAAAAGCATGCATTTTTTTTTAGCAATAGTGAACTACGTTCAGTGACGCGTTCAGTAACATCTATTGCTTGGTGATCAAAGTTAACTGGTTATAATTTAACCTTTTGAATGTCTATTTTGTACAAGAATTGCAGTTACTTTAGTATATAGTACTTGACGATGAACAACGACACACAAACAACTAATTAATTGTTCTGTTTTCTTTCAATTGAAGGGTAAATAATGCTTTTCTGGACAGACTGGGAAGTGCACAACAACCAGGTTCCATGTACCGAGCTGGCCGTTTCTAAACTGGAGACCGCCATTTTGATTCCAGATACAAGCAGGTGAGTCAGCCGAGCTTCTGCTGCCTGCGAAGATCGCTGCGTCCTGTGAAGCTTACATGTGTGCACGAGTCCCAGAATGTTGGTGTACGTACCAGCTTTGATAGATGGCTAGAATAAATATATCTGCCACATAAAAAGAATGTTCATAGTCTGAATGCAATATTTATGTTCCAAGATGTCAGCATGTCAATTACTGTAGATGGGGATAAAACATTAACATCTTCAGTGGGGTTCCATTGTTGTCAAGCTTTTTTTAAATTTTTTTTATTACGAGCATTACATATTTCATAGTCATAACGTACACAAGTATCTTTTAAAAGCCAAAGTTCAAAATAACAAAGTACGAGGTACAACATTACCATTTATACATTTCTTATATCATGATACCAGGTGGTAATTGGAGACCAAATTTGGGCACCTCGTATTCTAGATTTTTTACCCCTGGCTTCATAAATAGCTATCTCTTGCTTGTATATACCTAGAAAACGGATTAGCCACATTTGGAAAGTTGGAGGGTCAACATCTTTCCACCTAGCTGCCAAAATAATCCGAAATATCGCTGTCCCCAAATATAAAGATGATTCTTCCTCTTTACTATGCCCAAGAGTGCTATCATGGCCTAATAAATAGAGTGTTGATGAATCTTTGACTTTATGTCCAAAGATCTCTTCCCAATAGTCAGAAATCATTTTTTTGCATAAATCTAATTTAGGACATTCTGCAAACATGTGTACTAGGTCTGCAGGACCCTGCCCACATCTTGGACACTTACTATTTGTTCTTTTGCCCCAAGCATACAATTTTGCTGGTGTAAAGTATAGGTTATATATGGTTTTATAAAGTTGGGCTTTAAGATTAGATGCTAAAAATAATCCAGACGAAAGTGCCAGGGACAAATCAATATCAACATTGGGATTTCCTAATTTACTAGACCAGCCTCTTTCGATATGCTCTAGATTATCTCTTTGGTTCTGTATCAACAATTCATAGATAGTACCTATCCTGGTAGATCGTTTCCCTATGATATCCAACAGAGAAACGTTATCCAACGTACATTTTGGGGATTTTTGGTTAAGAACAGTAAATATTTGAATATATCTAAAGAAATCATTTCTAGGAACAGCAAATTTTAATTGTAGATTTTGAAACCCCATATTAGGATCATGGCAAAGAAAATCTCCAACTGTATTAATCCCCAAGCTCTCCCATTTCCTAGCAAGCCCGTCATTAAATTGGTGTGGTAAGATTGAGCTCTGCCATAGGGGGGTATATTTAGTATATTTTGGAATTGATAGATGTTTAGAAACTCTTTTCCATATATTCAATGCACTATGTATAATCTTAAATTCAGTTTTTTTTTTAAATAAGATGGTTCTAACTGCCTTAGTAATAGTCCTCTGGCTTTATTACCAATTGCCAATTCATAAATTGATGGTATATCCTGAGCTGGTATGGTTCCTATTGGTGTATTAGGGATAAATAAAGGTGTCATTTGCTGAAGAAGGGCTGCCCACAGATATAACATAATATTCGGAACAGCTAGCCCTCCCTTATCCAGGGGCAAAGACAGGTATGAAAGAGCCCTCCTAATTTTCCTACAGCTCCAAAGAAATTTAGATAGACAGGAGTCTACAGTTTTAATGATATTGTCATCCGCCATCAACGGTATTGCATGAAATAGATATAATATCGTTGGAAAGATGTTCATTTTGATAAAGTTTCCCCTGCCAATAATAGGGAGGTGGAGATTATTTACCCTTGAGAGATCTTTTTTGATAGTTCTGATAAGGGGCTCATAATTAAGTTGATTCATTGTCCCAAAAACAGACCCAAAGAACTCTACAACATAATCAGACAACAAAGCCCCTGCCCTCAACCCTGCAGGCATCCAAAGAACTCTGTGATAACTTCGCCAACTTCTTCAACGATAAGGTCTTAAAAATCGAACTATCTCTAGACATCAACAACCCACACCTCCAGAAGAGAAACTCGGCCACCCCATTGGCACTCCCATCCGACTCCTTTTCCTCCCCCTGGCTAAGCGTTCGCCCCGTCCAGGAAGCTGAGATAATCTCGCTGATCTCGACCTCCAAACCATCAGCACACATTTCAGACCCCATTCCCCCCTCTTTAATAAAAAAAATGAAGCTTACCTTAGCGCCCATCTGGGGAAGAATCATAAACAGCTCCTTACAAATCGGAGTGGTACCCGATTGTCTAAAAATGGGGCAAGTCACTCCTCTGCTGAAAAAACCCGGTCTCGACTCAACTGACTTGAACAATTTCAGACCGATCTCCAACCTCCCTTTGCTCTCAAACACTTGAACGCTGTGTACTCCTGCAACTGACGCAACATCTGGACAACATCAATCTCCTGGACCCCCTCCAATCCGGCTTCAGACAAGGCCGCAGCACAGAAACCGCGATGCTGAACATCATAGACGACATTCATGGTTCTCTTGACGCTGACAAGTGCTGCCTCCTCATACTCCTTGATCTCTCCGCAGCGTTCGACACGGTGGACCACAAGCTCCTCATCATGACTCTTCAAGAAAGAGCCGGCCTTGGCGAGGTAGTTCTCAAGTGGTTTTCCTCCTTTTTACATAACCGTTCGCAATTAATAAAAATTAAGAACTTCACCTCCGATACCCAGCAAGTCAACAAGGGTGTCCCTCAAGGATCAGTGCTCTCTCCTCAGCTCTTTAACATCTACATGGAACCGCTCGCCAAGTTACTCAGGAACGCCAACATCCACTTCCACCTCTACGCGGATGACACGCAGATTTACCTGGAAATACATCCACAGACTCAACGATGTCCTAAATGAAGTTTAAGACTGGCTGACAAAGAATCACCTGAAACTCAACCCCGACAAGACAGAACGACTCCTCATCTCAAACAAAGAAGATAACCCTCAAATCACCGAGTGGCTAAAGTCGATCGATGCTCTCAAAGGTAACCTCACGCTAGCCGACTCCGTTAAATCCCTGGGCTTCACCCTAGACCCCAAACTAACCCTGACAAACCACATTAAGAATTCGTCGAAAAGCACATTTTTCAACCTCAGACTTCTGAACAAAATTAAACCTTACATTCCTAACAAGGACCTCAAACTAGCCACGCAATCTCTAGTTCTATCAAGACTGGATTATGGGAACTCAATCCTAACAGGCATCCCCAAATCGCACCTGGCCCCACTAAAAACAACACTTCACGCGGCAGCGAGAATGATCACAGACTGCAAAAAATCTGACCACATCTCCCCGGCACTCAAAGAACTCGAATGGCTCCCTGCGGAAAAGCACAGTACCAACGGCCTGCCTAACCCACAAGGCCCTCCACACCCGCAAACCGGAATACCTGGCAAACAAGCTCAAAAAAGCAGGCCAAGCCAGAAATTTGAGAAGCTCTAACTCCCTGCTGCGCATCCTACCTAAAACCAGAAAGAAGAGAACTGCGGACTGCTCTTTCTCAGGAAATGCCCCCAAAATATGGAACGCCATCCCCCCGCACATCAGAACTATACCGTCCTATGCAGAATTCAAGAGCCAACTCAAATCCTTGTGCCTTATCCGCTCCCTTGGTTGTGGGTAACTTGGATCAGCAAACGTCCCAGAATCCATGCAGTAACGTTGAATCCTGTACCAAGAAATCCTGCTGTCCGAACTTTTTCCTCATTCCAAATTGTCATTCACTGATTGCTTTTATTGGATTTGTGTCATGTTGTTCTCTTTTTCATTCCCTCTACTGTAAAGCGCTCTGCTACCTTCGGGTCTTGTTAGCGCTATAGAAAACTTCTAAATAAATAAATAAATATACAAACTCCAAGGTAGATGGCATTATAAACCTTATATGGACTTTTGTACGAGATGTTATTCGTACACAAAACCATTGTTTTGTCTCTATTCAGGGAATAGCCTGAATACAGGCCAAATGTATTAGTAACATGCTCAATCTCCTGATTCTCCTCAGCAGGGTTTGCTGTTAATACCGCCACATCATCGGCATATGCTAATATTTTAGTTTGATAAATATCTACCCTAACTGGTTCTATTAGATTTGATGCAAGCAGTTTTAGAATTAGTGGATTAATATATAGGGCAAATAAAATTAGCGAGCATGGGCAACCCTGTCTTGTGCCCCTTTGAATGTTGATAAACTCCGACTCCACCCCCGTACAGAAAGTCTAGCCCTGGGGGTAACGTATAATGCCTTAATGGCTTTGGTAAACTCTGGACCGAAGTTGTTTAATTCCAGGATACCCCATAAAAAACTCCAAGACACTCGATCGAATGTCTTCTCGGCATCAAGATGTCAAAAAGAGAGATGGCCCTACGGATATGATCCGTGGTGCCCTTTCCAGGTATAAATCAGTGTTGCCATGGGGAGACCAGATGTTCGACAACCCTGCTGAGCCTGTTGGCGAGAATCTTGGCGTAGAGTTTGGAGTCGGAGTTTATCAGCGAAATTGGGCGGTATGAAGATGGATATTCAGGGGGTTTTCCTTTTTTAGGAAAAATAGCTACGTTTGTTTGCTGCCAAGATTCTGTCGGAGTGCCATTCCATTGTACCCCCAAAAATAAATCTAATAAATACGGCGTTATTTGTTTTTCAAGTATTTTGTAGAGGTCCAGTGGGATTTTATCTGGACCAGCAGCTTTCCCGTTGGCCAGCTCTGATAGCGCAATTTGCACTTCGGTAATCGAGATTTCTCGTTCTAAGTCTTCCCTAGTTGTTTCATCAAGAATCCAGACTGGACCAGTTTCATTTAGCCATTCAGCTAAGAATTCTTTGATATCATTTGTTTCGACTTGATCTTCGTTTTGATATAACTTTTGATAGTATCGTCGAAACACTTCTGAAATACCTACAGGTGTGGTATGTTTTTGGCCTTCAAACTCAATAGAATCTATCAGATTATATGAGGATTTCTGCCTAGTACGAAGTGCCAGCTGCTTCCCTACCCTCTCCCCATTCTCATATATTTTAGTTTGGTTCGTTTGAAAAATTTCCGCTGCCCTTTGAGTAAGACTGCTATTAAGCTCAGTTTTAAGAGTTATTATCTTACGCAGACAACTTCCCCCATCCTCCCCTCGGGATATCTGGGTGGCATTATGTTCTTCTAACTTAGCTAGCTCATTGATATATTGATTATTGAGTTTTTCCTGAGCTTTTTTTACGCTTGGCCACAAACGCAATAGTCTCCCCCCTCAGTGCCGCTTTAAAACAGTCCCACACTATCATTCTTGGTGCACTATATTGATTATGGTAAAAAAAATTCCTGATCCCAAAGAGTTATATACTCTATATATTATCTATTGGCCAGTAGTTTTCTGTCAAATGACCATTGAGAGTGGGGCCTGTTATACGAAGGGAGATTAAATATAAGTACAATCGAATTATGGTCTGATATTATTTTCGGAGACTTACTTATATTCATAGCTCTGGAGTATTCCTTTGATGCCGTTACATAATCAATGCGAACATATTTGCTATGGGGATATGAATAGTATGTGTATCCTGGGTTGTTTCGATGTTTGAGGTCCCAGATATCAATCAAATTATGACTACCCAAAAGTTGTTTTACTGCCCATAAAACCTTTGGCTTACGACCCACGTAAGTCCGCTGTATTTGACTACCGCCCATCGAGCACAAAGATACATTAAAATCCCCGCAAACAATTAGCGGACTACCCCAAGAAGCTAGCTCTAGTTCCAGGTCTTGAAAGATCTGGGGATCGTCCTGATTCGAACCATATAATGAGCAGATTGTAATGCCTGCCTCTAGTTCCGCTATAACCCATCTACCTAGCTGATCGGCTAATGTTCGTTTAGCCTGCCCCCAAAAAGTTTTTGCTAAAATTGCCACTCCACGTATTTTAGAGGTTTGAGTTGTTACTGCAAGCACGTTATAACCAGGAATATTTAAAAGATTTTTCTCAGCTACAGGAAGATGAGTCTCCTGAATGCAGAGGACATGTTCTGACAAACTATTTCAAAGAAGCGAGCTCTTTTCCCTCTATCATTCAGCCCAGCAATATTCCATGAACATAATTTTAGCTTCCCCAATGTAATTTTGTTCTCCTTTTATCCAGCCAGCTACCAAAAACGTTGAGCCAGCTCCTTTTATTATCCTATTTGCATTCAACATCTGATCCTAACAACTGAATTTTAACATTAATGTATTTCTTCACACAAATTCTTGTTCCCTTACTTGTTGCTTTTCTTGTTACACAGCTCATATATCTGAAATTGCACTTTTTCCCCCAATTTTTTCCCCCCGACCCCCCCCACCTCAGCCCCCCTCCCAACCCAACCCCCCCCCCCCCCCCCCACACCCAAAAAAGGGCTAATAGACTCCATAAGAGTCTATAGTGATGGAATCATGCAACCTGACCGGAGTTCACTTCAATCAAGACGCATTTTTCTTGCCAAATTTTCTGCGGGGACTAACTAAGAAAACTACTTTTTTCACTCTAAGATATAAATATAAATATATCCAGCTGCTGCATTTATTTCAACTCTAACCACTCATCCCATTTCCCATTGCCTCTTACGGATCCCACTACTCTCCCTCAACAGCTGGCAGAAGAGGAAAGGGCAAAAAAAAAAAGAAAAGCCTTAAAAAGAGAGAGAGAAAGTAGAGAGGGGGTAGTAGTGATAACATTTCTCATCTATTCTCATCACATCTATTTCAAACTATCTAGATAATCTTTTGCCTTAATCTCAGAGCAGAAAAATCTAGTTTGGCCACCATAAATTATCTTAAGCCTAGCGGGATTGTTAAGATATGCCTGTGCCTTTTTTTCTTGAAATGGTTTAATCATTTGGCGGAGGCGCCATCTCCTCTTCACTGTCACATGACAGACGTCCGGGCGGACAAAATAGGAGATCGAGTCTCTGGTACGATGTGCTTCTGGTCTAGCCTTCTCAAAGATTGCCTGCCTCAAAAGAAAATTACCAAAGCAGACCAAGATGGCACGGGGGTAATCTCCTGATCTTGCTGCAGTTTTCAAGGTCAATGGAACACGGTGCGCCCGTTGGATTTCCATGTCGCAGTTCCACTTGGCTAGTTCAGGTAGAGTATCCTTAAAAAGTTGGACCATATATGAACGTATATCGTCCCCCTCTGCTGCCTCCGGGATACCTAATACGCGCAAGTTATTTCTGTGTAGGTGATTTTCGCAATCCTCCAGCTTCCATCTGACGTCGGCCAACTCTGCTTCATGGGACTCAACTCGATCTTGAGTCACTGCAGCCATGGCTTAGTTGGAGACTATACGAGTTTCCATCTCTGTTATTCGATCATTGAAGGTACCGACAGTTCTAGTCAATTTCTGTACCACCCCCTGTACCTTACGTATGGCCGCCTGTGCCTTGCGGCCATCATGGGACGTCTCTTCTCGGTGTGAGGCAATTGCTTGCAGCACTGTAGCCATGACGGAATCCAATGTGGTTGTAGGTACATCTGGATGGCCAGCTTGAGAGGGGTTGAGGCATGTGGGCAGGCTGAAACGAGTTTTCAGCTGATGGAACAGTCCCAGCATTTACTATAGTCACTGGGTTTGATGGAGTCACTAAGAGCATAGAGGGTGAGTAATCCCAAGATAATTCTGCTGCCCCATGATGCCCCTTTTTCTTCCTACAGATAGTTTTCCGAGCATCACTAGGTGTGTACTTAGCAGCGTCGTCGCTCACACTCTCTGTAGAAAGATCAGTCCCATCGCCCGTCCCAGCCCCAGTTTCATCTGACCATTCCCCCTCATCTAAAAAAGAGTGGAAATCACTCTGGTCCGGGTCCTTGTCCATCTCAGATATAGCTCCCATAATCCCCATCTCGACCCCCGCAACATCTAGGACAGGTGGATAAATAATTTTCTCAGAACTCTCTGGATTGTCAACAGGTATTACTTGGGGGGGGGGGGGGGTACAAAGTTACTCTGCCCCTGTAAGGCTAATTCCACCTTGTCACTATCTACCAGTTCGAGAGTGTTCACTATGTTGCCTGATTCTGCAGGTAGTGAAGCAGATTCCACCTTTTCCACGTTGTCACCATCTATCAGCTGGGGAGTATTCACTATATTGCCTGATTCTGCAGATAGCGAGACAGACATTTCTAAATTATTCAGGGCGGCTGTAATTTGTGTGTTCATATCTTCATTTTGCTGTTCCACCAAGGTTATAGCTAGACAGTCATTAGTTTCAGCCACAGTGCAGTTGCTGATCGCTGTCATCACTCTCCTCTACTGCCAGAGGGGGGGGTTAGCTCTGTACCCGGGGGAGTCTTTGGTGCTACTACCAGAGCTACCATCGACGCTCAGAGAATGCTCCACTTCATTCGGGGTTTGGCTCGGAGTTTGTTTTTCCTGCTCACGTTGCTTAGGCTGCTGTCTCTTCCCCTCACCACCCGGAAGTGGTTTTGTAACACTTGGAGCTCTACGAAGCAACTCGACCACAGAGGGATCGGCATTCTCCTTTGCGGCGGTACCTCCTCCCTGTTTCGGCGTCCTAGGCGTTCTTTGAGTCGGGGTCTCGGGACTCTTCATCTCACCCACAGCACTGATGCCTCCTCGCTTCAAGGCAAGCTCACGGTCCCGCTGAGCCTGCTTCGCTGCTCTAGTCTTGGCAGCAGCAGCTGCCAGAGCCGCTGCATTCTTCGGGGCCATAGCACAGCGTTCTTCACTCAGCGGACTCGGACAGGTACTCTCCGCTCTCCCCTCTGCTGAGTTTGTGCTATTGCTAAGGTCTCTGAGAGGGCTACGCTGTGTAGCGGATTGGAAAGCTGAATTTCTCCGCCTCAGTCCACAAAGCAATCGCGAGACGGCAATCCCGAACAGTGAGGTAAGGATTACTAATTGCTCTTGAACTTCCTCCTTCCTTACAGCGACAAACTCCAGAGTCACCAACGCACCAGGCATCCTTGTATTTCCCGTTTGTTATAGCTTATCCATTAGATTCTCTTTCGTTAGATAGGGGAGGGTAGGGCAGAGCGATATAGCGCTGTGGTTAGCATATCTGAAGAACAGTCTCCCCCGCCGTTTTGCTTCTACGAAACTCCGGTCAGGGACGCACAGCTCAGCGGTCTTTCACACCACCACCATCGTGCCCCCCCCACCGCCATCTTGTTGTCATGCTTTATTGGATAGATGACTAGTTGTTGTCTGGAATATTTGTTTTTCTGATTTTGACTTTAGAATTAGTGGTGGAAGGAGAGGCACAGTTTGGAGGAAGTGGGGTAACCTGATCTTTTCATAGTGATAACTCCAACAATTTATCTATTTTTAGTGGTTTCAGGGCTCTTGCTTTTGTTCTAACCTCCACCCTTTCATTGTATATCCTTATTAAACAGTTCTTGTTGTATGTTACATATTCACCCAGTAAAATACGAGCACAGCGCTGTCTTTTGATACAGTGTGCCATTCCAGGTATTTTTTTACCCAGCATTACTGCATACTACTCTGTTTGCTCATCTTTAGATTTTTTACCCCTTCTATGTTCCTTTATTCCAATGTAATCCCTCTTAGATCAGATAGGTTACAATTTCTTAATTCTGTCCCCATGAAATATGCCCCGTCACCACACTGCTGCCTTTACACTTGTGTTGCAACATTCATGCAGTGGTCTGTTGCCTCCTACTTCTTGGCTCTGTTCACGGTGTTTGGGTCACACCACCGTCTTGTCTTCCACCAAAGGTAGGGTGCGAATAATGATTCAGTGAGTTCACTGGTCCCTATCTGTGCGTGTAAAACTAGTGATCCCTCCTTTGGCTGGCGTCTGCCAGGCACAGATTCTGTACATATGAGCGTTCTTTCTACCAAGTACCTCTGTATGTTTGTACGTAAAGAGATAGCAAGGTTTATAGCCTTCATCATTATTGTAACTTTTTCTGAAGCCACCGATCAATAGTCTCCTCTCTACCTACTTGCTATGTCTTAAGACCCTCTGCAACATTCTTCCACTCTCACATATTGATTGCCATAAAGCGGTAATCCACGTGATAATTAATCTCTTCCTACCGGGACTATGGAAGTTTACTGTAATTAGGGTTTCCCTCATCTCACTTAGCTAAGCCCCAGCTGATGCAAAATGAGCTGGACTAACATGTTTTGTGCCTAGGGCTTGAAGACCCTGTTTATGTGGTTGGCTTGTGTTGTCTTCCAGAAGTGAAAAGGATGTTGTAACACCTCTCAATTTGTCATTGAGTGAACTGTTTGGATTAATGTTGAGACCAGTTCCCAGAGCCGTGGATCAATGGATGACATGAAGCCATCTCAATTGAAGGCTTCCAAAACAGAAATACTCACGTGTGACGATTGGAATAATTATGACCCACTCGCCGCATTGTCTGATGGTCTGGGAACATGGCCTAAAGTATCAAAGGAAGTAGAAAACCTTGGAATCACAATGGAGTCCGAGCTATCAATGAATGCCCATGTGCACAAGCTACAAAACTATAAAAACTCTGCTACACATCTTCCCCCACCTGGGATTTCCACACAAGGTCCAGGCTACCCTCTCTTTTCTTCTGTCTAAACTTGATTACTCCAATAGCCTCTACTTCGAATCACCTTTAACAACTATGAAAAGATTAAATCGGATTCAGAACTCTGCTGCCAGACTACTCTTACATATAAAGCAACAAGCCCACATCTCTCCTGCCTTGAAAGCACAACATAGGTTACCTGTTGCCAGAAGATCCACATTCAAGGTGCTTTGCATCACCCACAAAACTATACATAGAACAGGACCAGTCTTCATCTGAAATATAATCGCCAAATACATTCATCGCCAAATACATCCTGGTACTTCCCTGAGGCGGAAAGCCGGGGGATTAGGGTCGGAATTCGAGCTGAATGTTCAAGTTGAAATGTGGATTGCACGATTTTAAATGTAATTCATTTTAAACCTATCTGTTTGCACTACCGATTTTATTCAAAACTGCACTTACCACTTTAGTACTTTGTAAAACGCTGGCTGGTGGCTCCGGTCCGATTTTCTGTTTGGGTACCATCTCCCGACCCCTCGCGCAGCCGATTAGGCGCTGACGCGGAAGGGGGCACAGGGAACCGCCATCTTGGAGGTAGGGGAAGGTCTGCGGACTAGTTGTCGCAGCCTCACGCCCTCCTCCCGCCCCCATAAAATGGCCATAGGACCTCGCCCGCCCAGCGGGCGGGCGCAGCGGGCGCGCCAAAGGCAAGCCCGTCTGCGCCCGTCCGCGCCGGGCCCGCGCTTGGCGCCACAACCCCTGGATGGTTTCCTCCAGATCCTCCTAGGAGGCGCACTTTTAGCCGAGCACAGCTTTGGAATCTGGGGGTGGGGGGGGATGTGAGAGGACTGGTTGTCTAAGGATGGCTCCAGATAAAGATCTACAGGTAGGACTGCAACGTTGCCCTTCATGTAAAACGATTCTTCCTCCTATTATTGGGGGTAAAACTAAGGCCTTTAATCGCACTTCCACTACTAAGGAAAGACGTGGAGACCAAATTATTAACTGCATTCTGATTAATGCCAGATCTCTGGTAAAGCATAGCATCGAGTGTGCTGAGCTGATTTTGGACATGGATGCCCAAATAGCCTTTATCACCGAGACCTGGACGGATGCTGCATCTGGTCCCGATCTGATAAAGGCTACTCCACCGAATTATCTTAATTTTGTCTTAGACAGGCCAAGGAAAAAGGGAGGAGGTCTGGCTATCATCTATCAAGCGTCCATTCAAGGACTCTTTTTTCCAGTGACCTCGGTGGCATGTGAGGCCCTGGGGTTTAAGCTGGAACTCTCCAATCATCAATCTTTTACGGGTTGCCTCTTATATAGACCTCCTGGAACGAAGTCCCTTTTTCTTGCTACAGTGGGTAGCATTTTGGAGAAAGCCCTTTGTGCCAACTCCTTCACGGTCCTTGGGGATTTTAACTTTTATTTAGAAGACACTTCTGATGTGGACACCATGGCCTTCGCTGAAGCGATGTCTGCAGCGGGTCTGACCCAGATGGTTTCTGGGGCAACGCACCAGGCTGGCCACACATTAGATGGGATATTCTCCAACAATCCCGATCTGGTATTTTCTAGAGTTGAACCCTTGCCCTGGACAGACCATGGGGCGGTGCTGTTTTCCATCCTCAGCCCTCTGGTTAAGACTACTTTGTGTGAGGGGCAAACAACTAGGATGTGCAGGGCTTGGAAAAACATGATGGCAGAGCCTTGGAGGAGCTGCTAACGGCCTCTGGGTCGGCCCTGTCTGCAGACGTGAACACAGCTACCACCGAGTATACGGAGTGGATTGACAGGGCCTGTCATAAGTTAGTCCCTCCTAAGCGATGTCGGCCCACTAGGTCGGCCCCATGGTTTTCCGACGTGCTCAAAGAAGCTAAAGCAGTATGCAAAAAATTAGAACGGATCTGGCGAGTTAACTATAACGAGCTAGATAAAGAGAGACTAAAAGTCAGCCAGAGGGTCTATAAAGATAGCATTAGAAAGGCTAAGAGTGTCTACTACACGGACCGCATCGAGAAGGCCAAGAACTCAGCAAAGGAACTTTTTGAGACTGTGGCCAGTCTGACCTCTCCCAAACCGGTGACTGTGCCACCTAATATTGAACTTTGTGAATCATTAGCAAATTTCTTCCTGAACAAAGTTCAATCAATTTTTACCTCTCTTGAACCTCAGGTGGCCCTCAGCCTCTCTGAGGAGCCCCATGGGAATCTTCCGGTCGGACCCTCGGGGGCTAAATTTGTGACTTTTGAGCCAGTTAATGCTGGCGATGTGTTAAAACTACTGATGGCAACCAAATCGGGCGCACCCCAAGATCCTTGCCCTATATCAATTGCAAAGCTGGCAGCTGGTCCAATTTCAGATTCCTTGGCTAGCATTTTCAATCTGATGTTTGAGAAGGGTGAATTCCCCAAATTGTGGAAGCGGGCTTTGATCTGCCCACTTCTCAAAAAACCCTCGCTTGATACCACGGACCCCAATAGTTATAGGCCAATAGCCAGGTTGCCGCTGCCGGCTAAACTGATTGAGAAAATCATGAACTCCCAGCTCTGTTCATTTCTGCGTAACTCGAAGGGTCTAGACCCGGCCCAACATGGGTTTAGGGAAGGACACAGCACCGAGACCGCTCTTATTAAGTCCACAGAGGAGGTCCGGAAGGTGCTGGACGAAGGGGGCCAGGCAGTGCTGATCCTTTTGGACCTGTCTGCTGCCTTCGATACGGTCCACCATTCTATGCTGGTGGACCGGTTGGAGGGCTGCGGGGTAGAGGGTCAAGCACTTAACATTCTGAAAGCCTTCCTAAAAGACCGGGTACAAGTGGTGGCTATGGGTGATTTCGAATCAAGACCTTTCGAACTCCCCGGGGAGGTCCCTCAGGGGTCCTACCTAAGCCCCACTTTATTCAATATCTACGTATCCTCTCTTGCCCCGGTGATCCGTTCCTTCGGGTTCGAGTTAACATCCTACACAGACGACACTCAGATCGTGGTCTCGGTGCTCCCGGGGACAGAGGTGGGGGTGGCAGCTAGGTTCCAGGACTGAATGTCAGCAGTCCGTTCCCGGATGGCAAAAAGCTGCTTAAAATTGAACTCCTCCAAGACTGAGGTGCTTATCTTCGGGTCAAACACCAACCTTTGGAGCCCTAACTAGTGGCCTACCGACATGGGATCTCCGCCATCTCCGGCTTCAAAGGTGAAGAATCTTGGTGTCATTATTGACAACCAACTCTCTTTTCAACCCCAAGTTAAGGCGTTGACTTCCTCTATACATTGGACCCTGCCTTTTAAGCTTGTTTCTGAGGATGGCTGCTTCTCTGTTCATATCCTGCATTTGGTGCTCACCAACTAATGGGTTTGCAGTGTCTTCAATGTGCAATCAGGTTTTAATTTGATACCATCCTCTACTTCCTCTCTGGACAATTTTACTGAACTTTGATTGTAGGAGCTCTGTTTATTTGGTTAATAATCGTATGATCATAATGCTCCCGAAGAACAATTGAGATTGTTGTTATAGCTCAATGTAATTGAGAGTTGGTATTAAAAATATGAACAGGACTGTTTTATTTTCCTATTTCTTAACAGAAATAAAAAATGTTAGTTCCCTACAAGCCCAATGTTGAGCTCTATAACTACACACTCTCCTTTCTTTGCCAGAAGACCTTTATCTAGGTTTGGGGTCATTAAGATAGCTGTAAAACGTCCCCATATATGCAGCCGTTGTATGTTTCGAGAAAAACTATCCTTTGCCTACTTTTGATCAGAAAATTTTAGACATTCTCAGTTAATTCTTTATCGACTTTCCAGAAAGTGAGAGTTCTATTTCCTCAACAGTGATTATGTGGTGCTTGTTCTTTCAAATTATTATCTTAAAGTTGGGGAATTCAATTTGATCTGTGGCTTTACTTAGAGTTTCCACTGTATGTCTTATTAACCCTCCAGATCTGATAGAGACTTCTAGGCTGCAGGTTTGATCTGGAATGTTTTTCATAAGTAGTACCCCTACGCCCGATAGGTGGCGTAATTCGGCTCTCTGTGACGTCGTCTGCGCCGGAGAAGAGCTTGCCCCAATCACTTTTTGACTGACCTTTTTCCACCTTTTGTTGAACATTTTTTGAGACTATCTTCTGGTGTGGCAGGGATGTATATGAGGAACGCTGGATTTAAGCCCTGTGCCACCTGTCACCGGCAACTGTCGGTAATGGAACCTGTTTTGAATATGGCTTCTCACCAATAAGCCTCACCCAATCACTGCACTTCCACCTGGGAGGCAAATATACCATTAAACCTTTGAATAATATACACTTTTAAGCATGTCTTACCACCCCTGGTACAGCAAGACACAAAACAAACAGCAGCTTTCGAAAAGGAGTTTTATTTAACAAAATGCAAAGGCTCTATCACTTATAGAATAAGGCTTGGAGTTTATTCCATAATACTCTCTAAACAAAGGCTGTCTCAGATACCGAATGCATTAGATTCAAATATATGTATCAAACTTATAATCTAAAGGCACAAATCAATAACTGAGCAAACTATCATACTGATTAATAATCAAGCAATAACTGATATAAGATAAGATACACTGGATGTCCTGCAAGAGATCAGAAAGATATATATACAGAGTAGAGGATCACTTTGGATGTGCACCTCCCACACCACAAAGAAAACACCTCAATTGATCACAGCCACTGGCTCACATCACAATGGCAATAATCACAAAACTCAATACATCACCTGAAGCATACACTGCCCACTTCTGGCCGGGGGAAGTCTTCACACAGCCGGGGATCAGAGCTCAGCAATCCGGGTTCAATCCGAGATGGACACGTCTGCCCTCACTCGGAATCCAAACTCCCAAAACTTCCACCAGACCAGTGGAGGCTCCCCCTTTTAATACAAATCCAAATATAACAAAGCTTCTAGCAAGCCTCGCCCCCTCGTTCTCATGAGAGCCCGTACCAGTCTTCTCCAAGGCCACTGCATCGGTTGATCAGGCCTTTGCTATAGCTTTGAGACGTACCATGTACATTCCTCCGATAAGAACTGGTTTTATCCAGTCAGAAAAGTGTGCAAAATAGGAGGAAAGCAAAACATGCCCTCTTCAGCTCTGCAGCTTCATGCAGGACAGAAAGGCCCAAAGCAAGATGGAATTGAAAAGCAAGATGGCATGAGAGCATGTCAAAGGCAATAGTCAGCACTGCCATAAAGCAAGCTAAAGTCAGAAAACAGAATGGTCAAAGCCAATAGTAATAACTCCTAATTCTCACCAATGCACAATACAATACACATTCCTGCACAACTGCACACCTTCAAATACACATCCCACACGCTCTGCTCCTGGCAAGACTGTTCCACTCCGCAACAGCTCCCACTGAAAGATTACAGAACAGAAGAGAAGCAGGCAAATGCAGGACCATCCTACATTAAGGAACACACTAAAGTCAATTAAAATGGTGGTGGTGAGGGTCATCATAGGGTGCCAAAATCACAAGAGTGGCTCATTTATTACAGAACCACACCTCATCTGCCTCTAGTATATCAATCAGGATGACGACTCCAAGACCTGCATCGATTATTGTGCCATGCAGCTCAAGGCCTTGAGGGAGTGATCCCTCAAGCTCCTTGCCGTTTGATGTGCGACACTGCATCCATCTCTATCCTGGTCGAGAGGAAGGTCTCTGAATTTGGAAGATTATTTGAAAGTTTTTTAAAGAGAAATCTGATACGGAATGAAGCAGCACCAACAAAGACTTTTCTTAAGTACGGGTACAATATGATCTCGTGACTACAGTGATCGGTATAAAGACTTTCAATGTGTGAGATTTGCCCTGAAGAAGCCCCATCTGGGGCGAAACGCGTTGGATGTGTTATTCCATCACCAGATACGATCAGTGGTCCATGAAATCATTAAAAGGATCATCTCTTTGAATTTACTGAAGAGTGATCAATGTTGTGTGCATTTATGCTCTAAATAATATCAATGTTGCCTCTCTGTGCTTTCTGTATTATCTTGTGGGTCCCTTTGGCAGTGGACTTAGGAGGTGGGCAACTTAATCAGTATATCAATCAGGATGATCCCTTCAATACGCACTATCCTTTCTTCTACAGTTCTGATTTTCTTTGCTAAATATCCGTGTGAGGCAGCATGCCGTTTCAGTTTGTTGCCGTGTTCGGTTGCAAAAGTTGCGGATTTGAAGCATTTAGCCTTGAGAAAGTCACGGGAACATACCCCCATTAAAGCGACGAAACACGTGTTGGCTGTGAAGTTTGACAACTAAAAGACTAGAACCCCGAAATAAAACGGAAAGAAAGAACCAACTGAATTGTTCAGAAATTATTTTGCATGATGACGATCTATTGTATTGTTCACAATCATAAACAGGGAAACCTGGTTTTGAAAATTTAACGTGTGCTGGAGAGTGAAATATATTGTGTTTGAGTTGAGGCTCAATTTGTAGAGTTTGTGGTCCTCTACACCTTTCAGCACCGTTTTATATTAATGTTATAATTCTATACATATCTAGTGTATTCCTGCCTATATAGGCGCCGTAGTCCTAGTAACAATACCATGTTTCTATATGTTTTTCAAATGTATTCTAAGGTGAGGAATCTATGGCTAGAAGTTGCTATCAGATGAACAAGTTACTTACCTTTGCTAATGCCTTATCTGGTAGAGACTATCTAGCCGCAGATTCCTTACTGATCCACCCATCCTCTCTGCTTTGCGAACGGATTATAGACTTAGGGCTATGTCCCCTTTCAGGGCCCTTGTTTTTTTGACGCTGTGCACCTCATATTTGGGTGGCCCCTCTCCTCTTGCGCGCCCTGCGAGTTCAGGAGGGGCCCACTATTGGTTTTCCACTGGCAGGGTTCACCCCCATTGCCAGTCTGGCCCCTTGGATGGATTTAGACTATCGGCAGTCGAGCTACCTTGAAAAATCCAGGGACCTTTCAAGTCCCTAGGTTTTTCACACACCAGTGATCAGTGTTCTTAGTGGCTCTGCGCTTGTGGCATGGAAAGTCGCAAAAAGAAACTTGATGTCAGTGCACTGGGATTGCGCCTATATAGGCAACTTACACATCACTTCCGTGCGGATGACGCCATGCAAAGCTGAATGATGCCACCTACCGGCCTGCAGGGGCACTGCTCAGGAAAAAAATTCCAGATCCAATCTTATTCCTAGGGATCATTCTAAGGTAAGGAATCTGTAGCTAGATAGTCTCTACCAGATAAGGCGTTACCGAAGGTAAGTAACTTGTTCATATCTGATCTTGCGGAGATCAATCAGTTTTTTTAAGCGGATTTTATTGAGTTTCCAGCAATAAACAGGGTATACAATGTGTCACATGTGTATCAGTAGGATTAAATAAGTATTAACATAATAGACCGTACATGTCGCCTTCATGGCAATGAGCTAACCTAACTTCCATGGTGAATCAGTTAATATGAACCTTATGGACTTTTGCACCTCCTAACCTTTTCTTTCCTAGACAGCATAGATTAAAAAGTTAACTAGTTCATATGGATCTCCTTTTCCAAGTTTATATATTTACCCTTTTTAGGAGCATTTTTTAATGTGAACAGTAGTGTGGTGGAAATGCCTGTGCACTGTAAACAGGCATTTACATTTTCCCTTAATGGCCAAATTTCAGGTGATATTTGGTATTCTGACTTGTTTTTGACCCAGCTCATTTGTTTCTAGAGCATGTATGCTGAGGTCGAGGCCTATCCTTTGACTCGGAGGTCCAGATCCTTTGTCCAAACCTTGAGGGGGCACCAAACAACTGCACTTCATGTCCTTGTTGTTGATATTAAGTGATGGTGGCAGCGTACTGTTTTTGTGATACTAACACTGCACAGACATCTTCTTTCTGATTTGGGAGAAGTGTGGAACCCACTGCCCCACGTATGTGAAGTTCTGCTTATGTGCAAAAACTAAACTATTGCATTGACATTCAGTGTGCATGTGTGCTTGTGCGCGAAGTGCGCGTGGTAGCAGGATTTCATCTAGATGTGAATGTAAGATTATTGACACCAACAGGATCCATTTTGGATTTCCCCTAGTTTTACATTGTACAGGATGGAGGTTGTGGTACAGCCAGCCTTCCCATACAATGAAAGTGGTTTGCCTTCATTTCAAAGATGAGTGGTGTAACCCTAGACCCTGACGTGTGGGAGGATGAAAACAGGGATGCTTTTAGAAATTCTAAGGTGACATTTTAGCAGAGGATTGATGATTAAGCCTTCATGAGCACTGTCAGTTGGATGAATGGCGGAAGACGAGGGGTGTATCAAACTCCCACATGCTGGTTCCTTGTCTCTGACAGGGAGCCAATATCCCGGTCTGTCTAGTGTGATAAAACTGAGACCAAAATTACCCTACATGGTTCCATTTTCAAGTTCCTCAAGATCACGGAAGGGAGTGTTCCGCAGAGGACTTGAACTGGTGAGACCCAGGGCTGGTGTCTGTTAGACAACCAGTCTCCCAGATATGAAGGGACGTCACCTAACATCAGAGGTATCTTGCTAAAAGAGCTGCAGGTCTGCCTGTGACCTGGGAGTCTCCCTGACCTGCTGAAAAGGAGGATAAGCATGTTTGACTCTGCAGGACCTGACTGGCCAAGGTAAGGAAAGGCCTTACTGCCAACCCCGAAAGAGGGGTGGCCCAAAATAGTGGAATGTTTGCAGTAGAGTAGAGAGCAGGAAATTGGGAAGATGTGAAATTGGGAAGATGTGTTATGCTTGGTACTCCCTGGTTCTCAAGAAGGGCTGCAGACAGTACCTGATCTTAGACCTCAGGCTCTTGAAAGTATAACTTTGCAAGGACACGTATTTTTCACATATCAATTATGCAAACGTACAGGAGATACCTAGGGTTCGTGGTAGGTTCCATCCCCTTCCAGTTTTTTTGGACTGACATTGGCACTGTGGGTCTTCGCCAATGGTGATGGGTGCAGCACATCTGCAAAGGTCAAGGAGTTCAGTGTTCGAGCTCCTTGAATTTGACTGCTGAATGTGGGCTCGCTGCAGTTATCCACCTACCTGAAGGCCACAGCATCCCTACTGTTGGACAAGGCTTTTCTATCAACCTGCCCAACTTGCACCTAGAGACCCCTCTGTGTCTCCTGTTCAGAGGGGCAATACTGGACACACCCTCCTTCTGGGCTTTCTCTCTTCCCCAGAAGGTCCAGGACATTCAGGATATGATTCTGATCCTATGTGAGACAGCTTGACCTCCAATCTTGACAGTTCTTCACCTGCTAAGTCTGCTGGTTTCCTGTATGCTGCTGGTTACACATGCATGCTGGATCATGAAAGTTCTCTAGTTGGTGCTTCCATTTGCAGTGATTCCAACATGGGGGCGATCTGTCGGACATCATCAAAATTCATACGGTCACTGCAATTCATTTTTTAAGGTGGTCGGTATAGGAGTTCCAGGTGGTAGGGAAGCCATTTTAGCCCATTTAGAGCAATGGCCACAGTAGTGACTGATGCATCCGCCTTGGGGTGGGTGCCCAGCTGGATATACTGGAGATCAGGGGACTCTGGTCTCAGGAGAAGCAAGTGCTACACACCAACCTCCTTGAGTTGTGGGCACTTTGCTTGTCTCAGGGAGCTTTCCTGCCTTCCCTTTGTGTGAGTCTGTCAGATTTGACAAACATTACGACTGCAATGTGGTATGTCAGAAAGCAGGGATGCCTCTCTGCTGCAGGGCTCTGGGTGCAATCACATGGGATCTGGCTAGTCACCAACTACATGGTAGGCTCCCTGGACACTAGAGCCAACACAGTAAGTGACTGTCATGTTGCTGACCAGGAGTGGTGTCCTGATGTGGATGGGTTCCAGACTAGCCTTCTCCATGTGGGGCACTCCTCAGGTGGACCGCTTTGCCACTTGCAAGAATGTGCACTGCCCGCACTTAGGTGCCCTCCATTTTCCATTGGCGAGAGCCTTGTGGGATGCGTTTTTGTTGATGTGGAATTTTCTGTTTCTCTACACATTTTCTCAGCATACCCTTGATTCTTCTGGTGTAGAGGAATTTACACCATGACTGGACCTAAGTCATTATAACCACATAAGACTGACCAGAAAGTGTGTGGTATCCGGACCTTCTGTGACTCCCCCTGTGGCCTCTGCCCAGCTGCCTCTAAGAGGACCTCCTCTCCCAGTCGGGTGGGGCAGGATATGCACTCCAACAGTTAGAGCATCCGCTTTCATTAATATAGTTTGAACAGGGACATTGGAGCTCTTTGTGCCTGATAGCAAAGGTGGAAAACGTAATCCTTTCAGATCGCCAAGCCTCTGCAAAGTTAGTGTAAGCATGACTGTAGGCTCATAATACTGAGTTTTTGTTGGGCATCACTTCAGTGTGGCATGTCAATTGGCAGTAAGCGCTGTGTACAACCAATCTTTACCCTTTTCTACCCATATATATAGGGAAGCTTGTAAAGCGCTTGGTTACGCAGAAGCGTGTCCCCGCGCTGCAACTAAGGAGGAACTCAGAAGTAGAAGCAGGAAGAAAGCATGATTATTTTGAGAATAGGGATGTTTTTAAGTTCTTCCGAAAGCTGGATTCGGAAGAATCCAGGCGGAGATTGGGAGGCAGGGCATTCCAGCTCTTTGCTGCCAAGTGGCGAAAAGAGCGTCCTCCCATTCGAGCCCTTTTAACCCTAGGGACTTTTAGTAGGCCTCTGTGAGAAGAGCGCAGAGCTCGTGATGGTACATACTTAGAGATTAGGTTCTGAAGTGGTATTGGTGCTTTCTTGGCGAGGATGCGGTGACAAGTACAGAGGGCTTTAAATTCCACTCTGCTTCTCACTGGCAACCAATGGAGGGTCTGGAGGGCAGCTTTGGAATCCAATCTTTTGGGGATTTTTAAGACAAGGCGGGCTGCCGCGTTCTGTAATACTTGGAGGCGGTTTATTGCCTTAGCAGTCGCTCCAAGGTACAGTAGGTTGCCGTAGTCTAGGCGCGATGTAACGAGGGCATGAACCAGCGTTCTCCGGGCAGACATGGGAAGGAGGGCAAGAACCTTCCGTAAGGTTTTTAGAATGCTGAAACAGACACCCGCCACCCGATCTATTTGGGGTCCAAAAGACAGGTCAGCATCGAGCCAGACACCTAGGTTTTTGACTTCCTGACGTGGCACGGGAGCCTCCCCTAGGCATGGGGGCCACCACGCCGACGACCAGACAGATGGGCTCCTCCCCACCACGAGCACCTCGGTCTTATTGCCATTTAACTTAAGGCAATTGATGGACATCCAGGTTGCAAGGTCTTGCATGCACGCCCTGAAGCTGTCCATGGCAAGTCCGGGTGCACGTGAGAGGGAGATAACCAGCTGCGTGTCATCGGCGTATGACACTATGTTCAGTCCATGGCCCATAGCAATAGGGGCCACTGGAGAGACATAAAGATTGAATAGAGTTGGGCTCAGGGACGATCCCTGGGGAACGCCCTGTCCCAATTCTATGTCTTTGGAGTAGTAGTCACCCTGGCGGACTTGAAAACTTCTTTCAGTCAGGAAGGATTGGATCCATTGGAGTGCAGCTTCAGATATTCCTCCATTGTTCAGACACTGTAGTAGAGTGGCATGGGCTACAGTGTCGAATGCTGCACTCAGGTCCAATAGGATGAGGGCCATGGTATGACCCTCATCCACCCCCTGGCGAAGAGTCTCCACCGCCGTTAGGAGCGCTGACTCCGTTGAGTGGCGGGGACGGAAGCCAAATTGGGTGTCATGTAATAGAGCAGCCTTTTCCACGAAGTCCATCCGCTGCATATTAACCGTTTTTTCAGCGACTTTAGCCAGGTAAGGTAACAGTGAGATTGGACGGAGGTTCTCTAGTTTCTTGAAGCTGATAGTGGGTTTCTTCCTTAAGGGTAGGACCACCGCCTTTTTCCAATCTTTAGGTACGGTCTTGGTGCTGAAAGACATGTCTAATAGATGTCTGATGTATGGTTCCAATACCACCAGACTCTCTGTCAGACGTTTTGGTGTGGTAGGGTCCCGTGGAGAGCCCGACCTCAAAGATCTACAGATTTTTATGAGATCTTCTGGGGGCGGGGTGACAAAGATGGTCAGTCTGTGTCTATCCCCCCAATCCCTAGTGCTTTCCACGAATTCTGTCCCATTTATGGGTTTAGTGGGAAATGCCAAGTAAATTTTAGATATTTTTTCTGCGAAGAAATCAGCGATCTTGTCGCACGATTCAGAAGAACAGTCGTCCGGGATGATTGCAGATTTTCCGCTCGAAAGAGTTTTGTAAAGGGAAAACAGCTCTTTCGCTGAATTACCAGCTTCATTGATTCTGAGCGTATAATATGCTGTTTTAGACTTTCTGATGTGGTTGTGGTAAAGCCGCCTCTCAGACAAGTAGGCGTTTCTGGTTTCTTTAGAGAAGGTCCTGCGCCATTCTCTTTCGGTTTTCTTTAATGCAGTTTTCAAGACTCTTAATTTGTCATTAAACCACGGGGCGGATTTTTGTATACGACCACAAGATTTAACTTTTAGAAGAGGAGCTGTGCAGTCTAGTGCCTCATGGATGCGATTGCAGAGGTTGGTATTGGCCGTGTCAACATCATCCCCCCCAGGGCTCCCCCCTTTAGTCAGTGCCTCGTGGAATTTAAGCTGGGAGAAGGTATTCCATTTTCGCCTAAGATGGTACCGTGGTGTTGGCTGCGGGGGTCTATTTCCAGGGATTCGTATAGAAAAAGGGACTAAGTAATGATCCGACCAGGGGATGGGTATAGGGCTCATGGCTGTTACTTCCCCCCAATTGACAAAGATGGGATCTAATAGGTGACCCAACTGGTGAGTCGGGCCGTTGACAATTTGGTTCAGTTGGAGGGCTCCTAATGCCTGACTGAAATTCTTGCTAACACTATCTAAAGGGTTGTTCAGATGTAAGTTAAGGTCTCCGAGAAGCAAAAATGTATCTGTGCACAGTGCGGTCTCTATAATGCCTTCCACCAGACTCTCCTCAAACATGGCTATAGGGCCTGGGGGTCTATAGATTAACACGCCCTTAAGCGTGTAACTATTGTTCAAAGTAATAGTAAAACTCCCTGCCTCGCTGTCCAGGATGGGAGAGCAATCTAATTGGCAGTGCAAGCTTTCTCGGACTACAATAGCAATGCCCCCTCCTCTGCCTGTGGGTCTGTCCTGTCTATGTATAGCATATCCTCCTGGAAGTGCCTCAAGAGCATCAGGTGTAGAGTCATTGTCTAGCCAAGTCTCTGTTAAAAATACGAGATCCCATTGTTTGTCAGTGAGTAGGTTGTAAAAGTCTAACTTGTGTTTTCGTAACGATCGTACGTTAAGCAATCCACAGTGCAGGGTGTAGTCCGTGCTAGGTGTATTTTTACCAAGGTCAAAGGAGAAGTGGCAGTGTACACAACCCATGCAGTCCTCCACCCGTAGATTGTGCTTGCAAGACTCATTGATGCCGCCGCGTAAGGAGAGCAAATCCTGCTCTCCCAAACTATTTCTGAGGACTAAAGCGTCTTTTCTGCCAATGGTGATTACCTCATTCCATATTGGCCAATCCATTACGTTGTCCACTCTTTTCCTTCTTCCTATCCCACCAGGGGACTCGCTCTCAAACTCTCACCACAGATGCATACCTCAACATATCTCCAAGATCTCCACAGACTCCCCACCCACAACTCATTCTCTTCAAGCTCCTCACACTCACCTACAAAGGCCTACACAATCTATGCCCCACATAATTCAAAAGCCACATAAGTTTCCAGACCCTGAAATTTCTGTTCAGCTGACTGACTGCACACACCTTGTCCCCTGAATCTGGAGAGCCAGAACCAGTGGGCACTTCTTTCGTACCTGGTTCCTAAAGCCTGCAGTATCCTCCTGCTGCACATGAGAGCAGCCAGCTCAGTCCTTGAATTTCACTAGAAACTGAAAACCTGACTCTTCCACTAGGCCCCTAAAAGAGCTGGCACAGTCCTTCTTTCAATTGCCTGTATACTCTCCCAGGTGAGATGTACACTTTACAAGTAGTCATAACATAACCCAACACCAAAAAGCAAAAAAAAGTTGACATCTGCTAGACCTTCTTAGTCCGGTCAGTTATTACATTAACCAGACAAAATAGATTAGGTCAGACAACGGCAAGGCGGTCCAGAAGAGGACATTGTCATGGTGGATCATCCTCTGCATTAAATGTTGTTATGCCTTTGCTAAGAAGGAGCCAGAGGGAATCCATGCTCATTCCATTAGAGCGAGGGCTTCAACATCGTTATTGGCCAGGGGAGTTCCTGTGGTAGAGATTTGTTGTACGGCAACATGGCCTTCATACCACACTTTTGCAAAGCACTATTGCTTGAACTCAGAAGTAAGAATGGATTGCAATTTTGCTCATTCGTACTGCAAAATTCGCTCGTCTGACCACTCCTTCAGACCACCACCTGGGAAAGAGTACTGCTGTGATAGCTATCCAAAAGGTGAGAAAAATACAAGTAGAAGAAGAAAGTTACTTACCTTCAGTAATCTTTCTGGTGGATACTCTATATGTACCTGCTGCTTACTTACTCCCTGGTCCTGCTGCCCCCTCTGTTCTGAAGGATGGTCATAGTCTCCTGAAAATTAATAAGGTTCCAACGTTGTTCTGTTGCACTGCACATCCATGTTCGACCTAATGTTGTTTGATTTGATGTATCTGCCTCTTAAGGGTTAAAAAAAAAAATAGACGAGGACTCTGGGTGGCACTTCTGGCTGTTTCTGGCATCTTGTTGGAGCCAGCACTATCTACTGGTGCATGATTTCTATTGCGAATGTTTTCATCCACTCGGGTGCCTGGGGTTGTTCCAAAAGAGAGAAATATGCAGGTAAAATGACCACCAGAAATTTGGTTATGGAAGGTAAGTAATTTTTTTACTACTCAAAAGTTGATCAATATTTAGGCATCTGTGTACAATATGTTCCCCGAGCAAGGGGTCACGGAGAGACACTTCCACAGGCGAATGTATGGGATGATGGAGAACTACAATGGTTTACATTGCTGAGCAGTGTATTTCCGGCCAGCAGTATAGAGCAGTGGCAGAAAAGGGCTGGCAAATGAAGAGCGGCTTTTTCCCACCCACTTGTACAGACAAGCACCATAACATGTCCCGCATTTGTACATCACACAATGACCCCAAGGTTTATCTTGTCGCTGAATAAGTTGTTTATTGTTCTCTGTCTCACTTTTCCTCATACCTTTTGTCATCTGCGTGGACTCCGTCTGCTGGTGGAAAGTAATGTATACATATTTTGCAACATGTGCTTCCAAGTTGAAACAAAGAGGCATTTCTTAACTACTAGTTACTCAAACATTTGTGATTGTGTTTTTCTTTCTTTTCAGTAGTTAGTAACCTGGCTTTGCAGATCTGATCGTTTCACTTATTTTTACTAACTGAAAGATGACCGCGTTGTGACAACTTTCGGCAGCTCAGTCTGAAAAGTTCCAGGGACGATTACATTTCCATCACGCCTGCCCGTGCGTTTTTAAACTAAATTTAATCTGCATCGCTGGTCACGTTCAGTGATTAATTTCTGCCAGATTGTTATATATTTATGGTAATAAAAATGTAAATGTTTTGTTAAGTCTAAAGGAAACAATTGACATTGGAATCTAGATTAAGTGATTTGTAAAAAGTGATTGCCGTTGTGTTTTTATCAGTCAAAATCAGTCAAAATCACATTTTGTCAACTAGTAGGAGTACAATAGTACAAAAAATGTACACAATTGTAATATAAATGCCATTACCTCCTTTACAGCAGTACCTTCCTAGTTAATTCATTTGCTAAAGAACAAAAGCCCTCTCTATGTACGTAATTAACAGCATTAATATTATCCTACAAGCTCAATTTTGATATACACTTCACACGGCCGTACCTTTTAAAAGATGGACATTTGCACATTTATCTTCTTTGGAGGGCACGATCAAGATTTCCAGTTTTGGGCCTATCAAACTTTATGTAGTCTCTTTTGTTCAGATGGCACTTATGATGTTACATTACAATTATTTTTTAAGTTTAATAACATTTGACAATCCCTTGGAATATTTACCATCCCAGCACCCCATGCCGGAACATTGTAAAACATTGTGGCTTTTGTTCACATTGGAAGCTTAATGTCCGCCTCTAACAATGTTTACTGGCCTCAGTTTCTCTAATTTTGCATGTGTGTGGGTCACGCTTGTGCACTCCCCAACATTTCAGTCTTACTAAATACAGAGGGATTATGTTACAATAGATGTACCTTTCTTCTCATGCCGCGAGGACCCATAACTACAGGTTGTCAAATTCATGCATTATTTCCTACAACCCTTGAGCAGTTGTCTCCTTTTAGGAATGAATTTAGTGTGTGTACAGTATTTTGTGCAGATTTCTAAATAATGAGACGGTCTTGTGATATGATTCAACTTATGGCCCTTAAAGGAAAAACAAATATAGTTCAAATGTTCCTGAAAAATACAGCTATATTAATCTACTTTTTTATTAGCTACGTTTAGGAACGATGCAATATAAAACACTATATAAAATTCTATTAAATCCTGAAAAAGTAAAAAAGCTTTGCTTTGAATAAACTCTATTTATATTGTTTCTTTTTAAATGTATGTACATCAAAATATGTGTAATTACGTCGGTGTAAAATGATATAAAGTGTATATTTTAAAAAATGATTTTACTTTTAAATATATTTTCATACTTTATTGCAATATCTTTAAAAAAAGAGAAATCCTGAACATGTAAATATGCTTTACTTTCAATAAATTCTTTACTAGACTGCGTCCTTCATTTTCACTGTGGGTAATATGTTAAGTAATCAATGATGTGCGAAACGTTTACTGTGACTGACTTGTCCTGCTGAATCTTTCCCAGGTTTTTCAACCTGAGGCATGATCATTCATTCTTCAAAGTCAAGACTGCTTTGTCATTAAGATGCAGAATCAGTTAAATAATATCGCAAAGAAAATGTGTGTAATTAAGAAACGATAGTAAAATTAGCTGAATTTTCATTTGAAGATGTGAAAATCTGAAAATCACAGATTGTAATGATTTAAAGTGACTTGTTGAAGTGTTCCATCGGTTAGTACCTAAACATTTGAGTTGTTATAGTCCGGTTTGGCACAGAAGTGAAAACTATTGTCCTTCTGCTGAAACGAATAGTAAGTACTTGGGCATTTTAAATACCATGGATAGAAAATCGGAGTAATGTGAACATCCTGTGTGCAAGTTCAATGTGACATCTCATGCAGTGGCGTTAGATGTTTTTTCAAAACCATCATTCTTATTATATAAGAAAGTAGATTAAGGTCCATTATAGATATCTTGAGTTCTACATTGTTTTATGGTGCAGAAGTCAATGTACTGGATTGTTTAGACCCCACAATTAATTGCCACCCTTAAGTTATTGTTGTGCTATAAATATAGAGATTTGGTTAGGAATATAAAATTAGGATATGGTTGGAGGTGGAGTGTTCTAGTGCGAGTTATTGTTAATAAAGCTTCCTCTTGGTATTTATACATTTAAATGTGCAAGTTGACATGTTTAACAACTGGTGACGAGGATGGGGTGTTGTGGTTGCCTTGTGAGGTATGCGGGGGATTTGTCTGTGTTGGATCCTGTTAATGTAGTTTTACTTTTCTGTATGTTTGGTTATCTTTGCATTGTTACTAACTCCTTCCCATGTTTTATGTTCGTGTTCAAATTTGGATTGTTCTATATCATGTAGAGGGAGGAGATATGTTGTGAAGTAGATGTAGAACTTGTTTTAGGAATGCGAAACTAAGATGTTGTTTGTTGAGTGCCGTTCCTTCTGGTCAGTTGGTGGTGGACTATTCTAGCATGAGGTGTTCTTAATAAAGATTCATCTTTGAATTTGTACTTTTAAGTACAGCGCTTCAGTAACTCGGCAGTTTTCTGAAATTACAAAGAAGCCTGCATTGGCAAAGCCTTGGAAGGCCAGGTTTAATGTTGTAGTGCTCACATGGGCAAACGTGCATGCTTGCCTTCGATAGTACAAAAAATTCAGACCTTACGGCGTTGTCAGTTTGCGCCCACTTTCAACAATAAGATATACAGTCCAGGTGCTTTTTCTTACTCCCCAAGATCTTAAGAAGGGCTTTGCACAGTTCCTTGCGTATGCAGTTATAATGTCTGGGGCAAACCATACATTGCAAGCCATACTTTTAGGTAGAGCGATCCTGTTTTAATGCATAATCTTGACGAGGAACACATATTAGGCTTGGAAAACATCGCTTTTATTGTAGTTCATATTTTGTTTTCTACTAGTAGCACGTCCACCATATCCATTTGTCTTTCAAGTCTACCCTGTTAGCCAGTGAGTCAATGATAGCCAGCTTGAGGTGTGCAAGATCATATTCCACAATTTGTATATGGTATAGGGAAAGCAAGTTTTACTTTCCTCGTACATGTGAAAACTTTAGTGATTCTGTTAAGTCTGATTTTGGAACTGCTACCATTCTTGGTTTTCCTTTTAAGATTTTTCTCTTGTGTTGCATTTAACGCCATTGAGATTGAATAAATGCTAGGCGTAAGTTTGTATTTAGCCATTGTTCATCTTTTTCAGGTGTTTGTTCGTGTGTAAATTTTGGTAACCTATTGTGCGTATTTTTCTTTTTATTTAAGGTATTTATTTATTGAAAGAAGTAGATCATTCTTACTCTACCAATTAGAAATCAATTCGAAATTCTAGCAGCATTGTATAGAAGGTAACACCGAGTATAGTCTCGGGAAGTGTGAAAGGAAGCCCAACAGGATGCAAGGTATCTTCTGTCTTTAGTTGAATGCCAGTAAGAAAACTCAGTTTTGACAACTTTTCTTAAGTGCACGTGATTAGGTTCAGGCCTGGGTGTGGGGTTGAACTTGTTCACGTCTGGTCCTTGAATTCACAGATGTCTTCCTCCATGTTTTAGACATTTGAATGTTGAATATGGTTCAAAACGGATGTGAGTGAATCTATAGATGGTTTGTACTTGAGGCCCATTTTGTACATCTCCTGGACCTTTGCCTTGTGAAATGTTTATAAAATATTTAATTCCTAGTTCCAGTGGAAGGTTTTCGTTGTTTTTTTCTCATTGAACTTTTTATTGTGTTTTCTCTGTAATTGACTTAAGAAAGAGCAAAAAACATTTAACATATGTTAACTCAGTGCACATTTCCATTAAAACACAATGAAACAGTACCATGACCACAAAGCGTTCTTGACCCATCATCCCACGAAAAGTGACAAATATCCAATAACAAACCTGATTATCCCTAATCCTGTCTGTATTTTTGCCACTGACCCATATCCTTGTTTGTTTTTTCGGGCATCCAAGGGTTGTATAGACAGGTTTTTTCCTTAGGTAGCATAGATCCATTTCGGTCTACCAGTCCCCAGTGAGTGGGCTGATACCTGCCGCTACTGCCGCGCTATCTCTCTTGCCTATCGCTAGGCCAAATTTCACCAATATCTGTTCAGCATGTTTGAACTCTTCAGTGTCTACAATATTAAGGAGGGCTGTCTTGGGGTTAAGGTCTTTAGGGTGACTAAGGACAGCACCTAACATTGACTGAATGGAAGTGTAGGAAGTCACCCACTGCAATTCCACATCGAAGCCAGGTAGCATCAGGAACTCTGATCCACTCAATAGGTACTGTGTGGTCAGGTCTATGCGATGTTGGCAGAATTTGCAGTTACTGCTGATTCATGCAGGCCCATCAGAGCCAACGCCCACTAGTGTCTTCAAATTCACCTAAATCTCCTTTCTATTTCTCTCATAGTTTCAGGAAGGAGTGCGGCGTATTGATCAGTAAGGATTTGTTTATAACAGATATCCGACCTCTGTCAAGAATGGAAGTTAAAGTCCATTTCGCCCTGATGGAGCTGTACTCTGGTATTTCAATGAGCATGGTTGGGTGGGGTCGAAGGGCATACCTTCGTTTCAAGTACCCATAGAATTGTGAGCGTTCTAGTCCCAGCTCATCCTGTAGTTGGTGCAGTGTACAATATGACTGTGAAGAGATACCCAGGGAGTCCCAACCCCAGACTCCATCGAGTGATGTAACATCAGGCAGGAGGGTTCCCTCCTACAGGAGTATCTCTAAGAGTTAGCCTGCCATCCCACCAGAGGTCCCTAAGCTTCAATTTCAACATTTTCCATCTTTGTGAAGCCAGGCCTGTTGGGGGTGGGGGGGTTGTCTGTGGTGGTAATCTGCCTTCATAGATGTAATGAAGGGGGGAATGGTTACCTGTGAAACAGCTGTTGATTGTATATGCCCGATCGGCCAATGGACCGTAATCAGTCATAGAGGACAAGTAAGTGGGACACTATAGTAGGATAGCAAGTCAACCATCACCAGTCCACTGTCATGGGTGGACTTAACAGTATTTGTTGAACGCCACTCGTTGAGACCCACCGCCCCATATAAATGTGGTAAGGGCAGAAGTGAATGATGCTGCAGATGCTTTAGATGTGTCGTATGGGTAGTTGTGTACCATTTATAGCAGCCTGGGGAGGGTAATTTTTTTCAGTAATGCCCCAGAAAAGACAGTGGCCACCAGGACCACATTTGTAGGACTTGCCCCTGGGGACATTAGCAGAGAGGTAAGATTATCCGTTTTTGTCTTTGTCGCAGTAGCTTGAACGTGAACACTCAATTAGCAGAAACAGACAGTCGTCACAGTCATACCCCTCTGAATTTCCCAGTCCACAGTATGCTCTGGTGGTCCTCTAGGAAATAGACTTGTTCTGCCCCAATTGACCCAGAGTCGCTAGTTATGTCCAAAAGAATAAAAGCTGACCATAATGATCGGTGCAGACTTATGGGGATCACCAAGGGTCAGCCGCATAGGAAACACTGTCCTCACATATGTCAGATCATTTAAGCTCTGTATGCGTGGGTTTGTGTGGAGAGCGTGGGCTAGAGGCTCTACTGCCAGAGTGAACAATAAGGGCAATAAGGTGCATCCCTGATGAGTTTTTCTTTCATAAGCGAATGGTGCTGACATGGGACCCCCAGCTCTCAGTTCAGCATATGGTTTGCCATATAGTCATTTAACATATGACAAATAATGTGGGCCAAAGCCGAGACATCAGAGTAATAGGAGTAAATAGGCACATAACAGTTGAAAGGCTTCTCAGAGTCTATGAGCATCACCACCAGCGGCCGCCATGTGATATGTAGATCTGTATGGCATGAAATCACTATGATCTTTATGGACCATGTCCGCAATAATTATAGTAAGCCACGTCGCAAGTATTTTGTGAAGTATTTTAGTTTTGCCGTTGATCAGCGATATCACCCTAAATAAAAAGCAGAGATGTGGGGGCAGTCCGCTTTAAGGATTGTGACGATGTGTGCTTCCTCTAGGTCTCTGGAGAGATGGCCTGTCAGTTGCGCCTCCGTATATAGGTCTAGTAGAGGTTGTGTGAGGACGTCAGATTTGTAGCGAAAAAATGCAGTAGGAAGACCATTAGGGCCAGGGCTTTTCCCTCTAGATAGCTAAGAAGTGGCCATCGCAATCTTGTCAACAGTGAATTGTTTTTTAAGCACGTGTAGTTTATCATCTGTGATCCGTGGCACTTGGATGTCCTAGACGTATGTGTTCAATTTCTTCCGCTGGAAAAGTCTGAGCATAGGGTGAGGTGTACTACAGAGAAATGTATCTGCTATCTTTGCAGTGGTCGTGTGTATTGTGCCCGATTCATCCTCAATTTGCATCATATGATGATGTCTGCCTGAGGTTTGACTCAGCCAATGTAGTAACTTGCCTGTTTTGTAGCCGTGTTGGAGGGCCTGCTAGAGTTTTCTGGCTTCATCAAGTTTGAAGATGCTTATGTGATAGAGTAGCTCATGTAAAGTTGTGAAGTACTTCCTCTGATGCTCGCTCTGCATAGAAACGCTCTGTGCTGCTTGATCAAAGGGGCAATCCTGCATAATGTCTCCTTTTTCTTATGGGTCCTTTTTGGATTACCACCCCACTATATGCCCCCAATTGAATTGCTGCAGAGTCTACGGACTCTGCATTTTCTTGGAAAGAATTGGGTCTATCCTTCAGTAGGGCTTCTCGGACGGGCTACTGATTTGTAGGGAATGGGCGGCCACAAAGTGTACAAGCAGCTCCAAGAGGGCATGATCAGAAAGACCACGCATGTGTAAAAGGATGTAAGATAATGAGGGCAAGTAGGCAGAGGGGGCCATGAAATATTAGAGGTGGGTGATAGTACCATACACTCCAGATAGGAAATGGTAGCCTCCTGTAGTGGCGCCAGACCGAGCACCTCAGCAAATTATGCTGGTAAATGAGATGAGAGCTGATTGTGCTGTAGCATCCGGGCCGATGTAAACCCCAGGTTGCCGAAAGGACAGCCTCAGTAAGGCATACAAGAAATGATTGCGTGAGAGTGGATAGGGCATATACAAAGTAAAAAATTATAGAACAGCCCCAGAGTGGTCCTGCAACCCAGAGAAATCACCCCAAGTCATTGAGATATACTTGGTCTACCAGGAAGGGAAGGTGGGTGTGGATCAGAACAGCTACACCCCTGGAGCCTCATTGGAAACCAGCGTAGTATGCCACATTAGAGCAGTGTCTGTAGGCAATGGTTGCCACCAAGGTTTCTCCTGTAGGAGGATTATATCTGCCCCCAGTTGTTTGTCCCATCTGAGGATAGCTCCTCCTTTAATTTTGTTGAGGAGTCCATTCATGTTCCACGTAAGGCAATGTAGCAAGAGATCAGCTTTTTGAGAGGTCTTGTCTGGTGGAGAGACCAGGAGTCACATAATTGTGTTAGGTCGGAGTGTGGTCCTATTCACAGAGAATATAGATAACTATTCCCCCAATACTTTGAACATTGAATTGCCTGTCCTATATAACTAGGTCAGATGTCCCATTTCCAGGCAGGGTAACATCCCTTACTCTGCTGGCAACACCCCAACTAAACAAAGAAACAACTTAATACCTCTTCAGAAAAAAACGTATTGAATGTGATGGGCAGACTATAGGGCTAGAATGCCAGTGCCCATACGATCTCGAGTAATGCATGGTGGCGGATCATTTGAGTTTATTTTGCCATCAATGAGTAGTGGAGGCCACTCGTGCCTTCTCCAAGGCAAGCTTGAACAGGTAGTGAAAACAGAATGCTGTTGTGTAATGTGTGTGCCCACGGAGAAGTCTTTACGATAGTGGGGGTGGTGGGAGTGATCTTGTCAATGTCAAGTGTGGTTGGCATCCAGATCCGAATCCAGTTAGGGTAACTGTTGAGCAAGCTGTTGTGGAGATGAATGTCTCGCCCGAGGACCCAGTCTGTTTAGTCTCCCTCTCCCATTGTCCTCGTGGAAGCAAGAGGCCCGGGTGCCTTCTTGACTCTCCCGCCGAACCCGAGTCTTCTGTGCCTGCAGACATCAGGGTTAAGCATCACCACTAAGGAGTATGTTTCCTTAGTAGCAGCCCAGTCCCTCAGTAGAAGTGCTTTCCTCCACCCTCTGCCAACCTACTTATGGGGAGTTAAAAAAGAAAGAGCAGGATTGAATAATCGACTGAAGCTTTGGAGGGAAAAGGAACATGTTTCTCAGCTTTAGAGATGAGCATTTTTCTTTGCCTTAGTTCATCTCTTGTGTAGTCTGGGAAGACCATTATAGTGTGGATATAATGTTGGACATTGCCCTTTACTGTGGTAGTACAAAGGACTAGGTCTCTGTCTCAAAAGTTCAGGAATCTGGCGATAATAGGCCTGGCTGGGACTCCCAGGGTGGCGTCAGTCCCATGGCCCGATGGACATGCTCTAGTTCAAAGCCTCAAATTCAGTCTTGTGCAGGTAGGAAGGCCTCTGAACAGGTCATCAGGAGGCAGGTAGGATTTGATACTTCAACCCCATCTGGGAAGCCCAGGAATCTCAGGTTGTTCCGGCGGGAGCAGCCTTCTGCACCCCCAAGTGGAGGGTATGGGATTCAGTCTACAGCCACGCCACATGACCTTTAGCACCCTGACTGCTTCCCCCAGTTCAGATATTTCTCTTCTGCAACTCTTTCAACAGTCCCACAAAGGTCCTGCCAGGGAGGTGAGTCATCAACTTGGACCTCACCAATCTGGGCCTCGAGAAAGGCTTTTGTGTCGGTGATGGCCTGTATGATTTTTTAGGTAGAGGTTGGGTCGCTTGTAACTCTATTTTCTGCTGTGCGGAAGTTGAGGCGGATCGGTCTCTCCTGCCCGGTGTTGCTGTCGAAGTACGAATGAGTCACCAAGGGCAGATGGCAGAGTAGGAAAAGATGGGGGAAGGGCAGGGCAGGGCTCCCAGTCCCAGTGGCAACCCATTCTCTCTACAATTCCCTTACTCAAGTGGGACGGGGCAGTGTTAAGCTGGCTACGGTTGTTGCAGTCTATATTATCTGGTGGCTGCCTGTGGACACAACATGGATGGTCTCTCTGTCCGGGCACCCCTATGTGCTGTGGTGCTCCAGGAACCTGCGATATGACTGCCACCTGGTAAGAGAAACAAAAAGGGGAGCCAAACGTAGGAGGGTCTGCTATGGATGGGCCTCCACAGCACAGCAGGGGACTGGGTGCAGTGTCCACAAGAGCCCCAATCTGAAGATGGGTAGGGCCAAGAGTATCCACAGGACAGGGCCTCCTCCTTTGGGAGTAGAGCAGGCTGGTTGCCGGTGAGCTGCTGGAAATGGACCAACCCCGAGTCATCAGAGGATGGCAAGCAGCTAAATTTGTCTGCTCTGCTAGCAGGATTTGAGTCCTGAGGAACTGTAGGGCCATGTGTCAGCCCCCCCCCCCCCCAGTCATCCACAGGCCTCGCCTAGCTGAGCCATGTCGAGGCGCTCCTATGCTGGGTCATCCCAGGAGCTTTCTTTTACCCGGTCCGCTGCCACCCTGTATGTAGTCTGGGGATATGTAGTGTGGCAGAGTCCTGGCAGTGATATCCTGCACATCTTGGCTGCATGCTGCCACTGTAGGCCTACTGGGCCTACTGGGGTGTTGGGCCACCCTCGTCACTCCTGGCCAAGAGCTGACATCTTGCGCTCCTCACTGTCTGGTATTGTAGCTCCCATTACCTCCAATGCCTCCATTCACCTTATGCTCCCCAGATTGTTTACTTTTTCAGAGGGACTGATGGTACTCAGTCTGATAGACCATTCAGAGAGGCAGGTACTGGGACTGTAGTCTTCTGCTATAAGGTTTTAGTTTTGGACCTGTACAGCCAGAATACTTTTCCTTTCATCTAATTGTTCTATGTAGTGAAGGCGTTTAGTAATAACTAACCAATTGTTCTCTATATATTTATTAATTTGCATGTCACACTTTTCGTCCGTATCCTGCACACACTGCATAATGGTGTAGACAAGTTTTATATTTTATTATAATGGACACAATTTACACATCATTCAATACTGTCCTACGTAAATAATTTCAAGTTCACAAGCCCCACACAGTATATATGATCCTGAATCTTCCCACTGTCTCAGGATAAAGATGGATAGGAGTGTGTTAGCAACCTTGTCTAAGGATTTCTACAAGACAATTGTAAAAAGTATGTACCCAGTTGGAAATGATTACCCTGTTTATTGGTGGTTTCTTGTATAGCTCTTCCTTTTTTCAGATGTTGCTCCGCTCCTCTCCTCCTCCTTCATGTATCGGCCTCATTTGGTGGACCCTGGGACCATTGTTGGTTTGTAGCTTCATGGATCCTCTACTCTGGTAATATTCTACATAGGGGGAAACGGCTTGTGTGCTGGCTCTCTCATGCACCCTCTTCTATCACCACTCAACCCATGGGAGCAGATATTGCTGAGGCTACCCAGGTACACCCATTTTTTTTAATTTTCCCCTCACCAAAGCTCTTATGTGAACCTCTTGGACCTGGATCCAGTGCTGCCACTAGACTGTTGGAGGAAAGAGGAAAGCATTTAACTGTGGAGCTGCTGGTGAAATGGTTCTGCAGCATGTGGCCTGCAGCGGAACTCCGGTGCACATTCGGTGGGGAGCCACCAAGTACATGAAGTAGTGGTGCACTTTGCTCTGCGGAAACACTGAGGTCCTGAGGTGTAGATGCTCTTCCCACTGTGGAAGGATTGGCGGGCATTACATTGTGACACATGGAAATTTGTTATTAAATTTGGAAATACTCAGTTCTTGCATGAGTGGAAGCTTGTAAATACTGCACAATGACGGTACCTGGATGAACCATGTGACATGCCCGTCACTCTACGTAATAAAGAGTCTGCAGTCCAGTCCATCTCAGTTGTCTTAACTGGTTGTATGTTCTTACAACGCATTCCGTTGCAACGCATGTCTTTACCACGCATGCGTTACAACAGAATGTTATTTTTACGCATAACCTTAACCTCGATTTCTTCCGTGGTGACGTCGGACGTCGTTAAGAGGAAGCGGAAGTTCTTTTCAGTTTCCTCGTAAACGACAGTTTTCCTGCACATCTCGACGTTTCTTCTGGTGAGTTTTTTTATTGGGGGGGGGGGGGGGGGGAGACAAACGCCCCCCAGCCCCCCCTTTTTTTTAAACCCTTTACCACACATGCCTTTACTACGTACCTCGTAGTAAAGGTATGCGTGGTGAAGGCTTTCGTAGTAACCACGCATGCGTTGTAATGCATGCGTGGTTAAGGTATTCGTGGAAACGGCCTTGTTGTAGTGGCCGTTTCCCGTCTTAAATCTGAGAGGAAGGATTTCAAGGAGGCGCTGGTGTTGATTAGTCTGCCTGCCCACATGTGCCAGCAGTTAATTTTGTTCTATCTTATGTTGATGCTTGAATCGGTCCTCAGTCCAAGACAAGTAAGTCCTAGTGTTCATTGTTGACGATCCGGCAAAGAACGCTTAAGGGTTGATATCACTGTTACTGTTCAATTACTTGCTGTTTATACTTTCGGAATCTAACTTCAATGTCTGGATTTTATTTCCATTTATATAATTTCTGTCTCGACCAGCCCCAAATGTGTACTTCGTGCTAAAGGTTAAATGAATGCCTGTATTGAGGCACTATGTACAGTTAGTAGAACAAAATCAGTATTGATTTACACACATATTTGGATATATCAAACTAATTACAAATGAGCATAAGTCATAGATGTAAAGACTAACACCTCATTATACAAAACCAGTACATCACCTCGTGATGACGGTTTGAAATATATGTTAAAAGGAAATTAACTTCACAGAGTGAGTTTTTATGGTCGCCCTGAGATGCGGAGAATGAGATTTTGAAGAGGCCAGTAGGGGTGGGTGGGACTTGTGGAGTTTAACTCCGTGGGATTCTATGTAATTACATAAAATCTAGTGAGATTCTGCGAGCAGTGGAATTATGGCACGTTGTGCCAATTTGTATCGCCTGAAGCTTGTTCTGCACTGTAAAATCAGGGCAAACAGCACCACACACCATGTCAGAGGGCGCTGCTTCTTTCCTGCCACTCACGTAGATTTTCTACTTGAGCGGCAGCCTTCGCAGCACTAATGGTAGCGACCTGCCGCAACCACCCACATTAAGAAATTACACCAGGACTCGTCCTACGGCTCAATTTTTCTCGCATGCGTTCGCCAACTTAATATTCCTGAGGTGTGCTCAAGAAAAACTCTGCCACACATCGGTTCGCTGAGTTTTCCCAGAACTCCACGCTCCAGTGAGTGAGTACCACCCACCCCCTAGAGGCAAGACCAGAAGTAGTGAATCTTGGAATACCAATATTGTGCTAGTTTTTGTGACCACATTGCATTGTTGGTGTGCCACATTTATTTTGCAGTTTAAGAATTAGATAATATATTTGCTAGGTGTTTCATATGAAATAATTGACTTTACTCACGCAAAGAGATTTTCAATAGGCATCCTTGACAGCTAATTTGCAATTATCCTGCTTAATACATTAAATGAGCAATGACAAAGCCACTATGTGTGGCTTTAATGTGTAAAAGCATGTAATTACAGGCATTGACAAATTATGTTTATATGCTCTACGTGCACAAATGCTTATCGCTTTAAGCAAGCCCTATTGGCTTAGCCAGTACTAGGAAGAAAGTAGCAAAAATGAATGCATATATGAAAAAAAGAATTGAATGTGAAAGATTGATAACAGTTAACTTATCAGATTTGGATTAGTCTCTTGTGCATTCCAATTGAGCACTTTCTGGAAAATGGACTGATACAGTAAAAAGCCAATAGCATTAGGTGGGAGAGTGAAATTCCTCTTGTTGTGGAGCATTTTAGAATCCAAGCGTAATTTACTGGTTCATGCCCTTATATAGGTACAATTCACATTGCCCTTATATAGGTATAGAAATCCTGCCCATATTTAGACATAACCTATCCAGTCCAAATACAGGCATGGCTGCTTCCACTAGTTCCAAAAAGCCACAACGATTTCTTGGAAAACTTGGCTTCAGCTGTCAGGGACATCCCCTTGCTTGAATATTGATTTGTCCTAGAAATCATGATGTTTTCAAAGAACTACCGTTCCCTTGGTGTTCTTTGGTGACTTTATTATGTCCGACTTTATGTCAAACAAGGCACCTTCAAGGTATAAATATGCCTACACTTGCTCTAGCAAGGCACGGTGGTTCGGAGCAGCTTGACGATCTACTTGCTCGACGCAGCTCGCTACAGCAAGTGCCGAAGGAAGCCGACCCTCCAGCTGACGAACTGACAGAGATGCTGCCTTTCTCTCGCTTAGAATCCAGCTCCAGTGTTTCCAAGCTCCCCTCGTGGGGTGTTGGGAAATCGAGTCCCGAGACAGAGATACTAGACCTCCACATTATAAAACCAAGGTACAGAGCTGATTAGACCTTAAGAGAAATCTTGGTTAGATTCTTGGCAAAGACAAACTAAACCTATGCTTCACCTCACTTCCTTCTTCACTCGTACTAGATTTAAGTTAGGTACATTGGGGTAGGCATATTTTAGAAGCTCCAGTTGAGTGCCTTTTAGCCTTTGTTATTTATGTATGTATTTATCTATGGTCTAGGAGCCATACAATGCTTTTACAGTATTATTTTATAATACTCTTCTTACTGTACGCATTATACTTTGCAACCAGTATTATGATTGTAGCAGTTCACCTCTGATGAAACAAAGCATGCATGATTGACTGAGTGAAATATCTATCTGTTGTTTCCACGACTCTGAAGATTAGTTTTATTCTTGGGGAAACAAAGTTGTCATGTTTATGCAGTTGTCACTTTTTGTTTATTCGAGAAAGTTTCTAGTGACCTCTGAGCTAGCTGGCACTCACAATTAATTTAATATATTCGATAGAGACCCAGTCGACTTAAGTCCTACGTCAAATCTATAGGATATATTATTCCAATGCGCAGAGCCTATTGGGGATATAGGAACTACACTACATGGCGCCCAACATTTGGTAAGGCACTCATTTAACGCTAGATACTGGAGTAACTCAGTCGTGCTTATCACAGAGACCCCTTTTTCCCGTAAAACACTCCAATAGACGTCTGTAGTGGGTAAAGGGACAAAATATCCACCATTACTGAGTTGGACGAAAATCCTATGTATTCGTTTTTGGTTTGATTCAACGTTGAAGGATACAGTGTTCCAAAATATTGTGCACCTTATCTTTGTTTCCTTGAAACTCGCTCTGCAAACTTTCATTTAACAATGTTGCTTGACGGCAACAACGCAACTTGTGGAGCTGCAGCAGCAACAGACCAACCGGGCTTAAACATTACAGGTTTCCAAGAAACTCATGCTATAATCATCCCGGAAAACCTAAGAAAACCTTTGCTTTAAAGCTTATAACAAATGGCCTATCACCTAGTGGTGGTAGGGTAATTTTTGTCATAGAGGCACACGAATATCGTCAGACAGAGGTATTCTATTCGTGGATAATCTTCCCTGAAGCAAATGCAGTATTGCATGTTTTTCACTTCTACAAAATAGAGGATAATCCAACGGAATACGTTCCTTTCGAGGATATTGAAATTCCACTAACTTACCAAGAGCATCAGCTCTGGTTTAAAGTCGCCCTACAACATCAAAATCACATCACCAGGCTCGGTCCACTGGGTAGACCAGGAGCAACATGGCCGGTACTAGCCAGCTATACACCACACCCTGCCATTGAAGAAATGTCAGTTGCAGAACTATTGGTTCAACTAAAATAACTAATAAAAATACATAGACAATTGGTTCAATATGTCATGCGGGGTCTAACAGTCCAACCTCCTATAAGGATTCCACAACAAAACCCTCACCAGGGGAACACAAATAACATTACACCACAGAGTATACAATCAGTCATTGGTAAAATACCTGCAAAAAGGTAACCAATTCCATTGTGGAAAGCTCAAAAAATTAGTCAAATCGAGGCAGTATTTCCTTACAGTACACCTCATGAGAAAGACAGAATTTTAACAATCTGTTTATCAATGGGGATCGCACCACACCTGTAGGACTGTGACACTTGGGGTACAGTCTTTGCTGCAATCTACACAAAAACACATGGTGTTCAGTCTATGGTGGTGATACCAGACATCCTGAAACAGATTCAAAATGAATACGGGGCAGAGCCTGCGTTAAATCTGGGTATGAAAATTACTAAAAGATTTCAAACAGGTCTCAGCTATAATATTAGCTAATATTAAAGGTGAAGCAGCATCCGTGGCAATCTGCCAAAGACAAAGAGAATTTGATATAACTGAGCAACCATATGAACTGGCCAGAATAATAGAAAAATCCTATGAAGAACTAGGTAGAGATAGTTTGGGTGGGAAACCAGTTAAGCCCCAACTAACAGAATGTCCTGAAAAGGTCTTTATTAAAAACACTCTCACTACTCCTAAAAAGAAGTGGAAAAATACTAAACAGTCACTTCCTAAAGAGAAGCGTTCTCAATCCAGAGGTAGGTCTCCTCAAAAGGAGTCCTCTGAAAAGAGGTATAACCTCAGGAACAGGGATAATTTGAGAAAACCTGATAGATATCAAGATGCTGATACACGTTCCTCTCGTACCTTTCAGACTTCCTCACAGAAATCTGAAAGAAGAAGACGGTCAGAACACAAGGAAGAACGAGTGAAGTCCAAAGACGATCAACACGTTCCAAAAAATAAGAAAACCCAATTCACCAAAAAGAAGGTAGCAGGTCTAAAAATAAGACCTGCCGAGGATCTTGAGGACACAACTCAAGAACGGGGAGTGGGCCCAGACAATGCTGGAGAAGCTCTCTACGGGTTATGACATTCTTCTAGCTGAAAAAGACTGGCCACCAAAATTTGTCAGGGAGTGCCCACATGGCGAAGACATCATTATGCCAGCTTTCTCTAATAATATTCCAATTCATTTAAAATACACCTATGCCAGAAAATGGGCTGTAGCCCAGGCTCCGGCATTATATAAAAATCATATGGGATGAGGATTCCCCTCACCACAAAATCCAGTTAAAAACTCAACCAACTGCACAGAGGCAGTATCCAGTTAAGCAAGAAGCTAAAAAACAGGTCAGGGAGAAATTAGATCAACTTGAATACCAAGGGGTGATTGAAACATGCACCTTGTCAATGAACAATCCTTTGTTTCCTGTCCCAAAACCAGACAGTACATATTGTCTAGTTTTGGACTGCAGGCATTTAAAATCTTGTTGCAAAACCTTTGCAGTACAAAATGCACACAGTGCAGCACTAATGAATAACGTGCGCAAAAAATATAAAACCACATTAGACATTTCTAACGGGTTCTTCTGTCAAAACATTGCACCTGAAAGCAGGAACTTCACCGCTTTCTCAATTATGGGGACACAGGGTCACTTCTGTCGTCTCCCCCAGGGATTCAAGAATAGTCCAGGATTATTTTCAGGCAGAGTAACAGAGTTACTACAAACGTATGATGATGAGGCATTATCCTATGTCGATTACATCTATCTAACAGACGATGATTTGGACAGGCACTTGAACAGAGTGAATACCATTATACTTGGATTTGCCTCTGAAGGGTATAAATTCAACTTTAAAAAATCGAGAATTGCCCACCTCAACGTCCTTTTTCTGGGATACGAGTTATCAAGTGAAGGCAAAAGCCTGGCAGCCACCTTTTTAGAAAAGTGTGCGCTGCTCCAACCTCCAAAAACGCTGCCAAACTTACAATCAATTCTAGGTTTCCTGAATATCGGAATAACATACATTCTAAACTACGCAGAAAGGGTTAAACCTCTCTACGAATTAATCAAACCCGATTTCAAAACAGTTAATTGGACTCAAAAACATACAGAAATTTTGTGTTCAGTGCAAACAGACATGTTAGCAACATCACGTTTAATGACACGCATAAACGTACGCAACCTTGTAATCAGAATAATCCCAGGAAGATGCAGATTCACGTACGTAACCTTTAATGAAGGAGAAAAAGTACCATTTGCTTACAAATCCCACTTGTACACACAAGCTGAAATTAAATTCACTTCAACAGAAAAAATTCTGACAGCGTTTCAAACTGCAGTAGCAAAGGAAAGAGCTCTCGCACAGGGTAAATGCATAATGGTCGTTACTCCAGTACCTGCATTAGAGGCAGTGACAAAAGCGAGCATTCCAAATGCAAAGGCTTTACATCCAAGATGGATACAATGGGTTAACTCTCTTGCTGCAACAGACAAATATGTTTTTGACCCCTACTTGAAAACTCAAGAATTTCTATATGAACAAGAATGTCCTCTGCCCACTGAGATTCTGCCTCTGGAACAGTACGGATGTATAATATATACAGACGGATCAGCACAGCCCGCAATTGGGGGGTAAACAAGCTTATAGTGCTACGTGCGCGATCGTTAAAGGTAGCTAGTGCAATGGTAAATTCCGACCTGCGGTCACAAAAAGATAATCTCTCGGAGACTGTACAGCTCAGCGAGCTAAACTACAGGCTTTCAAGATGGCGCTTGAAAAAAACGATTGAGAATTCCCCACACTCATAGTGTGCAATTCGTATTACTGCATTCAGTCTTCCAATGAATACTTGCAGAACTGGGTTCAAAACGGTTTCAAAGATGCAAAAGGTGGAACAATCAAGCATAAGTTGCTTTGGGAACAAGTAGTTTAATTACAGAAAGAACTACAAAAGACTCGCGTGATCCATACACTGAGTCATCAACGTGATGGCATCCACGTTGCAGGGAATTCATTGGCTGATAAAGCCGCAAAGGCAGCTGTGTAAACGGTTCCGTAGCTGCAATCACTCGTTCAAAAACAAAAATGGACCGCGAAATAATGCAGGCTGTCGCTGCTTCCAAAAAAGACAGCTATAAAACGTTACCAAAAGGCTTTCCACTCAAGTACTCATATATAACTGATGTAAATAATGTTCCTTTTTCTCAAATCCCTGGAGTGGGGGATAGGGTAATTTCAAACATGGAACATAGATTAGGACTAATTTTAGCAGCACATGAAGGGCTCGCCTCTGCACATGCAGGTATTTCAGCCACAGTGTCATTATTAAAACAAAGATACTGTTGGCCGCGCATGAGGAAACCGACCAGAAACTATGTTTTGGAATGTGAAATGTGCCAGAAAAGGAAAGTTTCAACAGTGAAACGCCCGGCATAGACGCCCCTTTTAATTTCAGATAAACCATTAGCATGTGTTTACCTGGACCACTGTGTTCCCTTACAAAGGGATGGTAACTACAAATATATCATGGTCGCAGTGGATTCATGCTCAAGATTCATTTGGATGTGGCCTCAGCGCTCTGCTGACGCCCGAACTGTTATAGTGTCCAACATAGTTAAAATAATCTGCCAATAAAATTCTCTGGTTGGAATCACTCCATATTAAATCCTTTTTGGTACTAGAATGCTTGTCCAGGACCTCGATCGTCACACTTCAGTGGTGGAACAAAAACCCTTTGATATCAAAGAAAGTGTTTGCTGGTTTGCAGGACTTAAACGAGAAAAGAGAAAGTCAAAGCAACACAATACAGAAGCCAATGACCACTGAAGGCTTGTCTGGATTCCAAAGATTGGGGATCTAGTCAGAGAAAAGATCGCGGATTAGAAGGTATTTGGGCCTTCTTACAGAAAGCTGGTACCTGTGCTAGCAATCCACGGATCAAGAACAGTGTTACTGCCACCCCTTGCTGGAAGAAAGGAGAACAGGTTTGTATCCATCGACCTGGTAAAACCAGATCATGTGTCCGATAATAAGTAGTAGGCCCAGTGGACTACAAAGATGTAGTAGAAGACCAAATCTTGCTACTATCCAAGAGGTTCAAACTGAAAGACTCATCACCTTTGAAGAATCTGCAGTAAGAAAAGAAGGACTATGCAATAAAGCAATGAAACTTGTGCTTCTTGAGACCCAAATTACAGTTCGTCAAGACACTCCCGTCTACAATGATGTAGCATTGGACTACACTAATATGACAAAGAATCCGGTAGCCCCAGTGATTTTAAATAATCCTGGTGCAATTCCAACAATTGACAGAACAGCCTCTGGCTATTTTATTAACTTTGATACGTTTTCTGAGGATCCCAGTGAGCCTGAAACTACGCCAGCAAACAAAACTTTTAAAGATCCAATAACAGAACTTTTTTAGCAACTTGAAAAAACGTATCTGGTTTCACCATGGGTTGAATTTTGGATTGTGCTAGGCGTATTTTTTCTCCTACTTTGGCTAATCCTTGTATTAGGTTTGGGAATGCTGATAAATGGAAAATATAGTAAAATGGACACAGCAAGTAAGAACATCAATTTGCTCCTGAAGTCACACAAATCATCTCATCATGAACAAAGAGGCTTGACATCAGTGAACATCACAGCCGTTCCTATACCTGGTGGTATAGCATGGGACAAAACTGATTATGAAATGTATGGTCCGGCAGAGCTGTTGAAGATTACACATCAATTTAAGGTTTCCTTGAGTGACTTTGTTTCACCCAGCCAATTTTCTGATGATTGGGACTTTGAGACTGTTAATAATATGATGTCAGATTTAGAGTTGTCTGCTAAATTCACAAAACATTAATACTTAGAAGGTTCATCAGATTATGCACAAATGTATTGTTATAATCATTTTGGTCATCATTACTTGCACAAATCTGCAAACTCTAGGAATATTTATACTTACAATCAATGGGAACATTGTCCAACGCCACCAAAAGATAGCTCAAACACATTCTATGAAAAATATCCATACTTCTCAGGTTTTAATACCCCAAATCCGGAAACGTTTTACTTTAAAAATGTTAATAAGACAGGAATGAAAAGTATGTTAACCAATACAAAGCAAATTTATTCAGCAGCCTTTTATGACCAGCTGTCTTTATTAGGCTTTGACTTTTGGAGCGACAACATAGAAACAAAAACTGTCTAGGGCTCAAAAGACTGGCAAGTGCAGGGAATAGAAGGTTTATTTCGAGCCTGCAATATATCCCTGAACAAATAATGTTTTTAAATGACACTGTTCAACAGACATCCTGCCTTGGCCTGGCCAAGATAAAAGATTTAAACAAACCGGCCCATACCTACACCTACACCTGATGGCAAAAACACTTCAGAGGGAGGGGTCGACTATATTTTTCTAAAAATCAGAACTGATCCTGAATGGAAAAAATGGTTAATCTGGCCCACAGACACGAATAACTGTCAAGATAGGTTCCTGAACAAGACACAAGGGTTTAGAGTAACTAGGCCAGATCCAAGATATGTCCAGAGACAACATCCAGGGATAGTAACAACATACAGTGTAGGAAAACTGTGCCTTGAGTGGCTACAAAAAATCTACACTTACAGAGGTTAAACAACACTTATCTTTTCTTAAAGATGGCTTTGATTTAAGGGACTTCTTAAAAGGTCCTGCAAAACGACATCATAAACGTTTCATCTACACAGGTATATATGCCATCTATAATGAAGCTTGGAAAGCGACACAGGCAGAAACTGCAGAAAGAATACGAGAAATTGATCGTATTAATTTAGAGAAAGGACTCTCTGTAGTTTACAATGGGTTAACGACCCTGTCGTCCAGAATTTATTCTTTGAATAGCATAGTATCCTCTGCCATAGACACAATGGAACATGACTTGCTCTTGCTACAGCATGGACAGTCACAATTGCATTCTATAATGCTATTAGGCTGGACGTTACAAAATCTTCGTTCTGGATATGTGCCATGGCGTCTAATCAACACCACGTCATTGTTTGCTGTATTTAACCTTACAGATAAACAAATCAGTTTGGCACAGAGAGGAGCAGACTATACGGTCCTAAGCATTGAGAAACTGGAAAGATTGCTATTACTGATACGGGAAAACTTGCGACAGAATGGCTATTACACAGGATAATCACTCTGCCTGTCACAATTTTCAACTTTCAATACTGTTTGAAACATATACCAGTTTATGAAAGGTTGGGTAAGGAATACATAAAGTCAACCTGATAATGACCATACACGCACAAATGTTGGAGAGGGGGAAAAGAGGTATTTCTTAGTGGTACACAATGTAAAAGTGCACTGAGTGGTATAGTTTTATGTCCGGGTATTAATTTACACGGAGCCTGTGAAGGTTCTTCTAACAACTTATCCTGCCACCTGCAAGGTTCTCCGGCAGCAGTGATAGATCCAATTGTTAGGCAGCTTTCAAACGGGAGCTATATAATGTTGAATGATCACAGCTGTTGTGGAATAATGCCAGGAAAACCATATCTCATAACTGTGTCAGCCAGGGTCACTTGTTGTATGCAAGTATTGTTTCCTAAAGCTAAGACAGACAGGGAGTCGCCACTATGGCCTTCACTGAACATCTCTTCTATTCAAATTGATACTTTAAGCAGAATGAAAGCCATTTGTTTACAAAAAAATGTGCCACTGACCTCGTCTAAAGAGACGTATGAACTACAAGTTGCAAAGTCCTCTGCAGAGATACATGCCCTATTATCAACAAACTGCCCCCTACATTTCGTAGAAATGTTAGGTCAGATCTTAAACATGTCTGATACCAGTGGTATTGTACATGTATTTAAGACAGTTTTTCCGGGACTATTAGCACCCTTTGAAGCAGTCCTAGGCATTTTTCCAACCTTCGTGTACTCTGTGTTCGGTGACCTGTCTCTCATTTTGGGACTCATAACAGGAATCCTATTCTTGTTCCTCCTGCTCCGATATGGCAAGTCCGGTCAGCAGCGACACCCAAATTACCATAGAGAACACTGTCCTGGCAATGGAGTGTTGTGAGCGCATGATACAGATCCTGGGACTGACTCACTTAAGAGACCTGAATACCTCGTGGTTCCTATCATTCCGACCAATCTGGCAAGATAGCATCTTACCTGTTTTACGATGCCTGCTATGTGGAGAAGAATGCGTGTTGGATGTCTGTCTAACACTTCCATCAGCACTGCCAACATATGTTGATACCCTGCTTGGTTTGGTAACGGCTCATGCATCGTGTTGTCCCCAGCGGCTACCAATCCTGATGACGGCATTCATTGAGATCTCACAGACGCAATCTGCTGACGGTGAGATACGTGGCTCGACAGGCACACATGTACCACCTCCGTCTACATCTCCGACAAACATTGCTAATGCGGCTAACGTTGACAGCGATGCTTCACATTTTTGTGCTATCGGTTTACTTAATGAAGTGGTCCAACTTTCACCTACTGTAGTAGACGATTTCTTTGCCAGCTTAAACGATTTGATATTTTCTCCTAACAACGAGAATAACTTTTGAAGTTAGCACACAGCGTTCTATTGGAGTCTGTATTCACCCTTCACTTTTCAAAACAAAGCTTTAAACTTTAGAACTCTATTTTTCTCCGATTTAACTTTTCCAAAATTGAACTTTTTTTGGGGGCACCAAGTAATCTGCTTAAAGTAGAACTATTCTTAGAGAACTAGACTTCCTTGAAACACTTCCAAGAGACAATATTTGACCTAGTCTACAACCTGAACAGTATATATATATTCTGTCATGGAATGGTCTCGACCTTTCTTTTGTATTTAAGAGCCATTTCATAAATGTTATTTCATGACTCATTCTGGTAAGCATTTTTCCAGTGTCACACTACATGCTTTGAATGAAAATATTGCTTTTTAAATGCGTACAGCACAAATGCTCATCTTTTGTACTGCTATTTCAAATGCATTTTATGTATTTTGGGAGGGATTTTTACACATCATGCTTCAGATATGTTTAAAGATTCTTAGAATTTAGTAATATCGAACATAATTAAAGTGGAGTGGGTGTTGTGGAGCATTTTAGAATCCAAGCGTAATTTACAGATTCATGCCCTTATATAGGTACAATTCACATTGCCCTTATATAGGCATAGAAATCCTGCTCATATGTAGACATAACCCATCCAGTCCAAATACAGGCATGGCTACTTCCACTAGTTCCAAAAAGCCCCAACGATTTCTTGGAAAACTCAGCTTCAGCAGTCAGGGACATCCCCTTGCTTGAATATTGATTTGTCCTAGAAATCATGGCGTTTTCAAAAAACTACCATTCCCTTGGGGTTCTTTGGTGATGTTATTATGTCCGACTTTATGTCAAACAAGGCACGTTCAAGGTATTAATATGCCTACACTTGATCTAGCAAGACATGGTGGTTCGGAGCAGCTCGACTATCTACTTGCCCGACGCAGCTCGCTACAGCAAGTGCCGAAGGAAGCCGACCCTTCAGCTGACGCACTGACAGAGAGGCTGCCTTTCTCTCGCTGAGAATCCAGCTCCAGTGTTTCCAAGCTCCCCTCGCGGGGTGTTGAGAAATCGAGTCCCGAGACAGAGATACCAGACCTCCGACATTCTAAAACCAAGGTACGGAGCTGATTAGACCCTAAGAGAACTCTTGGCAGGGTTCTTGGCAAAGAAAAAATAAACCTATGCTACACCTCACTTACTTCTTCCGTCGTACTAGACTTAAGTTAGGTACATTGGGGTAGGCGTATTTTAGAAGCACCAGTTGAGTACTTTTTAGCCTTTGTTATTTATGTATGTAGTTATCTATGGTCTAGGAGCCATACAATGCTTTTACAGTATTATTTTATAATACTCATCGACTGTACGCATTATACTTTGCAACCAGTATTATGATTGTAGCTGTTCACTTTACTTGCATGCGAAAGAAGACTGTTCAATAAACCTTTTATTGAAAATGCCGGTCTCTCTATTTCTCTGCACCTCTGATGAAACGAAGCATGCACGATTGACTGAGTGAAATATCTATCTGTTGTTTCTATGACTCTGAAGATTAGTTTTATTCTTGGGGAAACAAAGTTGTCATGTTTATGCGGTTGTCAGAAACTAATCCCTTCTTGTTTATTCGAGAAAGTTTCTAGTGACCTCTGAGCTAGCTGGCACTCACAATTAAGTTTAATATATTCGATAGAGACCTAGTCAACCTAAGTCCTACGTCAAATCTATAGGATATATTATTCCAATGCGCAGAGCCTATTGGGAATATAGGAACTACACTACACTCTGGGTGGAGCCTAAGTTACCCACTCGGTGTATATGTTGTAAGAATCAGCAACAACACGTTTTGCATAAAGCTGTGCTTTTAAACCATTCACAAAAAGCTTCACTTCATAGGCTGTTGATTCTTTCAGTTTGGTTTCCTTCACGCCTTGCAATGTTTAGGTCCATCTAAAGTCTGTGCGATCCCTTTTCCATTTTGCTCTTTTGATGGAACCAGCTGCATTAATGATAAAAAAAATGTTTTGTCCGTACCAGAGTGTCTTCTGCAACAGAATTATTTTCCCTTGCTAATAAAAATGGTCTACTAATTTCGTGCCATGGAAACATTTGGCACTTCCCTTGTTAAATTAGACAAATGATCTCCATTAATCTGGAGTAAAAAGAAATTAATTGATCTTGTAACACTTTCAGCAAAATATGTTAGAGAGCTGTCATAAAGTGCCACATGGCTGTGGGACGTGTGGTGTTTGAGAAGGAGTAACTGTAATGTCTGGATTACTTACTGGTAATCTTTATTACTCAGATTATTCCTTACTCATCTCTTTGCTTACTAATGGAGTGATTGTGCCCATTCACTCCTATATGTCATCCTTATAAAGCCATCTTCTCTTTTATGGAAAAGAGTCTCAAGATGTATAAATCCCTCCACTTCCTTCAGCTTCCTATTTTCTTACAAGCCCAGGAGAGCTGCTTAAAGAAGTGAGGGTGGGAGAGGTGTAAGGAATGGGATGAGTAAAGAAGAATCTCAGTTTTGAAGATTACCTGTAAGTTTTCCAGGCATTGCTTCCTCATCTTCCTAATCTCACCCCATTCATTACTAATGGAGTGATGCACAAGCAATCAAACTTTCAGCAGCATCCGGACAATACAAAACAAAAACAAAAAACTCCAAAACAGTGAAAAAATAGTAGGAAAGAATCTTATTGTCCTCCAATCCAACCTATTTGCAACAATGCTTAGTGATAGAAAAGTAAACACAGGTCATGAATGTTTAAACAAATACCGCATCTTTCACTAATTGGAGCCCATAGGACTTGAGAAGTGAGAACTAAAAGAAAGTTCAGACCCCTGTGCAACTTTGATTTGAAAATGAGAGATAAAGGTGGTAGGGGAAGGCCCTGTAGGAACCCTACAAATATCCTTAAATTAGATACTAGACCTCAGCCCAGGAGGTCGCCATAACAATCAATCAATCAATCAATCAATCAGGTCATTTGTAGAGCGCACTACTCACCCGTAGGGTCTCAAGGCGCTGGGAGGGGGGGGGTGCCGCTACTGCTCAAACAGCCAGGTCTTGAGCTTCTTCCTGAAGGAGAGGTGGTCTTGGGTCAGGCGCAGATTGGTCGGAAGTGAGTTCCAGGTCTTGGCGGCCAGGTAGGAGAAGGATCTTCCTCCTGTTGTCGCTCTTCGAATGCGGGGGACGGCGGCGAGGGCGTGGTTGGTTGATCTGAGGAGGCGCTTGGGAGTGTAGAAGTTGATCCGGTTGTTGAGGTAGCTCGGGCCTTGGTCGTGTAGGGCTTTGTGCGCGTGGGTGAGGAGCCGGAAGGTGATTCTCTTGTTGACCGGGAGCCAGTGCAGATCTCTCAGGTGTCCGGAGATGTGGCTGCGTCGGGGGATGTCGAGGATGAGTCTCGCCGAGGCGTTCTGGATCCGCTGGAGTCTCTTCTGGAGTTTGGCAGTGGTTCCGGCGTAGAGGGCGTTACCGTAGTCCAATCGGCTGGTGACGAGGGCTTGGGTGACCGTCTTCCTCGTCTCGGTGGGGATCCATCGGAAGATCTTACGTAGCATGCGCAGGATGTTGAAGCATGACGAGGAGACGGCGTTGACTTGTCTGGTCATGGAGAGGGAGGAGTCCAGGATGAAGCCCAGGTTGCGTGCGTGGTCCGTCGGTTTGGGTGCGGTGCCCAGGGCGGGGGGCCACCAGGAGTCGTCCCAGGCGGAGGGCGTGGAGCCCAGGATGAGGACCTCCGTCTTGTCTGAGTTCAGTTTCAGGCGGCTGGTCGTCATCCATTCGGCTACGTTTCTCATCCCTTCGTGCAGGTTGGCTCTGGCGGTGGAGGGGTCGTTGGTCAGGGAGAGGATCAGCTGGGTGTCGTCGGCGTAGGAGATGATGTTCAGGTAGTGTTGGCGTGCGATGGCCGCGAGGGGGCTCATGTAGACGTTGAAGAGGGTTGGGCTCAGCGAGGATCCTTGGGGTACGCCGCAGATGACTTTGGTGGCCTCTGACTTGTACGGTGGTAGGCGGACTCTTTGTGTTCTTCCGTCGAGGAAGGAGGTGATCCATTCCAGTGCCTTCTCCTGGATTCCGATGTTGCTGAGGCGCTGTACTAGGGTGCGGTGGCAGACAGTGTCGAAAGCCGCGGAGAGGTCCAGGAGGATGAGGGCCGCTGTTTCTCCGTTGTCCATCAGAGTTCGAAGGTCGTCGGTGGCGGCGATGAGGGCGGTCTCGGTGCTGTGGTTCGCTCGGAAGCCGGACTGTGAGGGGTCGAGGGATCCATTCATCTCGAGGAAGGCGGCCAGCTGTTTGTTGACGGTCTTCTCGATGACTTTGGCCGGGAACGGGAGGAGCGAGATGGGACGGTAGTTCTTGAGGTCGGTGGGGTCTGCTGTGGGTTTCTTGAGGAGAACGCTGAGTTCGGCGTGCTTCCAGCTCTCAGGGAAGGTGGCGGAGTCGAAGGAGGTGTTGATGATGTCCCGCAGGTGGGGTGCGAGGACAGCGTTGGCCTTGTTGAAGACGTGGTGAGGGCAGGGGTCAGTCGGAGATCCGGAATGGATGGAGTTCATGGTGCGGATGGTGTCTTCGGTGCTGACCGGGGTCCAGGTGCGGAGGGTGGTGGATGGTGGCGTCGTTGCGGTTGTGGCTTGCGTTGGTTGGTTGCTGAAGCTGTTGTGTATGTCCGTGATCTTGTTGTGGAAGTAGGATGCGAGGGAGTTGCAGAGGTCTTGCGATGGTGTGATGTCGTTGTTTCCGGCGTTGGGGTTGGAGAGCTCTTTCACGATGTTGAAGAGTTCCTTGCAGTTGTGTGCGTTGTTGTCCAGCCGGTCCTTGTATGCATTTTTCTTGGTGGCGCGGATCAGTTGGTGGTGTTTCCTGGTGGCGAGCTTGAGGGTGGTCATGTTGTCCGTCGTTGGTTCCCTTCTCCAGGCTTTCTCGAGGGCTCGACAGTTCTTCTTGGAGCACTTGAGTTCGTCGGTGAACCATGGTGTTTTTCTGCTGCAGGATCTGCTGGGCGGGGTCCTTAGAGGGGCGAGTTCGTCCGCGCAGTTGCTGATCCACTTCGTGAGGTTGTCGGCGGCCTGGCTGGGGTTCGCTGAGTTGGCGGGAGGGTGCTGGCTCAGGGAGGCGGTGAGCTGGTCGGCTGTGATCTTGTTCCAGCTTCTTCGAGCAACCTGTTGCTGGAGGTGGTGGATCGTCGTTCTTCTGAAGGTGAAGTGGACGCAGCTGTGGTCCGTCCAGTGGAGTCCTGTAGCGTGGCTGAAGGTGACGTCTTTGCTGGATGAGAAGACGGCGTCGAGTGTGTGTCCGGCGAGGTGGGTGGGGGTGGTCACCAGTTGCTTGAGTCCGAGGTTGTCGAGGTTGTCGAGCAGGGTGCTGGTGTTGCGGTCGTTGTTGTTCTCCAGGTGGAAGTTGAGGTCCCCGAGGAGGATGTAGTCGGCGGAGGGGAGAGCGTGCGGGCTGACGAAGTCGGCGATGTCCTCGCTGAATCGTGTGCGTGGACCCGGGGGTCGGTAGATCAGGGTGCCTCTGAGGGTAGTCTTCGGGTTGGTGTGGATCTGGAAGTGCAGGTGTTCAGCGGTGGTGGGGGTGTCGTCGGTGTTGGTCGTGATGCGGATGGTGTCTCTGTGGATGATGGCGATGCCTCCTCCGGTCTGGTTGTCGCGGTCCCTCCGGGTGATCTTGTAGCCCTCTGGGATGGCGATGGCGATGTCTGGGGCTGAGGAGGCGTTCATCCAGGTCTCGGTGATGAAGGCAACGTCGGGGGCGGTTGTGTCGAGCAGGTTCCAGAGTTCTACGGCGTGTCTGTGGATGGAGCGGGTGTTGAGCAGGATGCACTTGAGGTGGGTGCTGCTGGAGTTCGGCTTGTCGGGTGCAGGGAAGGTCCGGATGCATGTGAACTTGCAGGCGAGGCAGCTGAAGGGTCCGTGGGTGTGCTTCGGGGCGGCTTGGTGACATCCTGGGATGTGGCCGGTGTTGAGTGCGGTGAGGTCGGCGGCGCTGTAGGTTCGTCGGGTCGGCTTCCGTCGGTGGGGGCCAGGGGTCCTGGCACTGGGCGCGGTCCAGGCGCGGACGGGCGCAGACGGGCTTACCTTTGGCGCGCCTTCGGCGCACAATCGGCGCGCCCGCTGCGCGTCAACGCTGCGCGTTCGCACGGTCGCCATTTAAGGCGAAGTGCGCGGGTGGGCGGAGCAGCTGGGAGGCGGGAGCGGGGAGGGGAACAGAAGAGAAAAGGGGCGGGGCTTAAGGCGGTGGCGGGAAGCGGGGGCAAAGCGCGATGATAAGCGGCAATTTACAAGCGCTAATCTGAGTGAAACAGGGAAAAAAATACAGTGACACACAATCTGGGGGGAACAAGCGTAAATACAGGCAAAAGCGGGTGAAAACTACAGAGAAACACGATCTGGGGAAGAAATAAAAAACAAGCACAAATTCAGGAAAAAACAAGCACAGTTACTGGAAAAAACGGGGGAACACCACGGAGATCGCTCAGGGCGGCAGCGAGGCCGGCGCTGAGACAGAGGCAGGCACTGGGGGGCACACGCAGCAGCTGGTGGCCGTGCGGCGCGGGGGTGTCCCACAAGTGGGTCACACTCACCTGTGTCGCACGGTCGCCATTTAAGGCCAAGTGCGCGGGTGGGCGGAGCAGCTGGGAGGCGGGAGCGGGGAGGGAAACAGAAGAGAAAAGGGGCGGGGCTTAAGGCGGTGGCGGGAAGCGGGGGCAAAGCGCGATGATAAGCGGCAATTTACAAGCGCTAATCTGAGTGAAACAGGGAAAAAAATACAGTGACACACAATCTGGGGGGAACAAGCGTAAATACAGGCAAAAGCGGGTGAAAACTACAGAGAAACACGATCTGGGGAAGAAATAAAAAACAAGCACAAATTCAGGAAAAAACAAGCACAGTTACTGGAAAAAACGGGGGAACACCACGGAGATCGCTCAGGGCGGCAGCGAGGCCGGCGCTGAGACAGAGGCAGGCACTGGGGGGCACACGCAGCAGCTGGTGGCCGTGCGGCGCGGGGGTGTCCCACAAGTGGGTCACACTCACCTGTGTCGCACGGTCGCCATTTAAGGCCAAGTGCGCGGGTGGGCGGAGCAGCTGGGAGGCGGGTGAGTGAGCCTTGATCCCACCCGGCATATCCATACCTGAAGTTGCATATGGCAACAAAAAAAACTTTTTGACCGATCTGGCCAAGGTGGAGGAACATGGTTTCTCACGCTTTTAAAAGGACCAAAGTTCACAAATAAACGCTCAGACTGGCAAAACTCAGCTGAACATGTAAGGTAAATCTTAAGGGCCCTTACCACATCAAGTAGCAAAACCAAAGAATCAGAATCTAAATAGTCCTGTGGGATAATTGATATCACAATCGCCTTGTCACGATGAAAGTAAGAATTGATCTGGGGAAAAAACTAAGGGGAATGGAATACTAGATGGTTTCGTTCATCAAGGCAACTTGCAGAGGTGATGGCCACCAAAAACAAATCTTTAAAAGTAAGATATTTGAGGGAAGCATCCTGCAAAGGCTCATAAGGATCTTGTTGTCAGTGAGAAAGAACTAAAGGGAGGGACCAGAAAGGAAAAATGGAATGACCGAAGGCTGCAGAACCTGAAACCCTTTCAACGACTTAGTGACCAGCAGCTCAATGGAGAACAAATCTTCCCAACGGGACCTGAAAGTTTTAATAGAGAACCACTAGAGCTTGAGTGTAGAGACAGAAAGACCCTTGTCAAAACTCTCTTGGAGGAATTGAAACATAACCTCAGCCAGAGTGGAAATAGGGGACAAAGACTCTTCCTTACACCAGAAGTCAAAAGACTTCCAATGACGCACATATGCTTTATTAGTGGAAGGCCTTCTTCATGATTGAGGGGGAATGATATACAGACATAGCGAGACCCCTTTTTAAGAGGCCCTCCCTCTCAATCAAATCCAACAGAGCAGGATATGATGTACCGCACGGCCCAGGTGAAGGCGAGGCCATGGAATGATGGCTAGGGTTGCTGCCTAGAAGAGAAACAAAACACTAAATAGTAAAGGAAACAAACCATAAACCTTCAATACAGTGTGAGAGGACTAAGAGCTTCCAATATGGCCCTAAAGTCCTTGCCAGTCCCTTGCTGGTGCTTTCAGTTCCTGGAGCAAGGTCTGAATAAGAGCTCTTAGCCTGGCGTGCCTGGTCACTGGTAGAAACAGCGGGTGTCGAAAAGCTCCACAATGTGTTCCACTGTTGGAGATGGAACTAGCAAGGATTTCAGGTGATTAGTAAAAAAAAATGTCTGTAGAGTCTCTACAGTCTTTCCTGTATCTGAGAGAGCTTTCTGTTGAGAGGGAGTCTGGATTGACAAGTAGTCCAGATAAGCATGGAGGATCACACTGTGTGAATTTTGTAAAAATCCGACGAGAAGCCTTGAGGCCAAAAGTAAGCACTCTGAACTGCCAGTGGTGTGGGCCGATTGCAAATCTGAGGACCCTCTGAGACTACCCTCTGAGACTCCCCAGTCACTGAAACACGGAGGTATGCATCCTGAAGTTCTATTTTTGTTAAGAAGTCCCCTGTAAAGACCAAATGTATCACCTGTACAGTATTCATTGACGTGAATAGTCTGTATGTACTGGTACAGGAATCAAAGGATTATAATCATATGAAAGTCACCTGTGACTTACTTGACTCTGAAGAACAGCAACCCAAGCCCTATCCTGAGAGGGTACACTGATCATGGGGGCCCTTTCTCGAGCAGGGAGTCTGTGCTCTCTTTTAGAGCTTTTTTCTTGACCAAATCCCTGGGCCACTTGGTCTGGAAAAAATTAGATTATTGAGACACTTGTAGCACATAACCCTATGACACTGTCTGGACTACCCAGTTGTCACAAATCTATATTCTCCAAATGTCCTGAAAGATATGGAGATGCCCCCTCCCTAATTCCTCTCCCCACAGGAGCTAGGGAGGGTGCGGTCTAGTCAGGAGGGTTGCTTAGAACTCCCTTTGGCAGTAGATGGAGGAGAAGGACCAGGGATCTGGGTATGCTTGCGTTGAAACAGAGAACAATGCTGCTGAAAATCTGTCTGAACAGATCAGACCTTTTTCTTCTGGAATCCCAAATCCTTTTTTTGGAACCCTGTTAGATATGGGGATCTCTGGATCGCTGAGGCTTGCGTCAAATCCAGGCAGAGACTACCACTCTAGTCCGGGAAAGGGAGTTACACGCCAAAGATAACCCCTGCTCACCCCCTTGGTAGCTTGGCACGAGCAGTCAGGTTTATCCCGGTGGCAATGTGTAAAGCATTTGCACAACACACACGGCAACAACATACTAGGCACACCACAAAAGGGACTCAACACAAGGTTATATATAAAAATAGCCTTTGTATTATCATAAAATTCATTAGATGGTAACCACACAATATACAGCCAATATTTACAGGGGATTATTTACACATGACAGGGCCACGTGGGTCACTTTTAGAATCATCACTTGGAAAAAACAGTAAAAGTAAGAACTTATCATAAATGTAGACCACAACCAGTAACTACTGGCAGACACTATACTCCGCATCAACCTGTAACATAAATCATAACATGCACAGTATTACATCAGGCGAGAAATATATTCTGCGCCAACCTCATAAGCCTAAACATAGTAGACCCTAATCTCCTAAACATAATACGCACGAGGAAATAAATTTACTAACATAAACCGTAGTAGGGAATAAATCAAACCTAAACCACAGTAGAAGATAAAAATAAAACATAACACAGTAGGCAAAACCTCATAATCATAAACACATCTAGAAGCATGAACCAGGGTGCATAAAACATCATATAAATTACATTTCCTAGCACCTATATAAATCACATTAGGGCCTGGCGCCCTATAAATCTAACAGTCGCCTTGGCCAACTGGCCATCTCTAAGGGGCTCAAATGCCCTCTGTCCATAAGTCAGGGCGCGCTGCCAATGCAGCGACAGTCAAGGGTGCGCCCTTTGCGCAGGCCTAAACATAGCAGCTGGCACTAAGTGCTGCGCAGCTGTGAAGGAAATGATGGGGGTGAAGGAATGCGTCTCACTCCCTAATTCAAAACATGTCCTCTAAAAGAAAGACCTAAACGGTGCAGCTGCCCACTACTTGCTGGGCAGATGGAAATATAAAAATGTGGCATGGGCTCTCAATGGCCCTTGGAACAAATGCGCCAAACGCTGGAACCACACGAGGCTCTGTAAACAAATAACCAGACGTTGGAGCCACCTAGGCTCTATGACAAATAATGCGAAACGTTGGAGCCCTCTAGGCTCTAAGAATAAACCTGTCCCCAAAACGTGGCAGCTGCCCCCTAGTAAGCGGGGCAGCTGTAACGGGGAATAGGGCCTGGCACGACGGTGCTTTCTGGCCCCCAGGGGACCTTCAAAATAACTTTGGCCTGGGTTGAAGCCATCTAGGCTCTGGAAATAAATACGCCCCCAACCGTTGGAGCGGCCCGCTGCCATCCGGGCCGCTCTGGAAAAATGGCACTGCTATTATGCCTGGGCAGTTAGGGGGATGCGGGTCCCTCAGGCCTTTAAGCAAATTAGCCTCATTGTTGGAGCGGACCCCTATCAGGCGGGGGCCACTCGCGAAATGATGCGGCCATGTCCCCTGCCCAGCCGTTACTCACCGGGCTTCCTGCGCAGGGGGGACTTCTCTTCTCTGGATGCGGCGGGGGCAGGCACTGGCAATGTGCCTCGCTCCCCCTCCACGGGAAACAGGCTGTGGCGCTTGGGGGGCTCTCTCCATTCATGGGAGCCCCGCGTCACCTGGCACCACGCTTCACCCGGTCCCCCGTCTCGGGACCAGGGACTTTAGATATGGAGTCCACGAGGCTCCGGGCTGATTCCTCTTCCGGGGCTCCCCACAGCTCATGGGAGCCCCGCAACTCTCGTGTCGCTTCCGGCCCAGCTGCAAGCCCGTCCACGTCACAGGCAGACTTGCCTGACTTCCGGGCGGACGCGGCTGGGCAGCGGCGGCAATTTCTAGCACAATGAGGTGTAGGCTCCCTCTTCACAAAGAAATAGAAAGCGGGGTGGGCACCCGCTCAATTAAAATATAAATAAGCGGCCATGTGGGATAGGCACCCACGGTAAATATCAAAATAAGCGGGGTGGGCACCTGCAAGGCCGGCATCACGGGGGAATCCTTACGCTGGGGATTCCCCCCACAGCAGCGCCGTGCAGCCCCGGGGCAGCGAAGCTCCAGTGCCCCAGGGGAATTCAAGCAGCGCACTCCTAGTGTGCAGAAAGACCCAGGTGCTCTTATAACAAAGCAAAGCACTCCCAGGGCTAAAAGAAATTAAGCCAAAGGTTCCAGGGCATAGCTGGGCCCAGGGAGGCAGCCCTCCAGGCAAGTCCTCCTGGGCCACAGTAGCAGCACGTCCCGCAGGAATCAGGATCCAAAAGCAAGAATATTTACATGGGGTCACAGCCCCTTCTTTTATTCCAGCAAACCCTTTGTCTCAAAGTGTAGGGCATGGGAGAACTAGATACAACTGGTTCTGGGGAGCTTTGGAGCACTTTGTTTTGCTCAGCTCCCTTTCACAGAACAGGCCAGGGACATCAGACACACCACAGAAGGTGGAGCCAGCATTGTGGAGGGAAGGCACAGCCCTGTTCAGGTCCCAGGTGCAACTCCTCCCTCCCATCTACATGCAGATCTTCCTATTCACCACTGGGCAAACTCATCCTGGCTCCTGGAGCCAACCACACCATCCAGCCCCTGCCAATCACAAGCCAGACATGCAATTCACATCACACAGCACACAGAAATGCCAACTTCTAAAAGTGGCATTTCTAAAATAACCACAATAAATCTGCGCACACTATTGCGGACCATTTATTCACACGAGATTACACATACTAAACTCGACCCTGTACTCCCCTCATTTCAGGAATTACCATAGACACACATATCCTCCATGCATTCCTATGGGAGGGCAGGCCCATCTCACCACACGCACTCAGAGAGCGCACGCACTTTACACTGTGCCACAGTGCTAAAGTGCGCAGAGGCCTAAAATCACTACCACCATGTCAGAGGCTTAAGGCAAAAAGTTCAGGGGTGAACCTACCAAAAAGGGCCAAGTCCAACAAACCCCCTCCAATTCCTCATCAAACAGCTGATTACCAGAGAAAGGCAACTGCAACAAACAGTTCTTTGAGGCTCCTCTACCTTCCAATTTTGCAAATGATGTCAGGTCACCACAGAATTTAACAAGGCCATTGCAGACGACCTCAAATTATCGAAAGTGATATTGGAAAGGAACTTTGCCTAGACTTCCATGCAACCCAATAACTGTGAACAATCCTCATCTTCTTGAATTGTTGAGGAGAGAGCTTGGAAATCCTTAACTAATGACTGGGAAATATATACTGCATAAATCTCACAACGTAAAGAACGGCTGAGACCAGCATGTGTCCTTTTAAAAGGTGCCTCTACCTTCTTTTCCACAGGATCAGTCAAGGTGACATTTGTAGGAAACTGTTTTTTGTTGCAGTAATCTTCCCATTTTCTGCCTGGTATTTGATGCAACTTTTTTTTTTTTTTTGGGAGTTTTATATAGCGCGAACTAGACCCGAACCGAATCAGGTATCAGAGCGCTTTACATAGCACAAGTGTCGTTTTTTTTTTTTTTACATGAGGACACACAATTTTTAGGCACGGGGAGATTGTGATTTGCCCAGAATCACAGGAGGTTTTGGCGTCGTTACCGAGACTCGAACCCAGATCCCCAGGTCCGAGGTCGAACGCCTTAGCCGTTAGGCCAGCTCCTCTCCCCACTTTGAATGAAGTGCACTTTGTTCCTGCTAAACTGGTCCCCAATGCCAGTGTTCTTTCCCCAAAACAAGACAACTGGTCATTTGAGCCTCAAGTGACCAGGCCTTTCGCACCTCAGTAAGTCCCTATTAAGTAGTACCTCTGGTACCTTGGACATAGGTACTGAAGAGGGTCCGTAAGCATATCTTGTGCCACTCTAAGAAAACCACCACTGAACTCATACAGACTACAAATGCAGGCCGCGTAAGCAGGTACTCTAAAAAGTAAAAACATGCCATGTCACATACCTGTATGCCATGTCCCCTAACATTGCATGTAATATTTGTAAGTCACCTCTACGCAGGCCTTACTGCCCTAAGACAGGGTGCATTGAATTACATGTGTGGACATATTTGCATGAACAGATATGACGCTGTGCTGGCCAGTTCAATTACTGCCAGTACAAGTGGCCAGGGAAGCCATTGTAAGTACATGTACTATACACTGGTCAAAAACGAGTTCCCCAGCTACATGATGGCTTCACTAAAATTAGGGACGTTTGGTATCAAACATCTCGCATTAATAAACCCACACTGTTTCCAGTGATGGATTTATTAATACATGCACCCAGAGGGCACCTTAGATATACCCCCTGAAAACCTACCAACTACTAGTGTGCTGACAGAATGGTCCTAGCCAGCCTGCCACCACAGACTAAGTTATGACCCACAGGCAGCAGCGGCCGGCAGTGGGAGTACCTGCAGGGCGGTGACGTGGGGAGGGGGAGGAGCAGGGTGGGGGGTAGTAATGTATGGATTACGGATCTTCCCAGGTAAGTAAACATTTAAATAAATAAAACGAATTTTGTTGAGTGCACTGCATCCCCAAATGCGATACAGTGCGCGCAACAAAATTCCTTTTATTTATTTAAATGTTTACTTACCTGTAAAACTCCGTAATCCATACAGAACTACCCCCCACCCTGCCCCTCTCACTCCCCACGTCACCGCCCTGCAGATACTCCCACTGCCGGCCGTGGCTGCCCACAGGGATACGGGCCTTTGCTCTCAGGAGTTCAGGAACAATGCCTGCTTGAGCAGAGGGCTTCAAAGAGCTCACCGTCCTTGGTATGCGCATCTGGCTTCCCTTGTAGGAGAGGATGCCGCCCCTCCGTCCAGAACCCATTTGGCACCTGGACAACCTGGAAAAATAGTTGTCAAAGAGGCAGGTTCGCCTTCAGGCTAGTTCCACCGGAGGTGGGCTACTTGAAGTGAAGACGAAAATCAGAAGTCTGCCATATTTGTAATGGCAAACGTAGAAACTCTGGGACAGGGTTGTGCCCACTTCCCACAGGAAGTGGTCATATAGGGGGCACGGTACCCCAGGGCTCAGTAGCCGTTTGGCTACAACCCTAAATGCCCCTAACATTCCTAAGTAGAGTATTTACGGTAGCCCCTGCCACCAGGAAATCCGATCCAGCGACCTAAAAGAAGAACTGAAGAGCCGCGAAAAGCAGGAACTGTGGAAGAAGCAACAGACTTGGCACAAACCCTGACTGCCTGTTCGCTGTTCCCGACGTTTGTTCCACAAGCAACTCCTCCTGTGAGTTATTGTGCCTCAAAAAACCTGGTAGAACTACCAGCACTTCTGCCAGGGCACAGGAACTTCTGTACCCTGCAGTACCAAAGAAAGAACTGTGAGGACTCTGGATCGCGTAAACCTGACACCGGTCAGCACCACTGCACTCGTCGCTCCAAGCCCAAGTTGAAGTGGCCTAATGGTGCCAGCATGGTCCCCAGCCCTCCAGAGAAGAAGCCCACCTAGTATTCAAAATTGAGGCTATATTTGTCCAGTCTAAGGCAAAACCTCAAAATTTGTTTGGCAAATTTGTCCGGCCTGAGGCAAAAGTGCAGGCAGTAGTCCAAAACTAAATGCGGATTGAGAACTGGATGGATTTAGCCTCAATTTAGAATGCCTGTGAGCTACTAGAGGTATTTCAAAATAGCACCAAATTTCCAAAAACCTCATAATAAATAAATGGGTGGTCCTGATGAAAGGGGAATGGAAATTAGAAATCCCACCGAAACGTGCGTCAACCTCGTTGTTTTGAAATCCTAACCTACAACACAATATTGGTTATTTCATGAAGCGCTCCTTCCATTATTACCATCTGTGTATGTAATTGTTGTTGGGAAGGCTATGTAAGAGATGTGATTGTGACAGTGTGTTGTGCGTGAGGAGAGAATGGTTTTGTGTGGCTGTGTTTTGGGGGTTGATATTATACGTATGGTACATTTTTCTAAACAATTGTATAGTTTCTAGTCCATTTTATCCCATAAAGATAAACATTTGGTGTACGACTGTGGATATACTGTTTATTTGCACTAATGATTAATATGTGGAGTCATAAAAATGTTTTTAACTTTGTATAATCAAATAATTATGAATTTTAATTGAAAGAAAGAAAAACGAGATTAAGATATGCCTATGACTCCGTGTGAATACGTTTATAGATAGTCAGTCAGAGAGCTTTTTATAAGCCAACAAAGAAGCAATACAGGTCCCGTAGGAGGTATTTTGTTCTCTATAGACAACTTGAGCGCTCTGGATCGTAACGAGAACCCCACGTCTGACTGTGAAAGACTGCTATCTCTTTGATCCCAGAGCCGGATGATTCGCTCCTGATCGCCATCCCGTAGTGCGCTCAAGTTGATGTTGTGCAGACTTTACTTTCCCCCTGTGTTCCTTGTTCTTGTTTTCCGTCCACATTTTCCTTTGGTGCATATCTGTATTTGCTGTGAAGCGCTCTGATACCCTCGAGTCCAGTTAGTGCCATACAAAACTTCAATAAATAAATAAACTATTAGCCACGTCATCTTTTAGTTTAGCCTCATGCTACAGACAATCATTGCTACATCATCTGTGCATTAATCTCGCTGAAACAATTTGAAAAAATGTAACTTAGTAAATGAAACAAAGGTAAAGTGTGTTCAAGGTAATTTAAGCTTTATATGCTATCCTACCTCAAGCATATTTTGCAGGTGATATTTAACATTATTTCAATTCATTAATACCATATGGGCTAAAGTGCGTTCAAAGGGGTAAAAGATATATATACAATTATGATAGTGACGATTTTACCAGCATTGTCTTTGGCCTAGTGTCACAAATACAATTTAACATTATTTAAGTCATTGAATCCATATGGGCTGAAGTGCATTTGATGGAATAAAGGCTATGTGTGCCATCATACGTCACGGTTTTAGCATCGTCTTTGGGTTGGCATTGCAGTTGCAATCAAACACCATTTAATTAATTGAAAACATATGGGCTAATATGCATTCAAAGGGATAAAAACTTTGGGGCTTATTTATGAGCCCTTGCGTCACTTTTGTGCTGCCGGTGAGTCACTTTTTGTGATGCACCAGCAGTGTATAAAATGCGCCATGTTGCGTCATATTTACAAAGTGACGCATCTAGGTAGATGCGTCATTTTGTAAACCCCTGCGCCACATTATACCTGCGTCCGGTATAATGTATGCAGGGTGGGCGTTCTGACGCAAGTAAGCCTCGTAGTAGTGAGGCAGTGAAATCTATGAGATTTCACTGCATCACTTGTAGGACGCAAATGCGTCAATATCTTACGCCTGCCTTACAGCAGGCGTACGACTGACAAATGCGAACTATAACCATAAAATTGAATTATATTTCTGTATATGCAACCGGACAATACCCTTCGTTACAAACACGCGGTGTCAGGGAGACTGCTCAACTGCTTTGAGTGAGATGAAAAACCTGGGGGGGTCTCTTAAAGCCAATGTAATTAAGGGCGTGGCTTAACCCCTTCCACGCTCATGACGAGCTGGGCTCGTCATGCAGTAGCCTCCTGCTACGCTGATGACGAGCCCAGCTCGTCATGAATAATGGGGTTCATGGAGTTCCAGCACAGGAGAAAAATCCCCATAGCATTCAAGGTGTTAAAAACATGTAAGATAAAAATCTGTGCTTAACATAGTGTGCTGCCCGACTTGTATTTTGCTGTTTCTGTCATTGCATCCAGATATATGATACATATATCTGTATGATGTAACATATCTACAACAAGTCCGGATTATTGGCTTTGTCAGTGGTTTTCAGTTGCATAAGATAAATAAGCAGCAACTGTGGGGTGTATGAAATATTGAAAAAAACTTCCACTTTAAGCCCTGGTGACACCAGTACAATGTTGCTGTTCCTGAGTTTCAAAAAGAGAAGGGAAATCCAGAATGAAAATGTCTCTCTTTACAGGATTTCCCTTCCCCTACAACGCTCACCTGGCACGATGTCATACCGTAACTTCTCCACTAGTGAAAAGTGAGCAGTGTGAGCATGCGCACATCGATGTGCCTGCTGTCACTGCAGTCCGGAAAAAATAAACCGCCAGTGCCAGGGCACAAAACAGAGCCCGAAAAGACCCGTTTCGAGGCCCCCTTTAAAAAACAGCCGGTGCTCAGCATCGGTGAGACCCGGCCCACTTAGAGCCCTGACTTAAACCCTCACACACGTGATACGCCGGCCGTTCTCATAATTCGGGAATGCCATTGCACGACAAACAGCGACTGGAGTTTCCGGACCTCGGGGCCAGAGGTCCGATGCGGTCTTGTTGATCTCCCCAGAAGCCGGGCAGCAGACCTCCTTCCAAGAGGCTTTAGAACGTTGTATTTCGCTCTTTTGATAGAACCAGCAGCTTTAATGATAAGAAAATGTTTTGTCCTTACCACATCGTCTCATGAAATATAATTAATTCCCTTACTAATAAAAAATGCTCCACTACTTTTGTGCCAAGAAGGCGTTGGGCACTTCCCTTAAAAGATTTGAAAAATGAGCTCCATTAATCTTGAGTAAAAAGAAATTACTTGGTCTCATAACACTTTCAGCAAAATGTGTTGGATGGCTCTCATAAAGTGCCACGTGGCTGTGGGATGTTTTAAAAAAGAGTAACTGTAATGTGCATTTTATATTCTGTGACAAACAAAAGGGCCTTTCTTCGTTTATCACACACTGTGTTTGCGGTGACTGGGATACATTAACCGTTGTTGGGTCACTAGTTATCCAAGCTGAGCAAACGCAACAAAAATACGAAAGTGAAATTCAGTCATGATGTGCAGATCTATTCTTTAAGATCGATTCCTTGCCTAATCATATAGAAAATGTAATTTACTATAGGGGCCATCGATTGCATTGTACCGTCAAAAGCCACCCTTGTCAAACGTACTTTCAGTTGAGGAAGCAAGAAAACACAAAGAATAACTGTGAGCTATCAAAATGTCAATAACAAAAAAAAGTGAGCATTTGGCAAATTTAATAAGTCTAGGCTTTGCAAAGATGCGTTTATTTATTTGTGCAAACAAGTGGCACTGAAGTGAGCTACTTTTATGCAAATGTGTACATGTGATGTGGCAAAAAGCCTGGTGACGTGTACACCTCACTCAATTCAATTCAAAATAACTTTATTTGGTTATTGTACACAGATAATAACCATAAAAGTACAATTAATCAATCACAATCAGGATACAAATTTTAAAAATATCAGGAGGGTTACGTACATTATAAAAATGTACATATTAAAATTCATATTATAATAGTTTTCCGATATCTAAAAACAGCTTTTAAAAAGGCAGAAACAGAAGCAACTATAAAAATGTTATCCAGTTTCTGGATTGCCAGAAATGCAGGGCGACATTGTCTTAGTTCCATACTCTTTAATGCTGGAACAATCCATCTTTTCCTGGGTATTGTATAAAAAGTGCAAAAGAACAAAACATGTATGGACGACTGAGTCGAGAGATCATCACATGGGCATTTACCAAGTGATCTTGCCCAATCATTCACCTCGGGGAAGCTTAGAGATCTGTGCAATAGGTCTAATCTAAGGCGTGTTAATAAAAACCTATCAAAATCCTTCATAGCTAGCAAAATATAAGGCTGGATGTTTTCAGTAACCAGAGTAAGATGGTGTGCCAACACAGTAGTTTTGGTCATTTCATTGGTTATTCTTAGATCACTCAAATGCGTCATACAAAGATTTTTGAGGACCTTTATTGGGACCTGACACATTGATAAAGGATCACTGAAGTATTCCTGGTGGCTTATTTGTGATAAAAACATCTTTGCATAATGTATCCATCTTATTTTGTTCGCCTTATCAATACTTAGAACATCTTTTAAAATGAAGCGGTTAAAATCACACTCATCGGTGGTCCAGATCCTGTGCCACAAATGAACAGGTTGAATCTTAATTACATCTTCCAGATACAGGAGACCGAGTTCAGTATGGCAAATAAGTGTAGAAACACTGTCCGGAACTGCCAGGAGGTACCTCTGGAAGGTGTTTTCTGCCACCTGTAAGGTGGTCACATTAGCATACCCCCAAATGCCTGCACCATAGGTTGCAATTGCTACGCAAGTGGCCTTATAAATGCACAACAATTCCCCAGGTGGCCTCCTGACCATTTTCCTACTGAAGTTTGTTCATGCCATTAAGGACTTACAAAATAGGAGCCTTCTAGTTTTAATGGCGTTACACCAGGAACCAGTCTGGTCAAACAATATCCCTAAGTATGAACATGTAGGTGTGATATCTAAGGCCTTCATGTTAATACAAATTAGCTTTTTCTTTTTATTAGCCCCAGGACCGCAATTCATTGAGAGGTTTTAGAGCAATTAATTGTGAGGCCCAAATTTGTCATGAATTTTGAGAAGGACATTACCACCCTTTGCATAGCAATGGGCGTCTGGGCCATCAGAACTGCATCGTCTGCATAAAGGAGTGCAGGGACAGATTGTGCAGCTGCCATAGGCATATCCCTGCACTCCCTCAGCAGAGTATTTTCTAGGTTGTTGATGTATAATGTAAACAGAAATGGGGCACGGAAACAGCCTTGTCGCACCCCTCTTAAAATATTAAACACCCTAGTACAATCCCCGTTCTTTCCAAATCTGACCCTAGCCCTTGCCCCTCAGTAGAGCTGCCCAAGGAAGAAAACTATATGGTCCTCCACCCCCAACCTTTCCAATATTGTCCATACCTTTGCATGGATGACGCAATCAAAAGCTGATGTTAGATCAACAAAGGTTAAAAACAGCTTCTCTCCTTTGGCTTTTGTATATTTATCTAAAAGAATATGCAGATTTAGTCCCTGGTCAATTGTACCAAGACCCTTTCGAAAGCCGTATTGTAGATCACTAATAATTGATTGCTCGTCTGCCCATGATTGTAGTCTATCTAAGACCACACGCCCAATTATCTTAATGGTGCAATCTAATAAACATAAAGGGCGATATTAGGTTGGACTTGCTCTGTCACCCTTTTTAAATATGGGGACAATTATGGATTCGTACCACGTCATTAATAAACCCCTAGAGCAGCATGCGTTGAACAATTGTGTAAGCAGTCGTCCCCAAAGCGCCACATTGTTTTTAAACAGGTCCACCGGGACACCCTCCGGGCCCGGTGCCTTTCCACCCATGCTAGCTTTAATTGCTAAGTTGACTTCTTCCAAGGTAAATCCCATGTCCAATTTCTGGAAGGAGGGTAAAGAATCCACATCAGGTTCTAATTCTACCGTTGTATGATTGGCTATAAGTGGGTTGCTATAAAGTTTATCATAATGTAATACCCACTCGTCCTCCCATATAGCAATCTCTATTGTCGCTTTTGGATTATCATTAAAGAAGGGGGCATTAACCGCCTTCCAAAAAGCAGCATCTCGATTCACAGAAGCCTCATGCAAAGATTTCCATGCCTCCCTTTTCATTTCATCCTTCCTTTTTTTTAACGCCTTCTTATAGCTCTTTCTCATTTCCCTTATTATTATTTCCTTGACTGTGGCATTTAGAGCATTCTTAAGATTAGAGTAGGCCTTAGAAAAGGCTGAATCAAACCATCCCTCACTCACAGGGCAAGAGGCAATACTGATGCTGAGTGACCCCTTGCCCTTTGCTGTGTCCAGTGGTGGGTGTGAGCAAAATGTGAAGAATAATTTAGCTGACCAATGGAAGAAGAGGACTTACCCAAAAGCGATCTATGAACGTGTGTAAATATATGCATTTTATTAATACATTTTATTGACTATAAGAGGTTGGTGAGACAACTAAAGCCTGCCTAGAGCAGACATAAGAAAGGTGTTCCCCCAGATTTTCATGAAAATGAGTGCAGCGATTTTCTGATATGTTCTTGCACCTGGTTAGTTCAGGGTTTTTAATTTTCCCCACAATATATGCACAATCCAATTTGTATAGACTCCTCTGACCTCCAGTGATTGCTGTGTGAAACATCTTCCTCATCCCATAAATCCCCTATAAATAACCTGCGCGTCAGTTGCCCAGGCGCCAAAAAGTTTGGTCAGTGATGCGACCAAGGGACGCATTAATGCCAATCGCATGGCGGCTGGGAGGATTAGCGGTACGGTGGGTGTAGCGGGAGAAAAACATATGCATCTAGTGGCTTAATTGAACAATGTGCTGCTGCTGGGAGTTGTCAGTTGAAAATCCAGGTTTTTTGGTTGTTTCTGAATTCCTGCAGGCTGGGTGCAGTCCGGAGGTGGAGGGGAGGCCGTTCCAGGTCTCAGCAGCCAGATAGGAGAAGATGCGGTTGTCGCTTCTGCTTTGGTGGAAGCGGAGCGTGTGACTGGGGGAGAGGTAGGAGGAGCATAGTTGTCGGTTGGGTTGATGGAAGTTCAGACTGTGGTTGAGGTAGACTGGTCTTTTGTTGTGCAGGGTCTTGTAGGCATGGATTAGCAGTTTGAATTGGCACCTTTTGTGGACAGAGAGCCGGTGGTACGTCCTGAGGTGAGAGGTGATGTGGGCTCTTCTCGAGAGGTCTAGTATGAGCCCTACTGTAGTGTTTTGAATGGTTTGCAATCTGTTCAGCACTTGTGAGATGATGCCCATGTAGAGGGAGTTGCCGTAGTCCAGGTGGCTGGTGATGATGGCTTGGGTGATGTTGCGTCTGGTGCTGATAGGGAGCCATTTGGATATTTTCCAGAGCTTCAGAGTGAGAAAGCGAGCAGAGGAGACCGTTTCTCTGCTTCTTCATGGTGAGCTTGTAGTTCAGTATGATGCTGAGGTTCCTGGCATGTTCTATGTGAGTGGGCATAGAGCCCAGTTCCACTGGCCGTAAGAGTCGTCCCATGGGGAGGTGTTGCTCCTGAAGGTGAGTACCTCTTTTTGTTGATGTTGAGTTTGAGGTATTTGTTTTGCATCCAGCTGGCTGCGCTGGTCATGCACCTGTGAAAATTGGCTTTGTAGTTAGTGAGGTTTGAGGATAGGGAAAAAATGAGCTGAGTGTCATCAGCGTATGGTATTATTTTTCATACCAAGGATTTGGCCAGGGTGGGTGGGGGTGGCATGTATGAGTAAACAGGGTTGGACTCCGTGAGGACCCTATAGGAATGCTGCAGATGATTTTCTTTGGACCGAGGTGGGTGGCGGAAGGTGTTTCCCCTGGTTCTTCCAGTGAGGAAGGAAGCTTTCAGTTTTAGGGCATTTCCTTGGATCTCCATCTAGTGGAGTCTGTGTAGGAGGGTGTATTAGGACTCAGTGTCAAGGGCTGCCGAGAGGTCGAGGAGGATCAGGGCTGCAGTCTCTCCCTGGTATAGGAGAGATCTGATGTCATCGGTGGCTGCAATTAGGGGGTTTCTGTGCTGTGATTAGCACTGAATCCAGATTAGGATGGGTCCAGGATGTTGCTGATCTCTAGGTGGGTGGAGAGTTAGCTGTCCATTGCTTTCTCTAGGACTTTAGCCAGGAACGAGAGAAGAGAGATGGGGCTGTAGTTTTTGAGTTCTTCGAGGTCATCTGTAGGTTTTTTAGCAGAGGTTCTAATTCTGTGTGTTTCCATCCCTCTGGGAAGGAGGCAGAGGTGATGGATGAGTTGAAGGTGGTAGTGAGTTCCTTACTGATGGTGTTGCTCCCCAGGTTTAACATGTGGTGGGGATAGGGGTCCCTGGGTAATCCTGAGTGGATGAAGCTCATTATGGAGGCTGTGGTCTGCAGGGTTAGTTGATCCCAGGTAGTGATTTAAGTGTTTGAGGTGGAGTCACTGCTGTTGAGGAGCTTGTCGAGGTTGTCGCTGGGTGGTTCGGGGTCAACGTGTTCGTAGATGGTGGTGATTTTGCTGTAAATAAAGTTTGCAAGGGTGACACAGAGCTCCTGTGAGGTGGTGATGGTGTTCTAAGTTGTTGCAGGGATGGTGAACTCTGATGATGCTGAAGAGTTCCTTGCTATGGTTGAAGCTAACTTCAAGGAGGGTGGTCAGGGCGTCCTTTTTGGCATTTTTCAGGAGTAGGTGGTATTCTTTGAGAGCTACTTTGAAGTTGGCTCAGTCTCTGGGCACTTTGCTGGTGTGCCAGATCCTTTCTAGTCATTTGCAATTGCTTTTGGTGGATTTATATTTTTTTTAATTATTTTTTATTATTTCGCGTTTGGTGGATATTAGTTCAGGAATGAACCAGCTGGTGTGTTTTGAGGGTCTGCCTTGTTTTTCGGGTTTGAGAGGTGAGACAATGTCAGCGTGTTTGGTGACCAAGGTGTTAACATTTTTGACAGCCACCTCAAGTATAGCACTTTGTGTATGGGGGAGGTGTTTAGGGTGTTGGGCCATAGATTTCCACTACCTTGCTCCAGCTCCTGTGGGTGGTCCTGGTCTGGTTGGTAGGGGTGTTGGGGGTGGTTGAGATGGAGAAGTGGACGATTGAGTGGTCGGACAAGGTGATTTCTGAGGTGTGGCTGTATTTGATTCTGTTTCTGGCTGTGAAGATAGGGTTCAGAGTGTTTCCAGCTATATGCATGGGGTCGATAAGTCGGGGAGGCTCAGCTTGTTCATGATCTTGATTAAATTTGCTCTGTTGGCATAGTTATCGATGTGGAAGTTGAGGTCTCTAAGGAAGATGAAGTTCTCAGAGATGATGGCCGGGAAAGGGGGGGACAAAACAGTCAGAGATGTCCTTGCAGAATGAAGGGCATGGTCCTGATGCTCAGTATGCCAAAGTGTCCCTGATGGTGGACATGCTGCCTGTGTTTAGTTAGAAATTGAGGTGTTCAATAATGGGGAGGGGGTGTCGGTGGCGACTGCTAGGCAGTATAGAAACTCTTTGTGGATAATGACTATCCCATCTCTGTGTTTGTTGACTCAGTCTCTGTGTATAATCTTGTAGCTGATAAGAGTGGTGGTGGCAATATTTGGTGAGGAAGCAGGATTAAGCTCTGTCTTGGTGAGAAATATGACCTCAGGGTGAGGGATGTGAGGGTGTCCCAGATGTAGGTGACGTATTTGTGGAGTGATCGGGTGTTGATCAGGGGGCATTGGATATTGTTTGGGTTGGTGGACATGGGCTAGGTCTATGGGAGAGTAAATTGCTGTTGCAGGAGAAGCGGCAATATCTGCAGTAGAAGGGTCCTGCTATTAAGCGTGGAGAAGTGAGGCTGCAGCTGTAACTGCAAGGACCAGTGTTTAGGGCTGCTATCTTGACGCTGGAGTAGCTACAGGTGGACAGAGATCCAGGGGTCCTGTTGCTGGGCGCGGTCTATGCGTGGACCGGCGCAGACTGGCTTACCTTTGGTACGCCCATGGCCTGCGTCTGTTCAGCAGCCACATGGCGGCCTCCATTATGTAGGTATCTGGTAGGGGGCAAGGAGCCGGGCATCGTTCTGAGACGGCAGGAAGCCTGGGGCCCATGGACTTGCGGCTATCCTCCAGTACTTCATATGGCCACAATGTAATAAAATATGTATCACTTATTTACCCTTCCAGTTGAGTAGACTACTTAGAGCTTGATCTATTCTAGTAGTATAAATAACGCATTCTGGACAAATCTATCTAAAGCTTTAAATGGATATCTGAGATAGAAATTGCACATTTTTAAGTTTGGCATGCCACATTATAATTATTATCCAGCAGATGGCACTGCAACACTTTGTTTCAGTTTACCTGCTAAACTTTGGTACAGTTACTCTTTTGTAATTTTCGAAAGTGGTGACATCGTCTTTGTTTTGGTATAGTAGAAAGAAAGGGAAGAGCACGTGCTTAGGTTAGATGAAGCAAATATTAGCTCTGTAGCCACAGTGTGAACACTGTTGACCCCTGGGAGCAAACAGACAACTCTAGATAACTCGGAGGCTGATAAAACGAGCATTTGCGAGAGTTTGAGCTATTGGCATTGTAAATGACAATGCCTTGTATTTATTTTTTTTAAAAACCCACAATCAACTACTATAGGTACAAAGTGCACGTAAATAAAAGGCATTGTTATTTACAATACTAATAGATCAAACTTTCGAAAATGCGAGACCTATTGTATTGCAGGAAATGCCTGTTCTTTAGCAAGCAACCTCAGAAAGGGTTAGACACGTTCAGGTTCTGTGAGGGCCAAGCTCCCCTATCAAGCGCTGCTTGGCTGAGGGGAGTCAGTGCGCTATGTGAGCTGTACGAGAAATGAAATATTCTCATTTTAGCTTCTTTCTTCTTTTTTATCGAAAGCTCTCCCGGGCTGCTTGGAAAGTGAAATCGCACATCATGCTATGCTGAACATGAAAAAAATGAGAAGCGGCCGCCAACGTGAAAGTAGCGTCTTGCAAGTTCTTTACTGTAAGCAACCTAAAGAACTTCAAGAAAACAGTGCTCACAGACTGTAGATAAAACAGACAGTGTAACACAAGTAACAAGTCCAGTCCTCATAGGAGGTTACAAATGCAGTCAAGGCGGTACTAAGGAGCGACTACTAATCCTATTCATGAATCAAAAGCACGATTTAGAGAAGACAGTAACAGGAGCCAATTGAAAAGACGGACGGGAAAACGTGCAGAGCTTCTAGTCAAAACCTGAATACAGCATGCCTCGCGCTGTCCAGGCTCGACCTAAACTCTACCAGAGTAACTAAAATTACCATGGACAAATGGGTCGCCAAAAGATAAAAAATTTAGAGATTGGGCTGTCAGAGTCTAAAGGCTCCTGGAAGGGGCACTGTGGCCAGTAGTGGCGAACTATCGAAGTGGAGGAACAAAAAGGGTGGCTGTTGAAATATGATCATGGAGTAGTGCAGATACCTGTCCTAAAAAAAGTTAAATGCAGACAAGTTACCCTAAGGTAGCTTGTCAAGGTCATCCCCCCAAGAAAATATTGTAATAGTGCAATTTAGAGCTTGATTTTGAAGTCATAGTTGCTGAAGGGGCACTCATGAAATAGTCCAATGCTTTAATTGTGTACCAAGCAAACTTGGGCCCCTTCAATGGGTTTCCAGCACAATAACCATAAACATTTGCCTAAAAGCCATAGGTATTGAAAGCATTACAAAAATTCTAGGAGGTATGCAGGTGTTGTATAATTTACATTTTTTTTATATAATTTTCTCTTCAGTTCGAAATCGTTCTTCTTTTCATTTGTTTCAAGCTACCCCTTCAAAATAAATGAAAAGTTATATTTAAATGTTGCAAACTCAATCTTAGAGCATAGATATCAGAGATACACAGACTGGCTCTTACAGCACATGTATAACTTCGGTTAGAGGCCTTGTCCTACCTAGTTTTACAGGGGAGTGGGGTGAGAGAGGCCACAGGGCAGTTATGGGCTACCGGTCCCCAGCCATGGGGTTTAGGTTATTTGCTGCTCTTGTCCTGGGGTCTGCCCTACTTTGACTGTGCAAACTGGGCCAAGAACCTTCTACCCTACCTTGTATTGCCCACATAGCTTTCCTTCGAAGCTCTAGGCCTAATTGGATTCAGCACCAACACCTCTTGACCCTCCTGGCACATAGTCCATGTTGCTTTCTGGCCTCTTGACTTGCCTGAAGGTTTTTCTTCATTTTACCCAAGTATTGTGCCATCAACCTCCTAAGGCCTACCAAATAGTCCACCACGTTCTTCTTAGGTGCATCAGAAGCTCATTCCCATCAACTTCCAAAGGCCAAATAACATAGTCTGCCACATTCTTCTTAGATGACTCAGAAGTTCCTTCCCACCCATCTCTGATCAAGGTGAGCGGGCCACACTCTGGGTCCCCAAACAGAAAATCAAAGGGACTGAAACCCAAACCCTTCTATACGATTTGCCTGCAGAGAATAAGAGACATTACAGGAGAATATCCAATTTCCTCTTGAGGTCCTCAGGCAGATCTTAGGGGTCTTCTTGAACCTTTCACCAACTCATTGGTTTGTAGGTGGGATGCTTATGAGAAGAAGTAGGTCACATCAAATTGTGCCCACATTTTTTCATGTATGAGTAGATAATGTTGTTTTCCTAGTCAGAAATCAGTCTTTGGAATACCAGCAGTTGAAGAGATCCGTAAGAGAGTCATAGGTACCACCTTTGTAAGCATGCTTCTCAGTGAAACTGCCTTTAGACATCTGATGGCATGATCCACTACAATCAAACGTGTTACCTCATGCTGAGCAGTGGTCAGATGGTCAAGAATGCATATTGCCATGTGCTCATATAGAACACCTACAACTGGTAGAAGCCAAAATGATGCTTTGGTCTTACCTCCTGACTTACCACTCAAAAGACAAGTGGGGCAGGTTCTACATAACCTCTGTGTCCCTGCCTATCCATGGCCAGTAGACCAGAGTGTCCAATCTATCCTGCGTCTTTCTAATGCCCAAGTGTCCTGCTAATAGCACAGTATGACCCCGTGACAACAGGAACTTCCTGTGTGTTAGTGGAACCACAAGCTTGTTGGTAGCACCTGCATAGGATTCACAAGTTCTCTGTGAAGCAAGTCATCCTCATAGCCAACATTATGCTTTCCAACAATCTTGCAGTCCTGCCCTGGGTTTCGTCTGAAATCCTACAAGTGTAGAGCACTGGACTTGTACCTTGCAGACTTTCTTTGGGGTAGGCCCTCCAGCAGTTAACAACCCCTGAGGCTCTGTCTGTGACTCAGACTCCAACAGCTTGTCTGCTTCAGGTATCTCATCCTTCTTTCTGCCTGGGGAAGGGGCGGTTAACGCCACGGCCAGTGCCTTCTCAGAGTAGCCCTTGTCCACTTAGTACCTTGTCCTGGTCTAGGCAAATCTGGCATGGTCACAGTCTCTTCCAGAGATAGATGTGTAGCTTGTGCTTTGGTCAACACAGCGGACTTGGTCCAATCCATGTAGGCATGTGGTCCTGTACTAAACCAGGAGCAATCAAATCCCTCCCCAAGAGACATCCAGCACCTTGCTTTTCTCTCATCTGTACATCAGCCATGGCCGACTTGCCATTGATTTCTACCTCAACTTGGAAAATCAAGTCTTCCATGTCTTTACCATTGGCTCCCAAACCTGTGTGTGCCACGGGCATTAGGGTGAATAGTCCTGCCAGCGTATGTAACTCTCAGGCTAGGAACCTTCTTCCTTTTCCTTTTTTGATACTAGCTTCTAATATTTAAATACACAGGTGAGAGTAACATGTAGGTTGTCTCTCTACCTTACCACATGAAGGGGGTGTGCCCCTATTTGTTTAAAAGAACTCTTACACTTTAGGATTCCTACTGGCATGCTTCATCATCAAGTCCTCATCCAGTTACTGGTTGTATCTGGGTGGGCTCAACCATAACCCTTAAGGGAACTCTTGTGATTTGTTTTTGAGGGAGGAATCTATATGTAAAATTGCCTTCAGGTATACAACTGACTGCTAGAAGTCAGATTTATTACAGTACCTGTGGCGAGGTTACAAATAATGGATGATGCCATACGAGGATTTAGAGTCCAACATCTGTTGGGTGCACAAGTTTATGCCAAGTCTCTGTGCTTCAGTGGTCAATTGGCTTTTGTCAGGGCCTAAGTTTTAGATATCTTCGTAAGTAGCAGATAATGTACTACTAAGTATTGCCCACACTATTTGGGCAGTCAATCTTATCAATGCATTAATGTCATTCAAACATGCAGTACATATAAACCCAACTGAGGTATATCCTCTGCGCATTGTATTTGTGATTTCTGTGTCCCTTAAAGTCAAAGTCGGGCGGACCTGGTAGTCACACATTCGTCAAGGGACACCACCTGATTCCACTTAGTCTGTCTGACCAATCTTTGCATGTACTCTGCAAGTACATGCAGAGCTTAGAGGAACCCTGTCCTTTTGAGGCCATGGTCTGGGATCGAGCCAACAACTTCCAGGCCCAAGGGGCAACATACTGCTTAGTCCCCCCACCTCCCCATCTATCCTCACCAAGCCACTTTAGCTTGCCTTGGTGGCATATCGCCTTACTGTTGGAGGCAGCATAAGGTATTACCTCCACGGGTGGCAGAGCATTACATCTGACAGATGGGTGTTTCCGATAGTCCAACAAGACTACACCATACCATTCATTTCCACCCTGCCACATATTCTGCCTGCACAAGAGCAGCTGTCGGAGGACCATTTGTACATCTTAAAGCAAGAAGTCCAGTCTCTTTTGGACAAATGAGCCATTGAGAGGGTCCCATTATCGGAACTAGTGAAGAGATCTTATTCACACTATTTCCTGGCACGGAAGGACAGAGGCCTTAGTCCTATTTTAGATCTTTACACCTCTCAAACTCTTTCTGAAAAATGATAAATTCAGGATGCTCACATTGACCCCAGTTCTGTCTACCCTGGATGCAGGAGACTGGATGCTAATGCTGGACCTTCAAATTGCCTTCCTGCAGTTCCGAGGACATTATCTGAAGTTCAAGGTGGGTCAGGAAGTGCTGTTGTTTAATATAATTTTTTATAAAAGGGGAGTGAGGTTTATTGGAGGTGAAAGAGTAGGACATTTTGATGTATTAGTGAGGCGGGGTTTATTTATTTATTTAGTGTTTCATAGAGCGCCAACGTGACCTGTTTGGGTATCAGAGCGCGTTACAAAGATAACAAGCTAAAATCAAAGATTAGGAGTAGACGATCGTGAATACACTTGAGGGAGAAAATACAGACAGGAGCAAGGGGGGATTGCACAACATCATCCTCTGCTCAGTAAAGTAACAGACAGTTACAAGTATGCCGTATGCTAAACAGGGTGCATGCTACCAGAATTGCACAAGTTACATCTATGCAGTCTACTGAGGCTTAAAATGGGTGGTGGTCATATTGAGAGCAATAAAGTGTTTCAAATTCGCAGATTCTGAAAGTGCTCTGAGAGAGGTGATGGTAGGAATTTGCCCATTAGAAATGTCTTAGCTTCCTTCTTGAATCTAGGCAGAGATGTTATTCTTCCAATGATTGGCGGCAGCGAGTTCCAGATTCTAGGTAAGGCCCCAGAGAAAGCTCTGATGTAAGTTTTCTTCTTCCAGAAGGAGGGTGGCTTCAGCATAAGATACCTGGCACTCTGGAAGTGACTACCTCCACCGGATACTTCGATTTTATGAGCAAGATATGAAGGTAACTCTTAGAGTGTAGCGCTTTGTGTGTGATACAAGCCAGTTTGAGTTGGATTCTGACTTCGTATGGAAGCCAATTCAGGACCTTCAGATGTGGTGAGATGTGGTCGAATATTTTGGAGTCAGTTAAGAGTCTTGCGGCTGCATTGAGACAGGCTTTTAGGGGAGCCGTTGAGCTCTTGGGCAGACCCGAGAGGGTTGCGCATACGTATTAGATCCAAGCGATAACTAAAGCCTGTACTGCCATTTTGAGGTCAGACTTATCTAGGAATGGTTTTAGCTTTCTAAGGTAGCTCAGGTAAAACCTTGCATTTTTGGCCAGTTTGTTGATATGGGCTTGCATGTTGAGGTTCTTGAGCAGTGTGATTCCTAGTGATTTGGCTGAGTCCACTATGATCGGGGGGCAGTTCAGCGCGGAGATAGATTTGGTCCATTCCAGAATGTCAGTGGAGCTCTTGGTAGGGAAAATTAGTAAGAATTCAGTTTTTTACGCATTAAGTTTGAGTTGATTGCTAGCTAGCCATTGCACAGTCAGCTTTAGAGACTCATTCATTGTTTTGATCTCTTTTGAGGATGAAACTTTGATATATATCTGTGTGTCATCTGCACACATATGAAAAGACATGTTGGCATTACGCAGAATTTCAGTTAAAGGTTCCAGATAGAGGTTAAAAAGAGTTGGGGAGAGAGTTGAGCCTTGCGGCACTCTGATAGTAATCGGGGAGGGAGATGATAGATTACGATTAACTAAGAACCTTTGAGAGCTATCCAGTAAGAAGGATTTGAACCATTTGAGAACGGTTCCCCTTCAACCCATCCTGTTTTTAAGCCAGTCAAGTCACTTCTCATGGTTAACTGTGTTGAACGAAGATGAAAGGTCCAGAAGAATTGAAAGACACATTTTGTCCTGGTCTAGGGCTTGAAGGTATCATCCACTATATGGAGAATAGTAGTTTCAGTACTCTGGCCTGGCCTGAAACCGGATTGGTAATCATCTAGCATGTTGAATTTGGCGATGTGTTGGCTAAGTTGTTGTTGCACACATTTCTCAAGCACTTTCGCTAGTAGGGGAATATTAGATATGGGTCAGAAATTATCCGGTTCAGCAGGTTTCAATGTAGTTTTTTTAAAGATGGGGATGACTTGACCAGTTTTTGGAGAGTAGGGCATGAAACCTTGCGTTAGGGAAGCGTTGATTATTGTAGTCCAGATGGGTACGATAAATTGGTAGGTTGCGGATAGACAATTGGAGGGGAGCAGGTCATTGAAGTGGTTATTGGGTTTTATGGACGATAGAATTTTTTAGATGTTGTGGTCGTCATATAGAGCTAGAAGGTGGTCTAGTGGGCTTTATTTTTGGGTGCTGCCTGACAGGTGTGTGTAGATACGTTGATTTGTGCCGCCGATGGATGAGACTATTAATGTTGTAAAAGTTTGTAACAAGAATATCTTTTGAACTGTTCTGCTAAATAATGTATTTCTCTGTTGGCTGTTCTGATTTTCTGTTACATTTCACACACTGGGGGTAACCAGGGGCAGAGACCTACCTAAGACGTCTCTGCCCATAATTTTCAAGTGAGTATATGCCAATTGGGGATAAGCCAATACTACCAAATTTAGAGGAGAGAGCACAAGCACCAGTTCACAGTGGTAAAGTGCACAGAGCCCTAATGCCATCAAAATGAGATCAGAAAAAATGGAGGAGAAAGGCAAAAAGTTTGGAGGAAGACCACCCTAAGAGTAACAGGCATAACAGTGGCACAGTCCAGTTGCAGGACAGTACGGGTAAGGTTAGTTTAGTTGGGGGGGGGGGATGGATTACTGACAGGCAAGAGAGAACTCGTTTCACCTCTTGTCTAGTGTGCTGTGGTCCTGGGGGTAGGTAGAGGCATTGTTTTTTTACCACTCTCCCACCACACTCTTGTGACGAGTTGCAGAGAGCACTGTCGTAAAGTGGAGGTGAACAGAGTAGTTTAAATAGACTGCAAGGCACTTTTTTACTGTCAATAATGAAATTAGTCGCTTTATTGGGGGGTGAACTTGGGTCTTAAGCTAAGTTTTTGGATGTGTTCCTTTAGAACTGACTGTATCAGAGACATGAGGGATGATACGCTAGTCAGAATGGGCTGGGGCGTCCCAGGGCGGGTGCTTGTAGCCAGAAATAGGGTGGGGGAGTGAAGGCAGGGACATCAAAAGTGGGACAAAAGAGATCTTTAAGGAGAATGTTGATACATGGAAGACAAGAGATGGCTTAGTTTCTGGATGGTAATAATAAATAATAAAGCAGCCTTGCCTCTTTCATCTTTGTCTTGATTTTTCTGCTCCATCTTGCCTGATGTCCTTTTAAGGCTGACCCCTTTCTCAGCAGTGAAGCCTGCAGCGGGCCCAGAGATTTAAAAGTATCAAATATGCGTGCTGTTTCTGTCCTGTAACCTCATAAACCCAGGCAGCATGTGCTCAGAGCTGAGCTACTGAAAAAACGAGATAATAATTTCGAGACTTGCAATGCTCTCTCAGTCCTTAATGGGCATGCTTAGAGAACTGAAACTGAAGTCAGAAGGGGCCACGGTCCCTTCAGCCACTCCATGCTCATCCCATGATCCGCCACTGTGGGCAGTGAACAGAAAATATTATTTAAAGTGGACGTTGACATGTTTTGGAACTTATCTGACATAATAACTGTTGGTATCTTTGCATGAGTTCTGTTTTTCATGGTACGGGGAGATTAAGTGATTTGCCCAGAATCACAGAATGTTGAGCTGACACCAAGACTCGAACCTAGTCCCCAGCTCCGATGTAGGCAACTCTGACCATTAAGCCACACCATCTATGCCACCTCAGTTTTGAATCAGCTATATGTAATCAGCCTTGACCCTGCTCCTAATGGGAGCAGTCCAATCCGAACTGCAGGTCCTCTCCGAACTGGAACACACGCAACCAAGGACCCATTTACCCTGAAAAAAACTCATCAGCCAGGTATAGCTTGATTCCAGTGGCACAGTGAGCATGGGGTCCACGTCTGGGCATACCCTTGCCACGTAAGGTGGTACATCAAACACAGAAAAGGTGATGGGAGGAATGATTGCAATTTGTCTAATCGCTGGGACTCGCAAGGAGTAGCACCCCAACCCATCGTTCTTTTGCTTACCATGCCACCTCAATTTAGACAGAGACATGTGAAAATCAGCCTTCAATCTGCTCCTCATGGGATGGGTTGGGATGATAACCCAAGCGATTGTCAGTGATTAGACTAATTGCAAGCATTTCTCCATCATCTTTTGTGTGTTTGATAACTATACCTATACAGATAAAAACTTTTCAGCGATTCAGATAATGTTCCAAGCACCAAATGTTTAATTTTTTAAGCATAATCTGTATGAACATGCATAATTTCCCTGTTATACTCATTAAGTGGAAGTGTTTCTACTTTAGTGTGCGATTGCCCCGAAATTTAGTGTGCAACCATCCAAATTATTCATCTAGTCCAGGCTACTACCTGCATAAACGACGTTCTGCTCTCCTCCATTGTAAAACCATACAAGTAGATGTCATCACACCCACTTGATACGTCGATAACACCTCTTTCCATTAGGGAATATTCCTTTATGATTTATAGACCAGACTAAGACTCTCTCTGCAAAAGAAGCCCTAAAATTAACCCAGTTTCTTGCCAACTCCTGTCCTATCGTTCATTCATCAGAATAATCACTTAGAAAATGGTTTCCTACCAATACCAATCAGGCTTCCTACTATTAGGTAGAAAAGTGAACACCCCCCCTACTGGCCCTTGATGATGACCTCATAATCACTGACAAGAATGGATTTCATGATCCAAATCATGCTTGACCTCTCTGCAGCTTTTAACACAGCTGACCAGCAAACACTGATCTACACATTGTAGACTAACATCTACTTCTCGGACTAGAACTGCGGTGGTTCACATTTAACCAACCAACCGCCACCAAATTAATCCATATGGAAACTTCAAGATCCCCGAAACTAACAGTTTCCTGCGGAGTACCCAAGGGCTTCATCATGTCCCCAATAAATCCAAACCTTTAGATACAACACCAAGAGACCATATGGATCAATAATGAAATCCAAACTTCAATGGCATGCAATTTACCTAAAAATGTCCACTGCTTACTGTATTTATTAACTACAAAGCTGCCTTGTATTCATTCAGAACTGAAGGTCCACCACCTACCTTAACTCGTCTCCACCTAGAAAGAATGACTCTTTTCACCAATAGCAACATACAATGACGAATTCAAACCTAGTTTTGAAATTTGGGGTGGCGAGGGATGTTATCCTGAAACCGGTCCCAAGATGCTTGTTTCCGGTCCAGGGAAGACATGGCTTGGCAGTTCGAGCTCGACTGTTCCCATGAGGCACAGGATCAAGACTGATTTGCATATAGCTGTGTCTGAACTAGGGTGTGGAAGTGAGCTAAAGAACGATGACGGATTCAACCCAGATCTGTGACTGGGGGAGAGTGTCTAAGAAGTCATCTCCGTGTGTTTGCTTTGCTAAAATTGAAGGCCTGATTCACAAAGGGCCACCACACTTGTGGTGGAGGCCCTGCAGTCGTGTGGGAGTCTCTGCACTCGGGTTGAATCTCCACAATGAGAATTCTCATTGCAGAGATCCTCCACCACGAGTACGGAGGCCCTTTGTGAATCACCCTGAGTGAATTTATTCATGACAATAAATAAAAAAAGCTTGGATTCTCCTTCGGCACCAACCAAGCAAATTAAAACAGAATGAAAAAAATGAAACTCTTTCGGCCAGATTTTGAATTCAGGACAACATTCCTTGATTTAGTCCTCTCACACCTGGACAGAAGCATTGCCTTTGCATTGTGGATTTCCTGAGTCTACAGTGACTGCCTTGAATGGCTTCCTATAACTTTCAGCTCATCTTAAAGAAGTTAACCCAGGTAACCCAAAACCTGAATAAACAACAGAATCTACCCCATCCATGCGTACAACATCTTTGCAACTGGATGAGTCACTTATCAGGCAACCATTGTCAGCATCCCTACATACTTGGCTGATCTTTTAATTGTGTCACGGAGACAGCATCAGCAAAATAAATTTGAGGTCATCATTAGACTACCAGACTAAAAACTAAGAAGACAAGCCTTCTTCATCTTTGTTTCCAGGGTCTAGAAGAACATTCCAATCAGTATCAGAACTGCTCTACTTCTACTTTTTAAAAACAGATGAAGGCCTACCACTTCCATGAACACAGTCTCCACATGTTCAGATTGACAACTCATTGACATCCTGTGTCATTGAAAACGAATACTGAATCATATCTCAAAGCTACTGGAAGCTGCTGGAAGCTGTTAAGATCTGCCAAGTTTTCTTCTTGATTGCCGGACTGAAAAATTTACAACTCCTCCAAGTAGCCTTAGTGCCTATTTATACTTAATGGTGCACGTGAAAGGAGATAAGTGTCTTCTTGAAAATGTACCAGTTAAAAAGTAAAAGCTGTAAAGGCAAAAATAATTTCACAATCTTCTGCCTCTTGATTGAATATAAAGATTAAATCAGATGGAGATAAGGAAGCACTAAGCTCTCCCTGACATCAGGAAAGCTGAAAGATCCAACAAGGACATCCAGAAGAGGATCAAATGAAAATTCAAGCTGCAAGGAGCAAATACATCAGGAAAAAATAGTAGCAAGTGGGTGATGAACGAGATGAGAAATAAGGGAGAGAATTTGTTGCGATGCATTCATCATTTGTTAGTACCTGCTTTTTATGTTATTCACTTAGGAACGGAGATCATAAGAGAAGACTCAGCTTCATTTTAGATTGGAAACCTCAGGCAGAAATCTCTGGACCGGCTACTGTCATGAAAAGGGCAACTAATACAACCTGACTAGACCAACCCCTTTCTTTTAAATGACATTGATTAGGCACTAAAAAAACAAGCATTGGCATAGCCAATAGGTCTTGCCTTTGGGGCATTACAACTATTTAGTTATGCAGCACAATATCCTTCCTGCAACAACATCAACTGTTGCATGGCTAAACACTTATAAGGTCCCAAAGGCGAGACCTATTGGCTATGTCAAAGCTTGTTTTATCAAATTACTTTAGACTTGAGCTATGATTTAAGTAAAAAAAGAACAACGGGGCAGAGAAAGCACATGAGAATGACGCGTTCAGAAGATAAAAAAGTGGAAATACTGGCTGCAAAACTATTTTTGTTTTGAGTCGTTTTGCATCATTAACCCACAATATGTTTTAATAAGATTGTTTTAAAAGCTGCAGCCACAAAAATAAGTGAATGCCCCGAGGATGGATAAAAAAATATATATATAAAACTTGCAGTAGAATTGTTCAGGTTCTTCGCCAGATAATTAACGTGGAATTAATATTTCCATGTGTATACAGCTAGTTTAAAAAAAAAAAAGTACACTGTGAGAGTGTTTAAAAACGTCAGGTTTCCATCGTCCTTCAAACAGAGCAAACTGTAAAGAAAATATAGTTCAAGAAAAAGAAACCAAAAGCTTAAATGTGTCCGACATCTTTTAATGCAACAGGCAAAACAATAAGGGTTAGGAAATAAAGAAAACTAATACAGAGCGGCAGGCCATCGCCGAGCCGACATCCTCGGGAAATTGAAAGAAAGTTAGCATGAAAAAGGCAAGAAAAGAAAGATCACAGCGGGAAATTGAAAGGAAAGGTAGCGTGAAAAAGGCAAGAAAAGAAAGATCACAGCGGGAAATTGAAAGGAAAGGTAGCGTGAAAAAGGCAAGAAAAGAAAGATCACTGCGGGAAATTGAACGGAAAGGTAACGTGAAAAAGGCCAGAAAAGAAAGATCACAGCTGGCCAACGTGTGAAGAAAAGAGGAAAGTGGGTCGGATCGGGAGCTGAATAACAGTAGGTGCTGGGGTAAGGCAGGCTCATGGAGAAAAGCAACAAGACCCGTGCCCGCGAGACGCTCTCTGTGGTGGGGGGCATTGAAGCACAAGCAAGACAGAGAGGCGGAGCGAGGCACGCGTGCTAGGGAGAGCGAGAGGAAAGCCAGATGGTGCCTCTGCTGGTAACTGCGTGTAACCGCACGCTCTATGCCACACAAAAAGCTGTGGTCGACTTTTTAAAGCCCAGTCACGAAATGTCTCGCCAGAGCAGCGCTTGCGCTGGCTCAGGCGAGACCTAAAAAGGCCAACTATGACATGTTTTGCGCAATGCAGAACTCTGCAGTCCATTGTAAGAAAATAATCCTAGGCAACCACTGACCTGTCATTGATCAGGTTAGACAGGAACCCTAGATGAAAGCCTCAATATACTGACAAACAACGTGATCATATAAAAAAAAAATATATATATATATATATTTGTTGGAATGTTTGACATATTAAACATCATTTAATAAAAAACACAATTTAAAAAAAGTAGCAGCAAACCATACTGGAAAACCACCTTAATTATTTAAAAACATTTCATCGGAAATATAAAATAACTTGTGTACAATGATAATCAAAATAATCAAACAGTCAATTTATTGTCGATATCAATTTCGACCGCCTTCTTCAGGAGAATCACTGGAGTTCTAAAATATAAGTAATATACATTTCAAATTTTACATAATACAAACTGCAGTATATTGAGGTTCGTTAACTATAAATAAATTAGGTACACAAAGGACAATAGTGAAAAGGGTGATGTGATTGACCTATTCATGCAGTCGCGTCTCACATATATAAAGAAGGAAAGAATCAGAATATGATTAAGTAGATCAGGAAGGGTGTAAAAGTGAATTTATATTGATAGAGCCAAAGCAGAGAAGGAGAGGAAAGAATAGTATAGCCTCGGTGCTAATTTGGGGAGCATGATATCACCAAAGTTACACCCATCAGACAATGAAAAAAGGGGAGTGCTCAGTCTTACCAATGCAGGACAAAATGTCTGTACTGCAAATGATGCACTGCTAAACTGAAGAGTACTTGATATCAATATATTTATGTACAAGAATTAAAAGAAACTGGGAATAAAATGAATAAGAAAGAAGGGTTTTTTGATGACAAAAAGTGGTCTGGGGAGTTAATCTGTTAAATAAGGAATACTGTAGAAAAACCTGATCGTATGTTTAGAACTGCTTTGAGATGAAAAAACATGTGCTTGGAACCAACGAGATAAAACCGAACTGCAGCACTGCAAATCTGAAGGAAATAGCAACATGGTAATCAGATAAATGAAAAAGGACATGCTCCAGAGCAAAAGAACCCAAAAGATGGTACTGGTACCTGGAGGGTGTATTCGACCAGTGTAAGTAAATTGCGCAGGTAGAATAAAATCGTGGCGATATTCTAGCTCATATAAGAAAATGGTGGATAAATCTGTATTAAGGAAGAGAAACTGACATGCCAGTGGTAAGAGACCGAATACTACTCAAGGCTACGACTTGTCCCACCAGCCTTACCAACTGGTGCTCCTTGGAAGATGCGGATGAAAGCGATTGTGGAAATGCCAGCCCAGCTAGCGCATAGCCATGGGCTAAGTGCAGCATTCTACAACGTGCTGACCGACTGCATAATAAGAGCTCCATCTCCCTCTGAACACTTGCCCCACTGGTCGGCTTTCGCCGTGTATGTCACTCCCAGCTCGGATTGTGCTGTACAAGTTCTACACTGACACATAAACATAAAGCAGTTGAAGTTAAACCAGCATTTCAGTCTTGGAGAACCATCATTATAAATGAGGGGGGCGAGGCAAAAGTCATTTTACCGATATCATGTTTTTAGAATAGAAAGCTAGGACATCCAATAGATCCAACGAGTATTCAATCTCCAAGTAGCAAAAATCTGGGACAAAAATAGTAGCAAGTGTGCCAGAACTATGAAGTTTCAAAAACTGTTTGCTTATAGTTATCATTTGCATAGCTAAAGAGTCTGTTCTGTTTTTTTACCCTTTTGGGCATTTAACAGTATGGCAAATTAAACCACAAGCTTCATAAATATTACGTTAAAAATATTTCAAAGGTGAAAGTCAACAATGTATTTTGGGTATTCTCACGGGTTTCCACTTTTACTCACCTTGTGGTTTAGTGTTATTTAGTGCTCTAGATTGGAGGCAGGATTTCTGTGATGACTCCATTTGTCTCAATTACATCCGGCCTAAATAGCCATCCTGTTACTATGTGGGCCAGAAGTTAGATGATATTTTGTTTCCATTCTGTATTTTTATGCTGCTTTTAACCAATAACTCACCCTGGTAGACCTTTAGCTATTTTAGGCACTTAAAATACATGGGAATCTGTAATACCTTATAAATGGCAGTCACTCATTTCTTTATAATCTGCGACTTGTGACGCACAAAGTAGCTGATTATAAAGATAAGATGTCAGAACTCGACTACTATAAGGTTATTACAGTCGAGTTCTCACCTCACAATGCCTGCTGCTAGAGCCAGCAGCCGAGGTGAAAGGCAGGTCAGGTCACAGAGCATAATTAGATCAGCTGTTTAATGCAAAGAAAACTGAACGTTGCCTTTCTTTCCTCTGCTCTAATTTAATAGTTTACATTGCAAATCAGGGAAAACATGTTTAGTTTTGCATTCCTTAAATAGAGAAAAACTAGAATCTTTCTGCATGTTCCTACACATTTGATCTACTGAAGCTTTTGTTTTTTAGAACTGAGGGGCATATTAACAAGGAACAGGGAAAATGAACGCTAAGGGCACTTAGCGTAAAAAATTTTAACGCCCGCTATCGCTGGATAATATCGCTTGGTTATCGCGTTATTACCAACGCTAACCGCCTAGGCGATAAAAAATCCAGCGATAGCGGCATTATGGGAGGTTATCGCTGGTAATGCAGCGATAAAACTACAAGGATAGGGATATCCTTGTTGATAGCCCATGGCGGATTTAGCCATGTAATCCATCTCCCATTGGATTACATGGCTAAATCTGAAAATTAGCAGACGTAAAAAAGCAGCGTTAACCGTGGTTAGCGCTGCTTTTATTGTCTCTAACAGGGTTAGCATGAAGCTTGATAATAGGAGAAATGTCGCTTACCGACATTTCTCCTATTATTTTGCTCTGGAACACCCACTTTGCAACTCATCAGAGATGCAAAGGGAAGCGTAGTGAAAAAGGGTGCTAACATGCGATTTTGCATATTAGCACCCTGTTATTGATAGGGCGATATTTTATCTCCACTTCTTTGGCTTTTAAAGCCCAAAAAGCAGAGCTAAAGCCCTTGTTAATATGCCCCTATGTTTTTTGGGGGGCAGTTATATATATATCGCGAACTGGAGCCAAAGGTTTCAGAGTGCTTTACATGAGCACCAGTTACTTTACAGATGGGCACCTTCATTTTGTTAGGCACAGCGAGATTAAGTGATTTGCCAGAATCACAGGATGTTGAGCGTCCCTGCTGAGACTCGAACTTGTTCCCAGCTTTGAGGTCGGCGCTCCAGACGTATTGAACTCTTTCTGATATCTGTCTTACAACAAATATCTAACAGGTTTTTGATGTGTTTAGTTTTGCACTGAAGGCTTTATTTTTATTCTTCATGTTTGCAAACATGCTCTCTCTTTCATATAAAAGAACTACGTACCGAGGTTTTATGTGGTTTATGGGAAAAGTGATGGTGTGACCATGTATTTTATGGGATACAGTAACCCCTGGCATACATGATAAGGATATTACAAGTGACTGAGGAGTTCCATAACCTTATAAAGAAACTTGGTCTTCGGCCTCGTTCCTCTATATGGTTATGGAACTCCTTGATGACTTGCAATATCCTTATCCTGTATGGCAGGGGGTACTTTATTCCTTATGTAAGTTACTGTGTCTGATAGCACTCCTATGCTATTATGCCCATGGCATATGATGTATGCTATGCCCCTACATCAGATCCCTCTGCCTTTAAGAAAAGCTTGGGTCTTGTCCCCAGTGATGACATGGCTTGTTTTTTAGACAATAATACTGGCTGGTGCAGTGCAAAACCAGAGCACACTGCAGCAGAGAACTGAAAGTAGTGTTTCCTTTAAACATTAACACAATTGCCTGTCACTGTGCCTTAGTTGTCACAAGATGTAATACCGGCAAAGCAGGACTCTCAAATGCTTTAGCTACATTGTATAGTGAATGATGCATCACGAGGTGAAGGTAGAACCCCCAGACAAGCCACATTCTACCATGCCCCAGGCATGTCTACAGCAGTGTGCCAGTCTTTTAACAAGAATGAAGCACTGTGTGTCAACTGATGGGCTAGAACACTATTTCACACCAACAAGAGAAACAGATGCAGCCATCAAGTACTCCCTGATGGTGTTGGTGACAAGATGCAATGATACCTGCTTTTACCACCTGTTTCAGGCTGCAGGCTGGCATAGATTTGAACGTTTCAATCTGCCCTGTACCAAACAGCAGGAGAAACAGTCCATAGTTGACTTTCATGTGCATTAAGGTCACTTAGCAGGTACATGTAACCTGCCTGAATAAGACACATCTGCTTGTTTGGCACAAAAGCACGGCTTAACTTAAAGACAATGTGTAAAATAGTTTTAGAGCCCACAAACAGTAATAAAATAAAAGCACAGCACAGGAGAATTATAAATCCTGAACCAATTTAGAAGTATTGAGTAAGATTGAATTAATAAAATGACACCAAAACAAATTAAATCCCATCCGTAGAACCGGAGCCATGAATTTTGTAAAGTTTTCAGTAAAAAATAGCACCTAAAAGATCAAATTGACAACCGCAGATATCTGGTTGCACAAGACCAGGGCAAAGTCGTAAGTTAATGCGGATCATGATGAAGTGTGGGCCAGATACATGAGGTGGATACAGCATGGTCTCGGCTTACCTTCAGACTTGGGCAATTTCTTATAGAAAGGTTCAGGAGAAGGCCGAGTTCTGTGGGGCAAGGCAGCAGGCTGTGTCCAAGAAGTCTTCGAGTAGCCACTGGACAAGTTCTTGGTAGGGCCGTCAGTGATGGCGGGAAAAGGCAGATTTCCAGGCTGAGGAGGTCATTGGCGATGGGGAGCTGTTTGCAGTTGATCCCGATGAAGATTTTTACTTGTAGCAGGAAGGCAGGCCTCCAAGCACCACGGCAGCCCTCTAGTAACAATTGTATGGGGGTCCAGGCTGAAGTCTACCACAGGTCCATGAGTGTACTGAGGATGTACTCCTAGGCTCCAATATTTATTCCTGATTTAAGCCTTTGAAGTGGGTGGCCTCCCTACACCGCCCAACATCTGGTTCTGGAAAGGTCTCCCCTTCCCATGCCAAGGCTCCAATAAGTCTGGGATGACAGAAGACTAGTGTCAGGCTCCTTTGTTGAGCTGGAGGCAAGCCCTATGAAGTGTAAGTGGGGTAGGAAACAACTCCTCCTCCAGCCATCCTGTGATGATGGCCCATCCTACCAACAGCTAGTCCCTTTTTTATCTCACTGGTAGGAATGCACAAAACCCGATAACAAAGCCGTTCACAGTCATGTGACTTTGGACACTGGCAGAGGCACAAATGGTTAGGACAAGAAAATGCCAACTTTCTAAAAGTGGCATTTTAAAGAATTGTGACTTAAAATCTTACTTTACAATTGAAGGGGATTCTAAATTACACCTAATTTGAGACTAAACATGGCATTCCTACTTACTCCCAATCAAACATTAGCACTTATTAAATGTAATAAGGTAACCCAATGTTAACTAATAAAAGAGATAACCCCAGATTCATCAATGTCCCGATTTGCGAGTCCTTAATAGCGATTATTAAGGAATCGCTATTAAAGACTCACAAAACGGGATTCATGTAGAAATCGCACAATTAAATACGATTTCTACTGCTTCCTTATTTGCGATTAGCAATTAGCGAATTGCAAATAAGGAAGCGATTTCAAGGGTGCCAGGGTGTCCAAAGGACACCCTGTAGCACCCCTGAAATGCAAATGTACACAGGTGTTGAACACACACATGTCCAAAGGACATGTGTGTGTGTAACATGCAACTTAGAAAAATGCACTAAAGTGCATTTTTCTAAGTTTTCGCTATTTACCACCAAGTTAAACTTCGCGGTAAATAGCGGCCCCATTTTGCGAATTCGCAATTTTATAAGGTTCGTGAATCGCATTTAAGGAATCTCTAATTGAGATTCCTTAAATGCGATTATTCGCAATTAAGCGATTTCGGTAATTGCGATTTTTGCATTTGGGATGATGAATCCCAAATGCAAAAATAGCGCTCGCAAAGGGCCGGATTCTCAGAATCTGGCCCTTTGCGAGACGATTTTTCTTTGATTAATCTGGCCGATAGACCTGACAGTAGTGAAAAACGAATGTAGGGGTTTTTCACCACCAGGCCATGTAAAGCGTAAATCACATGTCCCGCTTTTTAAATACAATGTACCTAGCAGTGTGAGCCATCAGGGAATACCTTAAGGGTGACATACATGTATTAAAAATGAAGGTTTAGGCCTAAAATATGGGTTTTAACAGCCTAAATTGGCAATTGAAAACTATACTGTAGGCTGCAATGGCAGGCTTGAGACATGTTTTAAAGTGGTACCGTGTAGGCTCAGTAGTACCATTTAGTTTACAGGCCCTGGGTACAGGTAGTACCATATACTAGGGATTTATATGTAAATTAAATGTGCTAATCAGGCATAACCCAACTGTCCCTTTATTTGGGGAGAGATTGAAAGCACTTTAGTACTGGGTAACAGTACTAAAGTGCAGCTAAAGTATACAGAGTGCTACATCCATCACAACAAATCAGGAGGGGTGAAGGTAAAAGGTTTGGGGGAAGACCACACCCAGGTTGTCAGGTCTTACAATAACCTTACATGATATCAGCATAACTAAAACCCTGTTGTCCTATGTGATTTGCTCACTACAAAGCCATTCCATATGTCAGTTTGGTTTACTCCCTCAGATGAACATATTTCTGGTAAATACCACTGTGCTTCAGAAGGCCTTCCTAGCTGGAGAGATGAAATATTCAAAGCATTTATCATCCTGAGGGCAACGTTTTATACTTCACCCACAAGTTCGGCACACTCAGGAAACGTTTAGTTTAACAGAATTTCCCGGCTTCACTAGAGGTAAAGTTTAACCAGCCCAACCCACTGCAGATGGGAATATTCTGCAGCAGGAAATCATGGCTCCAACTGTCCCTTGATTAGCCGGGTATGATGTGTACAGGGATGCAGACACTACAGAATGCAGGGTGTCCAGTGCTGAGGACAGCAAGAGAGGCTGGGCCTCTCAGGGAAGACATTGTACTCTGGTCTTTGCCTGGAGAAGAGGGTTGGAGCAGGGGCAGAAGACAAATGCAGATTGGTGGTGTTCTGACCTTCACCAGAGCTAGTTTATTGCAGCTGCCAAGGGTTCGAAAAACAAGCGTTTGCAATGCAATCGGTCTCGCCTTTGGGACCTTATACTGTATTTTAACTTGGAGGGAAAGTAAGCACTAAACTGCATGACACGCCAGGTATGGGAACACATAGAGAGAAATATTGCTTTCAGCGGAAAATTATATAGTCCAAAGCTCTGTTTTAAATATAAAGTCAGGGCCTTTGGTGGTCATATCAATGAAAATACAAGATTAAAAATATATTATTGTCTACGGGTGCTTGTCGAAGACAATTTCTATGGACTGAAATCTAGAGAATGCTAAAGTGATTCTGGTATTTTACTGACCTCTGCAAGTCGTTTTCTACCAAGAAAGTTAAATAGAGGCATTTGCCAGAAAAATAAAAGAAAGAAAGTCCCTTAGCAGAAAGCAATTCTGGTATTTTACTGACCTCTACTGGTTGTTTTCTATCAAGACAGTTAAATAGAGGCAGTTGAATAGAAAACAAAGTCCATAAGCGGAAGCAGACAAGTCCTTGGGCTTATCTCCAGAGCCCACAAAGTACATACACATATATAGTATATCATATACTAAAGTATATACAAGAGGTCTCGAATGCTCGACCTAATGATGTTTAAAAAAAAACAAGCTTCACACCTCACAACGCTTTCTGCATACTCATAAGTATGTTTTGTTTCCTTTTTAGTAGAGGAGTACGGGGTCTAGAATTCTTTAGGGGCATGATTTTAAATGAGAGGAACTGCCAGAGGATATGGCCACAATATATTAAATAAGCATGTAGCCCAATTCCAGAAGCAGCACACCTTAGCACTGGGTGCATGCAGCGAGTGTCATGACACCAGGTCATGCTTTAAGTGAACATTTCTTTCTTTTACTCTGATACACTGCGTGCTGTCCCACTATGGCTCTACAAACAGGCCCAAGTATAACCCCTTCATCACTTAACTTTTCATGGTAGTGAAGGCAATCAGGCACATGCTTATATAGAGGTAGCATGGGCGTGTGCATCCTCAGAAATCAGTAATCACTCAGCAGTGCAATAACTGATTGTCCAATCCAGATTTTATTTTGGTAAAGAAAAGCACATTACCACCAGTGACATATAGCTGGGTCTGGTGGCTCAGTGGACTAATGCGTCTACTGCAGGTGCCTTTGTTCGACCTCATGGTCACAGGTTCAAATCCCGGCGGGTCCACTCAGCCTTTCATCCTAATGTGGTAGATAAAATGAGTACCATTGAATTGGGTAACAATAAACATCTGTTATTCAGCACCAAGATACCCGTAGTGGAGAACGTGCACTTTACAAATACACATGTTATGTTATGTGTTATATTGCACCACTGTCAATTTGTTTAAGGCCAGTGTCAGTAATGATGAAATGGCACAGTATTTCTTTGTCCTCAGTCTTGGGTGAAATGCAGCAGCACACAGTGCCTGCAGTTTGTCAATCAGAGCGTGTTTCAGGCTTTTTTTTTTACATAAAAACAAAGCAGCAGCAGCATGCTGTACCATTGTTAGGGGCAGCATATCTATACATGAACGTACCTGTGTACTCACTTTTCTCTATGAATGACCACGCAAGTTAACAGATCACCTGCCTTTTTGGATTAGTATGTCAGTTGTGTCACTGCACACACAAACACATATGCCTGGTATGTTTCAAAGCAAATTTGCAACTCTAATTAATACACAACTAAAACGTAATATTTCACAGAACAGGCTACAGATACTGTTATTTTGCTGGCGCTTGGGCTACTGCACCCTGGTTCTAGGTGCCCATCGTACGAGTTACTTACCTTCGGTAACGATGTATCCTGACGATGTCTAGCCGCAGATTCCTTAACTTAGAATTATCCCCAGGTGTCAGACTGGATCCGGAAAATTTTTGCAGCAGCACCTCAGCGCGACGGTGGACAGTGCCACACGACCCTGCCCTGACGTCGTCCACGGACGTGAAGTCAGCAAGGTCATAGAAGGTCCTCCCGGCGTGCTGACGTCTGTTTTCTTCTGAGAAACTTTTCCGCGGCACAACGCGGAGCCACCAACAAAACTGTGAAAGTATGGGAACAGAGTGCGAAGGAGGAAAAAATCCATAAAACAAAGAAATTCGATGGTGAATAACACCATCGTAAAGGACAGTATCAGACACTGTCTACTCACAAACCAAGAAGCAAAGGCAGGGCATCGCTCTGTGAAACAACCCCGCAAAGCGAAGTGAGGAGTAACAAGGGAAAAAAAATATTGTGACAGACAAAAGCTAGACTGTTATTCCAACGAAACACGCATCGGCGTGGTTGTTGTTGGTGGCAGGATTAACCTTTCATCTTATGACCTTGTCTTCCATCGTTTACCTGCCCCGCACCCCTCTTTGTTAATGATTGATTGACCATCTTGATGTCCTTGATAGGCATTGATGTACCTTTCTTATTTATTTTTTCCTGTATGAAGGTATGAAAGATTGTTTGAATGATAGACAGTTGAGCTGATATGGTTGTGATTTTGAGTGTGGGATGGATGTGGATTTTTTGGGACTTTATTAGTTGTATTTATTCAAAATGTGCATAGATTTTAATGTGTGTAATGTTATTCACCAAATTTGAATAATCATGAAATCCTAAAACAATACGAATAAAATCATCAATAAATGTAAAACTTAAAGACGATAACGTGTTGTTTGGCTTTGAAACTATATATTGTTGCCCCTTCCAAATCCTAGGATCCCTTCTTGGGACCTTCTTCTATTTATTACTGGCAGGGTTCTGTTGTTGATCTTTTGTGCTGTTCACCGCCTTACCTGCCGTCATTTCTAGCCCAACGGGGAACCTCCTTCTATTTCGTTGTTATTACAACAAAGAACTGTGCCGGCCAACAAGGGCGGAGCACAGGAAGAACAACAATCTACTGTGAGAAGGCAGTACAAGAAGAATCTACCGGTGAAGACGAAGCTTAAGCACTGCTCTACAGGAAGAAAAGCCACCTGGAGGGAGGCGCTGCCTATGCCATCTCTTAAAAGGGTTGCACCAATTTGAGCACCCTGGATGAAGACCAGTGCCAACTAAAAGGAGGCAAAGTGGAAAAGCCCACCTGGCAAGGTCCTCGCAGAACGGGGAGGGTGGGTGGGCGTTAAGGAATCTGCGGCTAGACAATGCCTCTACCAGATACATTGTTACCGAAGGTAAGTAACTCGTACATCTGATAGAGACATCTAGCCGCAGCTTCCTTAACTTAGCATAGATACCACCGCCATACCCCAAGGGGGAGGTGGGTCTGCTACAGACAATCAGAAAGTGCCCAATAGCACTGAGCCGGCCACAAAGTGACGGACTATGGGGAAAGTTGTGGCGGGCAGCCAGTCAGCAACCCAAGCAGCTCGAGAGCAAATGACAACGGGAGGCAAGGTACCACAAGACTGCCAGAATGGCGCGAGACCATACCCGTGTGAGTATGAGATGTAGAACTAGAAACGGCACTAAGCCATATCCCAGAACTGAAGAGAAAGTTCATAACGAGGAACTACTCCCAAAGCTCAATGGTGCACTAAGTCGACACCAACGAAAGCTAGAGGACAATATGGAGAGATGTAACCAGAGCCTACCAGACGAGCCCTCGCAAGGGAGGCCGGACTGGCAGCATCCAGGAAGCAAAGGGCAAGAGGCAGGAACTGAGCAGCGTCTCAGAAGTACAGGCGGGAACAAGAGAAACACCAAGTGCACACTTAGTCACACGAAGGCGACAGGGGCGGACAGCACCACGCTGAAGCACACAGAGGCGGACCATAACGAGAGCATGCACATAGCAGACAGCTACAGAGACAACAAGGTGGCATAGCAAGGCAGTTTGAAGGCCAAGGGGAGAGCGCACCCACAGAAGTCAGAGACACAGGGCGCAACACCTGGGACACCTGGGATGACCTTCAGAAGAGGAGCTGTCCTGAAGGCACACCAGACACAGATACGGTGACACCCAAAGGAAAAAGACACATCCGAAGGGTGTGGCATCCAAGGCACCAAAGCACCTATAGGAACCGTGAAGAAGAACAGCCCCCAGCTCTGCAGCACACACAACTGCCCGGTAGCCAGTCCGGCCCTGAAAAAGGGATACCAACGGTCAACCCATGGGTATATAAATATATCAATAGGGGGCAAGCTCTGAAATCACGCAGTTGCGGGCGCTGTAGGAGTAACCTACCTATAGCACCCGTGGCACGAGGCAGCCTCAAGTTGAAACATGTTGAAATACACTGAAAGAGTTAATACAAGGAAAAAAAACCTAGAAGAGGAGAATGAGACACACATGCAAGGCTCACACAAGGCGAGACCCGTGGCGTGTAGGAGGCAGCGCCAGAAGGCACAAAACTGAAAAACATCCACCGGTAAGATAATGGTGTCAGTAGATGCAGAGAGCCCAAACGGACCTCCATGCCTGCCTGGCGCAGAGCGGAGCTACACAATATCATACAGGCTCCCCACCTGGAGTATATCACAAAGCAAGAAAAACAGGGGAACACCTCTTAGGGTAAACCACAGTCAGAGGACACAATACAACAACCTGTGGAACACCACCACAGTAGGAATACTGCCAGCCTAAAAACGCATAGTTCAACTGGTGGACGATAAATGAAAGGGTAACCAACCCAGGATATAACAACCTGATGCCTGCTAAGTAAAGACCTATGGGGGAGGGCAAAAGCCCGCAAGGAGGCGCTGAACCACAGAATCGACATGGGTATCAAACAAAAGGACCCCATCAAAGAGCAGGTCAACAGGGCGTTCCCGGATATTCTCCGGGAAGACGCCATCCCGCAACCAAGCATGGCGTCATAGTGCAATCGACCCAGCCATAGCGCGGCCTAAGGAATCCGAGGTATCCAGGGCTGAGCGGGTAGTATATTCCACCAGATCACAGCCGTCACATATAAGATGGAGGAGGCCAACACAAGCGTCCTCAGAGGTGGAAGATAGAACAGACTCTGCAGAGTCCCAAAGCGCAGAAGTAGCCCGAGCCAAGACACACACTGTATTGAGTAAGCAAAGAGCTGCCCTACTGGAGGTGAAAATATTACGACTCCAGCCATCTGGACTCCCTGGAGGGAGGAAGCAGCAGTGGAGGCAAGGAAGGAAAAGCAGTTTGTAGAACAAGCCCCGGAACGTCTGGATGAACAAATAAGCAAATTGGATCGTTTGGAGCAGGGCGGTGGCGGTGCAGGATAGAACCAGCCACCGGATCACGCGACGCCGGCCGAGCCCAGGTGCCCAAAATGGCATCATAAAGAGAAGCTTCAAAAGGCAGAAGCGGCTCAACATTCCCCGAACCGTGGTGGAGGACATCCAACAACGGGTCAACAGGCAGGGGGACCGAAGGGGGCTGCATACTCAGAATGCGGGCGGCCAAGGAAACAACTCTTATAAATGCTGCAGCAGCCTCGGTAGCCATCCAAGGAGGGGACAGTAACTCATCCATGGGTGAAGGATGTAAACTAAGCCTCCCACCCCAAGGGGTTTGTCCGATGAACGGAGGATGAGCCCAATGTCCAAATGAAGGAAGCCCCATTGATGAATGATGGTCCTAATGGGGCTCCTGAGGAGGCGGAGAGTCCACCTGAGCCACAAATTCCAAGCCGAGGAGAGGTAAGGACGGATCCGGCGTCACCAGATGTACGGGTCACGCCGAACTCCCCCTGGAAGCCTCCAGAGAGGAGTCAATGATCCGACGTCAAGGTGGTGCCAAGGCGTCCTCGTCCGGCGCCGACTCTGCCTTGTCCGGCGCCGACTAGGCCCCGTCCTGCGGTGACTCAACGTCAACCACAACAGGCTCCGGTTCCGAAGAAAAGAACGGTGCCGGAGCCGGGGAGGCAAGCATACGGCGCCGGACCGGTGCTGAGAGAGCCTCAACCACAACAGGCTCTGGGTCAGAAGAAAGGAATGGTGCCAGAGTTGGGGAGGCAAGCCGACAGCGCCAGACCAGCGCCTACTAAGCCTCAGTCCAAACAGGCTCCGGTTTCGAAGAAAGGAACGGTACCGGAGCCGGGGAGGCAAACCTACAGCACTGAATCGGCACCAGCTTGGCCTCCTAAAAGAAAGCCTCCTGTACGAAGACTGAGGCGGGCTCGGAGCTAAGCTGCAAGCACCAGCTACCACCTGCGAAGCAACAGGGTGCCCCACAGGACTATGTGGCACAATAGGGGCACTGTGGATCGAACAGGGGGACCCAGCCGGGCTGCGTCCTGATGATGCCATATCTCCATCATCCCGAGCGGCAAGGGGCTCAGTCGGTGCCGGGGACGAACCCACCAGCGAGTCCACCGGAGACCCTGCACGTAGCGGAGAGTCCCAGGACACCCCAGGGAGAGGAGGGGCCCCAAGGGAGGCCTGCAGGGCTGTGGCATAGACCGCCATCTGGGTCCGAGTCGCCCCTGTGCCAGGAAAAGGCAGATAGGGGAGGGACGACTCCCGGGGGCACATGTCCGGAGAAATCCGGGAACTAGTGCACCCGATAACAGAAGGAAGGGAGGTCGAGGACTTACTAGGAATTGCGAGCAACACACACGGGAACCAGACGGCGACAATGCTGCAAATGGAACCCACTGCCACAGGGACCTGCCACCGAAGAGGAGGCCCGGGGCTGTGATGACTCCAACCGGGACAGGCGAGCCGAAAGTAGCTTCATCTGGTGTTCCTACCGGGACTTCGGCTTGAGTTGTTGGTAGGCGTCGCAATCCGTCGAGTCGTGGTGTTTGCCTAGACACCACAGGTGTGGGTCTGTCGCGGACATTTGCAGCGAACAGGAGGCACACGTTTTAAAGCCAGAAGGCATCGCACTCTCTTCCAGACGCGAAGTATCAAGGAGGCCTGAAAACAGGCCAGAGGAACAATGCCAAAGGAAGGATTCTTTCAAAATCAAAAAGATGGACTGATGCCCTTTTTAAATGTACCGTTATAAGACAAATTGACTATAGTCTCAGATTTATTTTTCTTGTGAATATTTCTCTTGTGAAAATTTTTGCACTGTATGAGAGCTAGTATGTTTGAGAGTAATGAATGGTGAGAAAGGTTGTATGAGAGAATGAGTCTGATTTCACTTTTGCTGAGATTTTCTCTTGTGGGGGTTACTAACGTATACAAATATTTATGAATAGAGAAATAATAGAATGTGATTTCTCGTCTGTATCTTTGTATGACATTGTATTCCTGTATGATATTGTAAATAACCTTATGCTTTGTATTTTGTGAGAAAAAGTATTTTTATATACAAAAAAATAAATATAAATTATAAAAAGAAAAAAATAATGTCTTTGGATAAATAAAACATAATCCAAAAGAAAGTCAATTCTTTCTCTTTTCTCGTGTATCTGTGCTGTATATTAAATTATTAAAGGGCAGAGCTACTGCCAATAGTTAAATCAGATAGGTTAGACAAGAGGTTGCTCCAGTTTGTATTTCCTTTATCCCCCTCCTCTTGTACCTCAAATAATCAGGGGGTACCTTAGCTTTATAGCAGTTACATATTTCAAGTTGACACCTGAAAATTGCGTAATGTACTACCTAGACAAATATGCAATCTCTTCACCAAAGCATCCTATTATCTGAGAAAGCAGGAATTTTTGGATGTTCATAGTCTGAGCAGATGATAAATGCTGCAGTTATCCAATTAAGACACTGGTATTTTTTGGCAACAATCGGTCCATTTTAGCTCAAGTGTCATAGGCTTGCTGTTGCAGTGTTAAGGGAACTGGTCATGAACCTGCAGCGCAACGTCTTTGCATTTCACAGTGGTCTCCCATTCAAACTGTCGGACTTGGCCCTTTTTGCAGGGTCATCCCTGAACTTTTTCTCCTAGCCTTTTTTCTGACATGGTGTTGGTGATTTTAGGACTCTGGGCCCTTTAGCACTGCTGTTCAGTGTAAAGTGCGGGTGCTCTCTGTGGTAAACATGGTAAGATTGGTCTATACCTGTTTGGCCTATTTAATTTACCTGTCAGTCCCCAGTAATGTGGTATCTCATATACCCGGGCCAGTAAATTAAATGCTACTGGTGGGCTTGCAGCGCTGATTGCGCCACCCACTAAAGTAGCCTTTCAAACCTGTCTCAGGCCTCTGCAATTGCAGGGCCTGTGCGCGCAGTGTTACTGCCGCTGTGAAGTGACACCTAAAGTGTGTGCCACATCTGTGACCCCCCTTTTACTGCATGTCAGTCACCCCTAAGGAAGGCCCTAGCTAGCCTTATGGGCAGGGTGCATTGTAGGTAAAAGGTAGGACATGTACCTTAAGTGTATGACATGTCCTGGTAGTGACAAATAGCCATTTTGGTTTCTCACTGCTGTGCGGCTGCCCTCTCATAGGAATGGATTGGGGATTCCCTGATAAGTGGTTCAGTGGTAATTCCTGATATGAGAGGAGCAGCGCGGTCAAGTTTGGTATGGTTGGAATAGTAATATTAAATGCTACGCAAAGGTGTGCGTAGATTTATTAACACTATTTTAGAAATGCCACTTGTAGCAGTTGGCATTTCTGGGTGCTATGTGTCTGCCTGCCTGATGTGTATTGCATGTCTGGCTCTGGAGTGACAGGGACTGGTGAGGTGTGTGTGGCTCCAGGGAGGGCAGGGTGAGTCAGTGCTAAGCTGAATAGGGGATCTGCATTTGGAGCAGTGGGAGGAGTAGTCCCCTGACCCTGAATAGGTCTGCGCCTGCCTAGGTGAATGCTGGCTCCGCCCCCCTGTGGTGTGTCTAAGGACCGGGCCCCCATCTGACAAAGGAGGGTGTGAGCACTGTACACAGAGTGCTCCAACACCCCCAGAACCAGTTGACACTGATTCCTTCAAGCCCTGTGCCAGGGCAGAACAAAGAAGAAATGTGTATATAAACTGATGCTGTGACCCCATGAAATGTGCTTCCTTGTGACTTTGGGGGACTTGCTCCTGCTGGGCCCTGAGGAACCGCCACAAGGGACTGTCTCCCTGCTGGAGAGCCCTGTGTTCTGGCCTGCCTGGGCCCAGCCTTGCCCTTATGAAGCTTTTGGTTTCTAGCGCTTCGTGAAGCGCTACATCTCTTCTATTGGAGCCCCAGGGACGGGGACTCCAGTCCTTCCAGGAGACAAGGAGCGTGCATGCTCCGTAGCGCTGGGCTGCACTTTGCCCGGAGGGAATCCAGACGTTGGGATTGCTCCGCATTTTCATTTTAAGGCGGTAGCCCACACCGCATTGTGAGTGAAGATCGGGAGCCCACCCTGCTTTGGTGTTTATTTTACGGCAAGAGCCCACCCCGCGCTTTGCCAGGAGAAGCAGAGCCGCCAGAACAGCCGCTTCGAGAAATCAGGAAGTCAGGCAAGGCTGCCTGACGTTGGGCAAAGCTTACGCCCAGCAGAGGAATTTCCAGTGTGTCGGTAAGAGGAGATCAGAGCCTCGCGGGCTACCTGCCTGAATCCTGCTGCCAGAAGAGGTGGCCGCTCCGGAGGCTGGAAGGCAGGCAAAGGATTGCCTGGCTGGGGGAGGAGATGTGGTGAGACCCAAAGGACCTCAAGAACTTCTGACCCATCTCCCTGCTCCCGTTCCTGGCGAAAGTCATTGAAAAGATGGCCAACAGACAACCGACCCACTTCCTGGAGGAGATCAGCGTCCTGGACCACTCCCAATCCGGATTCCACAGCAACCACAGCACTAACACAGCCCTAATCACCGCCACTGATGACATCAGAACCATACTGGACAACGGCAAAACCGCAGCCCTCATCCTCCTGGACCTCTCGGCCGCCTTCAACACCATCTGCACCACACCCTGCGCACATGTCAATGTGACGCAGGGATCCAAGACAGATCCCTGGACTGGATCACCTCCTTCGTCACCGGCAGAACCCAGAGAGTCCGCCTCCCCTTTTCCAATCTAAAGCCACCACGATTACCTACGGCATACCCCAAGGATCATCCCTCAGCCCGACCCTTTTTAACATCTACATGGCACTGCTCACCAACATCGTCCGAGCACACCACCTCAACATCGTCTCCTACGCCGACCACACCCAGCTGATCCTCTCCCTCACCAAGGACCCGGCCACCGCCAAATCCAACCTCCACGAGGGAATGAAGGCTCTCGAAGACTGGATGAAGACTAGCCGGCTGAAGCTGAACTCGGACAAGACCGAGGTCCTCATCCTCGGATCCACCCCTCTGCATGGGATGACTCCTGGTGGCCGGCCATGCTGGGAGCTGCCGTGACACCCACCAACCACGCATGCAATCTGGGTTTCATTCTGGACTCCACGCTCTCTATGACCTGGCAAGTCAATGCTGTTTCCTCCTCCTGCTTCAACACCCTCCGCATGCTCTGAAAGATCTACAGATGGGTCCCCACCGAAACCAGAAGGACGGTCACCCAAGCACTGGTCAGCAGCAGGCTGGATTACGGCAGCGCCCTCTACACAGGAACCATGGCCACACTCCAGAAAAGACTCCAACGCATACAAAACGCCTCCCCATGCCTCTTCCTCTGACTCCCTCGCCACAGCTATATCACCACCCACTTGAGAGACCTGCACTGGTTCCCGGTCAACAAGAGAATCACCTTCAAGCTCCTCACCCACGCCCACAAAGCACTCCACAACACCAGACCAGCATACCTTAATGAACGACTATCCTTCTACACCCCGAACCGCCAACTTCGCTCCACCGACCTCACCCTCGCCACCATCCCACGCATCTGCCGTATGACCGCCGGCGGCAGATAATTTTCCCACCTCGCCGCCAAGATGTGGAACACCCTCCCCGCCCACCTACGGCAGACCCAAGACCTGCTGACCTTCAGGAGACTCCTCAAGACCTGGTTGTTCAACCAGTAGCTGCTTTCCCCACCCCTTTAGCGCCTTGAGACCCTCACCGGTGAGTTCCACGTTCTACAAATGTCTTGATTGAGTGGGGGTCTGACAGAGACTTTGCTCTATGCTCCCCAGCCGAGGAAGCTACTGCCGGGAAGGAACGGCGTTGACAAAGAGCCCCGGTGAGTGGGGCTCATACTGGGCATTGTGGTGCCGGGGCTTGTGCTGTGCAGACCGGAGGAGTCAAGAAGAGCCCGGTGAGTAGGGCTCGAGTTGGCACATGTTGGCGCCAGGGCTCCTTTGGCCTTGTTACAGCTGCACCTCCCTGACTATGGGTAACTGCGACAAGGGGGTATTGTTCAAGGAGTCCCCGAGTTGGTCTCCAGAGGCACGGTAGTGTCAGTGCCTGTTTCTACTTCATGGCTGCACCGCGAGAGCGCTGGCAGCTGCAGCGTGGGGCAAATTGTTTTTAGAGTCAGGGTGGGGGCACAGGAGGCACAGCAGTGCCAAGGTGAGTCCTCAGCTGCACCGCGAGAGCACAGGCAGCTGCAACGAGGGGGCATTTTCTTTTGCTTCGGGATAAGAAGAGGATGAGTTGCAACCCTTGCCCCCAGCACATTGCGCCCAGTGTTTTCGCTGCATTGGAAGCCAGAGGGCCAGTGAAATGCCCTACAGGAGAGTCCTGACATTTTTGGACATAGGGTATTTGAGACCCAGTGAAAGGCCAGTTGGCCTGGGGTCATTTTGGTGAGATGGGTAGGACACAAGGCTCTACCAGGATTACGTAATGTGTTTATGCCTATTCTGATTGTTGCTAAATGTGATTTTTGCACCATAACTATTGCATAATGTGTTTATGCTTGTGATGCCTATTGCATAATGTGTTTATGCCTACAGAGGTGGCGTGATAGGTTTATACTTATGTGATTTATGCATAATGTGTTCGATGCCTAAAGTGATGCAGATATAATGTGTTTATGTTGCAGGTGATAATGCTGAGGTCAATATTGTGCCAGTAGTTACTGGTTGTGTCTTATTTTTGCTACTAGTGCTTTCTAAAGGTTCTGACAGTGGCCCGATTGGCCTTCTCCTGTGTATATAATCCCCTGTAAATTATGACCTGCTGCCAATTAGCACAGTGTATATTTGTGATTGTGATTCTAATGTGTTTTTGGATAATACAAAGGCTATTTTTGATATAAGCTTGTGTGGAGTTTCTTTTGTGGTGTTCCTAGTGTGTTGCTGCTGTGTGTGTGTGTTGCGCAAACTCTTTACACATTGCCTCTGGGATAAGCCTAACTGCTCGTGCCAAGCTATCAAGGGGGTGAGCAGGGATTATCTTCAGTGTGTAACTCCCTTGCCCTGACTAGAGTGGTGGTTTCTGCCTGGCTTAGGCGCAAGCCCTAGCCAACCAGAAATTCCATTTCTAACACACATTCACTAGTGACATATTTCCTCTCCTTTACGGTGCCTAGATAGTCCAATAGAGGAGAGATTTTTTGAGGTTACTTTGGGGTCCGCCCTACCAACATAGGTTGTCAAGTGATTGGTAGATCTGTATTAATACTCAGTTGTCACATGAGTTGCAATCTGTCCTATTCTCTGCATAAACTTTTCATTTGTATGTACGTTATTGCTGATTGATTAAAAGGCATTGTTTTGGGAAGTGCCTTGTTACTGTTACAAGGCCCAGAGGAGGGGTGCCTCGAAGCACTGGATCAAGCAGCAAGGTCGAGGGGTGGGGGCCCCCTTCCCTGGCCCTCATAGCCATTATGCAGTGCCAGGGTCAGATTGGAAATGGAGGTATTTAGCCGGTGCCCGAGACCCATTCCCTAAGGCTTCATGTGGGCTGTTTTTTTCGCATTACATTTTGGGCTTGCTCTGCTGCTGTGAATTTGAGAGGCCTCAGCAGCCCCTTCCAAACCCAGCACAGATTATCACAGACCATTGTCATATTTGGAATGACAATGGGCCAGCCCCAGCAGGTCCATCATGTGTTGAGTGCTCCCGTCCTGACCTTGTGGTATGATGGTGAGGCCTCGCCATGGGAGATGGTGCTTTTGAGCAGCAGAGTTTTCACTCCCCTTGGAAGGGGAAGTGGTGGGGGTATTCTCATTTTGCGATTCGCAATTAAGGAATCGCAAAATAAGAATGCAATTTCTAGGGTGCACCCCTGAAATGTAACATACAGTCCATTTTTCACACATACATGCCCAAGGGGATGTGTGAGTGTAAAATGAAAGTGTCAAAAATGCACTTTTGTGCATTTTTGAAACTTTTCTAAAATTACCATGAAGGTTGACTTCATGCTAATTTAACACTTCTAACCTGCGAATGCGCAAATTTTTTCAGATGATGCATTGCATTTAAGAAATCGCAAAATTGTGATTTCTTAAATGCAATCGCAATTTAAGAAATCGCAAATAAATTGCGATTTCTTAAATTGCAAAAAAGCCAAAAAGGTTAATGCATCCCAAAACAAAGAATTGCATTTGCAAACGGCCGAATTTTGCGATTCGCACCGTTTGCGAATGCAAATCAGTTTGATGCATGTGGGCCTTAGTGCCACTGCATTGCAGCTTTTAAATGACCGTAGTCAAAGTACAGCCCTACAGAAAATTTTACTATTTTTCAGAGAGATCAACTGTTTGATTATGTGTTCCTTCCTTGAATACAAACCTTTTTCAAACAAAGCCAGTGAAAGTGTTTACACCTGTAGTTTATCGTTAAGGCAGCACGGTCATTAATGTGCTGTCTGCCACTGGAATGATGCGGCTGTTAAGGGCCAAATTATGCAGCAGGGTTGAGAAAATTGTATGACAAGAAAAGAAAAATTATGTTGCATAATGCAGCAAATTAATGATAGTGTTACTTTTATTATTTTGACATTTTTATACTTGTTAACAGTGTCTGTGCATTTATGCACCTCATTAGTATCAGTTTAAGACTCAAGAAAGAAAAAAGCAACAAAAAGGTGAGCAGCCAAGCATTTCAAAGGGGAATGTACTGCGTGTCGGAAATATGCCTCTGGTGCATTCAAGAGGAAAAGAAAGCGGGAACAGATTGAAGAAGATAAAAGTCGACGGCGAGCGCTACTTCAATTTATGAGAAGAGGGATGCACAATGAGAAGGAAAGTAACCCCAACTCAGCAGTCTTCCAGTTCCAAAATCAGGAGCCAGAGAACCTGCAGGACCAGCACTATGCATCAACTGCTGCTAGTGTACTCATTCAGTACGACAATAAAGTGGTGAAGAGCATCCTGGGTCAAGATCCTAAACACATCACTACTTCCACAGCCAGTAGAGTCTCCTATTTCGAGGAATATGATCAGGAACAAGTTACAAGAGGACCAGTATCTCAGTTGCAAGAACAGGAATCAGAGGACCAGCAGCAAGAAAAAGCCAGTGACACTTCCAAGCTCCAAGGAGAGGAACAGAAGAACTCGGATATGCAGCAGCAAGTTAAGGGCACAATTAATATGCCATCTGAATATTATGATTGTGGCATAAAGAACCAGTATGGCCAGCGGCTGGACATTGTTAAAGTGGCAGAGACTGATAGCGATGAAACTACTAGTGAAACTGCTAAAACGTTTTTACACCACATTGATGATGACCTAGGGAAATGGCCTACTACTCAAGATGATAAAATACGTTGCCACCTAGTAGAAAGATGACCTACCCAGGCTGGACGTAAAGCATGTGATTATTTCCCACATGACTCTCAAAATCGATCCTTCAATCCTACTTATTTCAAAAGGGAAATGAGTAACGGTCAGCAAATAAACCCTCAGTGGCTAGTGTCTTCGACATACAAAAGTGCTGTATTTTGTTTCTGCTGCAAATGTTTTACCACTTCTTTCAGTAACACTCTGCTTGTGAGCAGCAGTTTGTCTGATTGGCACTATCTTGGTCTGCGTTTACATGAACATGAAAATTCTCAGGAGCACCTAAAAAATATTAGGGAGTGGAAGGAGCTTGAACTTCGAAATCGGAAGGAATGCACTATTGATAAGCAAAATGTTGCTCAAATCCAGCAGGATAAGATTAATGGGCGAAATGTATTAGAGAGGCTCCTAGCAATTGCACAGTACCTAGTAGAACCTGGCATTCCGCGGCAGTGTTGACCAGCTGAACCAACCCCGCAAAGGCAACTCCCTAGGGCTTGTACAACTTTTAAGCAAACTTGAGTCAGTTACGATGTAACATGTTCTCAGAGTTACCACAACAGAGATTCATACACATTATCTTGGCAAACACATTCAGAATGAATTGATTGAGCTGATGTCCGAGATGGTTCTCAAAGAAATCCTACGGCGTGTCCGAAGAGCCAAATATTCCTCAGTGATCCTTGACTGTACTCCTGATTTGAGTCATACCGAACAGATGACATTTATTGTGAGATTCGTCAGTTCTATAAATGGATGTGTGACAATTGAGGAACATTTATTTGGATTCATTCCCCTGGAAGAGCAAACTGGACTGGCTCTTACTGATGCATTGTTGCACAAGCTGGAGGCACTGAAACTTCCCCTTGCTGCTTGTCGTGGGCAAGGTTATGACAATGGGGCAAATATGCATAGACAATACAGTGGCATGCAAGCTCGAATCGTAAAAGAGAACCGATGGGCTTTTTTACACCGTACACCTGTCACAATTGGAACCTGGTTTTAGGAGATGCTGCAGCTTCAACTACATATGCTGTTAACCTCTTTGGTATTATTAAACAACTTTACTCATTGTTCTCTGTATCAACAAAAAGGTGGAGTGTATTAACTAAAGCTGGAGTGACCCTTTCCCTCAAAATCTCTCAGCTACTCTTTGGGAATGCCGTCTAGAAAGCGTCAAAGCAGTCCAATTTCAGATGAGTCTAATACATGAAGCACTTCTGCAGGTGTCTGAAATGGATAAAAGTGTGAAAACCAGAAGAGAAGCAGCATCACTAGCATCAGAGCTTGAATTATAAAAAATCCTCCTATGTCTGGTTATACAGTATGATATTTTAATTAGAATTAACATAGTCAGTAAACTGATGTACAGTGAAAACGTGCAGCTTGATGTAGCTGCAAAACACGTTCAGGAACTACTTGCATTGTTAACAAAGTATCGCCATGAAGGATTTACAGCTGCGTTGATATCAGCAAATGAACTTGCAGATAAATTGGAAATTCTAAAATAATTCAAATGCGATCGAAGAATACCGAAGTAAAAGAAAATGTTTGGATATGAGAGAGCTGACATGCCAATAATGGACCCAAAAGAGCAATCTTGCATCAAGTTTTTAATGCTCTTGTTGTTACAGCAATTGGGTGCATTGGCAGACGATTTGAGCAGCTGAAATATCACCAAACGCAATTTGGCTTTCTTTATCATATTTCCAGCTTAAAAGACATGAAAAGTGGAGACCCACAAAAGCACTGCAATGATCTACATCATCTTCTGTCAGACAGCTCAGCTGATGGTGTTATACCTTCTGACATAGATGAGATTGAACTGTGTCAGGAGATTTCCTTTCTTGCTCAAGTTTTTCCTGAAAAACTAAATGTGTTAGAAACTATTCAGTATATTTATATTAACAGATTGGAAGACATCTATCCAAATTGTGTGCTTGCCCTAAGAATTCTGCTTACAATTCCAGTGAAAGTAACATCTGCCGAACACAGTTTCTCATGCCTCAAATTGATAATGATTTATTTACGCTCACGATGTCCCTGGGACGACTATCAGGATTGGCCCTTCTTTCAATTGAAGGAGATATTGCAGCAACATTGGACAACAGTGAAATGATTGATGCCTTTAGCTGAAGATAGGCTAGGAAGATCACATTTTAGCATGTAGTGTAACACACGAGATATTGATTTGTCACAACAAATTTACTTATTCAAGATTGACCTGTCAGAATGAACTCATTGGGCTCTTGACTGTGTTATTTTTCAGATTTCAACTTAATGTTTCCTGTTTTGTTCCTCCTTCAGATTCGGCTGTGAAATGTATGCTGATGTTTTCTTGACACTCTGGTTCCTTTGAAATTTGGGGGCACATCCTGATGCGCTCAGAGGATCGACACCAACTAATCATTGAAGGAGCCAGTAAGTGTTACACTAATGTTGTTGCCTTGTATTATTTCTCTGTTTGTTATTAATGAACTTTCTGATAACCTGTTAAATGTATATGTTTGTATTTGGATGTAGGCGAAATAGGCAGATTCGACCAGTGACCATGCGTACAGGACATGATATGAAGATGGCAATTTCTTTTTTTCCCCATTACTATACCTATCCCAATTTTACCCAAGTTGGACAACCCCATAAAGTTGGAAATATAAAGAACAATGGGGCTCTCTTTTTGGGGAGTTTGAGGATTGTCATCAGAATCCTGCCATTCTGCCTCTACCACTTCCTACAGTTCTAACACCAAATTAAAAACGGTGATTTGAAAACCCCTTGAATCTGCAGCATACCTTCACTTTAAACACACCAAGATACTTGACCTTCCCTAAATTAACCAATACCAGGGAGCCACTCAATGAGAATAATCTAGAACGTTGGAGTTACTCTATGTTTCACAAAAATTTTATTTTTATGTGTTCATTCTCTCATCATTGTTTGATTGCACTATTTCCTTGTATCTGCTTTTTACAATAAATGGATATTTGCTCACCTGTTTTCCATCCCCTCATCTTTTTGTCCATATTACTGATATCCACATTAGCTTGCTTCAGTGATGCCAAATAAGATCAATAGTCCTGCAATGTCACTTTCTGTGATGTAATTTCTCTTCTTGTGACGCAATATGTAATTAGAGGGGCCTCGCATCTTCCCTTTCGCCCGGGGCCTCAGCAGTCCTAGGACCGGCTCTGATACTGCACAGTCCAACTTGGGCACAGTTTCTCGATGCAGGAGCACAATACGCTTGGGCACAGTTCTATGCAGTGGCACAGTTCATTCGGACACAGAGCTTTGATTCAGCAGCACAGTCTATGCTGACCCAGTTCTTTAATGCAGCACCAAAGTATGCTGAGGTACAATTCTTCAATGTATCGGCAGAGTCTGCTTGGGCATAGGTCTTTTCATGATTCCACACTGAACCATTCATATGTTTAGGCTTTGCCACACTACTTAGGGCATGCAGATTGCTTTCCTCAGTCTTCCTGTTCTGGCGGAACAATACACTATTGGGAGTCAAGCTAGTCTGACTCTCCACAGATAAAAACACTTCTTGCCGGGTTGGCAGGCTTCTTCCCTCTCTCAACAGGCAGGTTATACCAGTGTCCTCACCATCGGACAGCCCTAGCCCAGGCGTGCTGTGGTCATCTACGTCACCCACTTTGGACTTTAGTGAAACATCTTCTGCTTGTGCTTTCTAGCACATCAACTTTACAGGCAGAAAAATCAGCTCGGTCACGCTAGTCCATTTCTATGGCTTATACTCTATGACCTTGTGGAAATACTAATACATCTTGGAGCTTTGGGTTAACTTAAAGAGGAGGAACCATGACCAGTCTAGTCTTTAAATTAGGCATGTAATGGAGTCATGTTGCTGTCTACGTTGTGTGATCTTGTGCACTTCTTCTCCTCATCTCCTTCGTTTGGTCATGTTTCTCTAAGGCATTTTTTTATGGAGGCTTGTCTGGCATCCCAAGGACGTATTGCTTCTGTATGCGCATTACTTAGTGGGCGTTACGGTCTCAGTGACATGTACTTCATTTACTATGTATTTGGCTGTCTCTTTACTTCCAGTTGGATCCGGCCTCTTGTTGAGGACAAACACTGTGGTGAGTTTTTTTTTTATTTCCTCATCATTGAGTTTTCCTGGTTCAGCGGCAGTTTAACCTCTTCCATGCTAATGACAAGGCCAGCTCGTCATGGAGTACCACTGGCCCTGTGCTTATGACGAGCTGGCCTTGTCATGAACAATGGGAAAAATGAAGATCCAGCACCGCAGAAAAATACACTGTAGCATTGAAGGTGTTAAACTGTCAAATGGTTCGTTTTATTCTTGGCACACATATGTTACCTCATTTTCTTTGCTGTGCGGATCTCCTCAATGGAATCCTTCTGTGTCGACTCACATTAGCATTCTTTGACTCGCACAGCCATATGCGTCATCCCTGTTGCTATGAAGCTTTGCGAGCTGCTCTTCAACGCTTTACTACCAGTAAGTGCTGGTAGCCATCCGTCTTAGCGCATTGTATGTGCCGCCATTTGTGTTTTAAGTGCTAATTCTCAGTGCAGATGACAGGCTTGGTTGTTGTTGTTTTTCTTTCTGTGTGGTGAAGGAAATTATACTTCACAACAGTGCCGACAAATAGCACAGTCACGTCCTTGGCGAACCCATTTCGGTGAAATGGAAAGTAGAAGATCTGCTTGTTCATGTCTCTTGTGTCTCCCATTTCCAAAGACTTGCACTGTTCAATCATCAAGGCAATCAGGATAAGGCAAGTTTCTATGCTCTTTATCTCTGACGTGCTACACTGGATTCCAGTTTCACATGCTTGGTAAAGTTTGGCTGCCATCATTTAACCGCTTCCGTGCGGCGCGTTAGCCGCGCCCTGTGCTGGACATTCCAGAACAGGGCGCGGTCGTGACGGAACCGTTCCGTCATCAGCACAGCTCAGCCGTAACTGATGACGGAACGGTTCCGTCACCAGCATCGAAGGGGTTAAGACGCCACATCCATGGTAAAGCATAACATTGTAAACTTGGACTGCCACCATTTGTGACATTGATTCTGTTCTTTTTTTGGCTGTTGTGTACTGGCCGGATTTTACAATAAAGTTTCTTTGTTGTGGCAACTGTTGACTTTGCTTGTCACGTTTCGATTCTTATTGGTTACACTTCTACTGTCCATGCTTTATCCCTTTCTTTTGGGATTACGTATTTGGTTGATTTACCATTTACTTAGTTTAGTCTTAGGTGTCCTTACGTGAAGGTGCACCTATTTCTTTATGGGTCTTTACTCTGTTTTGCCATTACATTTTTACTCTCCCTTACACTAGGGATGTCAAAGGGTCCTATCACCTTTTATTCTCTTTACAGTTTCCTCCTATGGGTTTTTTCCCATTTACTTTTGTTTATGTTATCAACCCGCTCACAAGGTACATGCTTCTGGGTTTTTGTCTCATTTACATTAGTTCTTCCTCTCTTATCCTGCATGGGATGGATTAATGGGTTATGTTGGGGTCATCATTTCACATACATGGACTCTTGGTACACACCCCCAGGGGTTCATTGTTCATTTTACATATGTACGCTTTACCCTGTGTTTCATCCCTCATTGGGATGGCAACGGGTTCTAGCCCCATTTGCTCACACTACATTTACGTCCTTCTCTCAGGGATAGGTCATGGGTCCAGTCCCATCTACGTTAGCTGCAATTCTCACATTATTACCCTTACACATGGTGTGTCTTTTTGGGTACCAGTCCCATCTATACAATCTTGGGTGTACAGTCCCATATGGGTGACAGTCTCATTTACATAAAGTCTACCACCCTTATTCTTGGGGTAGGTCATGGGTCTCAGTCCCATTTGCTGTTATTTTCTTGCATTGCTATACTTATATTATGTTTCATGTCAATTTGAAAACTCAACGTTATTCTCATATTATTACATTGTCTATTTGAAAATGGGGGAGGATGAGTTATACTCTTTGTATTTGCTTCTCATCTTCTCTGTTTTTCCTCTTGTCCAGTTCTCCCTGTGATGTCACAGATTTCTGTTCATCCTTGGTATCTGGATTATATTGGTCGGTAGTCTTCCTTGTCCCCAGCCTTTCCCTTATTGTAGCCTCATTCCTTTTCTCCCTGGTTTAGGAAGAGATCCGTCCTTCTCTTCTTTGTGTGTCTGTGTGTAAGGCTGGTGTATAGGTCGTGTTGTGCCTTGTCTTTCCTTCCTTGCTTGCCTGCCTGGCCAGTGGGTGAGTTTGGAGATAGTCTTTGGTGCCTGTATGTCTTCCTGCTTACTTGTTGTTTCTTTCGCCTTGTTACTGTTTTCTTCTCTTTTGTAATTCGTTGTTGGAGAGTATGGGTCATTTCCATTTGTGAATACTTACCCATTGCTTCCTCTTAGTTTACCTCCACCTATCTCTTTACTTGTTTCTATCTGTCCTCATCTTCTTTACTTCTTCTGTTGCTTCTGTGGTTCTCTCTGTTATTCCTCTTTTTGGGTTCTTATTGTTATATCTTATTTATGGTACTAGATTTATGCTTCTGTTGTGTAAGGAAAGGAGACATGCAGTATCCTGCCTTTGTTAATGTTATGCCATTTTCACCTCCTGCTCAGCCAGTGTGTTTGTGCTGTGTGCTGCACGGAATGTTGCAGTGATGATGTGCTTTGGAATTTTTGGAGCCTGTGAGGTGAAGCGACAGTTGAGAATGGACTGAGCAGCTCCTGGTGGGGCTGCTCTCCCGTACATAACTACCTACTGTTCTGGAACTATCTACATGAAACTATTTTCAATAAAGCTTCCTGAATTTCATCCTTCCTGCATGGACCTTGTTACTACAAAATCAAGACCAATTCCTTTGTACACCTTGGGTGCTGGGAATTGATTTGTTTAACCACTGCCATTTTGTCTCACAAGAATAATACCAATTGGTTGAACAACCTGTCACTTCAAATGTGAAGAGGCACCAAAATGGGGAACAGTTCAAGAATTGTGATATTCCTGCCCGAGGTCAGAGACTAAGGCCAGGCCTGGGTAAACCACCTGCTGCTTACATAGGCACAGAAACCCACATTGCCTGCCGCATATGTAAACAATTCAAAATCATGGCTTTACCGTAATGGGCCTGGCCACACCAATGAACCATTAAAACCTCTCAGAAAGGACAACCAAACCATCAAATCCTGCTTTTGATCTCCTAGGTGGTGGGTCCTATGGTGCTTTTGTTTCAAGCAAGACATGGCCTGAGCTATGGTACATGAAAGTGCATGACCCGAGGGTATTATCTATAAGGCAAAATTGAGCTGACCTATTCAAGTTTGTAACTGGTGTGAGGTGACCTACCGTGTCCACAGGCAGGACTCCAGGAAGGATCTGAAGGCGTCCACTTTATCTATTGGAAGCCTGCGGTCCACTTTCACTGAATCGATTTCTGTATCTAAATATCAAAGTTGTTGCTGATCCTGCATTTTTTTCCTGAGCTAAGGGGGTTTCGAATTCAGACATTAAGCACTGAAAAGTAGCAAGTGCTTTGGCACAGCAATTGAACCCACCTGGTCCCAGGAGCAGGAAACGATCCAAGAACTGAATGACTGAGAAGACACTGATACCTGTGTGGAAACTTATTCCAAAAAGGTGCTGAACTGTAGGAAATAGGCACAAGAGACAGCACACCCCATCGGCATGCGCTTGTCATAATAGAATTTACCTTGAACCTGAAAACCTAGGAAGTGATAGTTGTGGGAGTGACTGGCAAAAGGCAGAAACCCAACTCAATGTCTGCTTTGGCCATGAAGGCCCCCGACCCAATTGCCTTAGTAGTAGGGGGTCATCCAATGATGCCTATTTGACCGAGCAAAGGGATGGGTGAATGGCATCATTAACAGAAGCCCTTCTAGGTGCAGAGCATGTATGAATCAATCTAAATTCCCCAGGTTCTTTCTGATGAACCAAACTTAGAGATGAGAAAATGAACACTACTAGAAAAGGGCTCGCAATTGGTCCAGCCACCCAGTAGTGTAACAATAGCCCCCACAGCCCTTATGGTGCATGGGGGCCCCGAGCTAGAGGGGGTCCTCTCTGGCACTCCGCACAAGCAACGGGCTGATGGTACCCGATTCTCAACAGCACTCAGTTATAGAGGCCTTTGTGACTGATCAACAGTTGCCCCTTAGTTTTGAGGAGCTGATTCAGTTGTTTGGTAAAGAAGAGGAGAGGGGTTGGCCTAACGGCTAAGGCGCTCAACCTCGGAACTGGGGATCTGGGTTCGAGTCTCGGTAACGACGCCAAAAACCTCCTGTGATTCTGGGCAAATCACTTAAACTCCCCGTGCCTTAAATGAATGTGTGTCCTCATGTAACGTAACTGGTGCTATGTAAAGCGCTCTGATACCTGTTTCGGTTCGGGTCTAGTTCGCGCAACATAAAACTCTGCAAAAAAAAAAAAAGAAAACTTGGCGAGGGAAGGAAGTCTTCTAGGAAATTTGCTCTATAGGCAGAGCAGATCCTGCAGATGTCATTACCGAGGTTGCCTGCACGAACATTGAGTGAATGCAGTTGAAAAGTGCAAGGGCGTTCTCCTCTGCTGATGGACTGAACGACACAAGACCTGTTTCCACTGTACAGTGGAACTTTGTATGCCCAACATAGTGCCAATACCTGCAACCCTCCCCTGCCAAATGGTAATGGCTACTAATACACAAAGCATCAGAATAAATCACAGAAGACACGGTTTGGTGGAAAACAGTTTGCTGCAGGTTTATTTCATAACTGAAATATGCCAATGTGGTGGGTTCACTTATGGGCGATCCAAGGGCGGGCAGCAAAGAGTAACTGAGCTGCCCCTCCCCCTGCCTGACAAGCAAAATGGCACTGTGGGCCAGCCCATTCGGTGCTACCATTTAATAGGGGAGTTTCCTTTTAATTGCCATACACCGCCAGTCCAGGATTATTACTCACACCTTTTTAGGAGCGGGCATCACCAGGCAAGTTCCCTGTTGCTCAGGCTTGCAACCGCCCGAGGGACTAACGGAGCACCATTGCTTATATCCCAGGGTCCTGCCGTAAAGGCTCTGAGGGGTTTTGCCTAAAACAACCCTGCTGTGCTCTCTGAGATGGTACCCTTATGTACCAAACTACCTCCAGGTCGCCCTGTAACTCCACCTGCAACACAAATAAATAATGAATATGACCAGAACAGAAGTCATTTCCACTGCCGGCATGCTGGGTTCGGGTCGGGTGGGTGACAGCACTGCTAGCGGGGAAACAAAGAGGGCGCAACTGTGTGGGGCAAGTATAATTACCTGGCCGCAGCCTGCCAGGCACCGGACATGACGCAGGGTGCGCGCAGGAAGATGAGAACCCACCTGAGGGGCCTGTAGACTGGCAGGATGGTCCTTTTGCCTGAATGTGGCACTAAGGGACAGCCCTCTTAGGATGGTGCACTGCATGCGCCGCTGGCAGCCTCATTTGTTTAATCGCACAGACATTCTCGTGTCATCTCTTCGTCTTGCATGATGTCACCTTGAGGCCTCAAAGCCATGTTCATTTCCAGTAACAGCTGTTTCTGGTTCGTGCTACTGTTTGCAGACTGCATTCAACCCCACAAGCACTGTAGACACATACATCACAAATAGGTCCCTTCAACAGTGTGCCTTGGTAGGTAGACACAGATGAGTCACTTAGGGAACTCCGAGTAACCTTTAGGGGGCGCTGGGCATGTGACAGAAACCAAACCCAACATGGTTTGCAGACTACACTCAAGGCACAGTGCACGAGTGTTTGTGAAATAACTGCAATATCAGTTTCAGTTTTTAACGTCTTTATTTCGAAGTTTTCTTCATAAAAGACAACATATAAAACATTTACTAAGTAGAACTTTAGAAAATACATGTCTTTAAAAAAGTACATTATAAACAGACATTTTCTTTAAAAAAAACGATTAAATTACATTACATCAAAAAGAAGACGTTTTAAATTCATAAGGATTAAAAAATATTCGGATTTTTCATATCATATCATACATTGTACAACTCAAGTTGGGATGGTTCAGCTGTAACTAATGCCTCTTTGGTCAACATTAATGCGCCTGGCTCTAATGATCCAGGCCCATCTGAGGTATTTTGCCATGCCAATGGACAACCACTCAGCAGTATTAGATCTTAAAATGTGCAGCGCTTCTTCGCACACCCGTACATTTACTCTTCTACATATGGGTTTAAGCCATTTCCGACGTGGTGCGCAATAAGCTGGGCAGGCAAATAGAAAGTGGCCCAATGATTCCTTATGCTCACTGCAAAAGGGACAATACAAAACCAAGTTTTTTTGCCATTTGTTGGTATATTCTCTCATTGGTAGCGTACCAACTCTGAATTGGTGATAGAGTTTCTTATCTATACTTTTCGTAATAGCGTCCCAGTAGGACTCCGTTTGTGAAACTACTTTGTGAAGCAGGAAAGTACCGGTCAGATTAGAATTCTTGGAAAGCAGAACCAGGTCTTCCTTTACTGTGGCCCAGAATAACAGTTTAAATTCTTTTTTTGACGGGAATACCTGGTTTCCCGGATCAGACCATTGCGTATGGAGACCCATTCTAAAAAGTGTAGCCTTCACAGTTTTAAACCAGGATATGTTCCCTGAACCAAGTAACGATCGCACATCAAGAATCTCATTAGCAAACATCGACAATTCCGGTGTAGACCAGATTCGTCTCCATAAGGCTACCATCCTATATTGTGCCTGGTTTTTAATGGATTGGCAGCCCATATCAAGCATAAGGGGAAGTGATGGTGTCGATGGAGGGAGACCTACCAAGCTACGGAAGAACTTATTCTGGATTTTGTCCAGGGGGGCAAGATCTACGTTTCCCCATAAGTCCGAGCCATAAAGGATGGCTGAATTGATTTTTGCTTTGTAGATTTTTAATGCTGGCTGTATTCTTTTCGTTAGTGAGCAGCGCTGTTCTTTAACTAGACAACCCGATAAACGGGCAAATTTTAGGCAGAGTGCCTCGATCTGCTCCCTCCAGCGTAACCTGTAATCTATAGTCACCCCTAGGTAGGTCATTACCCCTACTTGTTCCAAGGTTGTACCGTTCATGGTCACATTACCCCTTAATGGTTTATGCTTGGTCAAAACCATAAATTTAGTTTTCGAGACATTGATTTCTAGATCGTTTATACTACAGAACTCCACAAATTTATTAATAGCAGTCTGGAGGCCCACCTGTGTTTTTGCCAAAATTAAGGTGTCGTCGGCAAAAATTAGAAGTGGGAACTTAGTCCCACCCAAAACTGGGGCATCTGTTGGTATGGTAGAAAGAAACTGTACTACCTGGTTAATGAAGAGTAGAAACAGGGATGGTGCCAGGACACACCCCTGTCAAACTCCTCGGGTCACAGGGAAAGATTCTGTCACCCGGCCCTGGCTACCCCATCTCACTCTGGCAAAGTTTTGTTCGTGTAGCCTAATAGTTAGCTCAAGAAGTTCAGGAGGCATTCCCATTTTGCTAAGAGCTGCCCACATCTTTTCTCTAGGGACCAGATCGAACGCAGATTTAAGATCTACGAACACTGCGTATATTGTGCCTTCTCCTAAGTGCACTGTCTTCCAGTAGATCATAATAAATCTTAGCACCTGGTCGACAGTGCTTATACTGGCCCTAAAGCCTGCCTGTAAAGGGGACAAGATGTTATCTTCCCTCATCCAAAACTCAATTCTTCCCAGCAACATTCTAGCTATTACCTTTTGAAGGGCATCAATAAGGCTAATAGGGCGATAATTCGCCGCATTAGACTTATCCCCTTTTTTGTGTACGGGGAGAATCTCAGCCCCTTTCCAGGAGTCTGGAATTCTCACTCCTCTAGCGATGGCATTGGCTAGGGAGGTAATATAGGGAACCCAGTTGTCCATATTGTGCTTAAAGATATCTGCTGGGACATGTTCCATACCAGGTGCTTTACCAGATTTGACCTGTTTTAGCGCGTTCTCTGTCTCAGATTCAGAAAAAACTATACTCGCGCAGTTAACTATCGGGGAGGGGGACAGGTTACCCACCCCTATGGTATGACTACTTATTGCCATGCTACTGAACTGGTTCGAGAAAAACTCGGCTGAAACATGGTTAGCCGGTGTTTGTGAAGCACTTGACCCACCCCATTTGACTACCTGCCAAAATTTGAGCTGGTTGGCAGACAAGCTGGCCTCATAGAGATCTAGCCAACGTTGATCGTCCCATGCTGTCTTGGCTTGTTTTAGGACTTTCCTGTAATTTAACCTCTCTACTTTGATAACCGTGGTTTCCCTTGTTTTAATAGCAGCTATCAAGGAGCTATGAGCCTTCCGGCATTTCGTGTCATACCATTTTGCTCCCAGGGGGATCTTACTGGTTTGTTTCAAGCCACCCTTATTTGAAAAAAAGGTTTTTAAGGTTGCAAATAAGGACTCATGGATTGTGCCAATTTGCTCCAGTGAGCCCATGGTATCTAGCAGAGACTTCACCTTTTTGGTTGCTGCTGATACTTCAAACAAGATCTTTACTAAGACATCAGGATCTTCCAAAACCCTACCCCAGCGTACCCTACGACAGTCATTTGTAAGGACTGCTCCCGCTGTGGTGTAGTTTGTTACACTATTTCTAAACAAGCCTCCTTCATCTTTCAAATTTATTGATAGAGGATTATGGTCACGTTCTGGTCTAACAATTATTTCCATGTCCTCTAATAGGCTCCAAAACTCCATTTTAATTAAGAAGTAGTCTATCCGACTTGTGCTGTAACCATTATCAAAAGTGGCATTTCCTGCCAAATCGGACCTAGCCCTCCCATTTGCTGCCCTTAAGTTCCACTCCAGACATATTCCAAGCCACTGCAAAGCGGCTTCGGTTACCTTTTTGACTGGTGGTATAGTTAAGCTGGGGATGTTCCATAACTGATCTACTTCGCGATAGCACCCATCTTCCAACATCAACAATGGTTCGAATGTACAATTGAGATCTCCCAACACTGTTACACACTTTTCACTACCAATGTCATTCAATAGGTGATCAAGGTCCCTGATAATTTCAGGGGTCTTCCCTCCTGGTCATCCCCTTGCATATATATTAATTAGATATAAGTCCCGGGTGTTTGTCTTACTAAGTTTTAATCCTTGAAGATCATCACTTAGAATAGATAACTCACGGGTCCTAAAACTCAAGGATTGTCGAATCCAAATAACAAGCCCCCCAGACGGGCGTCCCTTTTGACCTTTGTGCGCTGGTTTAAAAAAGTTCAAATAACCCAAGCGAAATAATGCATCAATTGACCAGCTTTCCTGGAAAACAACAATATCATATTGCTCAACGAAGGCCCCCCAATCATTCCCATCCGTTTTCCCCTTCAACCCCGCAATATTCCATGACAATATTCTGAGAGAGTTTGCGGGATCAACTGGTGCTTTAACAAGTAGATCAACAACCCCCCCCACTTCTGATTGGTATAAGGGTACTCCTTGGACATTCCTCCACCACTCTTGTATCAGTGGGGTCATTTCTCAATTGATACTCCAGGATACCTTCAACATTAGTTCCCGGTAGCTCAATACCACTGACTGTCACTTGTGAACAGGAGGAATTGAGGGGTATAGCACTATTGGGCAGACAAAACTCCCTAGAACTTTTGTCCACCAACCCACTATTGAGTCAGTCCACCCCGTCCAACCTACTTAGTGGTGCAAACCAATTTGAAAGATGGGGCAGAAACATTGGATGTATAGCCACCTCAGAGAGATATCTGTCTCTGGAACCGTTGCTTTGGTGGAAGAGGTTACGACGAGGAGCAAAATTAAGTTTAGGGTAGAAGTAATGTAGGGACAAAGTTTGAACGTCACCCATTCTACCGAATCTCGGTTCTCTGCAAATAAGCTCTGCTACCCAAGGCTCCCTAAAACTAATGACAACACAATCCCCCTCAAGATCTTTTTTGCTATATCCCACCCAATCCACCCTCCTAACATTTAGGATTGCAGCTTTGGAGGATGGTGGGAGTGGTCGGTTCTTGTTTAACCAAAAGTTAACCTTATTAAATAATTCTCTGTATGTTTCCGTCTTTCCCTCTTCCAGTGGGGCCACTCCAGATAGGATTATAGTATAAGGTAGTGATTCTGGGGGAAGATTCACACACTGTTTTTTTACTGAAACAATTTTCCTAATCTGGTTGTTTTGGACTAATGGGCGGGATGGTTTGGATAATCCACTGGTGGTAGGCTGAAGATTATTACCTAGAGCAGCCTTGCGTGGTATACTAACTGCAGAGGTCTGTTTATTTTTCTCATTAGTGGGTTTCCTCTCTGGGGCGCTAGATGAAGAAGAAACAGGTTTAGCCATTTTCCCCATAACCCCATTACTCGAAGGCTTTTGCTGTGGAAGCATTAGTTCAGGCCCTCTAGGGGCTATGCATTGTAATAGCTTGTTTGAAATGCCCACATTGTCTCTTACTAGTGTTTCCATGAGATCCATTTTGTCATTTAAAAGCCTTGTCCGTTCAAAAAGGGGCAAAAGGAGAGATTTAATCAATAGCTCAATTTTAGCTAAAAAAATGCCTTCTGCATCATTATCTAAGATTGTATTGTTTCCAGAGGGATTTAAAAGCCTGGCTGTAGTAGTGGATTGGGAGGGGGCTATTGTGTTAATTCCTAAAACTTTTTTGTTACCCTCCTTATGTATAGAATCCTCCCTTTTCCTTTTGCTTGATTTAAGAATGATTCAGAAAAGGGGGTGGTGATGAACAGAGTGCATGAATTAAGCAGACCACTCTTACCCAGTCCAAAGATCAGGGCTTGATCCATCACCGTTTTTTAGCTCACTGCACCATCCCAGCTCAGAACTTGGCTATATGCAAATTAGTCTTTTCCTGTCCCAGTGCATGATGGGAACAGGGCAAACCAAACTACCAAGCCAATTCTTATACTGGGAAGGAAACAAGCTTCCGGGGACCGGTTTCTGCCATTTCAGGCGTCGTCGGCCCAGCTTGCTTGAATCCTGATGGTGCAATGAGCAAGGGACTCACATCTGAGTATACCCTTCCACGCTTATGGTGGACAAAATGATTCAGAAAAGGGGGTGGTGATGAACAGAGTGCCTGAATTAAGCAGACCACTCTTACCCAGTCCAAAGATCAGGGCTTGATCCATCACCGTTTTTTAGCTCACTGCACCATCCCAGCTCAGAACTTGGCTATATGCAAATTAGTCTGTTCCTGTCCCAGTGCATGATGGGAACAGGGCAAACCAAACTACCAAGCCAATTCTTATACTGGGAAGGAAACAAGCTTCCGGGGACCGGTTTCTGCCATTTCAGGCGTCGTCGGCCCAGCTTGCTTGAATCCTGATGGTGCAATGAGCAAGGGACTCACATCTGAGTATACCCTTCCACGCTTATGGTGGACAAAATGATTCAGAAAAGGGGGTGGTGATGAACAGAGTGCCTGAATTAAGCAGACCACTCTTACCCAGTCCAAAGATCAGGGCTTGATCCATCACCGTTTTTTAGCTCACTGCACCATCCCAGCTCAGAACTTGGCTATATGCAAATTAGTCTGTTCCTGTCCCAGTGCATCATGGGAACAGGGTAAACCAAACTACCAAGCAATTCTTATACTGGGAAGGAAACAAGCTTCCGGGGACCGGTTTCTGCCATTTCAGGCGTCGTCGGCCCGGCTTGCTTGAATCCTGATGGTGCAATGAGCAAGGGACTCACATCTGAGTATACCCTTCCACGCTTATGGTGGACAAAATGATTCAGAAAAGGGGGTGGTGATGAACAGAGTGCCTGAATTAAGCAGACCACTCTTACCCAGTCCAAAGATCAGGGCTTGATCCATCACCGTTTTTTAGCTCACTGCACCATCCCAGCTCAGAACTTGGCTATATGCAAATTAGTCTGTTCCTGTCACTGCTCCATCAGGTAGTTTGGTCTGCCCTGTTCCCATGATGCACTGGGCCAGGGACAGACTAATTTGCATATAGCAAGGTCCTGAGCTGGGATGGGGCAGTGAGCTAAATAACGGTGATGGATCAAGCCCTGATCTTTGGACTGGGTAAGAGTGGTCTGCTTAATTCAGACACTCTGTTCATCACCACCCCCTTTTCTGAATCGTTTTTGGCCACTATAGGTGTGGCAGGGTATACTCAGACATGAGTCCCTTGCTCACTGCTCCATCAGGATTCAAGCAAGCCGGGCCGACGAGGCTGAAATGCCAGAAACCGGTCCCCAGAAGCTTGTATCCTTTCTGGTGAAGAATTGGCTTGGTAGTTTGGTCTGCCCTGTTCCCATGATGCACTGGGCCAGGGACAGACTAATTTGCATATAGCCAGGTTCTGAGCTGGGATGGGGCAGTGAGCTAAATAACGGTGATGGATCAAGCCCTGATCTTTGGACTGGGTAAGAGTGGTCTGCTTAATTCAGACACTCTGTTCATCACCACCCCCTTTTCTGAATCGTTTTTGGCCACTATAGGTGTGGCAGGGTATACTCAGACATGAGTCCCTTGCTCACTGCTCCATCAGGATTCAAGCAAGCCGGGCCGACGAGGCTGAAATGCCAGAAACCGGTCCCCGGAAGCTTGTATCCTTTCTGGTGAAGAATTGGCTTGGTAGTTTGGTCTGCCCTGTTCCCATGATGCACTGGGCCAGGGACAGACTAATTTGCATATAGCCAGGTTCTGAGCTGGGATGGGGCAGTGAGCTAAATAACGGTGATGGATCAAGCCCTGATCTTTGGACTGGGTAAGAGTGGTCTGCTTAATTCAGACACTCTGTTCATCACCACCCCCTTTTCTGAATCGTTTTTGGCCACTATAGGTGTGGCAGGGTATACTCAGACATGAGTCCCTTGCTCACTGCTCCATCAGGATTCAAGCAAGCCGGGCCAACGAGGCTGAAATGCCAGAAACCGGTCCCCGGAAGCTTGTATCCTTTCTGGTGAAGAATTGGCTTGGTAGTTTGGTCTGCCCTGTTCCCATGATGCACTGGGCCAGGGACAGACTAATTTGCATATAGCCAGGTTCTGAGCTGGGATGGGGCAGTGAGCTAAATAACGGTGATGGATCAAGCCCTGATCTTTGGACTGGGTAAGAGTGGTCTGCTTAATTCAGACACTCTGTTCATCACCACCCCCTTTTCTGAATCGTTTTTGGCCACTATAGGTGTGGCAGGGTATACTCAGACATGAGTCCCTTGCTCACTGCTCCATCAGGATTCAAGCAAGCCGGGCCAACGAGGCTGAAATGCCAGAAACCGGTCCCCGGAAGCTTGTATCCTTTCTGGTGAAGAATTGGCTTGGTAGTTTGGTCTGCCCTGTTCCCATGATGCACTGGGCCAGGGACAGACTAATTTGCATATAGCCAGGTTCTGAGCTGGGATGGGGCAGTGAGCTAAATAACGGTGATGGATCAAGCCCTGATCTTTGGACTGGGTAAGAGTGGTCTGCTTAATTCAGACACTCTGTTCATCACCACCCCCTTTTCTGAATCGTTTTTGGCCACTATAGGTGTGGCAGGGTATACTCAGACATGAGTCCCTTGCTCACTGCTCCATCAGGATTCAAGCAAGCCGGGCCGACGAGGCTGAAATGCCAGAAACCGGTCCCCGGAAGCTTGTATCCTTTCTGGTGAAGAATTGGCTTGGTAGTTTGGTCTGCCCTGTTCCCATGATGCACTGGGCCAGGGACAGACTAATTTGCATATAGCCAGGTTCTGAGCTGGGATGGGGCAGTGAGCTAAATAACGGTGATGGATCAAGCCCTGATCTTTGGACTGGGTAAGAGTGGTCTGCTTAATTCAGACACTCTGTTCATCACCACCCCCTTTTCTGAATCGTTTTTGGCCACTATAGGTGTGGCAGGGTATACTCAGACATGAGTCCCTTGCTCACTGCTCCATCAGGATTCAAGCAAGCCGGGCCGACGAGGCTGAAATGCCAGAAACCGGTCCCCGGAAGCTTGTATCCTTTCTGGTGAAGAATTGGCTTGGTAGTTTGGTCTGCCCTGTTCCCATGATGCACTGGGCCAGGGACAGACTAATTTGCATATAGCCAGGTTATGAGCTGGGATGGGGCAGTGAGCTAAATAACGGTGATGGATGAAGCCCTGATCTTTGGACTGGGTAAGAGTGGTCTGCTTAATTCAGACACTCTGTTCATCACCACCCCCTTTTCTGAATCGTTTTTGGCCACTATAGGTGTGGCAGGGTATACTCAGACATGAGTCCCTTGCTCACTGCTCCATCAGGATTCAAGCAAGCCGGGCCGATGAGGCTGAAATGCCAGAAACCGGTCCCCGGAAGCTTGTATCCTTTCTGGTGAAGAATTGGCTTGGTAGTTTGGTCTGCCCTGTTCCCATGATGCACTGGGCCAGGGACAGACTAATTTGCATATAGCCAGGTTCTGAGCTGGGATGGGGCAGTGAGCTACATAACGGTGATGGATCAAGCCCTGATCTTTGGACTGGGTAAGAGTGGTCTGCTTAATTCAGACACTCTGTTCATCACCACCCCCTTTTCTGAATCGTGATTTAAGAATGGGCATGTTCTCCAGAGATGGAGAACGGGAATTATGGTCTAAACCTGGGGCAATGCTGGTAGATGCCAGATGTTCGGTCTCGATATATTCTAGATTGCGGTAAAAGGAACTACCTTCCGATGTATGGTCTAGGTCAATATCGTTTGAGCCCTCCTCCAACTCCACCTCTTGGCTAACTGGTACAGGGTCCAAATCTATAACATTAGAAGCGATATCTGGCATTTGTGTTAAGGGGACCGGGGAAACTGCATCACGAATTTTCCCTAGTGAAGAGCGCTTACCCGTGACCAAGTCCAGCGATAAGCGCTTTTCAGCAAGTGCGATTTCTTTTTCGAGGATGCAGGTGGTACGTTTAAAAAATTGGTCTATGGTGCCTGTAAAAGCTCCATTCGAAGTAGAAACCTGCACCTGTCTCACTTTACCAGAACGAAGGGACATTATAATAAAATGTGTAGACACACCCTGTTAGTAGGCACAGAAATAGAACAGTATAAAAATGGCTAATAGGCCCTGTTTACACGTAAACTTCCTGAACCAATCATTTAGGTAAAAATGAAGGGGGGGGTAGCCCGTCCCAGCCTCAATCGGCCTCGGACAGCTGCAGACGGCCCCGCCCTTGTCCCGGGCTACTCCCGGTCGCTCCCGCGCGCTCCCGCGCAGCGGGACTGGGGAAACCAATTAATAGGTCTGTGAATTGAGGGGAGGAGCAGGCAGGGAGAGCGGCCCAGGTGCTGTGAATCCGGGCTGGCGGGCGCTCCTGGGAATGGTAGTCCCAGTCCCGCGCTCGCACTTGCTCGCAGCCCCGCTTGACCAGCACACCTCCTCCCAGAGTCTCAGGCAAAGTCCGAAATAGCAGCAAGGAACCCCCCACGAAGCGGGACCCGCGAAGCGGGTTCCGCAAGAGGTAGGCTTGAACAACAGAACACACAATCCCAGCGTTGACTGAAGGTTACAGCAAAGCGTCCCAATGAGGATCCGGAGGCTGGGGCCTGTAAAAGCGCGAGGGTGGGGAGGAGCAGGCAGGGAGAGCGGCCCAGGTGCTGTGAATCCGGGCTGGCGGGCGCTCCTGGGAATGGTAGTCCCAGTTCTGCGCTCGCACTCGCTCGCAGCCCCGCTTAACCAGCACACCTCCTCCCAGAGTCTCAGGCAAAGTTCGTAAATAGCAGCAAGGAACCCCCCACGAAGCGGGACCCGCGAAGCGGGTTCCGCAAGAGGTAGGCTTGAACAACAGAACACACAATCCCAGCGTTGACTGAAGGTTACAGCAAAGCGTCCCAATGAGGATCCGGAGGCTGGGGCTTTTAAAAGCGCGAGGGTGGGGAGGAGCAGGCAGGGAGAGCGGCCCAGGTGCTGTGAATCCGGGCTGGCGGGCGCTCCTGGGAATGGTAGTCCCAGTCCCGCGCTCGCACTCGCTCGCAGCCCCGCTTGACCTGCACACCTCCTCCCAGAGTCTCAGGCAAAGTCCGTAAATAGCAGCAAGGAACCCCCCACGGAGCGGGACCCGCGAAGCGGGTTCCACAAGAGGTAGGCTTGAACAACAGAACACACAATCCCAGCGTTGACTGAAGGTTACAGCAAAGCGCTCGTTATTCATTGGGTCGTGACATTGGATCCTGTGCCGCGGCTTTCGATAGGTCGGCGAGGCGCTTGCTAGTAGCTTATTAGCTGTGAAACCAGGCAAGTACACATGCCCTAGGCGCAGTTATTTAGCTGCTGCACGGCCCCAACATTCCGTCAGATAACGGGCTGCCTTACGCTTCTCCGAATAAGTCTGCATACCCATTTACATGAATTAAGGGTCCATGGCTTAATCAGTCAAAAAAATCGCCCAACCACGTGACTGAAACCGTTGCAGGAAAATAAAATACACTAGTTCCCACGGTGTTCTCAATCTGACTATCTCCGCCCCTTGGCAGCTTCTTTGGCACCATCCGCTCCCGAGAGCAATATCATTTTTATCAGGCAAGCAACGCCCATTGGGCTAAAAAGGCTTCAGCACCCCAGTCTTATTCTGTACCCTGGGCTGCAGGCCTGCAGCTGTGTGGGTGTCTGTCCCTGGGAAAGCCTTGGCGAAGTACAGATGAATAAGAAAGAGAGCGTTGGAACAAAAATAAATTCCAAAAGACACCTTCAGCTTATCTTGCTTCTGCAGTGTCCTTAAAGGAGGCGATAGGGGTCACAAATGAATCACATCTAGGACAAATACCTCACAGTGGAAGTGCTAATTGTGCAAGGCAGTGTGCTTTACTGATCACCATTGTTTTAAAGAGAGACAATTCTTGCCCATTAACGCTCTGTTTATGAGACTGTGGGCCAGATGTACGACCCCATTTTGCATGCGCAAAAGGGTTTGCGACAGGTATGCGCATGTAAAATGTGAAAGAGCTATGTACAATTCCTAAATAGCGAGTCGCAATTTATTTGCAAATCGCTATTTAGGAATTGTGAGTTGCTATTAGGAAAGGGGCGTTCCCTTCCTAATAGCAACCACAACCCCATGTATGAATGTTTTGCAACCACAATTGCGACCGCAAAACACTCACAAATTACCACCCTCTTCAAGAGGGTGTTAATGCAGTCGAACATTGAAAGGCGTCCCCAGGGGACCCCTTCCACTTTGTGACTGTCTCTAATAATATTTTTTACGGGCAGGCAGTGGTCCCAGGGACCACTACCTGCCCTTAAAAAATGAAACGAAAACGTTTCATTTATATTTTTTAAATGCATTCTGTTTTCCGTTTAAAGAAAAGGGGCTGCATTTAAAAAAATAATACTTTATTGAAAGACAATCCCAGACATGGAGGTCTGCTGAGCCCAGCAGGCTACCATCCCTGGGAGGGCCAGCCATTCCCAATGGGGTCACAAATTGCGACAGGCTCATTAATATTCATGAGCCTCGCAATTTGCGACCCCATTGGGAATTGCAAACAGTGTTAAACACACTGTTGTACGTGGCAAATAGCACCTCGCATACTGCGAGTCGCAAAAGTGACGCAATTTGCGAGGCGCTATTTGTCAGGTCATACATCGGGAACTGTGTTTGCACTTCAAAAGCAATCGCTGCCATCTTGCTATGGTTTCAAGCAAAAAAGGCAGAAATAGCAAATTGTCTTGCTTTGGAATTGCATTTATATAGTGCTTACTACCCATGTGATGATCAATAGGCACTAAATACATGCTAAAAGGGTAAAGAAAGAATTTTTGCTTTTTAAATGCAGCGACCAGACTTATCTGGCAATAGCATCATGCTTGGGAGGGGGGGCTCAAAGGCATCAGGGTGCTTTACATGAGCACCAGATTACATAACACAAAATAATATATTTTTTAATTATTTTTTAGACATGGGGAGATTAAGTGATTTGCCCATGATCACAGGATATTGAGCTGATGCTGGGTTTCAAACTCCTCAGGTCCAAAGTCGGCAGCTCAGGCTGTTAGACCACATCTCATTGATTAGTATTGGTGTCAGTGGCTGCTGGTGATCTTTGACAGTGGTGGGGTGCAATACCCGCCAGGAGTTCACCCAATTGTTTTTGAACTTTGCTGCACTCATACTCACTCCCACATTCAGGTCCAGATTAACAAACATTTTGTGTTGGGGTTGCATCTCAAAGGGACACAAAGCTGCACAAAATGTGTTTTCAAATTTACTTTCCAGCGCAAAATCTGTTTTGCACTGGAAAGTTGCCTCAAAGTAAATCAAAGCAGTGCAAAGAGCTGCTTTGCTTTATTCTGTGTCAAGAGGGTGCTCTATGGCTGGTACATGGGCATTTCCACGCACCCACCTATGGTGTTTGACACAAAACTTTATCTACTAACAACAATAGACAAAATATAAACACCAGTTGGAAACAGGCATTAAAAAGTAGAAATGCTTTTATTTCTCATAACTTTTCCCACTTTGAATGTGTTCTATACTGTACAGCAGCACACATCCAAAGTAGGAAAAGTTTCAAAGTTAGGCAAATCATAGTATTTTGTGCTGGAAGGGCACCCTTCCTATACAGAAGCTATGCTAGGACTCAAGCAGACATCTGTGCACTATGGTGCCAAGGTGTCTGTCTGACGCTTGGCTGTCTAATTGTACACCAGCGATACGAAGAGGGCAGGATAGTACCACATCTTGATATGGCACTTTACAGCGTCTCACACAACGCAGAAACATTGGCTGCTGTTCTACATTGTTTGGAAGTATTGATAATCTGGGCCTTAGTCTCTTCCCCTCACTCAGTCCAGCTCACATTCTCTCACTTACTCATTCTCATCCCATTCGCTATTACTCATGCACAAACGTACTCATACTCACTGGTTCTCATTCTCACTTCCTAACACACTTACACACACTTCGCACACAGGTACTCATGCCTGGCAGTGTCTGGACAGTGAACTGGGATCCTTCTTGCAGTAGAGTGCACCCTGAGCCCTATTGCCAGGGTCCTTTGAGTTGAGGCACAATACCCCACAATTGCACGTTATATTTAAGTGGATCCACAGTTGAATCTCTATGTGGACCACTTAAGGTTTTCTATATGCACTTTTTCTTTTGTGAGCACGTTTTTTTAGCAGAAGCAATATAGATGAATACGAATACACCTCTTTTGATAGTTGAGCTGACAGAAACATGTTGGCCTATATCTAGTGAAACACAAATGCAGGGGCAATTTCCCTACAGTTTACACTCTCTCGGTTTTTAATCCTGTCCCAGGCATGCACCAATAAAGTTGGACGCCTGTCCTGGAATCAGTTTTAGTTCACCTTTAACTATACGTTCTGCAGGCCTCACCTCCCATGAACTTGCCGTAGGGTATCTACCACCATCCTAAAAACATCTGCAGAGCTCCTCCCCCTTAGAGAGGTAGTTGTAGCCCGCACCGTGATTACAGTGGGAGGAGATTCCCACTGATGAAGCATGCCACCTCTGGTGGGTGGGGGAATTCATCCTAAAGAAGGAACATTCCTGTACAGCTACGCTTTGTTTCGTTTTCTTTGATTCTGTCTTTCCTAAAAAGACCCAGGTTTTTCTAAGCGTTTTTAATTATATTAAAACATCAAAAAACCATGAGCGTTCAATAGGAGTGGTGAAATCAAATATTTGAAGCTTTTTTTGGAAGTTCTAAAATGCCAAATGAGGAAGGAAGTGTGATCTAATTGCTAAGCTGTAGATCTGAGGACTTAGGTTTTAATCCAGCATGGCATTGACTGAAAATAGTGCAGTTGTGCTGCTGGATTGTGCCTGTACCAAACTTAATCTAAGTAATTGGTTAGATGTCATGGAAGCACCATAACCCGACTTCTCAGAACATGTTGGCCTGGCCACCCACCAGTTTAATGAGTAGAGTCCTGCCAGTCAGATGGTGAAAATATATCCAGCTGGCCCACAAATCTCCTTGGTTGAATCATCATCAAAATATCTTTATTCGATTCAAAGAATCATAAAAGAGACAAGCTGAAATGTTCAAACACTTCCAGCTTAAGATATGTTCACAGTTATAGAATGCCGGTTTATGCAGTAAATACAGTACAAATTTAAAAAGCAATCCAATCAGTGCAAAAGAGAACACATTCATAAAATCAGGTAGTCATTTGTAAGTGGGCCAGCGCTACTATTTGATGCTAGTTTTAATACAGCCTGGCTCCAATAAATCCTCTAAAGTTCTTTTTTTGAACTAAGAGTCCATTTTTCTAGATGGAACCAGAACTCGCTGAGCCCCAGATCTATTAACCACCTACGTACGTTAACCAGCCAAGGGAAGGATAAATGAGTGTCTAGTGCAATTAATTCTTTTAGTGCCTGTCTGTAAATGAAAAGTTCTTCAGTAGCCCATAACCTGATCCAATATAATAGGGTCATCAAAACTGCTCTGTTCTCATTACATTTTAGCCCTAGATCATATATGTACGGAATCATCGGGGTATTTTGGGGCAAGGGGATCAGTGCTCGTAAGACCCTATTTTCCCCCGTAGTAATTGAGGTCATTTGCTCTCTGCCCCACAATTCAGACCCATAAAGGGCGGCAGTTTGGGCGTTTGATTTATATACCTCCAGTGCCGGAGTAATAGATTTAGTGTAAGTGGCATGGAGTTTTTTCAGGATGCGCACTGAGTTCTGGGTTAAAATCATTCCTGATTTTCTAATATGGGGACGCCAAGAAAGCTTAGAATCTAGGGTCACTCCTAGATGAACAAAATTATCAACCCGCTCTATTGCTGCACCGTTTAGTGTGATATTGTTTTTAAAACTTTTATGGGGCCTGATGCACATATATTTAGTTTTTGAAGGATTTATTTCAAGGCCCTTTTCTATACAGTACTCATCCAGCTTGTTAAGGAGATTCTGAAGCCTCCTGGGAGTTTGCGAAAGCAAAATAGTATCATCCGCAAAGGTAAGGGCACACACGTGGGAACCACCTATCTTGGGCGAATCATGGTTTGAATTCAATAAGGAGTCTACCATATCATTGATGTAAAGGAGGAACAGGGTTGGCGCCAGGACACACCTCTGGCGCACACCTCTCCTCATCGGGATCTCCTCAGTTAATTCCCCACCTAGACCCCAGCGAACTTTTGCATAGTTATTTTCGTGGAGTCTTATCAATTGCACCAGGATGTTTTTGGGGACACCTTGTTTTAGCAGATTTACCCACAGCAGATCTCTTGGAACTAGGTCAAATGCGGCCTTAAAATCAATAAAGGCCACATACAAACTACCCGATCTTAATTTAGTATAGTTCCAGGCGATGGTTAACAACCTAAACACCTGATCTATGGTGCTGATTCTTTTTCTGAACCCAGCCTGGTAAGGGGACAGTATGTCATTCTCTGTTAACCAGTCATTTAACCTTTCCAGGAGCTGCTTAGCATATATTTTTTGGGTAATGTCTATCAGGCTGATCGGCCTTGGTTTAATGCACCCTTCATGTCCCTGAAGAAGGAGTGCAAACGTTTGTAGAGAAGATGGAGAAGGACTTACTATGAGTCCTGCAAATTTGAATGTAGGAAATCTGTCAGGCTATGCCACACAGAAATTAAAGCATCTCAACCTTCTTCTCCTCCACAAGTTCTAACTTCTCAAACCCTCCTAAAGAGATTTTTTTTAAGAGCCTTAAATACATTACTCAGCTCCCAACAGTTAGTCTCACTGCAGACACTATTAACTTGGCTGATGCTCCTTGTAGTAATCTTACACTGGATCAACAAGAGGGTCTTCTTACGGCCTTTCTGAGTCTCAATCTTGTAAATGATCTTCTAAACACAGTAAGATCAGACTCTCCCATGGTCCCAGCCACTCTCCATATTCTTCTTTAAGGTTCTAAATACATCGCTCCTCTGCTGACAGAGTTGCTACACATATTCCTCTCCTTTGGACTGGCCTAAAACCAATAAAAGCATATACTAGTTAGGCCACTTTTAGAAAAACTAATCTCAACCTTCTCTGTCTCAGTAATTATTGGCCTATCTCTTTGTTACCTGGTGTCTCTAAACTCTTAGAAAAGCATGTTAATAAGAATCTCTCCACCTTCCTTGAATCCAAAAAAGTGCTTCATCCTACTCAAATGGGCGTCCACCCCAAAACACAGCACTGAAACAGCGCTGTTGGAGGTGGTTTATGAACTGAGGCGTCTCCTTGATCAAGGAGGATCTGCAATCATTATTCTCTTAGATCTCAGTGCTGCCTTTGACACCGTGGACCATCGAACTCTCACTCAGAGAATTCCAAAGGCCGGTGTCAAGGGCCATGCACTAGAATGGCTCATCTCCTTTCTGAAGAACCAAAGTTTTCAGGTCTTGGATCAGTCAGCCAGACTCCCCCTTAGCTGTGGAGTTCCTCATGGCTCCTACCTAAGCCTCACCTGTCTCAATTGTTATATGCTCCCCTTACTAACATTGTGCGCTCACTTGGGCTGTCATTGGTCTCAAATGCCGATGACCGCCCATGTCAGTTTCCCTGTCCTCAACTCCAGTCACCTGTCTTTGATTCCATGTCTCCAGAAAGGTGCCAGTTGAATGGCTGGTTGTAAATTTAAACTCAATGGAGATAAGACAGAAGTTATGCTGCTGGGTAATAACTTCTGCAGTAATGCCCCAAGCCCCTTACCACACTGTCTGAGCAAGTTGCCTATTCCAAAAAGCTCAATAAAGAGCCTTGGGATGTGGCTGGACTTTACTCTCACGATGAACCATCAAGTTAAAAAGCTTCCTGCCAGCTGCTGTAGCATCTTGAGACTATTGAGGAAGGTTCTTATCTTCTTCCATTTACAGGCAGAAGAGTGCTCATACAGGCCCTTGTCCTATCATGCCTTCATTACGGGAACGCCCTGTAACTTGGTTTACCCCTTTACATTGTCAGAACGTTGCAGATTGTACAAAATGCTGCTGTTAAACCTATGATGAACATACCCAAACATCAGTCTGCTACTAAGGGTCTAAAGGACCTCCACTGGCTTCCATTGGAATGCCAAGTTCAGTTCAAGTCCCTCTGCATTATGCTTAGGGCAAAAGGAAAGGCCCTTTGTTGCTAAGACCAATGGTCTCCTAATATCCGCCTGGGAGACCTCTTAGATCTTCCTCAGCTCATTTATCGAAGGTTTTCTGGATTCGTCGAGCTCATTGGGGTGGACACACCACCTCTTCTCTTGCATCCAAATTTTGGAAAAACTTTACCTCTTAAACTGCGCCTATGGAGCACAAATTGCTCTTCTGTCAAGCCTTGAAGGCATGGCTGTTTAGGGAGTAACTCTGATAAAAGAGAGGGACCCAATAACCCAAAGGAGTAGGGTACCGAAAGACAAATGTCAAAAAAATAAATTCCTCCTTGGGCAATATTAAGCCGCCATTAAAACTTGAGACGTGGATTACCTAACCTTTTTTAAACTTGCACATACCTTTCTATGTCTTCACCAATATTAGCACCCTCACACCCGCATGCACCAAATGGCAGGAACAAAAGATCTCCGATAAAGAGCCCCTTCGCTGGTGCCCGTAAGACATTGCAGCGCCAGTCTGACGAGGAGCAAAACCCAGATGATGAAGTATGACACCTAGCTCGCTGGGTGTGTGAGGGTTTTAGGTCCGAAAGGGGCATTCACCTTTTTGCCCCCTTCCCTTTTCCTTCGCTTGGTCCTTTTTACGATCTATCCTGGTTTCTTTTGGGAACAGTGTACCTTTCTTGGTTTTGAGTTCTATAAGTAAGAGCAGAAAAAAACGGCTGAGTATACTAAGCATAGAATGCCAAAAACCGGCCCGACAGTATCACACATGTGGCCCACTCATACTTAGCTCACCTGATAGTATGCGGCCGAAAGGACGGGGCTTACACCTCCAGGTCGAGTCAGCAGCTTGAATGGTCTGCCCTGCTAGTATCGCACTATATATACGCGAATATGGTTAGCGGGAACAATCACCGCGATCATTAACTCTATGCTTCCGGGTCAGCCACATGATCATGGAAGCACTGCCTACTTCCGGTTAGGTCTGATGCGGATATAACAACTAGACCGCTGGGTGCCTACCGTCATAACCATTCGGCATTGAGCGTCATCACGAGCACGGTCACTGTGAAATAATTAGCATACGGATTTAAAAACTCGAACGATTTATTTTTTTAATTATAAAAATATAAAAAAATATATAAAAAAGCCATATTGTAGAAAACTATCAACTTCCTCAATAGTCCACAGTGGGGCTAATGGCTCAACCATTAGGTGCCATCAGTCATCCACTTTGCATATGAGTACTCATTCTCATAATGATAGTTAGTGACCAAATTCATTAGTTAAAATATCCCAGAAATTCTTGTATTCACACTGGGCACATACCCATACTATTGGTAATCTAAATGTACTTAAAACTGTCCCATAACAGTATGGTGACAGACATATCCTATCATACATGATATTCACCTGTGCGCGTCCTAATAGGAACGCAAGGACAATTCCACTTGCCGAATAGCCCATATACATATTCCCAAAATCGAAATACTAAATAGGGACAAAGTGGCACACATCAGTACCAATAGGTGCGTACCAGAGATACCCCACAAAAATCAAGGTGGTTCACATATCCTATTGTACAGTGCTGCCAAATAGTGCTGTCTATGGACTTCCATAAAGGAGCATACACAGCACTGACCAACACACATTGATATCCGAGTTGCTCAAGGTACAGAAAAGCGTGGAACTACTTGGAGTCTGGATATTACATAGAATAGTTAATTGGTTCCTATGATACGCTCCCATTCTTCTTTTGAATTCAGACCTCTCCTGACAGTGTTGAGGTATGATATATACCATTGTTCACACAATTTACGGACAGACTGAATATTGCCTCCCATTTTCCCTATTTTAACCTTTTCTAAAATGAACCATTTGAAGTCATTCTCAGTATGACCATGTTCAATAAAATGTGAGGCTATTGGTGCAGTGATCTTTTTGGTTTTTATTGCGGATCTGTGCTCTTGAAATCTAATACGAGCTTCCCTTCGAGTTTCACCAACATAGCCAAGTCCACAGGGACATACAAGGAGATAAACAACATTCTTGCTTTTGCATTTGTTAAGTGTTCTAGACTTAACCAGCTTTCCATTGTGGGTGATTTCGTTAGAAGTAACACATTGAGGACAAATGTTGCACGAACCACACCTGCCATTACCAATTATAACCGAATTATCTATGGTTCTCTGACTGGAATGTACCTCATCTCTGTATGTGTATACAAGGAGGTCACGCAGGTTTTTATTTTTCTTGAAAGCAAATAAAGGTTTTTCAAGAACCAGTTCTTCATCATGGTTCAGAATATGCCAATTCCTATTAATGACATTTTTTATCTGGTTGCTAGCACTACAGAATTTGGAAACAAAAACAACCTTGCTAAGGGGTTCTTTCTTTCTAGCAGGTTTATCGATCAGTGCCTCACGATCATAAAATCTAGCTCTTTTTAGAGAGTGAGATAGTAACTTCTTTGGGTAACCTCTATCCATAAATTTTCTTCTTAAAACTTCTGCATGTTTATAAAAATCTTTAACGTCGGAGCAATTACGCCAAAGCCGTAAAAATTGGCTAAAAGGAATACTCTCCCTCTGTGTCTTCGGATGGAAGCTAGAGAAGTGAAGGAGGGTATTTTTAGCCATTGGTTTGGTGAAAAGCTCCACTTCTAGCCAACCATCTACTTCCTTTATTGAGACGTCCAAAAAGTCCACCCTCGAGTAACTGTGATGTGACGTGAACTTAAGATTTGGCTCACCAAGATTTAGCCAGTAGAGGAATTCCTCCAGCAAATCAATGGGCCCTTCCCAGATGAAAAAAATATCGTCAATGTAGCGGTACCAGCACGCTACATTTTCGAAAAAAGGGGCCATCTCATTCTCAATATGTATAGCTTCAAATTGGCCAACATAGAGGCAGGCCACACTAGGCTCACATGTGCCCCCCATGCTGGTCCCCTTCAACTGCTTGAAATATTCATTTTTAAATAAAAAAACGTTATTAGTGAGGATAAGTCTAACACACCTCACAATAAACTCTCTACTGGCAACACCAAGATCATGGCTAGCAAGAATATTATCAATGACCCGCACTGTATTCCCTGGGGAATATTGGTGTACAGACTCAATGTCCAGTGTAACCAGACACTGAGTCTCTTCACAAAAAGATTTGCCCTCAATAAGAGAGATAATGTGGGCTGAGTCCCTCACATAAGATTTTAGACTACAGACAATCGGTTTCAGAAAGTGGTCCACATACTTGCTGATGGGTTCGAGAAGAGATTCAATGCTGCTAACGATGGGTCTCATTGGTGGGTCAGTGCTATGTTTATGCACCTTTGGTAACCCATAGATAGCAGGAATCCTAGGTTCTTGATTGTTGAGGAATCTGAATTCATCTTCACGATCCACCCAGCTTCCTTGGCTTCCGACGGTAATGATGAACACTCACTAGCAATCGCAGTTAAGCTGCTAGCCTTAGTACGCATATAGTGTTCCATCTAGCAGTCTATACATTCTGCTTTCATAGTCAGGGGCATCGAATAACACTACCCCACCGCCCTTATCAGCAGGTTTTATGGTCAAGGAGCAGTCATTCTTCAAGGCATCAAGGGCCTGTCTTTCGTCATTACTAATATTAAAATGTCCCAGCCTCTTATCATTATCCAGTATACTATGGATACCACTTTCCACTGCTACTTCAAATGCCTCTATGTTCTTGCCAACCATGCCCAAGGTAGGGGTGAAAGTGGACTTGGGTTTAAAACCCGATGTATTCTCACGTACCCTATTCTCCCTGTTCTCAAAAAATCTCCAAAGTCTGACTTTCCTTGCCCACCAGACAAGGGGTGCTTTTAGCTGTATGATTGCGAACAAAAAGCCTAAGGTATGTTGCCTGTACCTTTTATGACTTAGGCGTAATTGCTCAGACATTAAAGATTTTTATAAACATGCAGATGTTTTAAGAACAAAATATTTGGATAGAGGTTACCCAAAGAAGTTACTATCTCACTCTCTAAAAAGAGCTAGATTTTATGATCGTGAGGCACTGATCGATAAACCTGCTAGAAAGAAAGACCCCCTTACCAAGGTTGTTTTTGTTTCCAAATTCTGTAGTGCTAGTAACCAGATAAAAATTATCATTAATAGGAATTGGCATATTCTGAACCATGATGAAGAACTGGTTCTTGAAAAATCTTTATTTGCTTTCAAGAAAAATAAAAACCTGCGTGATCTCCTTGTACACACATACAGAGATGAGGCACTTTCCAGTCAGAGAACCATAGATAATTCGGTTATAGTTGGTAATGTCAGATGTGGTTTGTGCAACATTTGTCCTCAATTTGTTACTTCTAACGAAATCACCCACAATGGAAAGCTGGTTAAGTCTAGAACACTTAACAATTGCAGAAGCAAGAATGTTTTTATCTCCTTGTATGTCCCTGTGGACTTGGCTATATCGGTGAAACTGGAAGGGAAGCTCGTATTAGATTTCAAGAGCACAGATCCGCAATAAAAACCAAAAAGATCACTGCACCGATAGCCGCACATTTTATTGAACATGGTCATACTGAGAATGACTTCAAACGGTTCATTTTAGAAAAGGTTAAAATAGGGAAAATGGGAGGCAATATTCAGTCTGTCCGTAAATTGCGTGAACAATGGTATATATCATACCTCAACACTGTCAGGAGAGGTCTGAATTCAAAAGAAGAATGGGAGCGTATCATAGGAACCAATTAACTATTCTGTGTAATATCCAGACTCCAAGTAGTTCTACGCTTTTCTGTACCTTGAGCAACTCGGATATCAATGCGTGTTGTTCAGTGTTGTGTATGCTCCTTTATGGAAGTCCATAGACAGCACTATTTGACAGCACTATACGATAGGATATGTGAACCACCTTAATTTTTGTGGGGTATCTCTGGTACGCACCTATTGGTACTGATGTGTGCCACTTTGTCCCTATTTAGTATTTAGATTTTGGGAATACGTATATGGGATATTCGGCAAGTGGAATTGTCCTTGCGTTCCTATTAGGACGCGCACAGGTGAATATCATGTATGATAGGATATGTCTGTCACCATACTGTTATGGGACAGTTTAAGTACATTTAGATTACCACTAGTAGGGCTATGTGCCCAGTGTGAATACAAGAATTTCTGGGATATTTTAACTAATGAATTTGGTCACTAACTATCATTATGAGAGTGAGTACTCATATGCAAAGTGGATAACTGATGGCACCTAATGGTTGAGCCATTAGCCCCACTGTGGACTATTGAGGAAGTTGATAGTTTTCTACAATTAGGCTTTTTAATATTTTTTTAATATTTTTATAATTAAAAAAATTAATTGTTCGAGTTTTTAAATCCGTATGCTAATTATTTCACAGTGACCGTGCTCATGATGATGCTCAATGTCGAATGGTTATGACGGTAGGCACCCAGCGGTCTCGTTGTTATATCCGCATCAGACCTAACTGGAAGTAGGCAGTGCTTCTATGATCATGTGGCTGACCCGGCAGCATAGAGTTAAAGATCGCGGTGATTGTTCCCGCTTACCATATTCGCGTATATATAGTGTGATACTAGCAGGGCAGACCATTCAAGTTGCTGACTCGACCTGGAGGTGTAAGCCCCGTCCTTTCGGCCGCATACTATCAGGCGAGCTACGTATGAGTGGGCCACATGTGTGATACTGTCGGGTCGGTTTTTGGCATTCCATGCCTAGTATACTCAGCCGTTTTTTTATGCTCTTACTTATAGAACGCCACCCAATTTGGGGGTCCGTTGATGAGGACATCGTTACTTCGATCTTCCGGACTAACTACCGTACTATTATTGAGCAGTGTGATTTTGTTTCAAGTTACCTACCGGCATCAAGGTCTTAAGGTATGACAGTACAAAAGGGGGTGGTGATGGACGGAGCATCTGAACCAATCAAACACTCACACCCAGTCAACAGATCTGGGTTTAATCCATCACCGTACTTTAACCCACTCTACCACCCCAGTTCAGACATGGCCATATGCAAATCAGTCAGACCCTGTGCCTCATGAGAACAGTCCAGCCCGAACAGCCAAGCCATGCCTTCACTGGACCACCCCCTTTTGTACCACTTTTGGCCGCCATAAGTGTGGCAGGGTATGCTCAGACGTGAGTCCCTTGCTCACTTTGCCACTGGATTCAAGCAAGCCGGGCTGAAGACGGCTGGAATGCCAGAAACCGGTCCTCCGAAGCTTGTTTCCAGTCCAGGGAAGACATGGCTTGGCAGTTCGGGCTGGACTGTTCCCATGAGGTACAGGGTCAGACTGATTTGCATATGGCCATGTCTGAACTGGGGTGGCAGAGTGAGCTAAAGAACGGTGATGGATTAAACCCAGATCTTTTGACTGGGTGTGAGTGTTTGATTGATTCAGATGCTCCGTCCATCACCACCCCCTTTTGTACCGCTTTTGGCCGCCATAAGTGTGGCAGGGTATGCTCAGACGTGAGTCCCTTGCTCACTTTGCCACCCGATTCAAGCAAGCCGGGCTGAAGACGGCTGGAATGCCAGAAACCGGTCCTCGGAAGCTTGTTTCCGGTCCAGGGAAGACATGGCTTGGCAGTTCGGGCTGGACTGTTCCCATGAGGCACAGGGTCAGACTGATTTGCATATGGCCATGTCTGAACTGGGGTGGCAGAGTGGGCTAAAGAACGGTGTTGGATTAAACCCAGATCTTTTGACTGGGTGTGAGTGTTTGATTGATTCAGATGCTCCGTCCATCACCACCCCCTTTTGTCTGCGCAAGGAGTAGCGGGACCCAGAAGGAGAGCCAGATGAAAGGGTGGCGCAGGAGCCAGTAAAGACAGCTTCTCACTGAATCACCCTCTTGCAGGCCAAGTGGGTGGTGAAAAGTGCTCCAGATGGCTAGGGTTGGCCTCCAGAGTGAAAAGAGGCCAAGTTTTTTGTAATCAGACGCACGTGGTCGAGACATGCCCCCCAGAATGTAGGTGACCTTTGACCTCTAATCAGACCAACGACGAAGCGCATGGGCCCCCGCCGCCAGTCTTTGATGTGCCCTCTGGGTGGGTCAGGTCCCGGGGTTTGCCCCCAGAAGGAGATGCCAGAGAGTGCCGTCGCGCCAACTGTGAAGGTGCCTACGGGGTCCAGACTATCAAACCTGGGCCTCACAAAGTAAAGTCAGGGAGCACCGCCGCGCTCCCCATGAAATAGCTCCTCAGGGGCCCAGGAGCCTAGCCGGGGAGTGCCCTTGCAGCCCCCATAAAGTGGTGCCAGGGGGTTCCTCTTTAAGTTGGATGGGGCCTAAAACCAGTTCCTGGGCCCCGGTGCCGAATGAAGGAGTGCCGTTGCACTCCCCCGTGGACCCGCCCGACCGGCTGCACAGTTTTTATCTCCCGCAGGAGCGGGCAGACCAGAATGGCAGGCCAGCTCGCTTCCGTGGCAGTACTTGAGGGTGCTGGCCAGTCTGGGGTGGTCTCTCTGAGCTGCTCTCCAACTTACAGGCCCCGAAGAAGGGCAGAAGTGGCATGAGGCCGCCATGCAGGCAGCAAAGCTCTCCCTGGGGCAGGGGGAGAGCCGCTGGTCAGATATTCACGAGATGAGCGAGAAGCGCCCCATAATGCCCCCATGGCTTATTTAAGTCTGCATGAAAACCTGCTTGTTGGAGGCGTGTGGTGACCCCAGGAAGACCAGGTCACCACCATTGATTTGCCAAAGTGCAGGGGGAGCTGCAGGAGCAGCGCAGACTTGCCAGGCACAAAAGTGAAAAGTCCCCACCTTCAGTCTCTGGGGGACTTGAAGGAAAAGCCCCTCATGGGTTATTCATGTATTTTTAAGCATACCTAATGCTGGAACATTTATTCTTCAGCTGGGAGCTGATGCTTAGGACTACACTTATGTGTGAAAGGCTGAACATGGAGTGTCTTTGTGGAGACATCCAGTAGAGGTGTTAAGGTGCAATTGCACAAGCAATGCATTTACATAATGTTCCTTTTTGGGGACTAGAAGTCACATGTAATATGTGAAATGATAAGTAATTTGGAAATATGTTGCAAGGCATGCTTGCCACGGTGCCTGGTGGTAATTGCATAGCCATGTGATTTTAAATGTGATGCCTTTTAGGGGCTGTAATTGACTTGCATTATACCTTTTATCAAATATGAAAAGTACCTGTCATTCTAAGTGATGCCTAAACATGTATTCTTGCTACTGCGTTAATTGAACAACCAGACTGTTAGACAATGTGATTGAAGTGTATATACTGTACGGTCAGTATGAGATGCTCAGTCAGGGTTATGTGTCACTATGGCAGGTATGGGCCGCCACTGGGGTGGTGCCAGTGGGAAGGGCCCTCGCTCCAGGTTATGCCCAACCCACTGTATTTGGGGCAAGATGATGTTCATAGATGTGAGTGCTGGTACTAGACCCCCCTGCTGGAGGCGTGAGAATTACGTGATGTCAAAAAGTATTTCCAACAGCTTATGTATATTTGTAAATTGATGCATAGCATTGAGTAGTGTGTGTGTGTGTAATAAATGTACTTTTCCTTTTTATAAAGAAAAGTACAGACTGGACAATCAATTACTGAGTGTTATTTCTGCGTACCTGTAAATGGCGCTAACTAGCCCACACCACCTCCCTTGAGTAAGCCTCAGACGGCTCTGCAATGCTACCCTCCGAGAGTCAAGCGCTACAATGGGGTATTTGTTTCCCAGTGAAGGACAAATGTAGACCCATTATTTGTGCAGGCCTCACAAATAATGTCTTGTTTTCTTACAGGATCTAATTTGAGGTGACCCCTAAACGGAGCGGTACATTTCACCTGGTGATTATCTGGAGCAGTGGCGGTGTCGTCCCACTTCCTTGAAGTAGTAAAAAAAGGAAAAAAATAAAATGATAATAATGTAATGTTATTATCATTTTATGTTGTCCTCCTGCTGCTGCAGCTTTGCTTGACGGGTTGGGGCAGGGCTGCAGAGCAGGGGAGGAGTGGTAGAACCCTTCTAAGTGTGCAATGACTGCTTGGCAGGCCCTCTTGGGCCACCCAAAACAGTCATGCGCACTTTCCCTGTTGTCCGTGTAGACTGCATTACAGCCTGCACGGAGAACATGCCCAGGCCCCCAGTCCCTGGCACCACGGCGTCCAGACCAATCACAATGCTGCATAGTAACGTTGCATTGGTCAAGGGACCCTGGCTGTGCTTCCTGGAGTCCGAGACGGAGGAGAGCAGGAGCGGAGACGTGGGACCCGGCACCAATGTAAGTGTATTTTTTTTTACTTTTACATTGTGCCCGCACCCCCAATCCGCAACCCGTGAGCCGTGGCAGCCGCCACTGATCTGGAGCAGCACCAGTTGTTGATAGCCCCAGGTTTGCACTAATTTCTCAGTTCCCTCCAGATATTGAAAAGAAACTTTTATCAAAGTTGCACTGTTTAAAAGGCTTGCTCCCTGCCTTCAGCCTTGCTGCGAATGGCACCTGTAAATGACTGAGCTTGGACCCCCCTCCGGGGCTCTCCACACTGTGGATCCTACTCTTGCTTATCATTGAGTCAGTGCAACATGTTATCACAGTTAATCCCTTCGAAGTCAAGGGACCGTCAGACTTAACTTTACCCTGGGCAGTAATTGAAGACACTATTTTGTCCCTCGTTCCCTCTTATGAATGACTTCAGAGCACTCAAGCCCATCCTTATCATCACTGATTAACTCCCTGACTGACAATTATCTGGGTGTATCGCTCCTCCACAATGGTTCACTGTCACTTCCTCCCTCCCTCCTTTCCGCTTGTCAACTCCATAGGTGAGCCTGTCACTATACCCGACAACCTGCATTGAAGTGAACCAGATGTAACTAATGTCCCTCTGGCATCCCTTACCTCGCTGAAACCAGGGCAACTGGTCACTAATCTGCAGTGTCAAAGCTACCTTGAGTTTGTTAGTATCCACCCATTCACTCCTCAATGAGGATTACACCTACTCTCTCTGCTGGCATCCCCTTTCGAAATATTTACTCTGTGCTTTTGAAAATATCTCACACCCCAACACCCAAGCTGGATCTATATTGTTTTCAATTGTCAACTTTATTATCACCACTGTAAGAAATTGAGGTATTAGTTGAGGGAGGTAAGTACCCATCTCAAGTAATAATCAGAATCCTTGTCAGGGTGAACCACTAAACTCACTAACTCAACCCGAGCTCAGTCGCCTGGTAGCTATAGTAAAAAGAAAACAGGCTTAACTTAGAGGCAATGTGTAAGTATTTATGAAGCATTAACGCAGTATCAAAGTTGAAATGCAAAACAATACAAAATTTCAAAACAAATAGGAAAAATAGAGTACAATTTAATAAACAAAATGACAAACGGCAAACATCCAATAAGGGAAACGGGAGATATGAATTTTCTAAGTTTTAAGTAGGAATTGCACCAAGAAGCCCAAAGTGGCAATACTAGTTAATGGTCACGATAGAACAGGTCCTAGGTGCAATTTGACACTGACCACGATGGAGTGCAGGTTAGACACATTAAGAAAGTTTGTCCTGGTCAATCATTTTATCTTCTGACTTTATTCCTTTAAGTCCCAATGCACCACACGAGTAGACTTCTAAAGCCCACCAGGACCTCGGTGGAGGCACTTAGAGCAGCATTTTCCAAACTGTGGGTCGGGCCCACTGATTTTTGGTGGGTTGGGAAAGTCCGCGCAATAAATAAAGAAGCCTTTAAATTCTGTGTTTGTCATGCCACATTTGCTGGTGCTTCAAAGACAAAGATCAAATGTCATGCTATGTCTTCTGACAGATTGCTGCTGATTTAACATGGAATTGGTGTTTACTTTTCTTTCTCTTACTGCATAGTGAGAGGAGTTTTTAACGTGAATTATGTAACAATCTTGCTCGAGCAAAGAAAAGTGTGATGCAGTTTTTTTGTTCCACAATACAAATTGTAAATACCATTAAATGGACTGTAATCATTCAGCTCATAGGAAATCAAAACGTAAGCACTTTTTTTTGTAAGTCTGCAGCGTGCTGAAAACAGGGATTTTAATAGGATCACAACAAATCAAGACACTGTACTTTGTTGTGCACAAATGATAAATATTCCAAGAAACCCATTTTTCACACATTATCATTTATGCACGATATAGTTTTATCAGTAAACAGTATGTCTGTGCAAATTTAGAGTATGCATATATGGATGGCATATGAACACCTTGTTTTTCTGATTTCTTTTGTTTTTAAAGTCTCTATCGTTTTTCATATTTATCTAATTTGCGTGCTGACTGGGACCGTGCCTGCCCTCAAGGCACATGTGTAAATAGAGGCAACAATTACAGCAACTCTTCGCTGTTTCACCAATCGCATAGCTTAAGGCGAAGTGACTCACAAGTTTTTGCGTAGTTCAAATTTGTTTTTATTCTTTGGTTTTAACAATTCATCCAGTTTAACTTGCTTTTTTTACGATAAGACTGTCCAAAAATACCCATTGCTTCACATGAGGTGGTTGTGCCCATCCAGGCCTCTTACCACTTCACGTACGGGACATTAAATTCATGTATCACAGCGGATATATTATTCCGAATGCATTTTGGGCCCTCATCCTTGGCCCTTCTTCAGGGGAAGCTGTTCAGATTTAAAAGTGACATAAAAACCTGTATTAGTCTATCATAATGCAACAATGTAATATTTTTTAGCAAATGCATATTCCGTGATAATCTAATCAATGTTCTACCCTTTCAGAAAATTGAAAATAAAAAAAAACATAAATCAACCATGTACCCACAATCATGTTCCTACATTGCTGATAGTTTACTGCACGCAGTAACCACCCCCACTCCATCCTCGATGTAAAACCTGCCGTTATACCCGCGTTGCTTTGTAAACAATCAACCCTCCCTCGTGTTGACTATATAAACTAAATGCCGAACAAACAAACTTTACAAAATAGGCTGAAGTCCTATGCACTAGCCAAACAAAATAACACCTACGAAGCCAATGTGTCCCATTTATCTGCTAGAATATCCATGCTGTTTAGAGGCCATTTCAAATGACAATGGAGAACCACACAATGCATTAGGTACATCAAAAAATTGCCTGTCTCAAGTCCATTAAAGGTAGGTGAGTCTTGAAAGTTTGTTGTTCTAAAAAGTGAGTCATGGTTCTAAAATGTTTGGGAACCACTGACTTAGAGACTCACAGCGTGGCAGGTTGATTCAATCCCAGGTCTAGTTGCTACTGATCAATTGGGGAGTTGCAGGAAATGCCTCTCGGAGCTTGTTGTATCCCTTTAGCTTGAAGAGGTGGTCAGCCTAATGATGCATGGGATCCACTTTCTTGATATGGAAACATGGGGAAGGGCAGGTTCAGTATTCTAGGCTCTTCCCAGGTCTCAGAAAGCAGATGTAGTGCTCTTTTGATCTTCTGGAGGTCCAGGAGTGTCCTGAAGTCGGTGCCTATCGATGCCACATGTATTACTGGCATGAGCTAGTGGGTGGGAATCAGGGCCGGACTGGCTACCGGGCAGTTGTGTGTGCTGCCGTGCTGGGGGCTAATTTCGTTCATTGGACCTGCGTGTGCAAAACGAAACTCGTTTTGCTTTTTTTATTTCAAATCGCACGCAGGTCCCCATCAACGAAATAAGCCCCCACCACAGAGAAATTAGCCCCTAGATCGGCAGCACACACAACTGCCCTGGTGGGAATTACCCCTGAGGGCCCCCTAAGCAATAGGAGACAAGTTCCCATGGCTAACCCTACTCACTTTAAACATTTTCAAAATGGCTGCGGTCTACAGCCACACTAAACTTGGACTCTGAGGGCTGGGGGTAATTGTGGAGTATATTATGGTAATTCACCTGCCCTTATACCCACAAAGTAGAGACAAGGGATAGTGGTTTCTCTAATTCCCTCATTCATATATTAAGCTCACGTAACAGAGAAACCTATATTGCATCAATATTGGACCTCATCTGTATCTAAAATAATAGCAGGTTGAGTTCCCAAAATAAATTAAATAAATAATACCACATGAGACTCACTAGAAACACCAGAGGGAAGTCCGCAAGTGTCTTAAAACTGCCCTCACACACCTTGCGGTGTCATGCTTCATCATTGGGCCGCATCAGACACCTAGGCGCAGACCAACACTCTAGGTGGAGCGTGAGATTTTTTTGACGAAGACAGGTGGTATGGGTAGTAAAATCAAAAAAGTAAGAGTGGTAATACACACAGGACACTTGCAACATTACATGGAAAGGAAAACATACAAAGCATATATAGCGGGATTACTTCTTTCCCACAAAGACAGGACCAAACTTAGCAGTAAAGTGAAATTAAAACAGACTAAAGGTTTCCCAGTTTCTCCTTTATTTTATAGGGAAAACTCTGGCTGGATTAAAATGAAGTAATGGGGGTATATATAGGGAAATTATGATCCCTTAATCCCCTCTGCTTTTACCAACATGTTTCTGCCTATTTGAGTGCCTCCAACTGGATGGCTTTAGGCTTTCATCAGGGTGTTGGTCCCTGTTTTCCAATCCTCCCCCAAATCGGGTGAATATTACCGTTGCATCGGCGGTGGACTGCGAGAGTGGGAGCATAAGACCAGCTGTTCTCTTGTGACTATGTGACGGCGAGAGAACCTGCCCCACACAGTCTCGGGTTAAGAGCAGTTCTCTTAAACTCGTGTATCTGTTTCCCCACAGAATTTCTGGGGAGGTGGACAAATAAGGTGGAACAGATTTGTCCATTTGAAAAATACAATTAAGGTAATATTCACCCGATTTGGGGGAGGATTGGAAAACAGGGACCAAAACCCTGATGAAAGCCTAAAGCCATCCAGTTGGAGGCACTCAAATAGGCAGAAACATGTTGGTAAAAGCAGAGGGGATTAAGGGATCATAATTTCCCTATATATACCCCCATTACTTCATTTTAATCCAGCCAGAGTTTTCCCTATAAAGTAAAGGAGAAACTGGGAAACCTTTAGTCTGTTTTAATTTCACTTTACTGCTAAGTTTGGTCCTGTCTTTGTGGGAAAGAAGTAATCCCGCTATATATGCTTTGTATGTTTTCCTTTCCATGTAATGTTGCAAGTGTCCTGTGTGTATTACCACTCTTACTTTTTTGATTTTACTACCCCTACCACCTGTCTTCATCAAAAAAATCTCACGCTCCACCTAGAGTGTTGGTCTGCGCCTAGGTGTCTGATGCGGCCCAATGATGAAGCATGACACCGCAAGGTGTGTGAGGGCGGTTTTAAGACACTTGCGGACTTCCCTCTGGTGTTTCTAGTGAGTCTCATGTGGGATTATTTATTTAATTTAGTTTGGGAACTCAACCTGCTATTATTTTAGATACAGATGAGGTCCAATATTGATGCAATATAGGTTTCTCTGTTATGTGAGCTTAATTCACCTGCCCTCCCACATCTATCACTAAACTCCAGCTCTAGCTGGTTCCTGTACCCCCAACAAACTCAGAGACAGAATTCTGGTACAATCATAGCTGAGCTTTTGGCAACCAGACAGTGAATACACAAAGTGTTTTGGCATTCTCTTTTCCTTCTTTGAAGTGCGCCACGAACGTTATATGTAAAACTCCAGCAGACCTGTCAAGCAGGATGTGACATTCAAGTAGAATTTGACATTCTAATGTCAAAGGGGATGCTCACAGCCTCTAAACCACTTCTCTCCCTCCCACTGGGGTTGGTGCCTGGCATCTAGAAGGACCAAAGTAATGGCAGGCCCAGGTGCAAGATACATCTGCTTGTGACAGGGGAGGCCCCTTTGAAATGCACCAAGGATCCGTGCACAGGTGGGGATATCCTGTCAAATTGAGGACAACATCTCCATACACCCGTGGCCCATTGTCCTTGTCCAGGGAGCAGTTCACACCTCACCAAAGGGGAACCATCAAATTGCCTGGTGACAACTGAATGCTTACAAAAAGACCTCCAGAGGCATTAGACAGATGAAAAGTAATTTTCCCAAAGTGTTTTTCCTGTAATAGTTCGATAAAATTAGCCTTTACCATTAAATTGGATTTTGTTTAACTATTAAAAAGAGTCCTTGAATTATTTTGCTAGCTGTTGCCAATTTGAAATTAGCGTTATAAGGTGTTTTAATGTAATTCTGCACTTCCCTATGGAAGCAGCCAGCCTTGCTACAGTGAAAATAGCTTTTATGCTTTTCCACTGTAAGAACATGCAGAATATTAAACTTCTGCACATCCTGCTTTTTAAAAAGCCGGCATCCTGCCTAATGGACAAAAGGGCCTACATTAAGGGTGACTTATTCATATTTAAAAGGAAGGTTTGGGCCTGTCGAAAGGGTTTATTTTGAAAGGTTGAATTGTCAGGTTAAAACTGCACAGCCAGGCTACAGTGGTAGGTGTGGAGACATGCTTTACTCCATCACTGCAGTGGTTGACACATCGAGTGCCGCAGCGCACTGGTGATATTTAACTAACAGGCCCTGGGTACACTTTGGGTATTATATGCTAGGGACTAATAGCTATGTTAAAAATGCCAATCAGGAGTATATGAATTTTGCCATGTTGAAAAGAGAAGCACAACAAGCCTGTTACCACTGGTTAGCAGGAGTAAAGTGCACAGAGTTGCATAGCCAGCAAGAATAGGGTTCATCAAAAAGGCCAATAAATCGGGGTGACCCTGAAGAGAGTGCAAATTTCCAACAACCACTCCTGACCTCCTTCCTGCTCACTTACCTCATCCAGGTAACATGCAACTCAGATGCTGGCTCATTGGTTTCATCAACGCTCGCCTCCAGTCGAGCTTGGCTAGAAGGCTATATAGGTAGGATTGAGTTGCCAATCTCCCACCTGCCGTACAACAATGCTGCTGATCATCTGGCGGTTCTAGGCTATATGCAAAGACTAAAGACACCATTTAACCCCTAGAGTATATTGCGAGGAACAGTTTGGCACTTGTTACCTGGTTTTTCGGAGGATTAAGATGTCAGGCCATTCTGGCTTCTCTCACAGAGGCAGCCATGACAAACTAGAGCCAGAACGAGGTGTGCGTCATTTCCGGCTGCCTTATGGCACAACAAAGCAGGGGCGGGGAAGAATAAGTGTAACTCTTTGTGACCAGAAATAACTTCTCCAGTCCTGGGCTTTTCTGGGATCTCTTGTTTTATTTCTGTGTTCGTCCAGTTCAACAGGAATAGCTCCCAGAATGAACTGCTTTGTTAAATGACAGTGCATGATTTGAAACAGACTGTCACGGGGCACGAAATCATTTAACAAGTGCAGCACGGCACTCCCACCAGAGCATTGTAAACCATTAAAGGAATGACTGCTACCGGAGCCTTCCATTCTCCACCACATTATCCGTCGATGCACTCACTCCTTCATTTATCCATTCACTCACTCGCCTTTTTGCCAGCCATCCATCCTTACACCTATCTGGCCCTCTATTGAGGCACTTAGTCACTCGGTGCACGTGTGTGCACTGTGCCCATTGATCCATCTATACACGCATTCATTCATTTATCCATCAGTGCACTCAATCATTCATCCAAACATTGACATTTCCACGCATTCACCACTCACTTGCTAAACATGTTGTCAGGGAAGGAGAAAAACTTGTTTCCCAAAGAAACAAGTTTTTCTATCACTTTCACTGAAATCATAAATAGTGAAATGACTGGAATATCACCAACCGCCTCGAGTGCAATGAGGCTTTCCGCACAGAACTTACCGCTGCTGCTAGATAGGTACCAGCAGGGCTTTAAGTGGGCCGGGTCTGTCCGGGTCTGAGCACCGGCAGTTATTTTTAGAGAGCCTCGAAACGGGTCTCTATCGGGCTCTATTTTCGGGCCAGAATACGTTTTTTTAAATATATCTTAGGACTGTAAATAGAATAGTTATGGCATGTTTAGGGATAAATCAATGTTATACAACTGAAAATCGAATAGCGCCTACAAACGTGCAGGGAATGTTAGTGCGGCAGTCCGTGCTCTCGAGGGGCAATCAGGAGAATGCGTCTGCTATGCAGTGTCTCCGACTCCAACAGCACAGCAAACCCTGTCCCATCCTTCACGCTCTGGCTCTACCAAGGCCCGGTATTTCGCACATCATTTAGCAGCGCCGCCCACCCCCATATAATCAGTCACGGCTGTGCCTCACCTCGACGACGGGGCTTTTATCCCTGCTGATGACACAAGCACCGCCGCACGCTGCCAGCAGAGCGCGGCTCCGGGACCTTTTATGCCAAATAGAATTTGTGTAAATAATAGATTCATTAATGTACATGACAATGCTTTTGCGTGACCTCCAGGCAGGCATCCTTAGTACTACAAAAAAAGGAGATTCACAGCCTTTAATTTCCTTCCAGGCTTCTATCCCCTCAAGTGTCTCACAGAGGGTTTGCGGGCTCAGTTTCCCGCACTGTGTCCTTCTGCCTGGCTGGAAAGAGTACCCTACATTGTGCTCCAGTTGGAGGGCAGCGAAATCATGGGTCAGAGTGGAGACCTCATGCTAGGTGAGCTGCATTGTAGGAGGGAGGAAAATCCTTTAACGAAAAAGTTTTCCAAAGGTAGGATAATTGGAGGGGTTTTTCATAGGCACACAATGCTAAATATCTTGATTTAGACCACGCCCCTGCGTGGATAGGCCCCACCCCTTTAAGAGGTGTGCCCCGCCCCTTTTAGAGCACCCCCAGTTTTTTATCCCCACTTAAAGCCCTGGGTACCAGGGGTCTGAGGCTGCATTCCTACGAGGTGAGGGAGTTTGTATTCATGAGTGAAGCTCGGGGACTTCCGGGTCTGATGATGATGTCACGCTCGGGTTGGGGACCGGGAGATGTCACAGCGAGGGGGGGTCAGAGGCTTGAAGGGAAGTCATGCCTGGAAGCTGTGGACTGAGTGGGATTTCGGGAGGCCCATCCTCGGGGAGGGGCAGGAATCAATGTATTAATATGCGGGGATGGGCAGTGGGGACCGGAAGTGCTTCTACTTGTTAATGGGTGGAATGGCTTTTTTAATCCCGTTACATTTCTGCACAACGGATCTGAAACAGTAGGAAGTGTAAAAAGTAAGTATTCTTCAAACAATTCATAAAATGGAAATAGGTAATTTCGGGCTAACGAAACTTGAGGGGGCCTCCCTGCAAGGCACGTGGAGGGGGCCCCTCCGGGCTCAATTAGGAGCTCTGCAGCCAGATTGCTGCGCTGAGGGGGCCCCGTGGAGCTTGGAGGCACCACGCTGCGCGGGGGCTGGGGGGAGGTCTGTGTTACCCCCTAAAAATAACAGTGTTAACTTAAACAACTGTCGTAACACAAGAAGGAGTGGATTCATGGACAGTACTCGAGAGGAGGAGCAAGGCAGACAGCGAGATTTTGTTGTTGCAGTTTTTTATAGCGTTAAATCAACCCGAAGGTATCAGAGCGCTACACTTGAGCACCAGTTACATGACAGAGAAACACATTCATCATTAAGGCACGGGGAGATTTGCCCCAAGTCACAGGACGTTTGAGCCTCCTGCCAGACCCGAAACTCGTCCCTGAGCTTCAAAGTCGGCCGCTCCAGCCATTAAAGCACATCCTCACCCGTATTGGAGATGGTGATGTGGCCCAGTAAAAATCATTTAATTTGTACAATGATGGAGCGCTGTTTCAGCAAGTGATGAGAATGCGACCTATGATAAAAAGTTTAATTTATTTTAAATGAAGACTTAGAAAAACCTGTATTTTATATTGATTTGAAAGGCGCGTGCCTTCCCAGCGTCACCAGAAGCAGAATCCTGTGAATGGAACGCTTATGATGTAACATCACTGTGATGTCACCAGGCCCAGGGCAAATGCAGGGGGGAGGCCGTCCCCGCAGTAAAGAGGAAAGAAGAGGCCACTGTTGAGTAAGGGTGTCGGGTAGGTGGGATCTTCTTTCGGGTTCATCGCAGGATCTATTAGTCATTAAATTGTTGGATTTTCTTAACAAATTCCGCAATACCAGTGCCTTGCCTGCTCCCCCGTTAATCTTAAAACATATGGTATCACCCACAGAGCAGTGATGTATGATGACATGTCGAAAAGCCTCCATTGTGACGTGTCCATGGTATAAGACTGAGGCTGGTAACCAGGCAGCTGCGGCATTGCACTCGGGGACACCGGACGGAGAGGACCGCTGCGGGCGGCTGGAGCTCGGGGCAGGGAGAGGCCGAGGCTGCAGGGGCTGAGCAGGCTCCGAAAAGGAAGGGGGCAGAGAGAGGGGTGGGGACGGAATAAGGAGACAAGGTGAGTGAATAAACCAAACTGAACTTGAAATCAAACTGAAAACGAACTTGAAACTGACTTGAAACGGACTTGAAATTCTAATACCCTTTCCCCTGAAAACCAAACTGAACTTGAAACTGACTTGAAACTGACTTGAAATTCTAACACCCTTTCCCCTGAAAACCAAACTGAACTTGAAACTGACTTGAAATTCTAATACCCTTCCCATAAAACCAAACTGAACTTGAAACCAAACTTGAAACGGACTCGAAATTCCAATTCCCTTCCCCCTTTTCATCTTTTCTTTTTCCGTCCTTTTAATTTCTTTTTCTTTTCTTCTTTTCTCTTTTCCTTTCTTTCATTTCCATTACCTTCCTTCCCCCACACCACACCACCTCCCCTCTCTCTTTCTCTCCTCTCCCCTTCTCTTCTTTTCCTTTCCTTTCCTTTCTGCCTTCCTTTCCCTCCTGCCCTTTCCTGCCATCCAGTCCGTCCTTGCCCTCCATCCCTTCTTTTCCCTCCTGCCCTGCCTTTCTCTCCAGCTCTGCCCTCCTGTCTTACCCTGCCCTCTTATCCACCTGCCCCCCTGCCCTGACCTCCTGCCCTGCCCCCAAGACCTGCCCTCCTGCCTTGCCCCTCTGCCCTGGCACTTGTACTGCCCTCCTGCCCTGTCTTGCCTCCTTGCCCTGCCCTCTGCCCTCTCTTCCTGCCCTGCCCTCCTGCCTTGCCCTCTTGCCCTCCCACCCTGCCCCACTTCCCTAGTCCTTATGTCCTACTCCACTACCCTCCTGCCCAGCCCTCTTGCCCCACTGCCCTGCCCACCTACCCTCTTGCCCTGTACTGCCTTGCCATCCTGCCGTGCTCTGCCCCGCCTGCCATGCTCTGCCCTCTTCCCCAGCCCTTTCTTTCCCTTCCTCTTTCATTGCATTCCCTGTCTCCTCCTATACCCTTTCCCTGTCTCCTCCTATACACCTTCCCTCTCCTCCTATACAATTTCCCTTTCCTCCTCTTTCCTGCCTCCTCCTCAACCCATTCCTTTCCCTGTCTCCTCCTATACCTCTTCCATGTCTCCTCCTGTACCCTTTCCCTTCACTTCCATGCCTCCTCCTATACCTCTTCCCTTCTCCTACATGTCTCCTCCTATACCTCTTCTTTGACTCCATCTGTACCCCTTCCCTTGCATTCCCTTCCTTGTCTCCTCCTATACCTCTTCCCTTCTCTTCACTTCACTGTCTCCTATACCCATGCCCTTTCCTTTCCTGTCTCCTATACCCCTTCCCTTACCTTTCCTTCCCTTCCTTGTCTCCTCCTATACCTATTCCCTGTCTCCTCCTATACCTCTTCATTGTCTCCTCCTGTACCCCTTCCCTTGCATTCCCTTCCTTGTCTCCTCCTATACCTATTCCGTTCTCCTCCCTATCTCCTCCTATACCTCTTCCCTGTCTCCTCGTGTACCCTGCCCTTCCCTTCACTTCCCTGCCTCCTCCTATACCCCTTCTCTTCCCTTCCCTGTCTCCTCCTATACCCATGTCCTTTCCTTTCTTCTCATTTTCCCCTTCCTTTCCTTCCCTTTCTCCTTCTAAACCCCTTCCCTGTCTCCTCCTAAACCCCTTTACTGTCTCCTTCTATACCCATTCCCTTCTGTTTCCTCCTGTACCCCCTGCCCCGTGTCGTCCTATACCATTTCCTTTCCCTGTCTCCTCCTATAACCCTTCCCTCTCTCCTACTATACCCCTTCCATTCCTTTCCCTGTCTCCTCCTATACCAATTTCCCTTCCTGTCTCCTCCTATAACCCTTCCCTTGCCTTCCCATCCTCCTCCTATACCTCTTCCCTGTCTCCTCCTATACCGCTCCCTGTCTCCTCCTGTACCCTTTCCCTTCACTACACTTGCCTGCCTCCTCCTATACACCTCCTCTTCCCTGCCCTGTCTCCTCCTATACCCATGCCCTTTCCTTTCCTGTGTACTACTCCTCTTCCATTTCCTCACCTGCCTCCTCCTACACCTCGTCCCTGTTCTTTTCCGTCTCCTCCTTAACCCCTTCTCTTCCCTGTTTCCTTCTTTACCCATTCCCTTACCTGTGTCCTCCTATACCCCTTTTCTGTCTTCTGTATTATCCCTTTCCTTCCATGTCTCCTCCTGTACCTCTGCCTTCCCTGCCTCCTCCTCTACCTCTTCGCTTCTCTGCCTCTTTCCATACCTCTCCCCGTCTCCTCCTATAACCCTTCCCCTGTATCCTCTTCTACCCCTTCCCTGTCTCAAACACCTTCCCTCATCTTCTGTCTCTTCCTATTCCCTTTCCCTCCCCTTCTATCCTCTTCCCTTCATCCTTTCCATTACCTTTCCATCATCCTATCCCCTCCATGCCAATTTCTCCATTCCCTTTCCCCTCCCCACCCTCCCCTTTGCTCTTCTCCCTTTCCGATCCCCTTCTCCCTTTCCTTTGGCCTTTTCCCCTTTTCATATTCCCATTCTATTAATTTTCCTTCCCTGTCCTTCCTTTCCCTTTCCTTGTCTCAGCCTATACCCTTCCAGTCCCTACTTACCCTCCGTTCCCTTCTTCCCTTCTTTTCTCTTATCTTATCTTCCCTTCCCTGTCTCCTCCTATTACCCTTCAATTCCCTGTCTCCTCTTATACCCCTTCCCTATCTAACTCTACCCTTCCCTGTCTCTATACCCATGTCTTCTGTTCCCTTTCCCCCATACCCCTACTCATTGTTCTTCTGTACCCTGTCCCTTCCCTCTCTCCTATACCCCTTCACTGCCTCCCCCTATACCCCACCCCTCACCTTCCCTTCCCCTCTTTTATCCCTTCGCACTCTCCTATACCCATTCGCTTCACTGTCTCCTCCAATACCCATTCCCTTCCCTGTCTTCTCCTATACCCCTTTCCTTCCATTCCTTTCCCTGTCTCCACCTATACCCCTTCCCTACCTCTTCCTATACACCTTATCTTCCCTGTCTCCTCCTAAACCCCTTTCCTGCCTCCTCCTATATGCCTTCTCTGTTTCCTCTTATACCCCTTCCCTGTCTCCTTCTATACCCTTTCCCTTCCCTGTCTCTTCCTCCTATCCCTTCCCTTCTCTGTCTCCTTTTATACCCTTTCCATTCCCTGTCTCCTCCTTTATCACTTCTCTTCCCTTCTGTCTCCCTTTATTCCCCCCCTGTCTCCTAATTTAACCCTTCCCTTCCCTTCCTCCCTCATCTTCCCTTTTCCCCTTCTCCCTTCCCACTACCTTTCCCTTCCCTTCCATTCCCCTTCTGTTACCTTTCCCCTCCCCTTTTCTTTCCCTTCCCCTTTCCCCTTCTCATTTCCTTTGCCCCTTCCTTTTCCCTTTCCCCTTTTACTTTTCACCGTCCTCTTCCATTGCCATCCCGGTCTCCTCATATGCCCCTTCTTTTCCCTGTCTCCTTCTAAACACCTTCCCTTCCCTGTCTTCTCCTATACCCCTTCCCTGTCTCCTCCTATACCCGTTCCCTTCCATGTCTCCTCCTATACCCCTGCTTACCCTGTCTACCTTTCTGTGCCTTCCCTTTCCTGTCTCCTCCTATACCACTCCCCTTTCTCCTCCTATACTCCTTCCCATTCCAGTCTCCTCCTATACCCCTTCCCTTTCCCCTCCCCATCCCTTTCCTTTCCCCTTCTCCCTTTCCCCGTTCCATTGCCCTTTTACTCTTTCTTTTCCCCTTTTCATTTTCGCCTTCCCTGCCCTTCCTTTCTCTTCCCTGTCTCCGCCTATACCCTTCCAACCCCCACTTTCCCTCCCTTTCTTTTCCCTTCCATGTCTACTCCTATTACCCTTCCCTGTCTCCTCCTATACCTTTTCCCTGTCTCCTACCCACTTTCCCTTCACTTCTCTGTCTCCTCCTATACCCCTCTCTTCCCTGCCCTTTTGCCATACACATTCTTTTTCCTCCAATACCCATCCCTTCCTTGTCTCCTATAACCCTTCACTGTCTTCTCCTATACCCCTTCCATTTCCCCTCTTATACCCTGTCCCTTCCAGTCTCCTATACCCCTTCCCTGCCTCCTCCTATACCCCTCCCCTCCCATTCCCTTCACTGTCTCCTCCTTTATCCCTTCCCAGTCTCCTTGTATACCCCTTCTCTTCCCTATCCTCTCCTACACCCTTTCCCTTCCATTTCATTCCATTCCCTGTCGCCTCCTATACCCCTTCCCTTCTCTGATTCTTCCTATATCCCTTCCAGCCTCCTCCTATACCCCTTCCCTGCCCCTCCTATATCCCTTCCATTCCCTTTCTCCTCCAATACCCTTTCCCTGTATCCTTCTGTACCTCTTCCCTATCCTTCTGTGTCCTATATCACTCCCCTTTCCCCTCCTATACCCCTTCCCTTCCCAATCTCCTCCTACGCCTCTTCCCTTCCTTGTCTCCTCCTACACCCCTTCTCTCTTCCCTTCCCCTTCTCTTCTCTTCCCCCTTTCATTTACCTTTCCTTCACTTCATCCCTTCCCATCCCCTTCCCTTTCCTCTCCCCTTCTCCCTTTCTTTTCCCCTTCTCCCTTTTCTTTGCCCTTTTCCTCTTTCTTTTCCCCTTTTTATTTTCCCCTTCCCTGCCCTTCCTTTCTCTTGCCTGTCTTCGCCTATACCCTTCCAACCCCCACTTTGCCTCCCTCTCCTTCCTCTCTTTTCCCTTCCATGTCTCCTCCTATTAGCCTTTCTTTCTCTGTCTTCTCCTATACCCCTTCCCTGTCTCCTCCTATACACTTTCCCTTCATTTCACTGTCTCCTCCTATATCACCCTCTTCCCTTCCCTTTTCCTCATAGCCACTCTTTTCTTCCCATACCCATCCTTTTTGGTCTCCTATACCCCTTCCCTGTATTCTCCTATACCCCTACCCTTTTCCTCCTATACCCTGTCCATTCCTGTCTCCTACACCCCTTCCCTTTCCTACCATTCCCTTCCCTGTCTCCTCCTTTATCCCTTTCCTTCCCAGTCTCCTTGTATACCCCTTCTCTTCCGTGTCTTCTCCTATACCCCTTCCCTTCCTTTCTTTGTCTCCTCCTATAACCCTTCCCTTCTCTGACTCTTCATATACACCTTCCCTGCCTCCTCCTATACACCCTTTCCTACCTCCTCTTATATCTCTTCAATTCCCTGCCTCCGCCTATCCCCCTTCCCTGTATCCTTCTATAACCCTTCCCTACCCTTCTGTCTCCTCCTACACCACTCCCCCTTCTCCTACTATACCCCTTCCCTTCCCGGTCCCCTATACCCGTTCCCTTCCTTGTCTCCTCCTTTACCCCACCCCTTTTCGTTCCTCTTTGCTTCTCTTCCCCCTTCCATTTACCTTTCCTTCACTTCATCCATTCCCTTCCTTTACCCTCCCCTACCCTTTCTTTCCCCTCCCCTTCTCCCTTTCCTTTTCCCTTCTCCCGAGTCCCTTTCCTTTGCCCTATCCCCATACCTTTGCCTTTTTTCTCTTTCTTTTCCCGTTTTCATTTTCCCCTTCCTTTGTCTTTCCTGTCCCCGCCTATACTCTTCCAAAACCCACTTTCACTCCCTTTCCTTCTTCCTTTCTTTTCCCTTCACCGTCTCCTATTACCCTTACCTTCCCTATCTCCTCCTATACACTTTCTCATCATTTCCCTGTCTCCTCCTATATCCCTCTTCCCTTCCCTTTTTCCATATCTGTTCACTTTTTACTCCTATACCATCCCTTCCTGTCTCCTATACCCCTTCACTTCCTCCTCCTATACCCCTCCCTATACCCTTCCCTGTCTCCTCCTTTTTCCCTCCCCTTCCCAGTCTCCTACTATACCCCTTCCCTGTCTTTTCCTATACCCCTTCTATTTTCCTCCAAATCCCTATCCCTTCCTGTATCCTATACCCCTTCCCTGCTTCCTCCTATACCCCTCCCCTTCCCTTCCCCCTCCTTTAGCCTTTGCCAGTCTCATCGTATACCCCTTCTCTTCCCTGTCATCTCCTATACCCCTTCCATTCCTTTCCCTGTCGCCTATACCCCTTCCCTTCTCTGACTCTTCCTATGCCTTATGCTGTCTCCAATACCCCTTCCCCACCTCCTCCCATACCCCCTCCCTTCTCCTATACCCTTTCCCTTCCCTGTCTCCTTCTGTACCTCATCCCTGCCTCCTCCTCCTATGGCCCTTCCCTTCCCTGTCTCCATTTATATCCTTTACCTTCCCTCTTTCCTCCCATATCCCTCCCCTCCCCTACTATCACCTCCTATACCCTTCCCTGTCTCCCACTTTACCCCTCCCCTTCCCTTCTTCCCTCCCCTTTTCTTCTCCCTTCCCTTGCCTCTTCCCTTCCACTTCCCTTTCCACCTTCCCATTTTCTTTCCCCTTCCCTTTACTTTGGCCTTTCCCCTTTCCTTTGTCCTTTTGCCCTTTTCCCCTTCATCTTCCATTCCATTCCCTTCCCTGCCCTTCCTTTTCTCCGCCTTTACCCTTCCAAAGCCCACTTTCTGTTAATTTCCTTTCCTTCCCCTTTCCTATGCTTCGGCTTCTCCATCTTTCCCATTCCCCTTTCACTTCTTCCTTTTTTTCCCTTTTCCCCTTCCCTTCCATCCCCTCCCCTTCTCTTCTCTTTCCATTCCTTCCCTTCTCTTCACTTCCCATTCCTTTCCATTCTTTCCCTATGTCTCCTCCTATACCCTGCCCTTCCATCTTCTTACCTATCTTCTGTTCTATTTTCTTCTAACTCCACCCATCCCCTTCCACTGTCCTCTGCCCTTCTATGTCTCTCCTCGCCTCTCCTCTCCACTTCTCTCTATCCCCTCTTCCCCCTCCCTTCCTCTTTTCCCTTTTACACTTTCCCTTTCTTCCCTCCCTCCCTTCCTTCCTCTCCCCCCCCACCTCCCATCACCTCACTTCACCCCTCCTCACCCACCCTGAACTCTAGAATTAGAGAGGAGTTGGCCTAACGGCTAGGGCGCTCGACCTCGGACCTGGGGACCTGGGTTCGAGTCTCGGTAACGACGCCAAAACCTCCTGTGATTCTGGGCAAATCACTTAATCTCCCCGTGCCTAAAATGAATGTGTGTCTGTCCTCATGTAACGTAACTGGTGCTATGTAAAGCGCTCCGATACCTGATTCGGTTCGGGTCTAGTTCGCGCTATATAAAAACTCTGCAAAAAAAAAAAACCCTTGGTTCCCCAAAACCCATACCACCCTGAACCCTAAAATTACCCTTGGCACCCCAAAACCCATACCCGCCCTGAATCCTAAAATTACCATTGGCTCCCCAAAACCCATACACACCCTGAACCCAAAATTAGCCATGGCACCCCAAAACCCATATCCATGCTGAACCCTAAAATTACTCTTAGCACCGCAAAACACATACCCACCCTGAACCCTAAATTACCCTTTGCACCCCAAAACCTATACCCACCCTGAACCCTAAAATTACCCTTGGCATCCCAAAACCCATACCTGCCCAGAACCCTACAATTGCTGTTAGCACCCTATAACCCATAACTAAAATTACCCTGAGTACCCCAAAACCCATACCCACCCTGAACCCTAAAATTACCCTTAGCACTCCAAAACCCATACCCACTCGGAACCCTAAATTTACCCTAGGCACCCTAAAACCCATACCACCGTAAACCCTAAAATGATCCTTGGCACCCCAAAACCCACACCCACCCTGAACCCAAAAATTACCATGGTACCCCAAAACCCATACCCACCCTGAACCCCTTAAATTACCCCTGGCACCCCAAAACCCATGCCCACCCTAAACCCTAAAATTACCCTTGGCACCCCAAAACCCATAACCCCCATAACCCTAAAATGAACCTTGGCATTCCAAACCCCATACCTACCCTGATCCCAAAAATTACCCTTAGCACACCACAAAACCTATACCCTCTCTGAACCCTAAAACTACCCTTGGCACCCCAAAAACCATACACACCCTGTTGCCTAAAATTAGCATTGGCTCCCCAAATACCATACCCACCCTGAACCCCAAAATTACGCTAGGCACCCCAAAACCCATACCCACCTGAACCCTAAAATTAACATTGGCACCCCAAAACACATACCTAACCTTAATCCTAAAATTACTCTTAGCACCCCAAAACCCATACCCATCCTAAATCATAAAATTACCCTACACCCCAACACCCATACCCTCCCATAACCCTAAAATCAACCTTGGCACCCCAAAACCCATAATTAAAATTACCCTTAGCACCCCAAAACCCATACACATCCTGAAGCCTAAAATTAGCATTGAACCCCCAAATACCATACCCACCTGGAACCCCAAATTTACACTCGGCACCCTAATGCCCATACTCATCTGAACCCTAAAATTAACCTTGGCACCCCAAAACACATACCTACCCTAAATCCTAAAATTACTCAGCACCCCAAAACCCATACCCATCCTAAATCATAAAATTACTCTACACCCAAACACACATACCCTCCCATAACCCTAAAATTAACCTTGGCACCCCAAAACCCATACCTACCCTGAACCCCAAAATTACTCTTAGCTGACCACAAAACCCATACCCACTCTGAACCCTAAAATTTCCCTTTCCAAGCCAAACCCGAAAAATAAAATTAACCATAGCACGCCAAAATGCATACCCATCCTGAACCCTAACATTAGCCTTGGCACCCCAAAACCCATACCCAATCTGAACACTAAAATTACCCTTTCCACGCCAAAACCGATAAAAAAAATTCACCTTAGCACCCCAAAATGCATACCCATCCTGAACCCTAACATTAGCCCTAGCTCCCGAAAAACCATAACCACCCGAACCCTAAAATTACCCTTGGCCCCACAAAACCCATACCCACCCTGCAACCTAAAATTACCCGTGGCAACCTAAAACCCATCCTGAACCCTAAAATTCACCTCGGCACCCCAAACCCACACCCACCATGAACCCGAAAATTACCCTTGGCACCCCAAAACCCATACCCCCATAACCCTGAAATTAACCATGTCACCTTAAAAACCATATATACCCTGAACCCCAAAAATAGCCTTAGCACACCACAAAACCCATACCCACTCTGAACTCCATATTCACCCTGAACTCTAAAATTACCAATGGGACCCTAAAATCCATATTCACCCTGGACCCTAAAATTACCTTGGGCACCCAAAAACTCCTATCCACCCTGAACACTAAAATTACACTTGTCACCCAAACACCCTTACCTAAAAATACCATTAGCACCCCAACACCCATACCCTCCTGAACCATAAAATTATCCTTGGCACCCCAAACCTCACACCCACCCTGAACCCAAAAACTACCCTTGGCACCCCAAGACTCTTTCTCACCCTGGACCCCAAAATTACCTTTGGCACCCTAAACCAATACCCATGATGAACCCTAAAATTACCCTTAGCACCTCGAAACCCATACCCATCCTTAACCCTAAAATTACTCTTGGCACCCTAAAATCCATACCCACTCTGAACCCTAAAATTAATTTTGGCACCCCAAAACCCATACCCACACTTAACCCTAAAATGACTCTTAGCACCCCAAAACCCATACCCACCCTGAACCCTAAAATTACCAATCCCACCCCAAAACCCATAACCACCCTGAACATTAAAATTACCAGTTGGACCCCACATTACATAACCACTCTGAACCCTAAAATTACCCTTGGTACCCCAAAATCCATACCCAGCCTGAACCCTAAAACTACCTTTGCCACTTCAAAACCCATACCGACCCTGAACACTATAATTACCCTTGACACCCCAAAATACATTACCACCCTGAACCTTAAAATTACACTTGTCATCCCAAAACCCATACCCCTCTGAACCCTAAAATTATCCTTTGCACCCCAAAACCCATACCTAAAATTACCCTTAGCACCCCAAAACCCATACCCACCCTGAACCCTAAAATTAAAGACGGAAAGACATGTGCACAGATCTATCTCTGATTTCGTCGAGAATAACAATCTGTTGCACACTACCCAATCTGGGTTTCGTGCGTATTACAGCACAGAGACCGCGCTACTTGAAGTCACCACCGCCATTAGAGAGGTCTTGGATACTGGAGGAAAGGCCATGTTGGTCATGTTGGACCTGTCGGCGGCGTTCGACACCGTTCCCCATGATACCCTCCTAACTCGACTCTGGGATTGTGGTCTCCGGGGGACGGTGTGGAACTGGCTCAAATCATTTCTAGCTAGCCGTCGACAAACGATCTGGTCGCCACCTCACTCCGCAGCTATGGCAACTCTGGAAGTGGGGGTCCCTCAGGGGTCTATTCTTAGCCCCCTGCTCTTTAACATCTTTCTGGCCCCCCTTGCAGAGGTTGCGGAGTCGTTCGGCGCTCAGATCGTGTCGTACGCTGACGACACCCAGCTCTTGTTCACATACGACAAGAATGAGGGGTTCGATGGGATCCGTATCAGAGGCTGCCTAGAAGCAGTCTTTGATTGGTTCAAAAGACACGGCTTAAAATGCAACTCCGATAAATCGGAGCTGCTCTTTTTTGGATGTGTCTCGGAACCAAACTGGAAAAGTTGGTGGCCACAAGACCTGTTTCCACCTGCAAATGCAAGTACCAAGGCTAAAAACCTAGGTATCATTGTTGACAATGAGTTAACCTTTGGGCCTCAAATATCCTGTCTCTCCGGGAAATGTTTCGGGATCCTGCGGATGCTCAGGAAATTCCTCCCCCTGATTTCTATGAACCATCGAAGGATCATTGTCCAAGCACTTGTCGGGTCGCGATTGGACTATGTAAATGTCCTCTATTTAGGACTCCCTAAATATCTCGTGAGGAGACTTCAAGTAGTCCAAAATTCAGCTGCCAGGGCTATTTATGGACTTCCTAGACGAGCTAGTGCGTCTGACTTGTTGAAGGAATTGCACTGGCTTCCTATAGCCAAGAGGGCTCTCTTCAAAAGCCTGACACTGACCTACAAGGCCCTTCACGACTCAGGCCCTAGGTACATTAGGAAGCGTTTTGCTCTTTACAAGCCGAGCAGAGCTTTGCGATCTGCCTCCTTGTCAAAAATGGTCGTTCCGTCCATCAAGCGAACCAGACAAGGGGGACGCTCCTTTCATTACCTGGCCCCGCGCGCTTGGAATGAGCTTCCCATTTCTCTAAGACAGGCCCCTAGTCTGATGTCTTTCAGAAAGGCATTAAAAACCTGGCTTTTTACCAGTTAACTTCGCTGTTCCTTTTATTCTGCAGTTATGTTCCTCTACCTAAAGGACTTCTTCGCCAAAGCGCCGGGACACTCCTGCTTGAGTAGCCGTTGCACTATAGAAGAACCCAAATAACATAACATAACATAACAATTACCCTTGAGACCCCAAACCCCACACCCACCCTGAACCCTTAAATTAGCCTTGGCACCCCAAAACCCATACCCACCCTGACCCCTAATATTACCCATAGCACCCCAAAGCCCATACCCAACCTGAACCCTAAAATTACTCTAGGCATCCCAAATCCCATACCCACCAAGGTGCAAGATTATTTTTAGGGTTCAGGGTGGGTATGAGTTTTGGGGTGCCAGGGGCAATTTTAGGGTTCAGGTTGGGATTGGGTTTTAGGGTGCCATGGGTAATTTTAGGGTTCAGGGTGGGTATGGATTTTGGGGCGCCAACGTTAATTTTTGGGTTCAGTGTGGGTATGGGTTTTGGGGTGCCCGGGGTAATTTTACTGTTCAGGTTGGGTATGGTTTTTGGGGTCCCTGGAGTAAATTCAGGGTTCAGGGTGTGTTTGGGTTTTGGGGTGGCTGGGTTATTTTGAGGGTTCATGGTGTGTATGGGTTTTGGTGTATCAGGGATAATTTGGGGGTTCAAGGTGGGTTTGGGTTTTGGGGTGCCAGCGGCTAATTTTAGGGTTCAGGGTGTGTTTGGGGTGTGGGACGGCAGGGGTAATTTTAGGGTTCAGGGTGGGTTTGGGTTTTGGGGTACCAGGGGTAATTTTAGTGTTCAGGTTGGGTTTGATTTTTGGTGTGCCAAGGGTAATTTTAGGGTTAAGGGTGGATTTGGGATTTGGTGTGCCCAGGGCAATTTTAGGGTTCCGAGCATCTTTGGGTTTTGGGGAGCCAGGGTTAATTTTGGGATTCAGGGTGGGTATGAGTTTTGGGGTGTCGGTGGTAATTTTAGGGTTCAGGGGGGGATTAGGTTTTGGGGTGCCAGGGGTAGTTTTAGTGTTCAGGATTCATTTTGGGGTTCATTATGGGTATTAGATTTGGAGTGTCAGGTAATTTTAGGGTTCAGGGAGGATTTAGGGTTTTGGAATGCAAGGGGTAACTTCAGGGTTCAGGTTGGGGTTGGGTTTTGGGGTGTCGGGTAATTTTTAGGGTTTAGGGTGGGTTTGGGTTTTCGGTTGCCAAGGGTACCTTTAGGGTTTAGGTGGTATGGGTACTGGGGTTGTAAGGGTAATTTGAGAAATTTAGGGGTTATGGGTATTGGGGCATCAAAAAATGGATGTATATATATATATATATATAAATGTAGCTCCTCCTCAACTTTCTCAGCGTCTCAAGCCGCAGCCGCGCACGCCAGCAAACGAGGGAGACGGACCACCAAGAATCAGCATAAGTTGTTTTTATTTCAACCTTACAGAGAGCAGCTACGCGTTTCAGGCAAGATTGCCCTTGATCACGCTATATACACATATATTACCTTAACAACTTTTACCAAGAATATGTCATTACCACGCATGCATTTGTGATGTAATGGCTTTCGTGGTAAAGGCATATGCGTGGTAAAAGTTTGCGTTGTAACAACCCTTGTGTTATAACGCCACGCGTTGTATCGTCATATATTCGGGAGGAGAGGCAAAGAAGGAAAGCAGAGAGAAGGGAAAGGAAGAGAATGGAATGTAGGAAAATACTAGAGGTAATAGGGAAGGATGAAAGAAAAGGAAGGGGAGAGGAGAGATTTGGAGAGGAGACAGGCAAGGGAGGTGAAGGATATGATAAGAGGTGAGTAAATGTAAGGAAGGGAGAGGAGAGGAAGAGAAGGAATGAAGTAACGGGGAAAGGGAGAGAAGGTGAGGTAAGGGCAAGAAAAGTGTATGGAAAGGAGGAAGGGACGCTGAGGAGATGAGCATAGTGGAGAGACAGGAAAGGGAAGTAAAGGGGAGAGAGCAAATAGGAAGGAAAGGAAAGAGAAGAGACAGGGAAGTAAGGAACAGAAATAATGGGGAAAGGAATGCAGGGAAGAGGAAGGACAGAGAAGAGGAGGAGAATGGAGGAGGAGAAGGGAAGAGAAGGGAGAGGAGAGGTGAAGAGAGGAGAGTAGAGGGAGGGGCTGAGAAGGGAAGGTTTGGGAGAAAGAGGAGAGTACAGATGGAGAAGGGAGGGAGAGGGAAGGGGAGAGAAGGGAAGAGAAGAGAAGAGAGAAGAGGAGAGAATAGAGATTGGAAGATAAGCGAAATTGAAAAGGATAGGGTGGAAGGATAGTTAAAAAGGGCTAGGAAGGGTAGATGGGGAAAGAAATGGGCAAAGAAAGGAAGTGGAGTAGAGAAAGAGAAGGGGAAGGAATGGAGAGGCAATAGAAAAAATAAAGAAACAGATGGGAAGGGGAAGGAAAATGGGGTGTATAGAGAGGGAATAGGAGTGACTAGATAGGGAAGGAAGTGAAGTAAGGGGGTTTGAGAGGAGAAATAGGGAACGGAGGAAAATGGGAGAATGAGGAGGGAAGGGAAGTAAAGGGTATGGAGAGAAGGAAAAAAAGGAAAGAAAAGGAGGTATGAAGAGATAAGGAAGGGGAGGGAAGGGTGGCGAAAAGAAGGGGTAGGCTAGAGGTAAGGAAAGGGGAGGGGAGGGTACTTGCAGGAAGGCTAGAGGAGAGGACAGATAGTCAAGGAAAGGAATGGAAGCTAGGGGAAGGGGACAGGAAGGGGTAGAAGAGACAGAAAAGGAAGGAAGTCCGGGAACAAAAATGAAGCAACAGGAAGAAGGGAAAGAAAGGAGAGAGGAGAGATAAGGAAGCAAAGGAGGGAAACAAGGGAAGAGAGGAAAGATAGGGAAGAGATAGAGTAGAAAGAGGAAGGAAGGGCAGGGAGGAAAAATGAGGGAAGAGCCGAAAGGAGGAAAGAGGAGAGAAGGGATGCATGGGAAAGTAAATGGTAGGAGACAGGAGACATAGGTAAGGGAAGAGGGAAGGCAAGAAAGTGAGGGTTAGGAAAGGAGGAGTAGGGAAGTAAGGAAGAGCTAGGAAAGGGAATGAAATGGAAGGGGAGATGGAAATGAATGGAAGAAAGAGGGAAGGCAATGAAAGGGAGGGTCAAGAGGAAGGGAGGGGGTGGAGAAGAGAGAGAGAAGAAAGGGAAGGGAAATAGAAAGGGAAGGGAAGCAAAAGGAAGAGAAGCGAAGGAGAGGATGGGGATGGAAGGGGAAAGGATAAAAGAGAAAGGGTAGGAAGAAAGGAGAGGGGAGAGGAAGGTAGGGGAAAGAAAAGTAAGGGAGAGGTGATGTAGATAAGGGGAAGGACATTTGAAGGGAAAGGAGAAGGAAAAGAGAACAGAAGGGGGTAGGATGAATTGGAAATGAAGGAAGAGAAAGGAAGGGAATGGGAGAGGAGAGGAGAGTTAGGGAAGGAATGTCATGGGAGAGAAGGGGAAAGGATAGAAGAGATAGGGTACAGAGGAAGGGAAGAGCATTGGATGGGAGGCGGGACGGGAGAAGGAAGGGGAGAAGAATGAAGGGTAGAGAAGAAGAGATATAGAGAAGGAAGGGAATGGGAATGGAAGGGAAAGGAAGGTAAGGGGAAGGAGAGAATATAAAAGATAGGGTATTAAGGGGAGAAGCGAGCTAAGCAAGTAAGTGAAGAAAAGGGTAGGGGAGAGGAGAAGGAAAAGGGAAGGGAGGGGAGAAGCGAGATGGGGAAGTACCTTAAGGGGATGGAATAGAAGAAATTGGGTATGGATGGGAAGGGGAGAGAATGAGGGGGAAGAGAAGGAAGGGGGGTTGGGAGGGGAGGGAAGGGTATAGGGCTAAAGAGAGTTAGAGATGGAAAGTAAGGGAAGGGTATCGAATTGAATGGAAGAGAAATGGAAAAGCAAAGGGAAGAGAATCATAGAGGAGGACAAAACAGATTGGGTGGGAAGGAATTTGCGTGTGGGAGAGATAGAGGAGGAAGGGTGAGGGAATTGGAAGTGAAAGAAAGGGAATGGGAAAGGGATACAAGAGACAGAAAAGGAAGGAAGGAAGGGGAGATGAGTGATAGAGAAGTTAAGGGGAGGGGGTGGAAGGGGAGGAGAGATAGGCAAGGTAAGGGAAGAGAGGAGAAATATAGAAGGGCTATGGAGGAGATGGAAGGGAAGGGAAAGGATAGAAGAGATAGGATAGGAAGGAAGGAAGGAAGGGAAGTACACTGGAGGGCAGGAGGGGCAAAGGGGAGGGGAGGTGATGATGGGAGGGAAGAAAAGGGGAGGGAAAGGTAGAGGAGAGAGAAATAAGAGGAAAATGAAATGGGAAGGGATGGGAGAATTCGGGAAGTGTGGGAAGGCGTGGGAGGGGATCAGAGAAGATATGCGAGATAAGGAATGAAGGAAGGGAAGAGTAGGATGCGGTGAGTTAGGGAAGTAGGGAAGGGACTGAAAGAAGGGAAGGGAGGAGAGACGCAAGGAAATGATATAAAAAGGGAAAGGGGAGGATAGTAGGTGGAGAAGAGAGATAGTGAAGGAAGGGAAGTGAAGGGAAGGGAAAAGAAAGGAAGAGAAAAGGATATGAGAGTGGAGATAGGGAAGGGGAAGAAAAGAGAAGAGATAGGCAAGGGAAGGGCAAGAAGAGATCAGGAAGGGATATGAGGAGAGGAGAAGGTAAAGACATGAGAGGGGAGATAGGGAAGGGATACGGAGGAAATGTAAGGGAAGGGAGGGGAATGATAAAAGAGATAGGATAAGAAGTGAGGGAAGGAAAGAGCACTGGTTAGGTGGGAGGAGAGGTCAGGAGAGGGAAGGGAAGTTTAAGTGAGAGATACTGAAGAGAGAGAATTGGTGGGGAAAGAATGGAAGGGGAGAGGATAAAAGAAAAAGATAAAGGAGGGAAGTACAACATAGTGGAGGGGAGAGGAGTAATAGGGAAGGAACTAAAGAGAATGATATGGGAGGTGAGGGGAGAGATACACAGTAACGGGTAACAGGGAGGGAAATTAAAGGATTGGAGGGGAGAGGAGAAGAGAGACAGGCAAGAGAAGTAAAGGGAAGAGGAGCAATATGGACGGAAGACAGTGACGGACGGAAAGAAGGGGAGGGCATGGTAGAGGAAGGAGGAATTGGGGAGTAAGGAAGAGATGGGAAAGGGAATGAAATGGAAGGGGAGATGAAAATGGATGGAAGTCAGAGGGAAGGGAAGTAGAGGGCATAGAAGAAATAGGAATGGAATGGAGGGAAGGAGAGAGAAGTAGGGAGGAAAGGAAAGGCTATGGAAAGGCAGAAGGAAGGAAATTGAAGGTGATGAGGCGGGATAGAAGAGGGAAGGGGAAGGGAGGGGTAGGGAAGTGGAAAGTATAGAGGGATAGGGTATTCAGGAAGGGAAGCGGATTGGAGAGGATGGGAGGAGTGGCGATGACAAGAGAGGAAAGTGGTGTGGAGGGAAGGGGAGAAAAAGAGGAGAGATAGAGAAGGATGGGAAAGGGAAGGGGAAGGAGGGTAGATTAGGGAACATAGGAGGAGCTGCAAGGGAGAGGAGGTAAGGAGAGAGGGTATGAGACAGGGAAAGGAATTTGAATTTCCAGTCAGTTTCAAGTTAGTTTCCAGTTTGGTTGCAAGTTCAGTTTTAAGTACACTTTTCGTTTGGTTTATTCATTCCCCTAATTCCGCCCGACCCCTTTCTCTGCCCCTTCCTTTTCGGAGCCTGCTCAGCCCCTGCAGCTTCGGCCTCTCCCTGCCCCGAGCTCCAGCCGCCAGCAGCGGTCCTCTCCGTCCGGTGTCCCCGAGTGCAATGCCGCAGCTGCCTGGTTACCAGCCTCTCATACCAAGGACACGTCACAGTGGAGGCTTTTCAGCGCGTCATCATACATCACTGCTGTGTGGGTGATACCACGTGTTTCAGTTTAACAGTCGGAGTAGGCAAGGCACGGGACTTATGCAATTTATTGAGAAAATAAAACTATTTAGTCACAAAATGATCCTGTGGTGAACTTGAAAGAAGATCCCATAATACCCGATATACTTCCCCACAGTGGTCTCTCCTTTTCTCTCCGCTGCGGTGGAGGCCTCCCCTCTGCAGTTTCCTTGGACCTCGTGACATCACATTGGAGCGCCTGTTACATCAGAAGCGTTCCATTCACAGGATTCTGCTTCTGGCAGTGGTGCCGCTGAGAAGGCGCGCGCCTTTCAAGTGTATATCAAATGTGTGTTTGTTTAGTCTTCGTTTAAAATAAATTACGTTTTAATTGTACGTCTTATTCTCACAACTTGCTTGCACAGTGCCCCTATATTGTACAAGTTAAATGATTTTTACTGGGACACATCCGCATCTCTGTCTGGCCAGTTTCTCCCCTCGAGTATTGTCTGTGCATGTACTCCCTGTGAAAGAGCAGAATGCTGTCAGCCACAGATAATTTAGTCAATGGCTGAAGTGGGCTGGCCCCTTGACTTATGTTGTATGCTGTAGTGGACAGAAGGCTATATGAATGACATAACAAGAGACCACTGGGCGAGAAGGGCTGAATGAAAGACCCTATAACTAAGACTATTATAAATATAATTTTCATAAAATCAAAAGGCCTTGGATAATCAGACCTAACAATAATAAAAACAAGAAAGTGTACTTTTCATGGCCTAGTCATACATCGCAGTACAGTGCCAGGCTACTAGTGAAGCAAGGGAGCCACAACACACGTGACCCCTACGTTTCCCAGGTTCTAGTGGTGATGGAAATTATATAAATGGAGGACACTGCTCGTATACAGGTCATGATGTTGTTAAAAACGGTGCCGCCAGGTCAAACTCCTTGTATGGTAGAGCACTGATAGAATTTGCTCGTTCTTTTAATAAATGAGGCAAGTCCACTCTTTTCCCGCTGAACACATTGTGGAAAACACCCACTGCACCTCATGAACGCTCTGAAGGACTCTTCCTTCTCCCATACATGAAGCCGGGAGACCCGTGTTCCTGATCCTACAGGACCGTGCATTAAAGCGCATGGACCAACTACTCATATTTTATGTACAAGAGCCTTCCCTCCTACTATTCAAGGCATTCATCTGTTAAGGCTCAGGATTATTCTACCGCATTCATAACTACCATTAGTAGGGAGGAGTGTGGCTCACTGATTAGAGCACAGACCCTGATGCAGAGGTCTGGCCCGGGACCAGGGTTCAATTCCCGACGCGGCAGGGTCCTGGGCCCAAATATGTCCACGGACTCGATAATTCTCGCCTCGGTGCCTATTCTAATCATGGGGTCCCACGCTGCAACTCTGGGCAATAGTTGCTTAATCTCCACTATGGCGGATGCCTGGCTTTCACCCTGGGATACCCAGTAGGGGCTATCTCACAGGGAAAAGCCAGGACGGGTTCCCAAGGCAAGCGCCTTGATGCCTTCGGGTGATACGTTTGAATATGTTTTATTGCATTTTTGTCATTTTACAGCTTTACACGTGTGAAAAGATGATTAACTATGCCGTAGTACAAAACATTTGTCACAGGTCACTTCAGTTGTTTATACACATGAAGGAGCACAGTCATAAGAATCAAAATAAAAGTAACGTAGTTAGAACAGCATTTCAGTATCATCAGTTATAGTCATATCAAAGAGAGAATATTGAACAACAGTGGCAGTTCACAGGATAAAAGGGGGAAAGAAGGATAAATCAAGAGCTGTTTCCCAATATCGTATCAGAGATTTGTTCAGTTCAGAGCACGAGTTATGCTATGGCAGCAAATCAAGGTAAATTGGGCAGATTAGCAATGCAACATATATCCAAAGCATTATTTCAAAACCAACAAATGTAAAGAGCAACCTGAAGATTGCGGGAACGAGAGACTGGGCAGTGGCTAACAGCGAGTGCGTGTGTACGTGTGATGCTCTTGGGGCAGGTGGGGAGTAGGCATGGAGGGCGTCATGTCAATAGCGAGGATCAAACTATAAGACCCATCGAGTGCGCAGCGGGGGGGCAGCAGGAAGGGGGGGGAATTATGCTAAGAGTGGCACAAGCGTCTAAACAATGCCAATTTGTAGGCACACCTGGTGGTAAGTCGTCAAGGTGCTATCCCAGTCTAGCGCTATGAAATGAAATGAAATGAAATTAGATTTCTTAAGCGCATGGCTGCCCAAGAGCGTCCCAGCGCTGATACACACAGCTAGCTTCCAAGATCCTCGGAAACGGAACTCATATGTCTCTTGGGAAAAGGAAGGTCTTTAAAGATTTCCGAAACTTCTGGAGACAGGGTTCCAGACGGAGAGCAGCAGGTAGATCATTCCAGATCTTGGCTACGTTCACAGAGAACCTCCTGCCTCCTGAGCGAGTTCTCTTTACTCTGGGGATGGTCAATAAATTGCTCCCGTCAGAGCGGAGGGAACGCGAGGACTTGTAGGGGGATATCAGGTCCCTGAGGATAGGGGGGCCAATTCCCTGGAAAGATTTAAAGGCGATGGAAAGGGCCTTAAATTTAACTCTCTCCCGGATGGGGAGCCAATGGAGAGCTTTAAGAGCAGGCTTAGCCGAAGTTCTTTTTGCAGTGCCTGTCAAAACTCTGGCCGCCGCATTTTGTACTCGCTGAAGGGTGTTGAAGGCTGATTCAGGGGCACCAAGCAGCAAGGCATTGCTGTAGTCCAGCCTTGACAGTATTAGCCCCTGAATCAGGAGTTTCCTTGAGCTGAAAGGGAGAAGAGGCAACACCTTTCGGACTGAGCGTAACAAACCATAGCAGATCCCTGCCACTTTCTTCGTTTGTACTCTGAGCGTCAGGTCTGGCTCTAACCACACTCCCAAGCTCTTAATCTCATTCTTGGGTTGGGGCACTTCACCCAGACAAGGGGGCCACATGGTTTTGGGAAGGGAGGTGGAGAGGTTGCCCACCATCATAAGTTCCGTTTTGGAACCATTAAGTTTCAGCCGAGATTCTATCATCCAGGCCATGATAGCTGTCAGACAGCACCCAAATCTTTCTGCCGCATTTTCATGGTGAGATAGCGAGACGACGAGCTGGGTGTCATCCGCATAGGTCACTATTTTCACCCCGAAAGGTGAAACCACATCCTCCAGTGGGGCCATATAGATATTAAAAAGCGTTGGGCTCAACGAGGAGCCCTGCGGGACTCCACACTGGAGGGGGATCGACTCAGACACGTTGGTGCCATCACAGACCTGGTAGGACCGACCAGTCAGAAAGGAAGTAATCCAGCTTAAAGCCTGGCCAGATATTCCCATCCTAGTAAGGCGCTGAATAAGGATACCGTGATTGACGGTATCAAAAGCCGCGCTGAGGTCTAAAAGGACCACAGCTGCGGATCCTCCTGCGTCAAGAATGCGTTGGGCTTCCTCCACTACTGTAATCAGGGCAGAGTCAGTCCCCTGGCCAGGGCGAAAGCCTGTTTGCGAGTGCTTGAGCAGGTTGTGGCCTTCTAGGAGTGTGGACAGCTGTCGGTTAACAACCTTTTCTGCAATTTTGCCCAGGCCAGGCAACAAAGAAATAGGGCGGAAGTTTGCCAGATCGTCAGGGTCCAGTCCTGGCTTTTTAGGGAGAGCCTTAACCATCGCCTTCTTCCAGCTAGGGGGAACTTCCCCACATCCGAAGGAGGCGTTCAGAAGATCCGTGGCCCGCGGGGAGATGGTCTGTGCAATCCGCTTAAGAACATAGATGGGCATAGGGTCCGAGGGGGAACCACTTTTAAGATTGGATAATTCTTTGCGGAAGTCTTCCTCAGTTATGGGAGTGATAACTTCCCACAGAGGACTCACACCACTCGCGACCTGCGTGGATGACTCAGAGGAAAGAGTACTAAGAGGAATATTTTGTAGAATTTTCCTGACCTTGTTATCAAAGAAATGTGCAAGCTCATTGCACCGAGCTGTGCTCGTAGCTTGTGGCAGTGAAGGAGAGGGGGTGTTCAGGAGTTCCTTAACTATAGTAAATGTCTCTCTAGATGAGCTGGAAGCAGTCCTGATTCTCTCTTCATAAAAGGCCGCTTTCGTGCGGTTGCAGGCTAGCTTATATGTCCTCATGGCTTCCTGATAGGAGACTTTACTATTATTAGACCAGTCTTTCCGCCAAGCGCGTTCCAGACGTTTGCAGACTTTTCTAAGGTCGCGCAGTTCAGTTGTGTACCAGGGGTTTTTAAACCCATTACTTTTCTTGGTACTACACTTCTTAGGAAGCACCAAATCCAGTGCTTTTAGTAACCAATTATGAAAACTGCGATCTGCTTCAAGGGGGTTCAAAAGTTTGGCAGGAATAGATTGTTCAAGGGCAGTGGTTAGATCGTCAAAGGACAGTTTGGGCCAAGGTCTATGAGAAGAACGAATAGAGCCTTTACATTCAGATCTAGAATCCATCATGATTGTCAAATTAAAAGGAATAAGAAAATGGTCTGACCAGGGGAGGGGACATGGCGATGAGGCCTCCAGGAGTGAAACATTGGAAAATAAAGGGTCCAATAGATGACCCTTCAAATGCGTGGGTTCATTATTGTGCAAGATCAAATTACATGCTTCAAGGTCAGCCAGCAAATCAACAGCCACCTTATCTCCCCGGTCCTCCAAGTGGAGATTCAAATCTCCTAAAAGAAGGAAATTGGGGGCTGAGGCTGCCAGTGTAAGTGCTGTCTCCAGCAGGGAACTAATGAAATGCTTGACCCCACCGGGAGGTCGATAGATCAATAGCCCTGACAGCGAGTAATTAGGGGATAGTTGGATGGAAAACCTAATACTCTCTGCGTCAGAGATCTTGCCATTTTCTATCCTGCAGGCTAGAGTCTCCTTATAAATTATAGCTAGCCCTCCACCTATGCCACGAGGCCTGTGCAGGCACTGTATCGCGTAGCCCTTAGGCAAGGAATTAACTATATCAAACTCAGAGCTGTCAGAAAGCCATGTCTCTGGGATACATGCGGAGCCCCGCTGTCTCTTCTCTGTGTAGCGCTACACTTTCCGCACTTGCCCAGTTGTCAAATGAGTTACGCCAGTGTATCGCCTGGGGGGGTGCACTATTCTTCCAGCGCTTAGTAATGAGACGTTTCGCAGTTATCAGCCCCAGGTCCCAGAACCTCGCCTGGACTTTCGTCTGTTTCGTTCTTTTAAACAAGCCCAATAGGCAAGCTTCCCATGTATGCGGCAGGCTGCCCCCTGCCGCTTTGGCCAAGGTACCTGACACCGTAGTCCAGTAGGTGTGTAGTGAAGGGCATGTCCAGAGTACATGTAGGAGTTGTGCGTCCACGAGTCCGCCTCTGGGGCATGCTGATGTATTAAGCCCGAAGTATCGATTGAGCTTATCTGGAGACAGATACGCACGGTGCACAATGTAATATTGTATGAGCTTGAAGCGTGCATTGCGCGGTTTATTCAGTGTCCCAGCTAGTATCCGCGCCCATTCTGTGTCAGTCCAGTCCCAGCCTCTATCGGACCAACCCTTGCCTGATAGTGATCGACCCATGCCTCTCCTTCCCTTTCTGGGGAAAATGGTAGAGAAACACGTGAACAGTCCTGGTGGATTTCTTAGAAAAGCATCAGCTGCTAGACCCATAGCAGAAAGGCTTTAGACCTGTCCATAACACTGAATCTGCCCTTTATTTTATTTATTTATTTGAAAAGTTTTATATACCTCTGATTCCCTTTGTGATAGTTTTACGTGATATCAATCATGTGTTGTCTTCCTTGAACAGCTTTGAAATTCCGCACCTGCTTCCCAATCAGCCTCCAAAGTTCGGACCAGTCCTAGCATGTGCCATCCTCTCGGAAACAGGAGAAGCGCCTCTTCGGTTTCAGCCCTGGCATCAGCAGGGGCATAAGACCCACCCGCCCACCTCTTCGGTGTGTTGCGTGCGCCACCCAGAGCCTCATCTGTCTCCCACGAGCACCTCATGGGCCTGAAAAGGAAAACTGGGAGAGCTCCAAATGAAGGTGGCCATCTTGGGGCCGACCCATTCCAAGTCCGATGGATTGATGTCATACGTATTTCTATTTTTTGCTTTGAAAGGACAGCAGCATTCTGAAAAAAATGAGTTTATTTTTCATTAATCATATGAATGCAGTCAGTGCAGATGTGAAATAAACAAAATTCTGTATATGTATAAAGTACCATATTAGCAACGAATAAAGGAAAGAAAGGGCAGGAGTGCCCAAGATTGCTCCCTCCGAATTACACAAACAAAAAATCCCGAGGCTATCTAGTTTAACTGTCACATCTGCTCAACAGTTTGTTAGGGGGGTGGATGGGCTTCCTGTGTTTACAGGAAGCATGTTGGAGGGGTATTAAAAACAAAGCAATGGGATAGGTGGGATAATTATTGCTCCGCTATACAGTAGGTTGACATGTTTCAGCCTCTCTGGGGCTCCTCAGAGGTCCAAGGCATTCTTCAGGATCATGATCCCCATTGATTTAGAGAACTCTCCTTCTTCAGTGCTTACACAAACACAATAACGCCTAGTGCACGTAATAGTCACAGTGGATGTTTTGTTTCTGGATGAAAGTTCCTGTAAAATATAAGCAGGATAAGGAATACTGATATGAATTACAGTCTGTGTGTGTGGAGGAATTGTCTCAACTCTATTGCACCTGAGGACCTCTGTATTAAGAGTACAATAGCAATTAGTAGACTATGACATAAAATAAAATGACAGTTGCCTACTGCAAAATGCGGTGCTTAACTCAGTACAGTTTCTCATGACCCTCCTAAACGTGGGGTATACTCGGACAGATTCTCTTACCTCAACCACTGTTCGCTTATCTCTGCCCCCTTCAGAGAAAAGGAATACAGGCAGGTGTCTCATTCTTCTTTATTATGAGTTAGACTCTTTTAGTGTTAGAGTGTTGTGGGTCAGACAACTCTGTCATCGGTACTCTTATCTACAAGGGATGTTAGACCTGGTATAGCTTGGCGTGATTACCCCAGACTTTTTGCCTCTATCTCCTTTTTTTTTAGATACTTTGGATACTTTGCCAATCCTAATCAGTGTCAAAGTACAAGGGTTCCCTATGTAAAGTGTAGTGGTAATTGGTTGGCCATGATTAGTATGTTGGCTTTGCTAGTAAAGTCCCTAGTGATGTGCGCTGTGTGTGCAGGGGCTAGTAATGCAAAGGCGCTCAGAGAAGGGAACTCAGGCCTTCAGTGTAGGGCATGCGCACAGGGTGCTAAGTTATTATGTTGTCCTAACAAGTACACACAACACAAGGAGGGAGGTACCCTTGGAACCAATAAGGGACCGGGTAAGTAGTGTAGAAAAACAAACAGAAAGTCCCTGGATGATGGGGGTATACCCTAAGGCGTAAGGTAACCTAGCCACAAGGCTTGGGGGTTATCTACGCTTTCAGAGACAGAGTTGTATCAATAGACTCAACATACCATATCTCTAATAGAGGCCAACAGTCAGTGTAAGAACCCTAGCTACAATTCACACATTAGTTAAGAGACTATAATCTTCACCAGTATAAAAACAACAGTTTATTAAAAACAATACAATTTCAATTTACAATAGAGGAATAAAGAAATTTTTTACAATTAAGTACACAATTAAAAAAAACAAAAGTCGACGCGGCGTTTCGGTGTCTTGTGTCGATGATAACACCTTCTTCAGGACGGGGTTTGTTAAAAAATCTCTGGATATAAAGATTCATATGTGTGGTCTGTGCTGTATCAGGGGTGACTACCGTATATCTGTAAGTTTAACCACATGTAACTTTTGTGGTATCGTGTGGACAGGATTCCAGCTTATTCATATACAGGTAGAGGTGTTCATATCGTTTTCATTTCCTTCTACTAGTTCGCTTTTATTTCCTTTCCTTGTAGATTTTCGGAATGGAACTATTTGTATTGTCTTTCTGCTGGGTATCGGCCTCCCTGTCATCTGGTTCCTGATACAGCTTCCTCATGGACCACACATATGAATCTTTATATCCAGAGATTTTTTAACAAACCCCGTCCTGAAGAAGGTGTTATCATCGACACAAGACACCGAAACGCCGCGTCGACTTTTGTTTTTTTTAATTGTGTACTTAATTGTAAAAAATTTCTTTATTCCTCTATTGTAAATTGAAATTGTATTGTTTTTAATAAACTGTTGTTTTTATACTGGTGAAGATTATAGTCTCTTAACTAATGTGTGAATTGTAGCTAGGGTTCTTACACTGACTGTTGGGCTCTATTAGAGATATGGTATGTTGAGTCTATTGATACAACTCTGTCTCTGAAAGCGTAGATAACCGCCAAGGCTTGTGGCTAGGTTACCTTACGCCTTAGGGTATACCCCCATCATCCAGGGACTTTCTGTTTGTTTTTCTGTCCTAACAAGTACACCCACTTGTCAGGCCTTACTTTCCCTTTTGCATACCCATGGGCACCCCTGTGGTAGGTCCCAGGTAATCTCTGGGCAGGATGCAGTGTAAGTAAAAGGCAGGACATTTACTGAGGTGTGTGTTATGTCCTGACAGTGAAAAACACTCCATTTCATTTTTCACTGGTGAAAGGCCATTATGCTCATAGGATAGAATGGTAGAATGGGGGAGGGTGGGTATTGTGTTTGGTAGCCTAGTTTCCTGTAAGTTTATGACGGAGAGGTGAAGTTTAGTATGTATGAACTCAGTGTCATAATGCATTTTTCTGTGAAGGTGGTTTTGTCACTGTGTGTTCATTAACCACTCTTTTAGAAAGTGGTTGAGTTTTGTGCTTTATGCATTTCTCTGTGTCTCTGCTGAATGTGGATTGACTGTCTGGATCTGTGAGGTGAGAGGAGCTGAGGGAGGTCTTGACCCAGGGAGGGGTTGAGATGGCACCAGGCTGCCCTGCATCTGGAGAGTAGGGGGAGGAGAAGCCTTGGAGGTGAAAAGGCCTGGCTGGTGCTATAAACAAATTGACCCATCTCCAGCTGAGTGATTAAGGATCCAGACCCCCAGTATCAAAGGGAGAAAGGTGACACTGGGAGGAAGACACCCAGAACTGATTTAGGGAGGGGTCAGGGACCCCTGAGCACAAAGATCTTCGAAAACATGAAGAGGTATAACTGAGAGAACTGAAAGCCCTAGAATTTGGTGTAGTTTTGAATGGCGAAATGGACAGGTCGAGTCTGAAAAGGCTTTGGCCTCTTTCGTGATCAAGATCAACCTCTGCCAAGGAAGGAGTTGCTGCAGAGACTGCTGGATAGGACTGACCCTTGATTTGTGATCTGGGGCTGGCATGCAGTTTGTAGCTTTTATTAAGAAAGAGACTGAAGGGACATTGCAGTGGGTGGTGTCCCCCCTTCTTGAACAGGACTGTGCTTTGTGCTGCGTCCTGAACCCCAAAGGCCCGAGGTGAGCTAGCTCCCTGTTTGGAAACACAGGAACATAAAAGTTTCCGGAGATGTTCTAAGCAATGCGGTGTGCGCGTGCTTTTGCAGCTTGAGACCCTCCGACGTCGTGCCTGGTGATCATGGGCACACAGGAGTAAACTGAGACGTGGACGCGCAAGAAGCATGTCCTGGTGCAGCCAGGGCATTGGTGAAGGGCTCCTGGTCGTTGTGTGTACCGAGCTAGGAAGTGAAACTTGGACTTGCAGGGTGCCTGTCATAGTGCAGCCAGGGCGTTGGTGAGAAGCGCCTGGTTGTGGTGTACACAGGAAGGAGAAAGGAGACTCGGATGCACATGGTGCGTGTCGTGGTGCAGCCAGGGCGTTGGTGAGGAGCGCCTGGTTGTGCTGTGCACCGAGCAAAGAAGCGATTCTCGGATGCGCATGGTGCGTGTCATGGTGCAAGCTGAGGCGTTGGTGAAGAGCGCCTGGTCATCATGTGCACCGGAAGAAGAGGTGAGACTCGAACACGCATGGTGCGTCTCGTGGTGCAAGCTGAGGCATTGGTGAAGAGCGCCTGGTCATCGTGTGCACCGGGAAAAGAGGTGAGACTGGGACACGCAGGGTGAGTGTCGAGGTGCAAGCCAAGGCGCTGGTGAAGAGCACCTGATCATCGTGTGAACCAGAGGTCAGGCGAGTGTAGGACGCGCAGAGTGCATGTCGTGGTGCAACCACCAGCGCTGGTGAGGAGTGCCTGGGTTGTGTGTGCACTGAAACCAAAGTAAGTCTCCGCAGTGCTGAGGGCGGGTCTCGGTGTCTACTCAGACCACTGGAAGGAGGGCCAGATCATCAGGCCCTCAGAGTGAAGCAGTAGCGGCCCGGACCGGCAGCCTCAGAGGAGCTGAGCCGCCGGCCCGTGCACGCAATGCCCATCTAACGGAGTTCTGGATCAAGGACCGAATCGCTGAAGGAGGAGAGGTGAGTGGGGTTGCGCCCCCCCCAGGTAACGTGGATCCCCACCTCGGGTGGGGTGCGGACCCGGAGGGACACTTTCTTGGCCTCTCGCTTCTGTCAGCTACACAAGCCTGTTTCTTCAGCTTGGATCTAGGCCCATGCTGGCCCAAGGAGGGTCAGTATAGGGGCCGTAGTGAGAAGCTGTACTTTTGTGTTATCTTTGATACATGATTGGGGGCAACTGTTAACGGAGCACCTAAACTGTCATATTGCACTTTGCATTACTGCTGCTATCGATCTATCGAACTGTCGTATGATGCCTGATCTAATTTGGGCCTGACGAGCTACATGCTGGGTGCGCTACACACTGCGTTTTTTTCCCTTGCAGAGTACATGATTGTAACGTGGCGCCTTGCATTGCTTTGTCCATTGCACAAGTATATGATTGTAGCGTGACACCTTGCTTTGTTCCTTCCTTGCACAGGGCGTGCTGGTAGTGATATGGATTGCATTATTCCTTCTGTTCCAAAGTACATAATTGTGGCATTATATATGACATTGTTTCTCTAGTGCACAGTACGGGGGTATATCGTTACGCATTGCAGTATTTCTTTTCTTTTGCAATGTGTGTGATTCTAGTAATACGACCTGCCTAACCTTTTGGGTTAGAAGTAAACATGATTGTTGGTTAGAAGTGGTGGTTGGGATTAGAAGCTATCAATCTGCCGGAAGGAATATTACCCATTATTATATGTTGGTTTTGTAGCGTGAAGTCATATCGTATATCTGCTTATATAAAGATTATACTCATTTTATAAAAACTTGTGTGGAGTCTATTTGTGGTGACATCAGTGGTTTGCTGTGAGTGTGGTTGCACATACTGTACGCTCGTGCCTCAGAGATAAACCTGGCTGCTCATGCCAAGCTCCTAAGGGGGTGAGCAAGGCTATCTCAGACAGTGTCCTTACTTAGCCTAATGTTGAAACGAGGGGTCCGGATTTTGCACCTGGCAACAGTGGTGTGGGACAGGGACTCCTGCCTCCAGTATTTGTTGGCAGCGGTGAGTGACTAGGACCCCCACTTCCAACATTTGGCGGCAGAGCGGTGGGATTCGATCCTAATGTAAATTAAACACGTATGTGCAAAATCACAGCAGTTGATAGGTATCATAAATTGATTGTAGATCACAACACAACCACATATTGTGTTTTTGGAATTGTTGGTTCTAGTTTTGTGTATCCTTTGATCCACACATCATGTCTCAAGGGGAGAGCCACATAGCTGGTGAGGTTGAGGCTGCAGAATTGGAGTTTAACATAGAGGCACTGTTTACCTACAAGGTTGATTAGTTGAGGAAATTCTGCAGAGCTTAGGGATGTCCCATGAAGAGTAGCACCAAAAAGGAGGAGCTGCAAGTGGCCTTGAGGGCCTGGTGGGAAGGCAAAGAGGCTCAGGAGATGGGTGATGTTGAGGTGGATGAGGGTAATCCAGATAACGGATTTGGTCCACAGGATTTGCCAGTGGAGGGCCCAGCCATAGGGGATGGTAGTAGCCATTCAGGGAGGAGTGTTTCACCAGAGGAGTTGGAGGAAAACCAAAGGGTCAGGCTGCATGAGTTGGAGGTGTTAAAACTTAAAACTCAAGCAGAGGAGAGCAAGAACTCTCTCGGCTTGGAGGAGACGAGGATTCTCCTCGCTCATGAGTTAAGCATGAGGGAACTGTACATTAAGGGTAAACAAGCAGAGCCTAGTTCGAATGGTAGCAGGGCACCACCAGTGCCAGGAGGGAAGGTGTACATTCCCAAGGATTTAGTGCGAGATTACCAGAGGGGTGATGACATTTATGGGTGGTTCACGGCATATGAGATCACACTAAGGATGAATGAGGTGCCTGAAAAGCATTGGGGGCGGGCCTATGGAAACACTTTGAGGCTTCAGGGAGGGACGTTCTATCACCCTGAGAGAGGGTGGGAACCCTGACCTACGCCAACATGAGGGAGGCTTTATGCCTCCGGTATGGGCTCACTCCTGAACAATACCGTCAGAAGTTCAGGACCTCAAAGAAACTAGAATCCCGTACTTGGGTAGAATGTGTGAATGAGTATACCCGGGCACTGGATGGTTGGATGCTGGGCAGCAAGGTCAATTATTTTAAGGGCTTATGCAATTTAATCAGTTAGGAGCACTTGAGTAGTTTGTGTGTTCCAGAGCTGCGCCAGCATCTATCGGATAGTAATCTGACTGATCCCAGTAAGCTTGCTGAGGAGACCGCTGGACTAGTACCCGGGTCCACAAGGGGATTGGGAGTACCCATGCCAAGAGTGCGAACAGTCCCCCGCTGAAGGTGGGGGAGGACAACGGTAACCACAAGTAGTCCCCTAAAGGGCCCCAAGGTAGTTCCCCCAAGAAAGGGTCAGAGTCTCCCTAGGCCAAGAGGGCCTGGGCCTTCAAGGGCAAGAAGGAGCCCGATGTCCACCTATGTGTTACTTTCTGTATGGAAGTTGGTCAAATTTACCCTAAATGCCCCAAAAAGTCATCTGTACCCACTGGTGCTCCAACACCTGGTTTAGGGAGGGTAGTGTTGGGGGAGGAATTGAGCCCTTGAAAGGGGGAGGAGCAAGCAATTATGACCCTGGTCTCCTTAGGATATCGAGAGTTGGTCCAAGAGGCAGTGGGTGACTGCTAGAACTGGCACCATTGGCGTGGGTCTCCCGTCCTTTTTTCGCTTTTGACTCCTCTGTGTTTGCAGGTGTTAGATGCGCTGGGCGCTGTGCCACTGCCATTCAGTCCCACAGCGAGAATGCTCCCTCTTGTAAAGTGACTGTATTACATTCTATAATCCTAATTGACCCAAGGGACCGTATAGGAAAGCCAAATTTAGTATGTCTGAGTTCAGAATATTAAAGTGCATCTGATAGTGAAAATTATTTCTATATTCTGTGGTCAAAAATACCTCTTTTATGAAGTGGGTATTTTTCTGCCTAAAGCCTTCCAGTGTGCTCTGCTGCTATGTGTATTGGCTGTCTGGTTTTGGAGGGATAGGGCAGGCTGAGCCCAACCTGGATTGAATAGAGAGATTTGATGAAAGGGGGTCTTGGGCCCCACAGCTAAAGGCAAAGAGTTTAGCCTTGGCTCGTTCAACAACTGCCTTGTTGGGTTTCACCAAAAGGCTGGGGGCCAGGCCAATGGAAGCACTTTTGAAGGTTTATAACACCAAGTGTATTCCCATTGCCACCTATGGGGCTGCCCTGTGGGGTTATGTTACTCAAGAAAAAATCCAAAGGGTAGAAAATAGGTTAATTAGAACATTGCTCTCAGTGCCAAAATCGACCCCTACATTCTCTATTCATGAGGAAGTAGGTCTGGGTTATATTACAGACAAGCTGAACGTGGCACCTCTTTTACTTTGGGCAAGGACATGGCTGAATCCAGAATTAACCTTAAACCATCTTATTCTGGAGGACGTCATGTCTTTGGACCACACCATGAAAATACCTTGGTTGAAGTTTTAAAAAAACACATTTTCAGCTTTGGGTAGAGTGGAACTTTTCTTATCTCCTCGCAACATTAAGAGAGAGGACGTAAAGTGGATTAAAGTCCATTTTACAGACAGGGTCCGCCTTAGTAGAGAGGGGAGGGAAATGATGAAACCATCCATAAGAGCTCATGCTATGTTAATCACTACCCCAACCCTGGAACCATACTTGAACGTTGTTACAAGACCCCTTCACAGATTTTTATTAACAAGATTCAGGTTTAATTTGATCCAATTTTCTCTAGGTTATTACCCTTCATGGAATCATTCGAAAGATGCACCCCCTTGTGACTGTGATAATTTCTCTAAGCAGGATACCATGCATTTTATGATGTTTTGTGGGTTTTATACTGCTGCTAGGAAAAAACATCTATTACCTGTGCTGAGGGAGGCGGGTTTTATTCAAATTAGACCTGCTTTAATTTACCTCCAGATGTTGGGCAATATTTACATTACTTTTAGTGTGGCCAGTTTCCTAGCAGAAGCTTTCCGTTTTAGAAAAAAACAAGCTCCACTGAACATTTTATTGTAAATAAGGTATCTTTTATTAGTATTAGACACGATGTAGTTTAGTAAATTTCGGGTTTATCCTGCTGTTGTATTAATTATGAAATGTGATTTTAATGTATATGTATTGTATGTGCTTTTTATGGTTTCTTTGAAAATCGAACAAAGCGTGCTTTGACTGACTGAATAGAGAGATCTGCAGTTGGAGTATGGGGAGGGGTGACCCTTTGATCTTTTGGGGTACAAAGATCTGTGCTAAAACCCCTACACAGTGTGTTACTTCTGGATGTCAAGACGAACCTCTGTCCGTGTAACTAGAGGGATATGACTTTGAAACTTTCATCCATCTTGCTGAAGCAACTACCCAAGGGCCTGATTTGAGATTTCCTCCTGCTGAAGTCTCATGGACATTAGACTTCACCCATCAGCCATCCGGATTCCCATTTGAGGGGAATACTACTTGCAGGTGAGGCCTCTGTGGAGAATTCCAGAGCCTCTGGTTCTACTGCGAGGAACCAGGGCTGAAAGTCATCGTATCGCTAGTGTGGGCTGCTGCAGCCGAAGAGCTGTGCCGCTGAGTGCCCGCATTTGCCGTACTACGAAAACCATCGCTATCGAGGGCCACCGCAGCTGAGGAGCTGTGCCGCTGAGTGCCCGCAATGGCCGTACTATGGTAGTCATCGTTATCGCTATTGTGGGCCGCCACAGCTGGAGAGCTGTTGGCACTAAGAGCCCGCAATTACCTGTGTTACTAAAGTCATCGCAAACGCTACTGTGGGCCGCCGCAGCTGAGGAGCTGTTGCCGCTGAGAGTATGACTTTGCCTGTGCTACCAAAGTCACCGCTATCACTCTTGTGGGCCGCAGCAGCTGAGGAGCTGTTGCTGCTGAGTGCCCGCATTTGCCATCCTACGAAAATCATCGCTATTGTGGGGCACTGCAGCTAAGGAGCTGTGCCGCTGAGTGCCCGCATTTGCCGTCCTACGAGAATCATCGCAAACGATATTGTGGGCTGCTGCAGCCGAGGAGCTGTGCCACTGAGTGCCCGCACTAGTCACAACTTCGAGGTTCTTGTTATCACCTGCGTGTGCCGCTGGGTGCTCGCCTTTAAGCCCCATCCCAGGATTATCGTGAGTGCACACCGTGGACCGCTACAGCCGGGAGCTGTGGCCGCTGCGATTCCGGCTGTCATCACTGCGGCTTCCTTGTGAGGCTGCGTGGCGTGCCCCTTTAAATCTCAGGTACATTGTGCATCACCGGGTCGCGTGGACCCCAGCTGTGAAGTAAGTTCGTTCCACACGCTTTTTGAGTGCCTTTATTGCTTTGAAGTGAATCTGTAATTACGTGCATTGTGGCTCCTTGAGTGCTTTTAAGCCTCATGTTCAGTCTATATAAAGATCACTATTTTTCTATACCTACTTGTGGTGTCCGTTTGTAGCGTCCTTCCTGCGTTATTGTGTATGGTCATAAATGCTTCACACACTGCCTCTGAGATAGGCCTGTCTGCTCGTGCTACGTTACCACAGGGTTGAGCAGGCGTTATCACAGGGTGTAGCCCCCTTACTCTGACTTAGGAAGAAGGATCCCTATTTGGACCTCAGCGCCATCCGCAGCCAACTAGAGATCACCATTTATAACAGTGACCATCAATGGATAGAGGGTGGAGGCTCTGAGGAACACCAGAGCCAGTTTGACATCTGTCAGGTGTCAGTGGGTGTCTGAAGAGCAAGTAATTCCCGATGTGCTTCACCGTGTAATGTCACCCTGCAATTCAGTGCACCTCTGCAAGGTGGCGCTGGTTCCTTTTGAATGGGGAGGGGTCTCATGTTCCTTGAAGGTTGTTGTAAGTCTGTCCATACCTGTAGACTGTCTGCTCTAGAATGACCTGGAGAGTTCCCCCTGGAAGGAAGTGGAGCGCCAGGTGCGTTTGGAGATGTTGGGACTACCTGAGTGGGCCTGTGTGACCACTCGGTCTATGGTAGCCAGTAAAGGTATTCAAGAGAACCTGGAGCCTGAAACAGTGGCCCAGGTACCTGCCAGTAGGAGAAGAGGCAGGGGGCTCTGGAAACCGGCCCCCACAGTTCCCACAGTCCAGGAGGAGGCACCCTTTGAGGGGGATTCCCTGGAGCCTACTGGGGAATAAGTGGCTGAACTGGGGGACCTACCCGGACTGACCATATGGCAGCAGGAAGGGGGGACCTCCAGGGAGGAATTCTGTGAGGAACAGAAGAAGTGCCCTTCTCTTGTAGGTTTGCGGCAGCAGGCAGCAAACCAGGGAGCAGGTGATCAGTCGGGATCACACTTGATTTACTAGGAAAACGATCTCCTGTATATTGAGCCATTGGTGGCTGAGTCTGGGTCAGACCGGGCGCTGGTGGTGCCCCAGTGCTTCAGAGCCTTCCTATTGGGGTTGGCTCATGATGTACCTTTGGCGGGACATTTGGGGCAGGACAAGACCATTGAGCGGCTTGTCACCCACTTCTACTAGCCCCAAATGCGCAAGAGTTTTGATACTCATTGCAGGACTTGTCAGACTTGTTAGGATAGTGGTAAGAGTGGAAGGAAGCAAAAGAATCCCCTCCAACCCTTCCCTGTGGTTAGCACACCCTTTGAGAGGGTGGGCATTGACATTGTGGGGCTTCTGGATCCCAAGACGGCCATGGGCAACAGGTTCATCCTGGTCTTTGTGGACCATGCCACCCGGCACCCGGAAGCCATCCCTCTCCGGACGGTGATGGCCCCCATGGTGGGCCATGCACTGATGGGGATTTTCCCCCGGTGGTGTCCTACAGGGGTACTAATTTCATATCGCAGTATATGAAATCGCTGTGGAAGGAGTGCGGTGTAACCTATATTTTCACCACACCTTACCACCCCCAGGGCAATAGTTTGGTTGAGAGGTTTAACCGTACCTTAAAAGACATGATTATGGGTCTGGAGGAACCCATGAGACGTAAGTGGAACGTCCTCTTGCCATGCCTGCTCTTTTCCTATAGGCAGGTGCCACCGAAGTTATTGGGGTTCAGTACCTTTGAAATCCTGTATGTGCACCCGGTCAGAGGAACTAGGTTTGATGAAGTAGGGCTGGGAGAAGGCTCCTAGTAAACCCCCCCAGGATGTATACAGCTACATGCTGGCCTTCAGGAACTAAACTAAGCATTTTAGGCAGCTCGCTCAGGCGAACCTGGAAGCCAGCCAGGAGGATATGAAACGGTGGTATGACCAGAATGCCACTCTGGTCGAGTTTCAACCTGGGCAGAAAGTGTTGGTGATGGCGCCAGTGGAGCCTTGTGCGCTCCAGGACACGTGGACCAGGCCTTATGAGGTGGTGGAGCGCAGGAGCGAAGTGACCTATCTGACCTATCTGTTGGACGTCTAGCCTCCTAGGAATCCTTTAAGGGTTCACCATGTGAACCGCCTCAAACCACACTTTGAGAGGTCTGAGGTGACCATGCTACAGATGACAGGGCGGAAGAGGAGAGTGGAACCCTTCCTGACCTCCTGTCAGCCAAGGAGAAGGATGGGTCAGTGGATGGGGTGTACCTCTCGCCTACCCTGACCCCAGAACAATGGATGGACTGTCGCCAGGTATTGGGTCAGTTAGCCTCCCTGTTCTCCCTGACCCCAAGAGTCATCAAATGGTGCGTCCATGATGTGGACACTGGAGACAGTCTGCCTGTAAAACAACATTTTTACAGGGTAGCTAATAAGGTCAGGGACAGCATCAAGGAGGACGTTTTCAAGATGCTGGCGCTAGGGGTGATTGAGCCATCCAGCAGCCCCTGGGCCAGCCCAGTGGTCTTTGTGCCCAAAGCTGCTGCGCCAGGTGCCACTCCCGAACTTCAGTTCTGTGTGGATTACTGTGGGCTCAATGCGGTCACTAAGAATGACGCGCACCCCATCCCCAGAGCTGATGAGCTCGTGGATCGGCTGTGGGGCTGCCTGGTACCTCAGTACATTTGATTTGACATCGGGGTACTGGCAGATTACTTAGACCGAGGGGGCCAAGGAGAGGTCAGTGTTCTCAATGCCAGAGGGGCACTACCAGTTCAGGGTCATGCCCTTTGGGTTGAAGAACGCCCCTGCCACCTTCCAGAGAGTTAACAAGGTGCTGATTGGGCTGGAAGAATTCAGCGCCGCTTACCTAGACGACATTGCAGTGTTCAGCTCCAATTGGGAGGAACATTTACAACATCTCTGTGAAGTATTGAAGGCCTTGCAGAGGGTGGGCCTAACAATCAAGGCAAGTAAGTGCCAGATAGGGCAGGGTTTCGTGGTGTACTTGGGACACCTGGTGGGGAGCAGCCAGGTGGCGCCTCTATAGGCAAAGATTAATACCATCCTGGCTTGGGAACCCCCCCAAGACCCAGACAGGAGTGAGGGCCTTTCTAGGACTCACTGGGTATTACAGACAGTTTGTGAAGGGGTATGGCACCCTCGTTGCCCCTTGACGGAACTGACAATCAAAAAGCAGCCCAAGAAGGTGGTCTGGACTGATGCCTGCCAGACCGCAGACCGCCTTTGATGCCCTGAAAATTGCTATATGCACTGCACCTGTGTTACGGGCGCCGGATTTCTCCAAAGAGTTCATAGTGCAGACAGATGCTTCAGAGCATGAGGTGGGAGCAGTACTTTTCCAGTTGAACAACGAGGCAGTGGACCAACCTGTAGCTTTCATTAGCAGAAGGCTACCTCCCAGGGAACAGAGGTGGAGTGCAACTGAAAGGGAAGCTTTCGCTGGGGTCTGGGTGCTGAAGAAGTTGAGGCCCTACTTGTTTGCGACTCACTTCCTGGTTCAGACTGACCACAGGCCCCTCAGATGGTTGATGAAGATTAGGGGTGAGAGCCCAAAACTGTTGAAATGGTCCATCTCCCTACAGGGGATGGAGTTCACGGTGGAACACTGTCCCGGAACAGAACTCGCCAATGCTAATGGTCTGTCCAGATTTTTCCGCCTTAGTGATGAGAACTCCCATGAGGATGGGTAGTTCCCCTCACTTTTTGGCTGAAGGGGATGCGTGTTAGACCTGGCATAGCTTGCTGTGATTACCCCAGGCTTTTTGCCTCTGTCTCCTTTGTTTTTAGATACTTTGGATACTTTGCCACTGCTAATCAGTGTCAAAGTACAAGGGTTCCCTATGTAAAGTGTAGTGGTAATTGGTTGGCCATAATTAGTATGTTGGCCTTACTAGTAAAGTCCCTAGTGATGTGCACTATGTGTGCAGGGGCTAGTAATGCAAAGGCGCGCAGAGAAGGTAACTCAGGCCTTCAGTGTAGGGCCTGCGCGCAGAGTGCTAAGTTAGAATGTTGTCCTGACAAGTACAACCACTTATCAGGCCTTACTTCCCTTTTGCATTCACTTGGGGCACCCCTGTGGTAGGTCCCAGGTAACCCCTGGGAAGGGTGCAGTGTAGGTAAAAGGCAGGACAGTTATTGAGGTGTGTGTTATGTCCTGACCTTGAAAAACACTCCATTTCGTTTTTCACTGGCGAAAGGCCATTCTGCCCATAGGATAGAATGGGGCGGCTGGGTATTGTGTTTGGTAGCCTAGTTTCCTGTAAGTTTATAATGAAGAGGTGAAGGTTAGTAATGATGAACTCACAGTGTCAAAACGCATCTTTCTGTGAAGGCGGTTTTGTCACTGTGTTCATAAACCACTCTTTTAGAAAGTGGCTGATTTTTGTGCTTTAAGCATTTCTGTATGTCTCTGCTGAATGTGGATTGACTGTCTGGTTCTGTGAGGAGAGAGGAGCTGGGAGAGGTCTTGACCCATGGAAGGGTTGAGATGGCTCCAGGCTGCCCTGCATCTGGAGAGTAGGGGGAGGAGAAGCCCGGGAGGTGAAAAGGCCTGGGCTGGTGCTATAAACCAATTGACCCATCTCCAGCTGAGTGATTAAGGATCCAGACCCCCAGTATCAAAGGGAGAAAGGTGACACTGGGAGGAAGACACCCAGAACTGATTTAGGGAGGTGTCAGGGCCCCTGGGCAAGAAGAACTTCAAAGACATGAAGGGGTATTACTGAGAGAACTGAAACCCCTAGAATTTGATGTAGTTTTGAATGGCGAAATGGACAGGTCGATGTCCCAAGCAACATTGGTGTGCGCGTGCTTTTGCAGCTTGAGACCGTAAGAAGTCGTGCCTGGTGATCGTGGGCACACAGGAGTAAACTGAGACACGAACGCGCAAGAAGCGTGTCGTGGTGCAGCCGAGCGTTGGTGAGGAGCTCCTGGTCATTGTGTGCACTGAGCTAGGAAGTGAAACTCAGATGCGCAGGGTGCCAGGGTGAGAAGCGCATGGTCATTGTGTACACCGGAAGGAGAGAGGAGACTCAGACACACATGGTGCATGTCGTGGTGCAGCCAGAGTGTTGTTGAGCAGCGCCTGGTCATTGTGTGCACCAGGAGAAGAAGTGAGTCTCGGAAGCGCATGGTGCTTGTCGTGGTGCAGCTAGGGTGTTGGTGAGGAGCGCCTGGTTGTGGTGTGCATCGAGCGCAGAAGCGATTCTCGGACGCGCATGGTGCGTGTCATGGTGCAAGCAGAGGCGTTGGTGAAGAGTGCCTGGTCATCGTGTGCACCGGGAGTAGAGGTGAGACTCGGACACGCATGGTGCATGTCGTGGTGTAAGCTAAGGCGTTGGTGAAGAGCGCCTTGTCATTGTGTGCACCGGGAAAAGAGTTGAGTTTCGGATGCGCAGGGTGCGTGTCGAGGTCCAAGCTGATGCGTTGGTGAAGAGTGCCTGATCATTGTGTGAACCCGAGGAGTGGCGAGTCTCAGACACGCAGAGTGCGTGGCACGGTGCAACCACTGGCGCTGGTGAGAAGTGCCTGGGGGGTCTGGGCACCGAAATCGCAGCAGGTCTTGGGCAAAATGGCCGATGGCTGAGGAGCTCTGGCTGGGAGCTCCCGGACCAGGGATCGCCTTTTTGGCAAAATATCCCGGAGAGAGCTCCCTCTGGACTCCACCACCCATGGGAATTGTCAGGCTGCGACTCCGCGATTCTCCGGTTCTGCCAAGCTACCATTTCTGTAGATTTTTGGACGGTGAACAGCCCCATTACTGAGCGATGTTTATTCTCGTCTCTCCGTCGAGCGGACTCAGAGAACTTCACCGGAGCCATAGTAAAATCCTCCCTCGTGGCGCGAGGCTGCCAAATTATAACGGAGGCATAAACGGAGTAACTGGGAATCAGATGATTAAACTCCGACCTTCGAAAGTCACCGGCACCATTATGAGTTCTCCCTTGTGGTGCATGGCGGGCATCACAACCATCGGTACTGCAGCAGCCTCTCCGGTCACTCAGGGGAGAGCACACATGCCATCGGAGACCACCGGAGACTAGCCGGTCCTCGAAAACAGTAAGCCAACATAGATTCTCCTTTTCTACTTTTCTACTATTGTAATCCCGATCGGGTGCTCGACAGATAACCCAAGGGCCTGATCCTAAGATGGAGGTACAATGCAACCTCACGAGTTGCAAATTGAGACTAAAGTACGGGTTTAAAGAACATGTATTACACGACTAATATGCTATTATAGCTGCTGCACCCAACATGCTAAGATCTACCTGAGCGCTTTAAACCACAACAGTTTATAAGGAAAATGGAAAACAGTGCCTGACCCTAAAATGGCAGTCGCTTGCTAAATAAACAGTGGCTTCTCTCAATGCTTCCCGAGCAGCTGATTTTACAGATCAGGATTGAGTACACACCAACTATAACCAAGCAATCCCTATTTCTGCCAGCAGCAACCTAATACGCAACCTGCCAGCAGCCGCATCGTTTTCTTCAATGACCCAACTCGCATCTCCCCTCCTACAGTGAGGGTCCTCTCTTCCAGATCGACTGTCCCTAAAAAAGCCTCCATAAGTGCCCTTGTCCAAAGCACTCCTACTCCCGTTGTTGGGGATAGATCCAGCATTTATGCCCTGGAGTCTCAGAGACCCCTCTGAGGGAGTCCACAGTGACAAGGGAGTCACACATTGCAGAGGACTGGGAAAGATCCCCTTACCGCTGGGAGCCGTCTCCTACCCAGCCGGACGTTGGACACTGTATTTCCGCTGGGTTTCCTACCCCCTCCCCCTCCTCTTCCCTCCTTTATCCTTTAGAGTGTGCCCATGGCCAAAACACTCCTCTCCCCTTGTTGGGGAGGGATCCAGCCTTTATGCCCTGGAGTCTCAGAGACCCAGCTGAGAGAGTCCACTGCTACAAGGGAATCACATATAATGGAGGAGTGGGACTGATCCCTTTACCGATGGGAGCCGTCACCTACCCAGCCGGACATCACACACGGTTATTTCCTCGTCTCCACACTGTGTCTCCTTCCCCCCTCCCCACCTCTTCCCTCCTTTATTATTTGCCTACCTCCCCTATTCCTTTCCTCTCTCCCCTGAATTTCTCTCACCCTGCCAGCTTTGTTTATCCTTATGCTTATGCTATGCTTTTGTAACTTATGCAAATATTGCTCCAGCAACTGATATAACTGTGTAACTATGTTCTGAAACAATGTTCTTCCTCATGGAAAGCGCTCTGATACCTCCGGGTCTAGCTAGCGCTATATAAAACTTTTCAAATAAATAAATATGTCTCCACAGTGCTGAGGGCGGGTCTCAGTGTCTACTGAGACTGCCGGAAGAAGGGCCAGATCATCGGGACCTCGGAGTGAAGCAGTAGCGGCCGGACTGGCAGCCCTGGAGGAGCTGAGCCGCCGGCCCGAGCCCACTGTGCCCATCTGATGGAGTTCTGGATCAAGGCCCAGGTCCCTGAAGGAGGAGATGAGAGTGGGGTTGTGCCCCCCACCCCCAGGTAACGAGGGTCACCACCTGGGGTGGGGTGGGGGCCTGGAGTGACACTCTCTCAACCTCTCGCTTCTGTCAGCTACACAAGCCTGTTGCTTCGGCTCGGATTTAGGCCTGTGTTGGCCCAAGGAGGGACAGTCCAGGAGCCGGAGTGAAAAGCGGTACTTTTGTGTTGTCTTTGATCCATGATTGGGGGCAACTGTTAACGGAACACCTAAACTGTCCTATTACACTTTGTATTACTGCTGCTAATGAACTATCGAACTGTCGTATGACGCCTGATCTAATTTGAACCTGACAAACTACATGCTGGGTGCGCTACGCACTGCGTTATTTTTCCCTTACAGAGTACATGATCGTAACATAACACCTTGCATAGTTTTACCATTGCACAAGTATATGATTGTAGCGTGACGACCTGCTTTGTTCCTTCCTTGCACAGGGCATGCTGGTAGTGATACGCATTGCATTATTCCTTCGGTTGCAAAGTACATGATTGTGGCATTACATACAACATTGTTTCTCTAGTGCACAATACGGGGGTATATCGTTACACAACACAGTATTTCTTTTCTTTTGCAACATGTGTGATTCTAGCAATACGAACTGCCTAACCTTTTGGGAACGGTTAGAAGTAAACCTGACTGTTGGTTAGAAGCGGTGGTTGGGATTAGAACCTACCAATCCACCGGAAGAAATATTGCCTATTATTATATGTTGGTTTTGTAGCGTGTGGTCATATCGTATATCTGCTTGGAGAAAGATTATACTTGTTTTATAAAAACTTGTGTGGAGTCTATTTGTGGTGACATCAGTTGGTTGCTGTGAGTGTGGTTGCACATACTGTACACTCGTGCCTTGGAGATAAGCCTTGCTGCACGTGCCAAGCTACTAAGGGGGTGAGCAGGGCTATCTCAGACGGTGTCCTTACTTAGCCTAACCTTGAAACGAGGGGTCTGGATTTTGCACCTGGCAACAGCGGTGTTATTGTTATTGTTAATGTCGGTTTATATAGCGCCAAATCACCGACAGGTCTCAGGGCGCTTTTGACCGCAATTACATAACAGCCCGGGCAGCAACAGGAGGTGCGTTGGATCTATACTGAGCTCAACGCTGTTCTAAATAGAGTTGTCTTTAGGGCTTTCCTAAAGCGAAGCAGATTTCCTTCCTTGCGAAGGGCTTCAGGCAGCTCATTCCACATTTTAGGCAGTAGGACCGAAAAGGATCTCCCTCCTTTTGTGGCTAGCCTGAACCGAGGACATACAAGCAACTGAGCCTCGGAGGACCTTAGGCTTCTTTCGGGCCTGTAGATAACTAGTCTTTCCTTGATATAGGAAGGGGCTTGCCCGTAGATAGCCTTGTGGGCTATACAGAGACTTTTAAAAGCCGACCTTTGCGTCACTGGTAGCCAGTGAAGACTCAGCAACAGCGGGGATGCATGTGATCTCCTTGGAAGTCTGAAGATTAGTCTTGCCGCATCATTTAGACTACCTGCAATCTGTTTGTTAAGGCTTTAGGTAAGCCCAGGTAAAGCGCATTTCCGTAGTCCAGCCTCGACAGTATGGTTGCAGAAACTATCGTACGGAGCGTGGACTGGGAAAGAAGTGGAACAAGTTTGCGCAGTTGTCTTATGATGCCGTTGCAGGTACCCACTACCGCAGAGATTTGATTGGTCATTGAGAGGGCGCCGTCTATCTTAATGCCAAGAATTTTGACCGCGATTGCTGGCTTAGGGGTGGGCCCTAATTCCTGTGGCCAGTAAAGGTCACACCAGGGGGAGCAAGTGGATGACACAATTAACACCTCCGTTTTCTCGGGGTTAATCTTCAGGAGGTTCCTGGACATCCAGTTGACTGTGTACCTGAGAATCTCCTGTGCCAGCAACTGGGCCCGTACGGTGTCATCTATGCTCAGCAGCAACTGGGTGTCGTCTGCATAGTTAAACACCCGACAGCCCATCTCAACCAATGTGCTTATTAGTGGTTGCAGGTATAGGTTGAACAGTAAGGGGGACAGGGCGGAGCCTTGGGGTACCCCACATGTCAGGTCTCCTGCTCCTGATACCTCCTCTCCCAGCTGAATCCTCTGTGTTCGCCCGGACAGGAAGGATTCCATCCAGAGGTAAGCAGAGTCCCGAAACCCAAACCCGGCCAACCTATCCAGGAGTATGGTATGGCTGACGGTATCAAACGCCGCTGAGGTCTAAAAGTATCAGGGCGCTTGGTTTCTTTCGGTCAGCCAACCCTCTAAGGTCGTCCAGCACCGAGAGCATGACTAGCTTGTGCTATGGTGGGCACGGAACCCTGCCTGCATCTCATGGAGCAGATGGTTAGACTCCAGGAACGCAGCCAGGGACTTCAGAACATGCTGCTCAAGCACCTTGGATAGAAATGGAAGCTGGGAGATGGGCCGATAGTTTTTTAATACTTTGGGATCGGCCCCTGCTTTCTTAATTAGGGGCTTCACTCGGGCCTCTTTAAAGGTAGCTGGCAGCTGCCCCGTGTTCAATGACCTATTTAGCATGGACAGAATGCGTTCTTCTAGGCTGAGGCGGGCTAAGCGAAACACACTTGGAGGACATGGGTCGGCTGGGGAGCCTGACTTTGTTTTCCTCATTAAGGATTCTAGGCTCAATGAATCAATCGGGGGAAAACTAGACAAGTACATTCCACCTGGAGTTTTAGCAGGATGTAGTTCAGTAGAGCCAACTCTGGTGCTTGTTATTTCTTGTAAAATAGTCTCAAGCTTCTCTAGGAAATATTTCAAAAAAGTGTCACAATTAAAGGTGGTCTCTGTAGGTTGAGTTCTTTTACTTAGTTCCGTGAGGATTTTAAAAGTTTCCTTCTGAACGTTGTCTGCCTTGTTAATGCGATTTTCGTAGAATGTCGCTTTAGATTCCTGTATATGTTTTTTATAAGCCCGAAGCAACTGCCTATATTGTTCACGGGATTCGGGGTCTTTTTTTCTCCTCCAGTTTCTCTCAGCATTTCGCAAATCTTTCCTATGCTCTCTTAGAGCTGGTGTGAACCAGGAGGCTCCCTTCCCACCACTATTCATTTTCTGGGACTTCACTGGTGCAATCTGATCAATTGCCCTTGTTAGACCACCCATTAGATCTTTACACTATTGGTCTATGTCGGCGCCTGGCGCCGTGGGTTGAGTGAATTCCCTGAGCGACAAAGTCAATGTTTGTGCATCAACATTTTTCCGTTGACGAGTCTTTTTAATTTTTGGTGGGGGCTGTGGGGGTTTTGCGCCAATAGGGACATCGCAATATATCAGGTGGTGGTCTGACCAGATACAAGGGAGAACTTTTACTGAGGTGATCTTAGGATCCAACACCCAGACCAGGTCAAGGATGTGGCCCTTTATGTGCGTAGGAGAGTCTACCAGTTGCCTGAAACCAAGCGAACACATTGTTGTCTCCAAAGAGCTAGCTGCTGGCTCCTTTTTCTCCTTGTCCCAGTGTAGATTAAAGTCTCCGGTAACTACTATGTTCTTATAACGTAAGCATACATCCGATATGCTGGCCATAAATAGATCGTTAAAGGCCGAGGTGGAATTTGGCGGGCGATAGACAGTAAGGATGATTAAACATAAATTATCAAACATAATTTTCACTGCCAGCATGTCTGCCAGGTCCACTGTTTCTGTCAAGATTTTAATTGCAGCTAGATTTTTCTTAAAGAGTATAGCTACTCCTCCCCCACGGGCATTCCCTGAGCGGTTATGCCAGTGTATGTCATAACCTGATGGAACTGCTGCTATAATGTCTGGTAGAGAGTTTTCCCCGAGCCAGGTCTCAGTCAATGTTAAAACATCGATTTCTCCAGCTTGGAGTAAGGTGAAAATCTCAAGACTATGGCACTGCAGTGATCTGGTGTTTAAGCTAGCCAGATTCAGGGTATGAGAATGGGAGGTGAACTTACTGCTGCATGAACCACGAATAGAAAGTTCTTCTAGTAAGGCTAGCGTAGTTCCATCCAATGAATGGGTTCCCTTCTGTAGATGGTATAGTGCATCCCGTGTGTACGTAAGTCTGCAAACAGGAGCCCCAGCCCCTGCACCCGTTCGTGCGCGGACGGGCGCAGACGGGCTGACTCCGGCGCGATTCAGGCGCGCCCGTTGTGCGCGTCCGCTGCGCGGAGTCATGACTAACCGTTTTTATACCTGAGACTAGAGCGCCGAGTCAATGTAGCCCTATCAAAGATGGCCGCCGTCAAATTCGGCCGAGCAGAATGAAAGAATGGCCCTAGAATCGGCCACAGGTATCTGAGTCACCCCCAAGACAATAAAATGCCCCAAATTGCTAGAGAGGGATCGTGTGTCTGTCCTAGATATTGTGGGTGTCTATGCTGGCTCCGATATGTGAGAAAAACGGGGGGGGGTCGGACACAAAGGAACAACAGTGCAATGCAATGTAAAATAGGTAAAATCCCAGATTAAAAGTTAAGCAGCCAACCGGCTGTGGTGTCAGTGCAAAAGTCAAGTTATCTCGCGAGCAGCGTTTTGCCTCGGCTTTTATACCTGAGACTAGAGCGCCGAGTCAATGTAGCCCTATCTAAGATGGTGTGGGACAGGGACTCCCGCCTCCAGCATTTGGTGGCAGCGGTGAGTGACTAGGACCCCCACTTCCAACAAGGGATATTTGCAGTTTTGTGGACCATTGATCTGATCTCTGAAAGCACTGGACACACACAGTAAGTGGTACTTATAATAATTAGTCATTTATTATGTACAATCTGCACTCGGTGTGTACAAATGATGAGAACCTTATATCATACGTCCCTACTAGTAATTGGTTATACCCAACCTAACTTCATAGCTATATTATCATCAGCCTCCCAATTATGTAATGTAATGTAAAGTGCATTTTTATAGCGCAGCTATCACTCCAGGGAGTATCTTGGCGCTTAACACCAACCCAGATGAAAAGGGTCAGGGGGAAAGAAGGCATACTCAGTAGCAATACACTCTACACCAAGGCTCTACACGCGGCATCAGTCAGTGAGAATATCCAAGTTTTAAGCACTTTCCTGAAATTGCTCTCATTAGATATTGATCGGAGCTGCAATGGAAGTTTGTTCCAGGCCTTAGCGCCCAAAACAAAGAGAGATCTGCCACCCTTGGTTGCCCGCTTAAATCTGGGTATTACCAACAGGTTCTGAGTAGCAGACCTCAGACAACACGTCGGCTGATAGCGCTTGAAGCCACTAGCCAAATAACTGGGCCCTAACTGTTGGAAAGCTCTGAATGTAATAAGAAGAATCTTGAACAGGATCCGTTTACAGATCGGTAGCCAATGAAGTGCTTTAAGCGCGGCCGAGGCAGACGATTTTCGGGGCCAGCGTAACACCAGACGGGCAGTTGCGTGTTGGACCATCTGCAGCCTGTGGAGCACGAACTTATTTGCTCCTGCATACAGGCCATTGCAGTAGTTCAATCTAGATGTAATCAGGGCAACTGCCACTGTTTTTCTTGCTGACAAAGGAAGCAGATCGAAAAACTTCCGTAAAGATCTAATCAGATGGAAACACGTACCAGCCACGGCCACCGCTTGTTGTTGAAACGACAACTGATCATCAAATTTAATGCCCAAGTTCCGACCCGAAGAGATGGTGTTTGGGGGAACTTCAGCATCATCAGGCCACCATTCTTTTGGGGAGAACAGATTTTGAGGGCCAAACGGCAGAATTTCCGTTTTACCGGAATTGCATTTGAGGTGATTGTTAGTCATCCACTCAAATGTGGCTGTAAGGCAGTTTTTCAAGTTCTCCTCAGCCCCAGGCAATTCCCTGTCCAGGACCAGAATAAGCTGAGTGTCATCAGCATAAGATATTGTGCTAATCTGATAGCTCGCGATTAGCTCAATCAGGGGCACCATGTACAGATTGAAAAGTACAGGGCTCAAACTCGAGCCCTGAGGGACCCCTGAGCTGATGATTTTAGCTTCAGATTGATACTGGCCCAGTACCGTAATTTGGCGTCTATCGCTCAGAAAATTTCTAAGCCATGCCAATACCACTCCTCCAATACCTGCGTTGACTAGACGGTCCACTAAGATGGTATGTGAGACCGTATCGAAGGCCGCCGATAGATCGAGTAAAATCAAGACGGCCTTCTTTCCCTGGTCCATAGCCAATCGTAGGGTCTCAACCGTAAATAGCAAAGCTGATTCGGTAGAGTGTTTCGAACGAAACCCTGATTGGTTGGGGTGCAGGATGTCATTCTCCTCCAGAAAATTTGTGAGCTGGTTATTAACAAATTGTTCTGTCAGTTTGAACACCAAAGGGAGCAGGGAAATAGGGCGCAGGTTAGAGAGGGTGGTCGGGTCAGGGACGGACTTTTTCTGAAGAGGCTTAACTGCAGCAAGCTTCCAGTCACTGGGGATTTCTGCTGTGGCCAAAGACGAATTGATGATGTTGTTGATGATGGGATTGGCCACCTCCACTAGAGCCTGCACCACTGATGGTGGACATGGGTCAAAAGGGGACCCAGATTTACTTACTAAGATGGCTTTTTTTGTGTCATCCAAGGAAATAGGGGCAAATGTAGTTAGACTTGGAAGGCCAGTAGTTATAATGGCCGCCTCCATATTTCCAAGAGTAGGAGACACAGGTGGAAAAACCTTCACAATGTCCAAGATCTTATTTTCAAAGTGGTTGGCAATGGTATTACAAAGAGATGAGGATGGGGGGATTTCCTGTAGACGAGCTGGAGGGTTAATAAAATGATTCACTATTTAAAAAATTTCTTTTTGGCCATTTTTGGTGGTCGCTATCGCATGCAGGTAATGAGCCTTTTTTGCTGACTTAATTGCTGCATGATATCGTCTTCTGGCAAGCCGGTAAACATCACGGGCAGCCGCCTCGTAATCCCTACGCCACCTACGCTCCAAGGATCTCACCTCCATCAACTCTTTCTTTAAGGTAAGAGAGAACCATGGTGCACTCTTTTTACTTTTTGGGCCTCCTGCCTTTTTCCTACAGATTGGAACTAAAAGAGTACCAACTGTCATTATCCAACTGCAGAATTGTTGATAATCCGTGGAAGTGTGGCCCGTAGGAATGGGCTTACTTTCTTTTAAGGTCTCTACCAGATCTGGCCTAGTAAGTAGATTCCTCCACTCTGGTTTACTTGACGCATCTATTTGTTTTCTATTATTTGCAGGAACATTACGCTTCAAAGAAATATCAAACGGTATGAAGTTATGATCAGTCCAGATCTGAGGAGAGGGGGATTTAACTACCAACCTATCTAAATTGGAACAAATACAGTCCAGGACATGTCCTGCTGTATGTGTAGGTTCAAGAGTGAGAAGGGTAAGACCCAGGACGTTGATAATGTCCTTAAAACAACTTACTCCTGGGTCATTCGGTGAGTCTAAGTGAAGATTCAGGTCCCCTAGGACTGTAAAATTGGCAGACCTCAGCACTAAATCACTCAGTACATCTCCCACACTCTCTAAAAACTCCACAGAAGGCCCGGGAGGACGATAGATTAGAGCGCCAGAAAGCGAGAGGGAGTCATGTAAACCTAAACTAAAGGCCATGGCCTCCGCACCTTTAATATCTGGCAGCTCCTGTGAGGTACATGTCAATGAGTTGCGATAAAGAATTGCCAGACCTCCCCCCCGTTGCAGGGGCCTGTCTAATCGCTGTATCAGAAAATCCTGCGGAAGAGCCACAGCCAAATCAGAATAGCACCAAGCTTTAAGCCAAGTTTCTGTAATAAGCAACCAGTCTAAATTAGCCTCCGTAATCAGATCATTAATATTTTGAGCATTCTTACAGAGTGAATGAGCGTTGATGAGCCCACCACGTAAGGTAGTAGAATCATGGGTTAACGCCTCATATAGTGGGGCGGGTAATTCAGGAGCAAACATAGCCTTACAATGACGACAACTGACGGGGCCATCCCATGTGATAGGATTTATGACCTCGTGACAATGTGTAGAGGTCGTGTTATGCAAGCGCAATGGATCACCCCCTACGCCTGAGAGGTCATTCCAAACAGAACTACATGGAGCGCTGCCTACCTCCTTAGGCGCCTCCTTGGCGCTGACGGGCGCAGACGGGCAGGACTCTGGCCCGACTCCTGCGCGAGTCCGGCGCACCCGCTGCGCGTCACCGCTGCGCGTATTCATTACCGGTGTATTCTCTGATGTCTGTGGAGGTCTGTATTTCGACTGAAGCTCTTCACACATTCACTGAAATGGTATGGTTTTTCCCCTGTGTGTTCGCTGATGTTTGCGGAGGTTTGACAATTGACTGAAGCTCTTTACACATTCCCTGCAATGGTATGGTTTTTCCCCTGTGTGTGTTCGCTGATGTGTTTGGAGTTCTGCTAACGTACTGAAACTCTTCACACATTCACTGCAATGGTATGGTTTTTTCCCTGTGTGTATTCTCTGATGTCTGCGGAGGTTTGACAATTTACTGAAGCTCTTTACACATTCCTTGCAATGGTATGGTTTTTCCGCTGTGTGTGTTCGCTGATGTGTTTGGAGTTCTGCTAACGTACTGAAACTCTTCACACATTCACTGCAATGGTATGGTTTTTCCCCTGTGTGTATTCTCTGATGTCTGTGGAGGTTTGCAATTTGACTGAAGCTCTGAACACATTCAGTGCAATGGTATGATTTTCCCCTGTTTGTATTCGCTGATGCTCTTTTAGGGTTTCTAATTGGCTAAAGTTCTTGACATATTCAATGCAATTGCACGATTTGTCTCCTGACCGTGTTTCCTGAAGGGTCAGCATAGTTAATAAACCACTTGCGTTATTTTCACATTCCCTGTATGTGTGTGATATTTTGGACACTTGATTTCCGATTTAACAATAAAATACAAGACTCACTAAATACCTGCCACATTCATAATATAAGTAAGGCTTCCTTGTTGTTGATTGCATTTTTAGATTGGATAATGGCTTCGCATGCTTGCGGGTAATGCTTAATCTTCCTTCCGGTAGGTGCAAATTGGGACAATACTCTGTACTTCAGAGAGCAGAACCACTCGTTCCTTTTCCCTTCAGTTATGGAATAGTATTAATGATTAGCTTCTTTTCTCACTATATTATGCCAACCCATGTATTATCCTTGAACACCTCAAAGAATGCCCGATCTCAGCTCTCCGGTATTCTCACCAAAGCAACCAATCTTCGTGTCGGCCCTTCTTTTATTCTTGGGTCTCTTTCTCCCCAGTTATTGTCTGTGGAGGGAGGTGAGTGTGTGTGCAGCTCCTTGCACCCACATTACTATGTGAACAATGCCTCAGTTACAGACATGTCTAAAAGGCAGGCAATTGTATCAAAACATGCTTCCTTACACATTAGCTCTACTGAACATAGCTTCCAAATAAGCAGAATGAAAGCTTTTATTTTTGCTGCATTTCTGTGTTTTTGTTATCGCCACTAACCTCAATTTATTTATAAAATATTATGCATACTCTAAAGGATAAGTATGGTAATGTCTACCATGCAAGTAGGCCTCATTTGTATGTAACATGCATGCCCTCAGAAAAAGGCCCGCACTTACGTCAAGTTGAGGTAATAGAATTTTAAAATAAGAATCAATGTATTTATTAATGTATTTAGCTTGAAGTCACCTCAAAGCTGAGAGGTGACAGAAGTAGGCAGAAGAATAACTCTTGAGGAGCAACAGAACAAACAGCCAAGATATAGGACACAATTCATGTGATCACGGTATATACAATGGAAAAGTCTAGTTCTTGAAGAGAATGGTCATGTGTCATCAGCTGTGTGACTGAGTGTTGGGTCCAGTTTTAGGTGTTTGCCAGACATGATATGCTCTTAGGTTCCAAGTGAAGTGTTAAAAAAGACTGTGAGACCGTACTGTGCTATTAGTCAAAGGGAGGGGGGTTTCAGGACTCTGTTGGACTTGAGGACGTCACTGTTGATTCCTAAGCATCTAACGAGCTTTTCTCTGAGAAACAATTGTGTGCAAGAAGCAATTTACCCCCAAATCCTTTTATAATCTGACTCATTATTGGCAAGCAGGTTTTAGACAGCTGACTTCAGGCTTATGACAAGTTAGAATAGATTTAAGGCCTAGTAAAGTAAATCTTTATTTTACAAGGAGCCATTGTCACACTTGGAGATATTGGGATTGCCTGAATGGGTCTGTATGACCACGTGGTCTATGGCTGCCCGTGAAGGAAGTCAAGGGTGTCTGCAGCCTAGAACAATTGCCCAGACAGTTGCCAAGAAAGGGAGGGGCATTGGGTGTGGAAAACCAGCCCCTGAATTCCCCATGGTCGAGGTTGACTGGGCACCTGAGGAGAAGGCCCTGAGCCAACTGGGGAGGACATTGACACCCTCGATGACCTGCCTGAGATTGCTGATTAGCAAGTTGAGGGTGGACCCACCAGGAGGGAGTTCTGCAAGATGCAAATAGACTGTCCCACTCTAGAGGGCTTGAGGGAGCAAGCCCAAGCCCAGGCAGAAGGTGACACCTCTGGGGATCACCTGATGTTTTTGGAGAATAACCTCCTATATAGTGAGCCTATGGGTCCTGGTTCTGGGGAAGCCCATATGCTGGTCGTCCCCCAGTGCTACACAACCTTCCTACTGGGTTTGGCTCATCATATAGCTCTGGTAGGACATCTAGGTCAAGACAAAACCGTTGCCAGGTTTTCTGCAGGTCCTGTCCAACCTGCCAGGCCAGTGGGAAGTCAGGGATAAAGCAAAAAGCTCCCCTGACTCCACTACCTGTTGTTGGCACTCCCTTTGAAAGGGTAGGCATCAACATCTTTGGATCCTTGGACCCCAAGACAGTCTTAAACAACAGGTTTGTGCCGGTCTTGGTGGAAAATGCCACCTGCTAGCCAGCGGCCATCTCTCTGAGGTCCATGACTGCGCCTATGTAGTCCAAAACTCTAATGGGGATTTACCCATGTGGGATTACCCAAGGAGGTAGTGTCTGACCAAGGTACTAACTTCATGTCAGTGTACATGCAGTCCATGTGAGATGAGTGTGGGGTAATCTAAAAGTTCACACACCCTATCACCCCCACACCAACGGTCTTCTGGAGAGATTCAACAAGACCTTGAAAGACATTATAATGGGCCTTCCCGAGCCAATGAGGCATGAGTGGGCCATCCTTTTTCCATGCCTTCTCTTTACCTATAAGGAAATGCAACAGAAACAATGAGGTATTGGCCCCTTTGAACTCCTTCATGGCCACCCTGTTAGGGTACATCTGATCCTTGTGAGGGAGGGGTAGGGGCAATCTGCCAGGATGTGGTCATCTACATGCTGGCTCTCCACAACCAGATGCACCGCTTCTGGATAAAGAAAAAAGTAACCTTGTGGCTAGTCACGAGGTTATGATGCTTTAGTATGACCAGACGGCCACTCTGTGGAGTTTCAGCCTGGCCAGAAGTATGAGTCATGAAGCCTGAGAAGCCAGAGCTCTCTAGGATCGCTGGACTGGTCCATATGAGGTGAAAGAGCGAAAGGAGTAGTCACCTACCTGATGGATCTTCAGACCACTAGGATCCCCCTAAGGGTGCTCCATGTAAATCACCTCAAGCCTCATTTCGAAAGGTACAAAATGGGCATGCTCCTAGTGACAGATGAGGGAGTGGAAGAGGAGAGTGGCCTCTCCCTGACTTCCTCTTTCCAGGCGCATAATGGGTCAGTGGAAGGTGTTTATCTCACTTCTATCCTGGCCCTAGAGCAGGACAGTGACTTTTATCAGTTACTGGGGTACTTTGCCTCTCTGTTTTCCCTCACACCTGGACTCACACACCTGTGCGTCCATGATGTGGACCCTGGGTACAGCCTACCTTTGAAGATCAAAATGTACAGGTTGTCAGACAGAGTGCAAGTCAGCATCAAGGAGGTCTCCAAGATGCTGGTGTAGGGGTGACTGAGCCCTCCAACAGTCCCTGGTCCAACCCTGCGGTGCTGGTACCAAAGGATGCCCCACTGGGTGCCACTACTGAACTTAGGTTGTGCGTGAAGTACAGGGGCCTCACCAGGACTGATGCACACTCCATCCCCCCATCTGATGAGTTCATCAACAGGCTGAGCACTGCCAAATTCCTCAGTACTTTTGATATGGCATCTGGATACGGGCAATTTGTTCTGACTGAAGAAGTAAAAGAGAAGTGAGAATTCTCAACCTCAGAGGGCCACTTCCAGTTTTGGGTGACGCCTTTTGGACTGCAGAATGCCCCTGCCACCTTCAAGTGATTACTTTTCAGTGTCCTAGCTGGAAAGGAGGTCTTATGTGCCATGTTGGACTTGGGCCTTAGGGCAGGTTCACCCCTAATCTTTTTGCTTTTATTTGTGACCCTGTGGTAGTGATTTTTGGGTCTCTGCGCACTTTTTCCCTGTGTCCCAGAGTAAAGTGCGTGCGTGTAGTATGGCTGGCCTGCCCTCCCATAGGAATGCATGGGGAATGTGTGTGTCCATGTTAGTTCCTGATGCGTGGGGAGTGCAGGCTCGAATTTGGTATGTGTAAACTCGTGAGAGTGAATGCTGCAAGATGGTATGTGCGGCATGTATGTGTCTAGAAGGGAAGTGCTACTTCTGGACATTGATGTATGTGTTCAGTGAGGGTGCTGGAGCGTGATTGGCTGGAGCTGGCTGGCATGCCAGGCTCCAGGAAGTCTGGATGGGTCTGCCCGGTGGTGAGTGTGAGATCAGCATGAGTGATGTGTGGGAGGAGTGCACCTGGGTCCTGGATGGGCTGGGTTTTTCCCCACACAATGCTGGCTTCGCCCCCCTGTGGTTTGTCTAACGACCCAAGCCTCCCCAGTGAATGAAAGGGGTGGTTGGGCCATCAAGGGTAGGTACTCCCAAGCCAGCTGCAACTGGGTTCCCCCCACCCTGCACCTCCAAACAAAGGATTTCACAGTATAAAAATGGGGCTGTGTCCCCACAGAGGTTGTTCTGCTTTGGATCCTGCCAGAGGGGGCTGTTGCTGCTGCTGGGGCCAGGAGGACCGCCACTTGGCTTGTCTCCCTGCCTGGAGACCCAGTGTGCTGGCTCTGGCCCTGCCTTGCCCCCCTGCCTGCCTAAAAGGACTTTGCTGGACCCTTCTTTTACTTACAGCGCCTGGGAGCGCTGCCTTTCATTGTTAGCGCTGGGAGCGCTTTGCTTTTGCTCTTAGCGCTTGAGAGCGCTTTATTCGGCCCCTAAGCGCTTGGGAGCGCTTTTTGCACAGCCGGAGCCCACCCGGCATTAGGCCGTCTACTTGTGCCGATTTTCGAAGCCCCTGGTGAGTGCCCACCTCGCCAGGGACCTTGCTGATATTTTTATAATTGAACTCGAGGGAGCCCACCCCTCGGTCAAGTCTCCCCCAGCCTACGAGTGCCTGAGACGGGCCGCCGCGCTGCCCGCGGCGACCCGGAAGTGATTGGTGATCTGGCCAATCGCAGCGCAGCCCCTTCGAGGCCAACCGGAAGTCCCGCCCTCAGCCGAGCAGCGAGGAGAGGAACAACGGAGGGTGCAGGCAGGGCTCCGTGGTCTGGAGGAGAGCCCCGCCGCCCCAAGGAGAAGTGCCGGCGCCCGCCTGGCCCCGAGTGCCAGGAGAACCCAGCAGAGAAGCCACGAGACCGGACGAGATCCCGGTGAGTGCGGGGGTGTTTCTCTGTGTGTTCCGAGCGGCCCCAGTTGGCAGAGGGCCGCTCCAACGTCGCCCCGAGTGGAGCAGAGCCCGCAGAGAGGCTCTGGGGGCATCATAGGTTACTGAGCCCAGCGAGGCTCCAACGAGTGGGCCATTCTTGTGTGGAGCCCTGAGAGGGCTCCGGGAGCATTTCCGTTTTCGAGTCCCCCGTGAGGGACTCCAACGTTCCGCCCACACCGGTGACGAGCCCCGAGAGGCTCAGGACATTTCCTTGTGTTTCGAGCCAGAGAGGCTCTTGAGTGCCCATCATTGTTTTAGAGCGCTGAAGCTCTTAAGGGCCATTCCATTTGATTTAGAGCCCAGAGAGAGGCTCTTGGGGGGACACAGGCAGTTGGTCAGAGCCCCGTGGCTCCCACGCTGTGTTGCCCTCCCCACCAGTGTTCTTGAGCCCACGTGGATCCAACGTTTGCCTACCTGTGATTTACAACTGTCCAGCACTTAGTGGACAGTTGCTACGTTTAGGCTTTGTGTGCTGTGCTGCCTGCGCAGCCTCCCCTGACATTGAGACTCAGGGCATTCCGGCCCTTGCGAGGCCAGTTGGCCTGAGGGACAATTCTAGTGTTGTGCCATGTGCACCCTGCCCAATTTATGATTTACTGCTAATTTGATTTCTGCTCAAATGTTCTACCTGCACCTCAGAATGTGTTTTAATGTTTCATGTGCAATTGTTTGTTTTATCACCTTTGCTAAAAGTGACCTGCTTAGGTGATTCTTTGTTTTTATTCCCCTTCGCTAAAAGTGACCTGCTTAGAGGATTGTTTGATATTACCTTTGCTAAAAGTGACCTGCTTAGGTGATTCTATGTTTTATCCCCTTTGCTAAAAGTGACCTGCTTAGGTAATGCCTTGTGCTTTTATTCCCCTTTGCTAAAAGTGACCTGCTTAGAGGAATGTTGATGTTTTATTGCCTTTGCTAAATGTGACCTGCTTAGGTGATTATTTTAGGTTTCCTTCCCTTTGCTAAATGTGACTTGCTTAGGTGATAGGTTTTCCTTCCATAGGTCCTGATGTTAAGGTCCTAGTTCCCTGCGTGATTTTCCTACAGTGTTTAGGGTGGCGTAGGAGGTATTTACCCTTTACCAGGAAGTCCTGGTTGTGTGCTACATGTAACTATTTTGTGTGCTACATTCATTATATGTTTATGGGCTAAGTGTTATACCTACAAGTATTATTTCTAAAAGTGCATACCCCTGACAGTGGTCCAGGTGGCCCTGTCCTGTACATAATCCCTTGTAAATCTTGCCCGTGCCTGTTGGTACATTGTAAAGTGTGTGTCTTATCTAATGTGTTTTATTGTAATACAAAGGCTATTTTTGATATAACCTTGTGTGGAGTTTCCTTTGTGGTGGGCCTAGGGTGTTGTCGCTGGGGTGCGCGCGCAAACGCTTTACACATCGCCTCCGAGATTAGCCTTGCTGCTCGCGCCACGTTACCTAGAGGGTGAGCGGGGGTTATCTTGGTGTGTGACTCCCTTGCCCTGACTTGGAAGTGGTGGTCTCTGACTGACGATGGCGCAAGCCTTGGCCAGCCAGAGATCCCGTTTCTAACATGCCACTAAACTGTATGACATTACAGTCTACAGCTCCAGCTAGGAGGAGCACCTGCAACATCTCCAGGAGGTGATTCAGGCCCTGCAACAGGCAGGCCTGACCACCAAGGCCAGTAAGTGGTAGATAGGGTAGGGTTCTGTGGTGTATCTGGGCCACCTGCTGGGCAGCAGCAAGGTCCAGCTCCTCCAGACCAAGCTTGAGATTATAATGACCCTGTAACCACCTAAAATGCAGACTGAGGCAAGAGCCTTCCTGGCCCTCACAGGATACTACACAAGATTTGTTAAGAGATAAGGCACCATTTTTGCTCTCATAACAGAGCTGACTTTAAAGAAACAGCCCAGATTGGCGATCTGGACAGAGGCCTGTCAGAAAGCCTTTCTTACTCTCAAGGAGGCCATGTGTACAGCACCTGTACTCAAGGCTCCTGAGGAATTAATAATGCAGACGGATGCTTTAGAGAATGGCATAGGAGTAATCTTAGCACAGATGAAGGAATAGGGCCCATACCAACTGGTAGCCTTCCGTAGCAGAAGGCTACTTCCACAAGAACAGAGGTGGGTGCGTTTGAGAAAGGTTTTGCTGTGGTCTGGGCACTGAAGAAGTTGAGACCATACCTTTTTGGGACTACTTCCTGGTTCAGACAGACCACAGGCCCCTCAGATTGCTCACGCATATAGGTGTGAAAATCCTAAACTGTTGAGGTGGCCCTTCTCCTTACTGGGAATTGATTTCATGCAGTGCTGATGGTCTCCCCAGGTTCTTCTCCCTAAGTGGAGAGAACTTCAAGGGTTTGAGTAGCTCTTCCCACTTTCAGCTGAGGGAATCGTGTTGGAGTGACAGCCTTAGGGTGGTCTTCCCCCCAACTTTTTGTCTTCCTCCTCTACTTTTCTAACCTCGTTTTTGCTGGAATAAGGACTCTGCAAACTTTACCACTGCAAACCAGTGCTAAAGTGCTTGTACTTTCTCCCCTAAACATGGTAATATTGGTGCATCCCCAATCGACATATTTAATTTACCTATAGGTCACTGGTAAAGTGTTAATACATACACCCAGGGCCTATAATTTAATTCTACTACTTTGTGTTTCCTTTGTTTGCCCTAAGTTAGCAGGTTATGCCCATACATGGGTCCCTTGCTCACTTTGCCACTGGATTCCAGCTAGCCTGGATGACGAGGGGTGTTACCCTCAAACTGGTCCCAGGATGCTTGTTTCCAGTCAATGGAAGACCTGGCTTGGCAGTTTGTGCTGGACAGTTCCAATGAGGAACAGGGTCCAGACTGATTTGCATATGGCTGGGTCTGAACTGGGGTGGCGAAGTGAGCTAAAGAACGAAGATGGATTCAACTCAGATCTGTGACTGGGTTGAGTGTCTGAAATGTTTCAGCACTCCCTCCATCATCTCCTTCTGTTTGCTTGTTTGCCTTAAGTTGACAGGGTATGCCCAGGCATGGCCTTGTTAGTGATGTCCGAGGCGTTTCAGAAGCAGCCACAGGTGAGGGTGGACCCGGGACGGGAACGGCAGTTCTCCGCGTGGTTGTCCGGCTCGAAGACCCCTCGAGGTGCGAGGTGGGTGAGCGGGACGATGGGGAGAGATGCGGGCGGTCCGGGGCTATATGCGGCTCATAGGGCGAGGCGTCGTTCAGGCCTACAGGGCGTACTCCTTGCGTACGCTTGGGAATTTGCGGCGTACCTTCGGGTCGACTGGGGCTGGTTTGTAAAGGCGGGGCTAGCGCGGCACAGGGTTCTCAGTACTCAGCGTACCGAGAGGCCTAGAGCGTGCAGCGCGGCCCGGCGGTTTTCAAGGCTGCAGAGCGAGGCGGATGCGTACGTGTCGAAGGTACGCACCATCCGAGGCTCGAGGCAGCACTTTGAGGGGATTCCTGCGGGAGGGGTGCGATGCGCCCAGCGCGCTCTGAGCGGGCGAGGTAAACAAGGTGCGGGCAGCCCCGGGAAGCGGAATGAGAGCGGCTCGGGTCGAGCGGGGCACTCAGCAGGCAGGAGCTGCCAGACACCAGTCGTTACGGCCCAAGGAGGGGGCGAGGCACATTCACAGGGCACAGCTCCGGCGAGGGGGAAATCCCAGCGAGCCAGTAGTCGAGGAGCGAAGGTAGGATGAGCCCAATGGTCCTCGGGCTCAGTTCAGGGGGGCAAGCTCAGATTCAAGCCCTTGGAGATAGTTTCAGGCACAAGTTCTACAAAGTCCTTTCTGGTCTTTTCCTCTCCTTTCTTCAGCAAGGCACCAACTGCAGGCCAGTCCCCCAGGTCAGGGAAAGGTTTCCTCCTTCAGCTTCTCCTGGTCCTGGGCAGAGGTTCTTCGTGGTCAAAACAGGATCTAATTTCTTAGGAGCAGGGCTCCTCTTTTTATACACAGTTTCTTTTGTTCTGGCAGGCCAGGGGGCCTGAGCCTGGTTCAGCCCAGTTTTGGAGCACTTTGTTGTGGTGACTCTGGCTTCTTCTTTCAGTGGGCAGGGCAGAGACATCAGACGCTCCGCAGGTGGAGAAGCGTGGCTCAGTGGTTAGAGGCGGCAGACCCGGAAGCTAAGATCAGCCGTGGACCAGGGTTCGATTCCCCGCCTCGGCGGGTCTCGGGCTAAAAAAAAAATTCCACGGACTCGACAATTCTCGCTCCGGTGCCTACTCGACTCACGGGGTCACACTCTGCGACTCTGGGCAATAGCTTGCTTAATCTCCACTACGGCCCCTTGCGGCGGGATGCCTGGCTTTCACCTTGTGAATACCCTGCCGGGGTATCTCACAGGGGAATACCAGGACGGGTTCCCTAAGCAAGCGCCTTGAGACCCCTGGGTGATTCGTGCGCTATATAAATCGAAATACATTTACATACATACATTTACATTTACATTGTGGTGGCAGAGCACAGCCCTATTCAGAGTCAAGGGGCACTCCTCCCACCTATCCTGGGGGTAATCCCCCTATTCACCACCTGGCAGCCCGGACTGTCTCCTGGAATCCCCCAGCCCTGTCACTCACAGAAACCAGACAGCAGATACACATCCTAGCAGAGGCGGGCTGAACTGGTCAGGCAAGCAAATGCTAACTTGCAAACTCAGGATATAAAAATAAACTTTACTAAAAGAAGTATTTTATTATTCTGAGTTCAGGCATACTAAACTTGACTTTCTACCATGTTCCCTGAGCCTGCTGGGATTATAGGGTGTACCATAGGGGTGACTAATATGAAGTTAAGGGAAGGTTTAGGGACTGGCAAATGAAAGTCAATTACATGTACACTTTTCTTAGGGAGCACTTGCACTGTGGCACTGGTTGTCAGTGGCACAGTGCCCTGAGCAGCTAACACCAGCAAAACATCTGAGGCACATCAGCAAAAAGTGGAACGGAGACTCACGCCAAGGTGCCAGGTCTAACAGTAAGTTTTTAATTAAACACCCTGTGCGACCTCCCCCGCGGCCCTCCCCCTTCCAGCGGGACTGGCAACGCGTCCCCACCCGTGAGTTATGCCGATCGGCCCTCATGTACATGACTGTGGACATTGTACATCACCCGCTCCCCTACTGCTCATCACTCTGTGGCCCATAATCACACAGCTCTTTGCCACTGAAGTGTACATCATCATGTGCTCCTCTGATGCACAATGCTCAGTGCTCACTTCATGCATAACATCCACCGCTCCGTGAAGCCCAGTTCTTCCATAAGGTATAATACCCAGGGGCAGGGCATTGCGCCACTTGAGCATCACTTTTTCTGATGCTCTGGTGGTGCAATGCCCTGCTCCATATTTATAAGGCTGCGCCTAGCCACTTTGCATGGCTTAACGCCGCCTTGTAAATATCGGCCTCCGCACCACAGTTTTCTGCAGCAAAGGGGCATGTTGTGGGTGTTGCTGTGGATGTTCCACGCAGCACACATTACTTTTTGACACTGCCTCAGATTTACAAGGATCTGTAAATCTGAGGCAGCGCCAAAAACCAACGGCTTTGAAAAGGATGTGTTACAGTGGCGCAACAATGGTAAATAATGGTATTTATCCTTGTTTTTCGCTCATTCTATGTGTGTTGCATTTTGTAGCACACATAGAAGGAGGAAATCGCCTTTAATGAGTGTTTTAGCGCAGAAGGTGTCCCTTCCAGTACAAACACAATCATCTTAGTGCTGGCACTAGGCAGATTTTTTAGCGCCAGCACAAGGGAGAACACAGGGGTGCAGCGTATTTCTGTCAATGCGGCACATCCTTGCGTTTTTTGAAATGATGCAGCACTGCTAAATTGCTTGCAGCTCAGCGCTGCGCCATTTTGTTGTAAATCTACCCCCCAGTTTTCCCCTGGAGATACCTCCTCCAGTGCTTCACCGGTTCATATCACCCTGTGTTGCCCTGGTGACCATAACCATTTGCCACCGTGGTTCCCATCATTCTTGTGTTCTCTTTAGAACATCATCAGGTGCCTCGCTGATGCATGTCACTCTGCCCTCCCCCCCCCTATTGTGCAGAGATTTGTATGATTGTTGGTCTATCTGCATTGATACCCATATGTTTGCTTGTCTGTGCATATAGGAGGATGCAAGTCTGTTTGACTTTGTAAACAATGCTTGTCTGTGAGTGTTTTATTCATGCATGCTGCATGTGTACTCAAATGGTGCATGCTTTTGTGTATTGAGTTACATAAAAAGAAAACTTATTATCTTTTACAGTGCTTGTGACTAGTATGTTCCTATTTCGGATGTTTGTTAAGGTTCACTGTAGAATATCAAAGACAAAAACATAGATGTTAAAAATATATTTAAAAAAAATATAGAACACAAAAATATCAACTCCCATACCTACACAGGTAAGTACAAAAATATAGAAACAAAAATATTGATGTAAGAAATATAAATGTAAAAAACATTGATTTAAATATATATATATAAAATAAAATAATATATAATAAATACTAATATTGATTTGAACAAACTTAATTAAATGTAATATAAATGTTAACAAAATATAACAAATACACTTAAGTAAAAAAACACACAGCCCTAATAATTTATACATACATATATATATTTACTTTAAATAATTAATAAACTATTATCTTTAATTGATTGTATTTTAAACGTACATTTCCCAATACAATCAGTGCAACAGTGGGGAAAGTGTTGGCTAGCGGAGGGTTAAAAATTACTATTCCCACTCTAAAGAATGCAACAGTAGGGAAAGGGTTGGATAGCAGAGGAGTAAAAATTAGTATTCTCCTCCAAAGAGCGCAACACTAGGAAAAGTGTTGGATAGTGGGGGGGGGGGGGGTTGGTAAACATTACTATTCCCACCTCAAACAGTGCAACAGTAGGGAAAGTGTTGCATAGCGAAGAGACAAAAATTACTATTCACAGTCCAGTGAGAGCAACAGTAGGGAAAGTGTTGGATAGCAGAGCGGAAAAAATTACTATTCCCACTCCAAAGAGTTCAATAGTAGGGAAAGTGTTGGATAGCGGAGGGGTAAAAATTACTATTCTCCCTCAACTGAATGCAACAGTAGAATAACTGTTGGATAGCGGAGGGGTAAACATTTTTATTCCCACTTCCGTGAACGCAACAGTAGGGAAAATGTTGGATAGCGTAGAGGTAAAAATGACTATTCCCACTCCAGTGAGTGCAACAGTAGAGAAAGTGTTGGATAGTGGAGGGGTAAATATCACTATTCCAACTACAGTGAGTGCAACAGCAGTCAAAGTGTTGCATAGCGGAGGGGTAGAAATTTACTACTTCCACTCCAGTGACTGCAACAGTAGGAAAAGTGTTGGATAGTGGAGGGGTACAAATTACTACTCCTACTCCAATGAGTGCAACAGTAGGGAAAGTGTTGGATAGCGAAGAGTCAAAAATTATTATTCACACTCAAATAGGTAAAACAAAAAAAACATTAAAAATTATAAAAAATCGTAAACATAAATAAACAATATTTAGAAATGAAAAATCAAATATATTAAATATATAAAAAGAAAAAATATTACAATATTAATTACATATTAAAACCTCCTACAAATAATAATGATATAAAATAATACAAACATTTATAAAATACAATTCTTTTAAACTAGAAAATATTTACAAACAAATAATTAAATAATACATACATGTATTTATTGTGTTTCCTACCCTATAAACTACAACAATAACAAAACAGTTCAACATTTTTAATTAAATGTTTTTCCAAAATTAACATAAATAATAATCAATTTAAAAAATATTATTAATAAAAAAAACTGATAAACATTAATTGACTACACACACTTTTAAAAGCAAAAACAACAGACAATAACTTAAACAATTATCCAAAATACATATCAAATAAATACCATTAATGAACAACTATTTATTAATTAATTAAATACCAATTACTTCCCAACCTTTACTCCTATAAGCACCAAAACACACACCTAAAATTTATGACACAATTACCATAATTAATTACCAATTCATTAACAAAAATTAGCATCCAATTAATAATTCATCAATTAAAAATAAATTACTTCCCACCCTTAACACCTATAAGCACCACAACACACACCAAAAATTAAATACACAATTACCATAATTAATTACCAATTCATTAATTTAAATTAATTAAGAACCAATTTTCAATTATTTAATAATAAATTACTTTACACATTTAACACCATAACATCTCAATTAAACAAATACTAATAAATAAAAAATAATCAATAAATGTAATATAATTAAATTACTTCACGACCTTGCCCCCTATAAACCCACAAAACGCTACAGAACTAAAATTTCTAGTACCAGAATGTAGTGATCAAAAATAGGACTGAAGGTGCGGTTGAATCCAGACATTTGTCAACTAGCCAAAGTGGATATATTTCTAAAGGATAAAGTTGTTGAGGTCTAATGTGAACAATGATCATACATACTTTTTCATGTTCATGGGTGCGTTGAGACCTGCCAACTTACAATAAAATCACTGTGTGAGGAGAGGGCAGGACCTAATGCTGAGAACTGCTTGAGAACAACTTCTGCCCCCGTTCACACCCTTTAATGGAAATCGTGTGCTCAGAGCCTCCAAAGATGAGCTACAAATCCACTCAGCTCGTCTTTCTTGGCACTGTATGATATTGTCTCTTCACTAGCTGAACTTGTGAGGCAAGCCAATATTGTGTATACCTAACTGTAGAGACAGAGAACATCACCTGGTCATATCCTCCACGTCATAAAATAATCACACTAAGAATGGCCAGGTCACTAGAAATTTGTTTGGGGGTGCCTACTGTAATCAAAAAAGATATTGGAGAAATTGCCTCACCCACTACAAATCTCATTCTCATAAATTCTCCTGTCGAACCGCAGGCAGGAGAAAGTATAAGTGTGCATGCAGGCACATCCCCTTGAGAATATGTGACTACAGGGGAGTGTTTCCCTGATCTGACCAGTAAAATTCCAAACCACACTAAGATCAGGGTTTACCACTTACCGAAAAGATCCAGAAAGGTGAAAGCATTAGGCCTCATTTTAAATGCACGGAATGAATGTGTAGTTAGGAAGGGGTCATAGGAGCCCTTATGAGGGCTGGAGGCCCGAATTGGCTTTGTGAATGGGCGCAATATGTTGGCCTAACCATAAGGGTAAATGATTCATTATATCTCATCCGAAATCATAAGCGTCATTATCTCTCATCCAATATCTAAAATTGTGATGATTTTAATCATGTCTAGTGTACCCATAATAAAGGACAATTCCCAGGTATACCTCAGGATATTTTTATCTTTAATTGAATCCCTGCAAAAATTATCCAAGATTCATTTATATAACAACTCCCAGCAATGGTTGAGATCGCCGGTGGTATTCAACTACCCTGGTGTGGAAAATCGCCAATGATGGAGCATGCCATGATGAGTAGTGAGTGAGGAAATTTCTCCAATGCCTTTTTTTTATTCCAGTGGGGCACCTCCCCCCAAACAAATGTCTAGAGAACTGGCCATTACAAGTCACGCCCGCCAAATGAGCCCCAGACAAAATGGCTGCTCACTGAGATGGTAATATCTGCTGCGGCGCCCCTGAAAAAGGCGGCTAGAGTCAACCGACCAAAAAAAGATGCCATAATCTTACATCTTCTATTATTGCGCTTCCTCTGCCCGCCAGTGCTGCTACAATGGAACTGCACCATTGTGTGAGTGCTATCGGGCGCTGTGCTCAGCACCATGGATCCTGCTCGCCTGCTCTCACCTGCCTTTTCTTCCATTGGGCAGCTAGACAGCTACAGTCCCCTACAATAATAAACCTCCTACATCATGCTCTAAGTTTGCCCAGCATTTTTACAGAACTGTGGTCTTTTCTGTGCATTGTTCTCACACTACTCGACCACCATCACGCATGAGGCACTGGTTCTCTGCCTGAAGCAAAGTCTGCTTTTATTCACATTTCTTCACGGTGATGCTGAGTCCTATCAATTTATGGACCTCCTTACATAAATTCCAATATAGATTTGACCTTCCTTCCTCGATTGCTCCTGGCTATAGTCGATAGCACTGACCGATGCAGGGGTCTTAGACTTTTTGCACCTCAGGGCAAAAAACCCAAGCTTTCGTGTTATAATTCTAAACTTTTTGACACTCCAAAACAGTGTCCCTACCTTCACTTGATTAATACCACTGGTGTGCTAATTACCATTGTTCTAATTGGATCTGAATGGGGTGCCCTCGAGCATTGTTCACAACATAATTGCCTTGAAGGACCACAAAAAAAGGGATGGCAAAGGGGATCTAAAGAGATCCTCCGATTCCTGATTCCCCAGTGAAAAATAAAGGTGAGAACCTGACCACACTCAGTGCTGTTTGTCAAAAAGAAAAAGTTGTTCAGGACATTGTTTAAAGAACTAAGACAAACACGGACCTATTACAGGTGGAAGTATCAGGCATCAAACATTTAAACAGCAGAATCGCGTAACCAAAAGAGACAAAGATATCACAGTATCACTGAACAAGTTAGAGAATGATATTAAAGCTAAAGAAATTCTCTACAGACAGCATAAAGATTTGTCTCTTCACAGTGCCTGTAGTGTCACAGCTCAGGCCTAGTGGCGTGAACACAAAGAACCTGACAATACATTACTTTTAGTTGCCAGTGGGTAACTTAACCACGCCCGGCGCTTGTTCCAGGATGTGTCCATCGGCTAGGGCTATTTGGATAGTCTTGTTCAAAGTCAGCATCAGACGTTCTACTTCCCCATTCGCTTGGATCCACCTTGGGGTTATTTGGCGATGCTTGATCCGGTGGGAGCCCAGGTACTCGAGTAGCTCAACACTGGTGAATGGCGGACCGTTGTCCATCTCGAGTTCTCCAACCAGTCCATGGGTGGCCAGGATCTTCTCCAGCTTGGGAATGACTTCTCCTGCCGACGTGGAGGAGACGATTTTGACTTCAGGGTATCCCGAGAAGTCATCCATGACTACTAGCATGTACTACCCTCCTGTTAGGCTGCCCGAAATCCGTGCTAGCTCTTTCCCACGGGCGCTGGGGGCTGTTTCGGTGATCACTGGTGCAGGTCTGCTGGGTAGGCTGGTTGCGAGGCAAACTGGGCAGCGCTGGACAATCGATTCGATCTGTTGATCTAGGCCGGGGAACCAGACTTTGCTCCTGAGGCCGTTTTTTGACTTGACAATCTCCTGGTGTGCTCCATGTGCAAGGAGGGCTGCCTGGTGAGTCAGGCGTTATTGCAGGATGAGACGTGGGCTTCTCAGGCGACAGCCATCTGCGGACACGGACAACTCTTGGCGCACTTGATGCAGGGTCTTCAAGGTGGCTTGGGCTTCCACTGTGCAGAATTGTGTCTGGTTCTGTAATGGCTTCCAGTCTCCTGAGGTGATTGCCTGGATGGCGATCTGGAGGCAGTCATCCTCTCCTGTGGCTTGTATCACTTCATCCAGCAAGATCGGGAGCGGTCTGGACCGTTCGATGATCATTCGCACATAGTCCTCCGTCGCTGCCGCTTCAGCCGCTTCAGGCATGGCATGCCAGGATAGGAACTCCGCTGGGTTCGAGGTCTCTCGTTTTTATTCTACGGTTAACTGGAATTCTTGCAGCTGCACCAACCATTTTTCTATCCCCGGGGAAGGGCGCGATGACGACCCTTGAAACAGCGGGATGAGAGGCTTGTGGTCGGTTATGACTGTGAACGGATGTCCGTACAAGTAAATGTGGAAATGGCGATACCCCCACAGGATCGCGATGGCCTCTTTCTTGATTTGAGAATAGCTTTGTTCCATGGGCATAAGTGTCCGGCTGGCATAGGCAACTGGGGCCCATTCTCCACACGTCTACTGCTGGGCTAAGACTGCTCCCAAGCCCGTGGGGCTGGCATCCACAACCAACTGGGACTTGTGTTGAGGGTCAAAGTACACCAGAATAGTGTCAGCTGAGAGAGCAGTTTTCGTATGGCGGAAGGCTTCTTCTTGTTCTGCTTCCCACACCCAGTGGCTAGTGGTTTTGTGAGGTCACGGAGGGGCCCTGTCAGGTCAGAGAGGTTCTTGATGAAATGCCCACAGTACGTGACCATGCCCAGGAAACTGCGGACACCTGACGCTGACGTCGGAGCGGGGGCATTTTGTATGCCCTTCACTTTGTCTGGGTCAGGGCCAATGTCTTTGTCAGAGAACCGGTAGACAAAGAAACTAATGTCTCTCCCCAAGAATATGCATTTTTCGCGGTGGAGGATGAGTTTGCTGTCTCAGAGGTGGGAAAATACAGCTTGGAGAAGCAGGATATGTTCTTCAAGAGTTGAGCACTCCTTCCAGCCCCTGGAGGACATTGTTGACGATGTTCTGAAACATTTTGGCTGCGCTTGAGATTCTGAAGTTGAGGCGAGTGTAACTCCAAAGTCCTGCATGGGTGGAAAAGGTAGTGATGGGGCGAGAGTCTGGGTGGATCGGGATCTGATGGTAACCTGAGCGAAGGTCCATCTTCGAGAACCATTTGGAGCCGGCTAACTCCCCGATGATGTTGTCTACTGTTGGAGTCAGGTGGCATTCACCGTTGGTGGCAAGGTTCGGGACCCTCGTATACACACAGATGTGGACCGCTTCCGGTTGCTTCGGTTTCTTTGTAACGATGATGGGGACACCCATGGGGTGAGGCCTCTCACCAGTTCAATGATTCCTGCCCTCTCAAGAAGGCGTAGTTCTGCTTCTACTTTGGGGCGGAGGTGGAAGGCAAACCTCCTGTGGCGGAGGGCGATCGGGGCAACAGACTTATCGATGTGCAGTTGGACAGCTGGGCCCTTCAGGCATCCAATTTCTTCGAATAGAGCTATGAAACCTTGCAATAGGCAGTCCAGGTCGTGGGCATGCACAGTGAATGCAAATTGGATCAGGTTGAGATCCTGTGTGGTACGGCAGCTGAGTAGAAATCCCGATCCTTCCTGCAACACATAGACCTTGGCATGCTGCCGTGCGGCCTCATGAGAGAGATTGGCTTGGAATACGCCACAAAGCTTAAGTGGAGAGTGGGTGCCAAATGCATAGACTTGTACTCTGGTAGTGCGTAGTGCCATGAGGTTGATGGTGGCTCCTGTGTCGATGAGTGCAGCTACAGCATGCTCCTGCACGTTGACTTCACACATGGACTCGGCGTGTTGGGAGGCTGATAGAGCATTCAGCATTCTGACTACCTGGACGGTAGCAGCATCAGCCTCATCGTCGTCCATGTCACTGTCGGGGGAACCGTCGGGGGGCGGTTCAATTGTGCGAACTCGCCTTTGCGGGCCATTCTGCCTCATCCTCTGTGTCAACCGGCATACCTTGGAGAAATGGTTCACTTTTCCACATGCGATGCAGGTCTTGCCATGTGCGGGGCAGGCTCCTTCTTTGGGGTCCGGACCACCACACCACCCACATGGGCGACTTCTTGAGCTCTGTTGGGAGGCAGGAGTCTTCGGCCTGGTGCTTTTCTGTTGTGTTTTTCGAGCGTTGGTCCAAATGGCACAGATCATCTCTTCTTTAACTGTCGCTGCTGGCTTGGTTGGGGTCCATGTGCGCTACTCTGGCTTTGGACAATTCTTTGGAGCAGCCTTGCATTAAGATGTCCCTCATTGACATGTGGTGCTCCTGAAGGATGCGTTCGCGCAGTTTGGAGGACATGCAGCCCTGGATGAACCGGGCCCGGACTTCGTCATTTTTGTCCGGGAGGGTGCAGGTGCTTGCTAGCTCCTTCAACCTTGCATAGAAAACATCCCCTGACTCTTCTGGCATCTGGTGCGCCTGGCGGAGCAGGAAACGCTCGTAGTCGGGGTTGGCAAAAGGCTCGAAATAGGCCGTGATGGCGTCGAACTTTGTAGCGTAGTTCCTTGGAGGCCCAGCTTACCGCACAGTCTTCCATATTTTATGGATATCCGCACCCCCAAGGTGAAGGAGCATGGGTCATCTCCTTGGAGCAGGAATGTCCACAGCGTCAAAGTACGTCTCTAGGTGCTCGACCCATGCCTCCAAGCTCGCTGCCTGGGAGGGTGGGGGGCCTGTGACGGAGAAGGGCTCCAAATGTGGGACGGACGTCATGTCGGCAAGGCAGCAGGCGTGGCTGTGTGGGCAGATCACTCACTGTGGAACGCCAGCAAGCAGGGCACGTTTTTAGGAGCAGCAAGGGCTGGGTCCTGTCGGGTGGGGCAGGCAGTGAGCCCTTAACTCTGTCGGTGTGGCCGTGATGGGTGAGGCACAACAGGTGGGCGCACACTGCCACAGGAGGGCATCCTAGTACAATTTCAGGTAGGCACATCCCTGCGCTGTGCATATGGGCAACAGGAGAATAGGCACCGTGTGGAGTCACGTGGGTGTCGTGGAGGTGGCAGGGCAGGCCTCAAATGCCTGTAGGCTCTCTGACAGGCACTTGGCAGGAAGCGCATGGTGATGAAGGTGCCAGAAGGTAGGCGGCTGGGAGCAGGCGTCACTGTTCTTACCAGACACCAGGGCAGATGGAGATCCGCAATGAGGCAGGCTCGGTGCTGGTGGGCCTGGGGAGAGCCTTCACATGCACGCGCCAGCGATCGGATGCAAAACGCGGAGCGGCCGCCGGGAGGTCAAGAGCCTCGGTGGGGAGCGGCACCAGGAGCTGAAGCAGAAATCTCACCGCACGGACCTCAGGCACGTGGCAGGGTGTGTTGTGTGTGGCTCACAGGAGATGCGGCTGTAGCGCTCATGGGTGACGGTGTAGGTGGCAGCCACCACAGTTGTGAGGAGGCACGGCGGGGTGGAAAGACCACCACGTCACCAATGTAGTGTCACAGCTCTGGCCTAGTAGTGTGAACACAAAGAGCCTGACGACGAGTATCTTTTAGTGGCCAGAGTGTAACTTAACCACGCCCGGGGTCTCCGGGCTATTAATTAGCTCTTTCACACGCTGGCCGGGCGCACAGTGGGCCAGCCCATTACTTCACGTCTAAGGAGGTTAAACTGGGGCCACCCCTCCTCAGTGCAACATTGTGGGGCTTCCCACCATGTCAACATTACAGTGCCCTCAAATATGAATACAATACAATAATAAGTAGATGAGCACACTTAGGAGTTCAAGGCCAAAAGAGCAAAAAACTCTCTTATCTTAATAAAGCTGGGAAATCACTAGCAGCATATCTGAAAATGAAAAGAGAATAGCAGTTTAATAATGTAAATTAAAAATCGTCACAGAATTGTTAAATCTAAAATAACTGAAGATCTTTAAATCATTTTTCTCTTCTCTGTACAGGCCAGATATAACTGTTAGTATATAGTCATGCCTAGCCTTCTAGGAAAACATCCAATGAAATCCTTAGGAGACCAGGAAGAACTTCTGTTGAACAAACAAATAGAAAAAAATTAAATCTTGAATGCAATTAAACTCATAGTAATGGCAAAGCACCAGGACTTGATGCTCTTCCTATCAACTTTTATAAAACAGCTGCTCCCACTCTTTTCGACGCACATTTTCGTTACTTAATCATTTTGCCAGCTCGAGTAAAGTTTCTAGCACAGCATCCATAGACACCGTTGTTGTCATTACAAAATAAGGAGAAGGCCACTCTGATCCAAAACACTTTAGACCCATCTCGTTGGTAAAGATGGAAGCAAAAACATATGCGAACATTCTAGCTAAATATCTTGAACTCATTATAACCAAATACATTTTTCACAATCAGGCTTTGTCAGAGGCAGACTAGCGAATGACAACATTCGACTGTTCTGCCATGTCATTGAAAAATCTTCTCTACCGCAGTTTCCTGCTACTGTTGCCATGGTGCTAGACGCGGAGAAGGCACTAGTCAAAGTTGTCTGGCCTTACTTAGAGGCAGTGATCAGTAGATATATTCTTGGAAAGTCTTATTCGAAAATTATCATAGCATTTTATAAGCCATTTCCACCTCAGGATTTAGGGTTGAAAGGGTCACCTCTACTCCTTTCTCGTTGCATTAGGGAACCTGACATGGTTGTCCACTGTACCCAATTCTATTCCTTTTAGCTATAGACCCTCTAGTAGTAATGATTTCATCAGATAATAAAGACAAGCACTGATGACATACTAATTTACTTTGAAGAGTTAGATTCTGCCATTCCAGTCCTCATTAAGATTAGCCACTCTTTATCCAGCTGCTTATGATATTCCTTGAATAGGGACAAAACTGAGGTATTATCATTGAATATTCATTATCACCTCTCCAGCAGAGGAAGTTCAGGCCTCCAATGACAATCTAAATGTATTGCGTATCTAGGCATATGCTTCTCTGATGACCTATCTGACTCAATCATCTATTATGAACAAAAAACTCTACAGAAAATTAAAGATCTACTTTGAACAATATCCCCTAAGCATGGTGGGACAGACTAAAAATTTGAAAATTAGGGTGATTCCTCTTGTAAACTTTCTTTTCAGTATGCTTCTGACTCGTTTCTCTCAGGCATAATTTTCTGTCATTAATAAAGTCACCTCAGACTTTCTCTGGTGCATAAAAGGGTCCAGAATAGCCCTTAAAAAAACTCTGATTACAGTGTGAGAAGGGAGGCTGAATTCTTCCCTAATTGGTTTGACTATCAGACTACACTCTTGCGTTTACTCTAAATAAAGCCCCCCCCATGGATTCTTATAGCGTGTTATCTCTGCTACCCCTTTTCCTGCACTGCAACATTAACAATGTCTCATCACAACTTTGTTAACTCAAAACACAATTGGGGATATTCTCAAGAACGTGTGATAACTACCACAAAAGTAGCTTAACGCAACTCTTCACATCGCAGTCTATCACAGGAAAATAACATTGTGTTAACATGGTATTCACAACACAGCGGCACCATGCGATAGTCCCACGACAACGCCTCAAATGACTGCGTTAAAACCAACGCGACGCCGCAAAAATGCAAAACACGAACACGAAAAAAGTTGCAATGAGGCCAAGCAGGATACCAAAATCACCGATAACCAGCGAAAGGCCTGCAAATATCATGCGTCATGCGGGAAAATGCACTATAAAAGCAGAACAAGAAAAACACACCAAAAACAAAATAAACTGCGTAGCAACATGGATGCACCCGGATCGAGTGCAGAGGCCAACGCGAAGCCCACAAGCCCCACAGACCACCAGCAAGGAAGCCAGGGGTCGGGGAAGGCCAAGGAGAAGAGGAAGAGGAAGACAGGGTGCATTCCGCAGGAAAACCATATCAGCATCACAGAGGTGCCAGAAAACTACCATCAACTGAACGCTATTTTGACAAATGTGAATGCAGTCGGAGTGTAGAGGAGGTCAATGGAGGAGGCCAAGAGCAGCAGGAATGATGTGAAAAACCAAACCAAGCACAAACCAACTGCCAACAGGAAGGCAGCAACAGCGACAGGAGGTGGGAGTCCTGTGACACAGGAGGAGCTGGAGGAAATGGAGGCCACAGGCATCAGTGTAGAGACGGTGCTAGGAGTCGGGAGTACGGACACAGCACAATAGTACCTGACACAACATCTACAGGGTGAGCAACGATCATGGACTGGGGGGTCGGGGGGACATGGGCACAATGGCACACATGCACAATAATGTGTAGCACAGTACACACCCACAATGACCCAGGATCATGTCCCTCATCCCCGTGGCACACTGTAGCACACACACATAGCAACAATAGCACATCCGATGACAATGCGGCACAAAGTGCAACACCGACACTGCAGAACAGAGGACACAACTGGGTCCGCTCATGCACAGAAACAGGCCAATCACATCTAACATAGCAGGAAACTGTGAGATGGAAATGTACGTGTACAACCTCACCTACGTCATGTTGTCCAAATGTCCCCTGTCCTGCCTCAAATATCAGCACCTCTCAAACAGTCTCAATTTACTTTGTCATACAGTCTGCATGTAAAGAAGAACAATGCGCCAACATACATGTCAACATGCATCTCCCCTTCACATTGCAAAGGGACACACAACACCTCCAGCAGAGCAGACCAGATAACTCATCAGTGATGCCGGAGAGGACCATCACACCTCCGAGACCGACGCCCTACAACAGCTCATGGACATCTTGGGCAACCCACCCCCAGGAGCAGGGCAGCCAAGCTACATAGAGGAGACGCCAGCCCCTGCACAGACCACACAGCAGGAAGCACCCGCCACGATGGCTGGGTCCCAACACTTCACCGAGGCACACATTGTATTCCAATGCCAGGTGTCAGAATGCCAAAAGGAGGTGGCGAACAGGTACGGGTGGGGTCAGAGCTCATGGAAGTCAAATTAGATCACATTTGTGGGTGTTCAGGTCCCATAAGGGACCACCTAAACCCCACAAAGGAGACCCACACCGTGGCAGACAAACATGCATTTGCATATTTACTTTAATGAACGATGCCCAGAGCCCTGGAATCATCATTCACACACCCACGCAGGACCTCCGTACAAAGGCCCAGGCCACTCCTCTTACGTATTGAGTGGGTGACGACAAAGCTACATGTCCAAGGTCTCACCCGCTGCCAGCGGGGACATGTTTGTGTCCACTGTACATGGCACAACGTAATGTTGTAGGGCCCGGGGCCCCCATGCATACATTAAGACCACATGGACACACACAGATCGTTTGTGGGACTGGCTACGGGCACGTATGCCCGGCCCCTTTATTGGCAGAGTCACATGTACAGTGACGCCTGTGCTGGATGTGTGTGGGGTGAGTGCAAGCCAGCCCACAAGGAGTGGTTGGTGCTGGCAACTACTACAACAGTGGACACCATTAAAACGGAAACAGAAAACACCACCATTACAGAGACAACTGCAGAGCATCATGGTGGTAGCAGGAGAAAGTACAGAGGTCACCCAATGAGCAAACAGAAGTGTCCATGAGCTGTGGTGCACCGAGTTAGTGGCACCTGTAGTGCTGAGCAGGGTATCAGGTAGATGGCATCCACGACAGGTGTGAGCAACACTGACAGTCTGGCAGTAAGACACTTCCAACTCTGGCTTTGGCGTTTGGAGCTCGTCCTGGCGGTGGTGGTGTGTGCATCCTGCTGTGATGTGACGTCCGGGCAGGTCAGGACTCAATTTGATGTGTGAGCCCTGGTGGACCGCAGTTGAGGCCGGAGGCAGCTCACAGCGCAGGGCCACATACACATGGCGTCGATGACCCAATGCAATTGTCTCAGAGGCCATCCAATATCTGAACAGACAGGGTCCTTGAATTGAGCTGCACAGAGTTAGTGGCCCCGGATACACTGCGGCCGGCACAGGCACACCGCCACGAGACAGTAACTTGCGGTGCAGTGAGATGTGCCATGCGAGCTGAGCGGGTCCTCATCGATTTCTGAGGTGAATGTGGCGGAGGGTTGCAGGGGACAATGGAAGGTGTCCTCCAGGGCATGATGCAGAGGGCAGAAGCCGTCCGGATGCAGCAAATGGTGGAGTGGAATGCGACTGCCTCGTTTTCGCCACCAAGTCAGTATCACCGACATGATGACGAAGGCAACCCCAGTCCATAGACTCAGTCGCCACCAAAGTTCAACCAGAAGGTGTCCTTGGATGTCGGAGAACAGACTTAGTGGCACAGGAGCTGAAAGGGGATGCAGCCTGCAATGAGGCCTGTACACCTGTACAATGATATCAAATCTGCCATAGATTAATCAAGACTGAGTTCCCAATGTGTGACCTACTCGACCACAGTGTAGGCCCGAGGTAGCGGTCAGCGCGGGCCAACCGCTGTTCAGCGAGCTCTTCCTGTAACTCTAACACACGACGTTGAAATGGCATGTGGGGGTGACTTGTGGTTGATGGAGGTAGGAGTAGCAGAGCTGAGTGGGTGTTCAGTCAGCAACGATGCCGTGTCCTGCCTGGTACGGACTGGGTTGGTTTGGTGTGAGGCCTGCTGGACCGCAGTGTAGGCCAAAGGAGCAGTCATCAAGGGCCCACAGACACGTGTGTTTGGGATGCTATGCACAGACTTGGTATTTCAAACCAAACAAGGGAACCCGCAAGGTGAATAAGGACCTTGGGCGTTAGTATTTTAAGTAAACAGTGGTCCCTATAAAGAAACCGGATACATTTACGATGAATATAGACTAGAATCAGTGCTATATTGACAGTAAATTTAATGAATGATCAAAGCCAAAAAAGATAAACACACAACATTAAACTGGGACACAGTCCTGAAGTACCGAAAAATAATCACAACCCAAATAGAGCCATACTTACAAATAGCCCATATACCAATTACCAATAATCAGTCAGTTGGCAGTGTAGAAGGTGAAATCGTTTATTACAATAAACAAACTCTGCCAGAGGAGCTCCTTGCGACCTAACCCCACGAGGTCCGACAAGAAGACTGCTGGCACATTGTCAGCGTATCACATATATACTGTTACATTTCGAAGCCGTTACCTAAGATGGAAAAATACAGGCTGGTACAGGTTGGTGCAAAGGAAAGACCATATATGGAACACAAAACCCCTCAGATATAGTTGGGCTCGTTATAGCAAGGTCGAGAGGGTGACTCCCTTCTGCTAACTCCGAGAGAGTTCGAACAGCGCTCCCCTGGAATGTGCTTGCCCAATCTACCCCCACCTATAACCATGACAGGCCTAACGTGCAGAAACAGCAGGTCGCTACAGTTGTACTATTTCACAGGGGAATGGACCTTAAGCATGGACGTTGGAGGGGGTCGTGTTGGTGCTGAATGCTGAAGGCGGACTAGGCCACAAAATGTCGCTTGTCGGGTCAACCTGGGTTTTACGTATAAGCTAAAATAACGTGTAATAAAGTATATGCGAGTTCTGAAACAGTTTTGTGTGCCAGCATATTAGTGTTCGAAGCTTCATATCTGCATAATAGCTACACCACGCTAACTACTAGTACTAACTACATGTTAGTACTAGTACAGATCGAATTCTGGTTCCTCAAACCCTCCTTTTAGCGTGATGAAGCTAATTAATAGGAAGTACTAATCCTGGAAGACTTCCTCGTCAATGGCCATAAGCTCACGAATCTCCTGTTGGAGCATCTGAGTTTTAGTGGGGGCAGAAGAGGAAGTGAACATGGCTGTCATTTTCGTAGCGCAGTAAGAACAGCAAGCCGGCCCACACTGCATACAGAGGCAGCAGGTGAATATGATACCGGCTGCTCCAGCAACTATCATCAGTAATTTCCACCCCCATGTAGACAATAACCCCCAGAACCAACCAGAAAGGGAACATGACCCATTCTCAGTGTGCATTTCCGCTGCAATGCGATGTAGTCTCTGGATAGCCAGATGGACCGTGGGGGCGGAGTCTGGGATCTAAACACAGCAGGAGCTGCCGATCACTCGACAGGCTCCTCCCCGATCAGCCAAGATGACGTCAAGAACCATCCGGTTCTGGAGCGAAACGAGTCTTGTGGCCTGAAGCTCTACGGTGATATTGGTCATGATATCTGTGGTAATATTAATGACATTTTCTACTATCCTAGACAAACATCTTATTTCCCTACTATTAAAAATCGGCCCCCAAAAAGGGACCAATCCTTTTGTGAAGTCCGTGAACTGTTGCAGAGAGGTGTCAGTCTGATCAACTTCCGTCATGTCGAGCTGTCTTCGCTGTCTAGTGGAAACTGGTTTTGCACTATGGAGCTGGGGTGTTTTATGATAGTCCGATGGTGCTATATACACCGGGTGGTACAAGAAGGACAAGTAAAACTGTCCCATCCACCCTCGGGGTAACCAGGTGTAAGCATTCTCCCCACAAACGAAATAGACATTTGGTGGTGTCAACAATGGAGGGCTACTGAAAATCTTCATTCTGTAAGTATAATTGCAAATGCTATTTCCAACCTGTACATGTCCCATACCCTGGACGCAGAAATCGGAGGTAGTATTCAAAATAGGGACAGGCATAGTACGTTCACTAGTGACATTTCTGGCAACAAAATGCTGAAAATACTGAGAATGATTGAAATTAGCAAAGTCATAAAGTTCGTCCTGTAACCAAGTACTGTTCCCATTAGCAGTATACAAATTCATACAAGCATCGGGGTCCAGTGATCCCTCTACCCCATTGCCAGCTGGGTCAAATCCCTGGTGTGTCTCAATGTATGCTAGGATCATACTGTAGTCCTTCTCTGTGTATTGTTTGGGGTTTTCTACATAATGATTATACATGGCAGAGAACATTTGAAACCATGCTTCACAGCTTCCCAAACCCAGCAATCAGTCATATTAGTGGTACTATGAGTTTGTTGGAGCATTTCTACAAATACATTCTTGGCATAGGTCTGGCGGTGTCTCTGTTTATGTGGTGCTAAGGTGAACATCAAATGTTCGGGCGGGGCAGTGGTAGAGGGCATCATAGCTTGCATGAGGTACTTATATTCTAGATATATGAAAACACTCATATAAATGGCTAATATCACAGTTATCACTAATACAAAGGCTATTTTTACACGCATGGTCCAAGTGGAAAACATTGGTTCATAAAATGGCAAATAACGCGGTGCAATAGGACGTTCTTCTTCAAGCACAACACAACCAAAAGGGTACATTCCTAACTAAAAGTCCAAAACTAAACTCGGGTGCAGCAGTCCGTCCTGCCAGAGGGTTCTTCTCCCTGTGTCCGTCAGAGTCTCACAGGCAGACTCCTATCGTTCATCTCAAAAGAAACAAAGAACTTGATGCACAACCTGGTGGTTTCTCAAGTGTAAGTCTTTCTTTCTGAACAGAGCACAATAACAAAAGTTCCAGCTCGCAACGTGTTCAGTCCAGTGTCCCGCTCAGCACCTCAGACTTGGAATCTAGCAAACCCTTTCTACTCAAGTCTTTCCTTACCTCCTAACAGTGTTGTCTGAGGCACCATGATGTTTTCTTGGCCGTAGGTTGTATCGCACATGACCCGGAATTTCCTGAACAGAAAATAGTAAAGTAGGCACCTTCTTTTCCTCCGCTCGCAGGAATATCAACAACTGGATTAAGGGCACTTGCGGATTCAGCTGAGACCGGTTTGCCCGATCCCGTCACTCCTTCTTCTTGCCTTTGCTCTGTTTCGCAGGCGTCGGAAAAATGGACAAATGCAGTGGCTCTCTCAGTTTCCTGGGTCAATATTTCACCAGTTTGCAGCTGATCATAAGGAAGCGGAAGTGGCAGTTTCTTCAGGTGGAAGACATGGATCCAGTGTTTTCTCCCATCTACCTTCACCGCCGTCCGCGTTGCGAATAATATCTGGTGTGGCAACATCAGAAAAAGATCGTGGCCTAGGCACCCCCCATATGTTGGCTGGTCGCCCAAAGACAATCTCATAGGGAGAGAGACCAGAACGAGAATGAGGGGTAACTCTCAATGACATGAGAGCTAAGGGTAGGGTGTCAGGCCACTTTAAACCAGTACTTTTGTGGATCTTAGCCATTTTGAGTTTTAAAATCCCCTTATATTCCTCCACCAGCCCTGCTGACTGGGGGTGTCGGGCTGCATGGAATTTTTGTCGTATCTGTAAGCCATTGCAGATATGTTTAACTAGAGCCCCATGGAAGTGCCCCCCATTGTCCGACCAAATCAAACGGGGCAAACCCATTTACTGAAGGCACACACCACTACTAACACATATTTTAAGTTGTTGACGCGCTCCATGTGGATATAATCCATCTGGAGTACTTCAAACGGTAAAGTTGGGGGTGCAAAGCTGCCACTCAAAACACTTTCTGCTTTCCCTGGGTTGTGTTGCAGGCAAACCATACAGTATTGGACCAGACGGACAGCCGTCCTTTTTATGTTAGGATTATTCCATACCAGATCCAACAAGGCACAAATCCCTTTTGCTCCTACATGGGCTGGTCCATGGGCCATAGTTACAATGGCTTGTACCAGAGCATTGGGCAGCAGCCATCTTTGTTTATCTGTTAAATCAACCCAACAGTTATTCTCGTCCATTCTCCCTATTTCCTTCTCCCATCTCTCCAATTCAGCTGGAGTAGCTTCCTTCTGTAATACTTTCACACTTTCTATGGTATTATCGAACAGATCAGACTCCTCCACCCATCTAGCAGAAGACGTTACAAACATATTGGACATCATGGACTGCGCTGTTTGCTTAGCAATCTGATCTGCAAAGCGTTCCCTTCACCTACTTCGTCCACCACTGCCTTATGGGCACTACATTTCACTATGGCTAGCTTTTTAGGCAAGGTAGGGCATCCAACAATCCTAACACTAGGGGGCCATTTTGTATTTTCTGACCGTGGGAAGTGAGGAAACCACGTTCCCTCCACAGCCGCCCAAAGCTATGGGCCACGCCGAAGGCGTATTGGCTGTCTGTGTAGATGTTGACCTCTAGTCCTTCACTTAATTCACAGGCTCGTAATAATGCCACTAGTTCAGCAGTTTGAGCTGATCGATAGGGAACTCGAGATGTCTCAACTACTGTTTTCAGTGTAGTGATTGCATATGCAGCTGTTGTTGTGCCATCTGTTAACTTGAAACAAGACCCATCCACATACAATTCCCCTTGGGGGTCAGATAGAGGAATGTCTGTGAGGTCAATCCTACCCTTCGTTTCTTCTTCAGTCCGAAATAGGCAATCATGGACATCATTTACATTTTCATTCGAAGGGAGCGGTAGAAATGTGGCAGGATTTAATGTGGCACATCGCATAATCGTAATATTTGGAGCAAATAGTGTCAATTCATATCCAGTGAGGCGTGCACTTGTAAGATGCTGTGTCTTGGTTCTGTTTAGCAATACATCCACAGCATGTGGCACCATCACCGTTAAACTTGAATTTAAAACGAGCCCTTTTGATTGTCGGATGGCCACCACGACAGCTTCTGTGGCCCTCAGACAGCTAGGAAGTGCTCTGGCTACGTTATCCAAGGTAGCCGATTAGTACGCGCAAGGCCTCTGTTTACCTCCAAATGTCTGAGTTAACACTGAAAGCGAGCAACCGCCGACCTCATGCACGTAGAGTACAAAAGGTCTACGGTAATCAGGATTGCCCAAGACGGGTGCAGAACAAAGAGCAGATTTCAAAGAGTCAAAAGAGAGCTGACATTCATCAGTCCAAGGGAGAGGTTCATGCACATCTTTAGTGGTTCATTGCAACAAAGGTTTAGCAAGAAGAGAAAAATTAGGTATCCATTGGCGACAGTAAGAGGTGATGCCAGGAAAAGCACGAACTTCACGCTGGGTGCAAGGGACAGACATGTTAGAGATAGTAGTAATACGTTCAGGAGTCAAACGCCTACCCTCCTTCGACAGTAGATGACCTAGGTAGGTCACTTCCTGTCGACAATATTGAAATTTGGACAAGGACACCTTATTCTCCTTCTCCGCCAAATGGTGTAACAATTTAACCATGGCGTCCTTACAGCCTTCCTCAGTGTCGGATGCAATCAACAAGTCATCTACGTACTGTAAGAGCACGTTACCGGCAGGCACCACTAAGTCGTCCAACAGAGCCTTAAGGGCCTGACTATAGATGCTCGGACTTTCAGTATAGCCTTGGGGTGTGCGGCAAAATCTGAAGCTTCGGCCAGATAACGAGAATCCAAAGATCTGCCTGCTGTCAGGATGAATGGGGATACTGAAGAAAGCATTCTTCAGGTCAATGACTGAAAAGTATCGAGCAGTTGGTGGAATCATGGTAAGTATAGTGGTGATGTCAGTCACCACCGGATACTGTGGTACTGCGACCTTATTGACCTCCCGCAGGTCAATCACAAAGCGATATGCATCGACCTTCCCCTGGGGTCCTGACTCAGATGATTTCTTCAAGATTGGGAGAATCAGGCTGTTACAAACATTGGCAGCTGTTTCCTCAACCACCCCTTTATCAATCAAATCCTGGATGATCGAAAGCAAGGCTCGCTCACCCGTCGGTGAGATCTTATACTGGGGTAGCATGGTAATTTTGCACCCTTCTTCAACGTAATATGGACGGGAGGGATGTCTAATTTTCCGACATCCACATCCCCTGTGGCCCATAGCGTCGCAGGGACAGTATCGAATTCAGGCGGGAGAGGCTCATTTTTGGCAAAACATTGTTTCATACTATCAGCGTAGGGCTGTATGGTCAAATAAACACCGTCTGGGGAGCAATATATTTTCGCATTCAACCTTTTTAACATATCCAAACCCAATAAATTCTCTCCACAATGGGAAGTTAACAGAAACGGTGATTCGATAGTAGCAGGACCAATTGTGAAGGGGAGAGGTTTAGAGATGGGGCTTACCACTGGGACTCCGGAAAATCCCACAGATACATTATTGTGCCCGGACAGAGCCGCCCCTGGAACCAAAGATCGAGCAACCAAACTGTTCATTGCTCCTGTGTCAATTAAAACATTCTCAGAAGTCCCCATTAACTCCCCTTTCACATAGGGTCCTTGCTGATTGACTGGGATCGACACCTGTCCCCTACTCTGTCCCTGGCTGTCCTATCGGTGGTCATACCTATCCTGCTCACAAAATGAATAATCCTAATTATAGTACTGTCTACTCTGAGGGTTGTCAGAATGGTTCCGTTCAGACTTACCTTGAGCCGCCTCTTCCCTATGCATATCACTTCGGTCCGGGCCACTCCGTCCACGGCCTCGTCCCCGAACCGCTCCGTTCTGGGCGAGTAGTAACGGACTCTGAGCTTTCCAGTGTCCTTCCTGTTTGCAATACGCACACTGATGTAACCCTAACGGTTGGCCCATGCCTGCGCCTCTGCCTGTACCTCGGCCTGTCCCCTCCCCTCTGGATACAGGCCCTCAAACTCCTCTCCCCCTCCTTGTCCTCGGACGACTTGCTGTAACAATACTCGAGTCTTGAGGTCCTTAGCCTTCTTCTCCACTTTATCCTTGCTCTCATTCTCCCTATGCTCATAATATTGGGCCAATGCTCAGTATCACAGAGGGGGTAGAGGTAGTCCAGGAACTCTTGGCGGCCTGTAATCGTGTAGAGATTTCAGGTGCCAAATTGGTTACAAACCTATTCACGAATAACCGGACCCCACCTTCCGTTGCCAAATCCTGTCCACTAAAATCGATAAAAACTCCCTCAAACCGAGTGAAGAAGTCGGAAACACTCTCATCCTTCTTCTGTCTACAGGCTGTCAATTTATCCCAGTCAACCTTCCGTGGGGGAATCAGTGTATGCATGTAAGCTATAATTTTCGCTGGTAAGGTGGTAATTTCATTCCTAGGTTTAGCACCAGGTTTACGGTCTCCGTCCCAGTCTTTCAGCTCAGTCCTAGTCCCCCCTAGCTCGGCAGCATGATCGATGTCATGCACTTGCCGCCATATGTCAACCGGTACCAATAATCCGAAAAACAACTCGATATCTGCCAACGTCATTACAGCCGAGGCTGCAGCTTCGGTCAGCTCTTTGTAGTAGGCGGTGGGATTCTTGCGGGGGTCAGGCAATTGCGATTTAAGGGCAAGAACCTCACTCCTTTTCCACGGAGTGTACACCCATTGTTCCTGAAAATGAGCGTCTACCCTAGCTCTGACGACCTGGTCAGCATTATCACGTAGTTCAGGTATTTCGGGATGATAAATGGGGTGTACTTCTTTCATGGGGTGCTGGGAAGTCCAATTGGGACTTTTTATAAACATTCTGCCGCGATATTTTACTAATGTGTCAACATTCTTGTACACCTCCACTGGGTCCATGTTAAATTTATGAGCCCAATCTCGGATGTTGTACAGTATTTGGGGTGCCATCCCATCTCGGAAGCATCATTCCCAGGCCTCGATAAGATAGCAAGACATTTGGTATAGTGCTTGTTGCTGCATAACTGGTTCGAGGTCTTTTATGGTACTCCACAAATCAGCTACCGTATAGATATTGTTCCGCATCCACTTAGCTGCCTGATCCGCCACCGCTTCTTTCTCACCATACTCCACTGATCCCCTGGTAAATAATTGTTTGGCTCTCATACCACCATGTTCCTCTAACGGTGTGCGCCCCCTATCTGCGCGTGTCGTACTGGCTGATTGAGAGGTCCAAATGGGACTCGGGGCTGCTAAAACCACTCGGGAAGCTGCCGTGGGCGGCTGCCCGCCTGGGAGAAGGGTAGCCATGTCTCTCGATGAGGTAGCAGTAGCACCATTAGTACCTAGGGAGACGAGAGACACGTCCGTTTCTGGGGCGGAGGCCGGGGAAGCTGCGGCAGGTTGGGAATACGCGCTGAAGACTGCTGGCACATTGTCAGCGCATCACATATATACTGTTACATTTCGAAGCCGTTGCCTAAGATGGAAAAATACAGGCTGGTACAGGTTGGTGCAAAGGAAAGACCATATATGGAACACAAAACCCCTCAGAAATAGCTGGGCTCGTTATAGCAAGGTCGAGAGGGTGACTCCCTTCTGCTAACTTCAAGAGAGTTCGAACAGCGCGCCCCTGGAATGTGCTTGCCCAATCTACCCCCACCTATAACCTTGACAGGCCTAACGTGCAGAAACAGCAGGTCGCTACAGTTGTACTATTTCACAGGGGAATGGACCTTAAGCATGGACGTTGGAGAGGGTCGTGTTGGTGCTGAATGCTGAAGGGGGACTAGGCCACAAAATGGCGCTTGTCGGGTCAACCTGGGTTTTACGCATAAGCTAAAATAATGTGTAATAAAGTATATGCGAGTTCTGAAACAGTTTCGTGTGTCAGCATATTAGTGTTATGAAGCTTCATATCTGCATAACAGCTACACCACGCTAACTACTAGTACTAACTACATGTTTTACTAGGCCCACATCGAATTCTGGTTCCTCAGTCCTGCGTCCTGCATAATCACAAAACATGTACATTTAGAAGAAAACATTCAGGCAAGGACAAAAGCAGCTTGTAAAGAATGCAAATAGTTCTAACAAGCTTAGAGACAACAGCCGTTGCACTTGTTTTATCATAATCGATTAATGTGCAAACTGTTTTAGCAAGTCGACGACGTTTTGATCCTTTAACATAATACTAGGATCATTATCAGGAAGGTTAAATACAAGCCTAAAAATTGGTGCCTATTACTAAGGCAATAGCGTGGGAGTTAATCCATGGGCCACTGGAGAAGAGCCTGGGGTAGCTCAGGGACCGGCCTGAATTAGGCTGCCGGGATAGATAAAGAGGGATGAGGTGTCAATGCACAACGTGGCTGCCTTGATAAAAGCTGCAAGAATTGGCAAAGCTGAGATTATGGTCTTCGGTAGCGATGCACGGATAGACCGGAAAAGGAGAGTTTGGGTCCGGAGCTCGGTGGCTGGGATGCGTCCTTCTTTATCTATCTTGACTGCCTAATTCAGGCCCGTCCCTGAGCTACCCCAAGCTCTTCTCCTGTGACCTATGGATTAACGCCCTCGCTATTGCCTTAGTAATAGGCACCAATTTTCAGGCTTGTATTTAACCATCCTGATGATCCTAGTATTATGTTAAAGGATCGAAACGTCGTTGAGTTGCTAAAACAGCTTGCACAATAATCGATTGTGATAAAACAAGTGAAAGTGCCAACTCTAAGCTTGATCTAACTATTTGTATTTTTTACAAGCTGCTTTTGTCCTTACCTGAATGTTTTCGTCTAAATGTACGTGTTTTGTGATTTGTAGGACGCAGGACTGTGTCCCACCTTAATGTTGTGTGTTTATCTCTTTGGCTTTGATCATTCATGAAATGTACTGTACAGCTGAACAGTATCAATATAGCACGGATTCTAGTCTATATTAATCACAAATGTATTTGGTTTCTTTATAAGGACCACTGTTTACTTAAAATGCTCAGACTTGGTGTCACCACATTGAAGGGAGCATAGTGATTTAAAGTTTGCATTAATGTGTGCACTCGGACATTGTATAATCAAGATTCAGTTCCAAATGTGTGACCTACCCGACCGCGGTGTAGGCCGGAGGCAGAGGTCAGTAGTGGCCCATAGCTATGTGTCATTGGCTCGCTATGCACAGGGTTAGTGGCATCAGGGTAGTTGTTGGTAGAGTTCGATCACCTTCATAACAATGGTCCTTTTTTCCTCCTTACTGAAACGTGTCATCCTCTTACACCTCTCCTTGTGTGCAATGATATGTACTCTGTCATTGAAAAGTCAAGACTCAGTACCAAATGTGTGACCTACTAGTCCGCTGAGTATGCCGGTGGAGTACGTCAATGAGAAAGGAGTACTGCGGGCCTGTGTCGCGGAGACCGTGGTAGTCTGAGGAGGCTGCTAGCGTCACGGCACTCGGGCTTGGAGCTTGCACCGTCACGTGGTGAGGCATCTTCGACACATGCAGGTGTCGGCAGGTGTGCATTAAGGCCTGGGTGCGCAGGGCTGGGCAGGACTGGTTCGGGGACCAGCGGGCTGGGGTGCAGCAGGCGCACAGGATCGCAGCAGCACCGTTCATGGCAACGGTGTATGGGTGAGGGGTGCCGCCCTGGCAGAGATGTTGGGCATTCCAGAAGAGAACCATGCCCAGTGCTACGTGCTTTTTATTCACACCCCTACGCTGGCCTGGCGTAAGCCAGGCCAACCCACTATGTTCACGCTTACAGGGGGATCGTAACTAACTACATTTCCGGGATCTTCCCCACTGGCTGGGGTGGCATGGTTGTGTCCACTGTCCACAACACTCCATACACCATCGGTGTATGTTGACATGGATATGTGTGTGGTCTGCATACTTCAGTCTGGCCATCACATCCACGCCACACTTCGCATTGTGTACCTTCTCATTTATCGGTCACTTGCCTCCTTTGCACATGCCTGGTCCCCACGTCTTCCTATTAATCTGCTATCGTGTGGCTGAGGTGCCATGCCGTTGATGGCTTATGTGCATGGCCTTCCCAGGTTGCCACAGTAAGGTGTGCTGTCTTGTCTGGTGGGTGGGCATGTTGTTTAGCATGTTGTATGTGAGTTTGTGACGTGTGCATTCCATGTGTTGTGAGTTGCATGATTGTGGAGTTGAGGTGTGTGGTGTGTTCATTTGTTACTTGCCAAATAGCAGTGCGTTTCCGTAGAGCGCTGGTTGATGGTGGACTGTCGGAAGATATAGTAATCATGCACATTGCCTGGGTGGTTGGTGTCGACGTTGGTGGGGATTCCCCGGTGGTCCACTGTTGCCTCTACATTGATGGAATACCTGTGCTTTGGGTTGCAGTTATTGTGTGCAGTGTTGCCAGGGGGCACAAGTAGGAAATGTGTGCAGTCCATTGCCCCCTGACACGTGCGGGAAGCCAGCTGAAGCGTAGATGCCTTGCTTGGTCTCCGGCTGTTCCTGCGCAGTGTGGGGTACGTATAGGTAGTATAGTACCAAGCTGATGATGGCATCCAAGACAGTTGTGGCTAACTTGGATTGGGCTGACTGTGAGACTCCGACGACTCTGGCAGTTGTTGTTTGGAAGGTACCAGAGGCCGACACGTGCAGCACGGGCAGCAGCTTTGGCTGAGGTGGGATGTTGGTTGCCCACTGTATTGGTGCCGTCTGCTTGTGGGCAATGGTGGTCAGGATGCGTGGGAAGGTTGTCCTTTTGGGCATGTAGTGGGCACTGACATTCTCTGGTATTGGGTCTGTGAGGCTGGTGTGTTTTCAGAAGGTCCACTGTCTTTGTGTGCGCTGCCTCTGTGGTTGTCAGAGGGGGGGGCGGGCAGGCTCCAGGGTGTGGAGGTACTGGGATGGTGGCGGTGGGTGTTGTGGCCCTGTTGGGGCTTCGAGCTGCATGATCAATGGCTCCATGGCTTCTGTTGGTCTTCAGGTGTGGCTGTGGTCTGGGCCCCCTTGTCTGGTGCTGAGTGTGATCCGACTTTGCACCAGGTCAGAGCTGGTGTTAATTTCCTGCTGCTAACGCGCCTTATTGCCAGTTTTGTGTTCTTATCGCCGATCTGGCCAGTTATTGAGAATGTTGAGGTGTGGTGTTGTCGCAGCTTTTTGCTCGGGAACGCCTACTCTGCATCTCATTAGCTGTAGTTGCCGGGGTCATCGGTGGCGATGTTTTTGAGGATGCTAGCACCGGAAAACTGGTGATGTCGGCTGTTAGCACTGACTTGTGAATGGGGTGATAAATTTATCGTGACTTTGGCTGCGCTAAAGTGCTGATAGCTCGGCGATAGATCCTTGAGAATATGCCCCATTAATCTGTCACAATTCGAACCCTGTTGATACTAGATAAAAACCTATCCTCCAACATTAATATATCCTTTGCTCTTTCCTTATGCTATAATAAAAAGACAGAAAAAACAAACTCTGCCTCAATTGGCCAGTATGGGTGGCTAAAGTATTTGCTTGATTTGGGCTTTATTTTCAGATGCTGAAACTCTATACTTTGCCACTCTGCAAGATAACTGATCACTCTCTTACCTAGAATTGTATGATTGTTTGAAAGTTAAATGAAAGATAATCAAGTTAGGTCCTCTCCAGAAGCAGACTATCCTTACATTCCTCAGTCAAATCGTATCCAAAGTTGATGTTGCTTAAAAAATATTTAAAACCTTGTGCAAATCCCAAAACAACCTAATTACCCCGTTGCAGAAAACATGGTCCAAGCTTTTCCAATGGATGAAGCATGGCTCAAAATGTGTGGTAATTTGGTACAAAACAAACTCATCAAAACATTATCTCAAACTAAACCCCGAATACATGTTCTTCACATGTAAATAGTTGACCACATATTGGGAGATGATAACCAACCAACTCAACATGATATTTGATGCAAACATTACCTTATATTTGTCTTTATAATGTTAGGTCTGTCTGTTTCCCCATCTCTACCAGATTTGCCGGATGTGGACCCAGCTCTCCTCAGCCTCCTACTAACCATAGCCCTTAAAGTCATCCTCCTATAGTGGACATCTGTCAATAATTGTCTCATTCCATAGATGGTGGTCATTGGTCATTTATCTTAGAAGTTTGAACCAAGACCTATCTAAATCTCAAGAAATTCCCAAAACTACACAAAAAATGTGGAAAACGCTGGACACTTTTATGGCGACCTGCCTAAAGTCCGTGTTCCTAAGTATACCCTTATCTTGAGCTGGCGATCTCTCGATATGTTACCCTCATCACAGACCACATGATTTCCTACCCCGTTTTCACTGACCCTTCTCTCCCTCTTCTTCTTCCCCTTTCGTCTTTATCCGTTTCGTCATTCCTTTTGTTTTTTAGTTGCTGATGCTTGTTTGCGGTTAATGATGCTCGCTGATATAGTCTACCTTTACTGCATGTTATGATTGTTAGATATTTCCTTCCCTTTATATCTCTGTTTCTCTCTCTGTTAATCTCAAATGCCAGTGAGGCTAATTTATGTTTTAGATGTACACACTATGACCTATCATTTTATAAGACTATATCTTACTATTATATTGGCATTATTTGGCCAATCTCATGTATATTAGCTGCAAATAAGCATCTATATCTGTTGTGACCAATATCGGTTATTTATCTATATTTTTTGAAAAATAATAAAATCTTTTGAACAAAAAAAATAATATTTAGAAACAGTATCTAAACTAGTTGTGAATGTAAAGTAGCACTAACAACACCCCTGAATGTTATCCAATGATGCATGCCAATCACATGCCCTTGAATTTTCAGAGCGGGGAGTCTTGTGACGACCAAAATACCAACAAATTATCAACCACAGTCTCGCTGTGAAAAATAAAACACCCGAAGAGTTCTGGGAGTATATTCAGATTTTGTAATAGAATGGTTGCTTTTTTAAAGAGCCAAAAGAAAGAGTTTTTTTGGGGTGGGCTGGAAAGAGAAGTGTAATGTGATGCTACAAGCTGTGGGCAAGCTTGCAGTCTTATGAAATGTTTGCGGATACAGGAAAGTCTATGCTCTGTGGACTTCGAACCTGGGACCACGCACCTCTACAGCTACTACTTAACCCACTGAGCTGCTCTGATCAAAGCAACAACTAAAGAGGTAACCTCTTTTCCAGAAGGCCATGTTACTGTAAAGGGTTGTTATTGTCCTGATAAAAATTGACAGCGCTGGCCAGCCAGCAAAGCCGATTGCAATTTTTTGTGTTTTTGACTTGAGTCTCACTCGGAAGTGACACAAGCTGCTACAATCGGCAGCACAGTAGCAAACACCTCGCCAGCAATGAAAGCAAGTGTTTGCTAATTAAGGGTCTCCAAGCCAAAGACCTCTACTAACAGAGGGCCATATTATCAAGAAAGGGCGATACATTATCGCCGCTTTTATCGGCAGGAAACTGCCGATAAAGCGGCGATAAGGGGCTTGATAATATGCCCTTGTGAATTCCCATAGAAGCCCAGGTTAACACCAGAACCTGGGCTTCTGTGGGAATTCACAAGGGCATATTATCAAGCCCATTATCACCACTTTATCGGCAGTTTCCTGCCGATAAAAGCGGCGATAATGTATCGCCCTTTCTTGATATTATAGCCCAACTAAAGTAAATAAATAAATAAACCAAACGTGCATGAAAGAAATGATATACCAAATGTTAGTTTATGTGCATGTTATGAGTAACAGAAAGATAAGTCTTTGCATTAAGACGCGCACAAAAATCATTTCCACATTTTGTATCAGAAGGATTTGAGTACATGCAAAATGTTCCGGTACTACACTGTGGGGCTTATTTATGGGCCCTTGCATCACTTTTGCGCCGCTGGTGCATCACTTTTTGTGATGCACCAGCGGTGTAAAAAATACGCCAGGTTGCGCCATATTTACAAAGTGACGCATCTAGGAATATGCGTCACTTTGTAATCCCTGCGCCACATTATTCCTGTGCAAGGTATAATGTAGGCAGGGGGGCGTTCCAACGCAAGAAAGGGCCGTAGAAGTGACGCAGTGAAATCTATGATATTTCACAGCACCACTTCTAGGACACAAATGCGTCAATATCTTACGTCTGCCTCGTGGTAGGCGTGAAACTGACGCAGGCACATTTAACATGGGACTTGCCCATGTGTAAATGACCCATTGCTGGAGTTGCGTCACTTTTGTGACACACTCCAGCAATGCGTCATTTTTGGCCATACAGATACGTCAGAAATACTGACATATTTGTAACTCTTTGCAACATGATGTGTCATACTGTAAATATGAGGCATAATTGCTATCGCAAGGAGGGTGCAATGAAAAGTGACGCATCGCTGTTTTCTCGCAGCGATGCGCCACTTTTCATAAATGAGGTCCTGTGCATTTAGTCACAAGCGCATCAATAATATCATTTTCATATTTATGTACATGTTTCACTTAGACTTTAATTTTGTTAGTGTGAAAATTAAAACTGCTTATAAAAAAAGTATGTTTGGAACTACATTTATGGAGTTTCCATCTGTAAAAGGCCGTGATATGTTACCAATGTTGATAGATAGGAATCTTAGTCAATGCCATGTGAACCATATCTGTCCAAATGCCCGTTTCCGGGTGTGTGTATGTATGTTGTATGTATATGTTGTGGATGGCAATGGCTCTAGACACACACCTACAGTTGTTTGTAAGCAAGACCTAAAAAAGATTCATTTAACACGTTCACATGCTCATATTCCATCTATCGTCTGCAAAAGTAATTCATTTTGGCTTTGTCAATAAGTGTGTTTTAAGAGCATAAAAAATCATCTGAGATTGATCATAGCAGGAGTGGGCAAAGATGTCATGTGTAGTAGAGTTTCACAAAGAAGTGGAAAACTACAGTTCTTATGGATCCTTCGAACCGAAGAGTCCTCACTTTTAGAACATTCCTCAGGTACCAGACTGGGCCCATACACTTTCAATAGCAGTGCACCCACACATCGCTAGGTGTCGCAGTGTGACTTGCTCTGACTTTGTACCACCCCGGAAGTGACAGAGCAAAGTCGCATAAATGTGCCACCTGTGCGTCGGCATCCATTACTTTCTTTCCATGCCTTCGAATGCAGAGCAGGAGTACCATTCCTTCTTTCGTTGGCCTTTTGATGACTCCCAAACACGAAATCCAATATGCAAGGGAACAATGTCCGCTACTGATCTAATAGGTTTTAAACCATGTAGCGACTACGGAAACAGAGATCAGTCATGGACCTGTATGAAGTGTTTCTGAGGTGTTTGGTTTCGGGGCACAACTCCCAATTGTGTGCCGAGAGCGCCCTCATATATCCAAAGGCAATCCGGGATTCGTAAGGGAAGCTAAACGTTGCCGAACACAGAAATAAGACACAGACCTTCTCATAAGAACTGCGCTTGCTCCAAGTTGAGGGTGCAAACCTTCTTCTTCTCCTGAGGTCATTCCCACAAGAAGTTTTCTTTGTGGTCAAAATGCTCCTGTAAGTCAGCTGAATTCCGAATAAAAGCACAAAAAAAAACGTAGCTAGACTTTACTCCGTTGCATCACTTCCTTTCTAAAGAGAAGTCACGTAGATCTCAAGGTGCCAGTCAGTCTTGCTCTCTATCTCCAACAGATGAGCAAGGGCCACCGTTGATCCCAACGCGCCCGAGTTCCATGGGCCATTGGCGATGCAGCATCAGCTTGAGGATGTTAAAGAGGTCAGGCTGCATATATTTAGCATGCCTCCGGCTCCCAGGATTCACAAGGGCCCTCTGTCGAATTACTGCCACCAGATCTGTCCTCGACGCTGTCTGACCCCCTCCTTGGACCCATCACAGACTCCATGTTGCCATGGTACAGACTTCCACCCTGGCTCCATAATCAGAGTTGATCCCTCCTTCATCAATGAATGAAGGAGGATCCGTTGCCACCTGTGATGTCCAACCGTGATCCAGCTTCCACACGACCCTTCCCGAGGTCATACTACGAATTGTTCACCATACAGTCTCAGTCTAATTCTGTGTCCCCAATTGCGCAAATACACCCTCAGTGGTGACATTGCCATTTTGGCCCTTATTCTTAAAGTGTGCTACGACCTAGAGAAGATGATGATGGGAATTGGGATGATTTGCCCCGCCATCATCATCATGACAGTTTTTACATGGACCTACAAAAGGCCATTGGGCTTTATACTGTCTCTGAAATAGGGTTGAGTTTGCCTTTTGGACCGTCAACAGAGGACAGTGCTTCATTTGTTGTAGTAATTCGACAATTATTTGAGGCCCTGGACCTACAACTGCCCTCCATTGCAGTTATGACAGATGTCCTTATGGAAGTTCTGCAGTGTCGGTCAGCCACTTCTGAGCCCTTGATCATGTTCATTGAAGGCCTCTCTGAAAACTTGTGAAAACCCTGTTCTTGTCCACCAGTGTATAAGCAGGTGGCCAGATGTTGCAAACTGGTACCTAGCTACCCTGATTTCCTCACTAAGCACCCCATTGCAGAAATGTCTGGCTGTTCAGGCTCCACCAGCAATGTGAACCCCAATTCATTCCCTGTGACTCCCCTAGATAGCGAGTTGAAGAGGACTGAGGTGTTGGGAAAATGGATGTTTTCTTCAGTAGGCTGACAGCAGGGCAGTCCTTATTTTGTAACTTCCATGGGTCCAAGAGTATTCTGAAGAGTGTCTCTGGAGGTCCAATATGTATACCTGGAGCTAGCCTTAGTGTGGGGGAACTCCCTGTCCTATCCGGCATCCTGTTCTGGGAAGTTCTACCCCAGCCTATATCAAGGCTCCAAACTATGACAAAAGCCAGGACACACCTGGTGTCAGATTCCTTTGCTTGTGCAGGAGGCACAGCCATTTAAAAAGTAAGCAGCGCTAGGTACAGCCAATCCTAGTCATTTTGCCAGGATGGCCCATCCTGTCCACAACTAAGTCCTGTTTGTGTTACTGTCTGGTTGTAATACATAAAACCCACCAGAAGAGCCATTCACAGAATTTGAGCCAGGCTAGTGGCAGAATGCACAAATGTTTAGGGCAAGAAGAAGCAGACTTTCTAAAAGTGGCATTTTCAGAATTGTGACTTAAATTTATAATCTGACTTTAACATTAAAGAGGATTTCAATTTACAAATCACTTGAGTGTAAACAGCATTTCTCTATCTGCTTCCAATCCAACGTTATCTCTTATTAAATGTAATACAGTAACCCAGTGTTAGGCAATGGGAGAGATAGTCCTTAGAACTGTGAACTATGACTTTAGGAGGTAGACATATCATGCTTTTTAAATACAATCACCCTATCCTATGAGCCTTTAGGGATTACTTTAGAAGAAACATGTATGTTTTAAAAAGGGAGGTTTAGGCCTAGGAAAATGTTTATTTTGTCAATTCAAAATGGTAGTTTGAAACTGTGCCTCAGGCTGCAGTGACAGGCCTGCGGCATGTTTTAAAATGCAACGTTAGTGGGTGGCGCACTGAGTGCTGCAGGCCACTTGTAGCATTTCATTTATAGGTCCTGGGTATTTGTAGTAACATATACTAGCGACTTACAAGTCAATTAAATATGCCAATTAGGTGTAGGCCAATTCTACCATGTTGGAATGAGAGAGCACACGTATTTTAGCACTGGTTAGTACAGACTCATAAAGCCAACAAAAATGGATTCAGCAAAACAGAAAGAGTGAATGCAAACATATTGGGGAACTACAATGCCAAGGGCATCAGGTCTAACAGTGTCTCATACCTATCTAAAGAGAGAGACAATTCTGCCTTGAAACATGTCAAGGAAAGTTGGGTTTTGGCATGCTCTCTGGGTCGTTTAGCCCCTGCCAAACAGCTTCTGCACCAGTTCCCGAACTTTTGTGGCTAGTCAAGGGAGCTGGCATAGGTGAAACCAGTCCGCCCAGCCCCTTGCTATACTCCCTCCAATTCTTTCAACACCAGGGATATGATCTGGCAGGCAACAAGCAGATCACCAAGGGTGTCACCCCTCCCACTCCCCTTCCCCTGCAGCAACAGCCTCCAAGCCACTTTAGCTGGCCATTAGTGACACCCAACCACCATGTGGGAGGCAGGATCCAGCACTTTCTTCCAAGGTGGTGGTCCACCACATCTGACAAGAGCGATTCTCCAAATTGTTCAGCTTGGATATAGCCTACCCTTTATTTCTACCCTGCCACATTTTCCTTTCACACCAGAGGGCTCATCAAATGAGCATCTGTCCATTCTAATGTAAGAGGTGCAAGCTTTAATTTCCTAAGGAGCTATCCAGAGGGTTCTGGAAATAGGAGTGAGTTGATACTCTCGAAGAATGATGGAGGTCTTCAACTCATCTTAGATCTTCACCCTCTGAATTCCTTTCCGCAGAAGTACAACTTCAAAATGCTCAAACTGGTCCAAATACAGCCTGCCCTGGACTCGATTGCCTGGATGATATCCTTGGACCTGAAGGATATGCATTTTCATATATTAATCAATCAGGGGAATTGTAAGTGCACTCACCTGTAAGGGTCTCAAGGCGCTGGGAGGGGGGGTGGGTGTGTTATCAGCTCCGTTCAGTCAAAGAGCCAGGTCTTGAGTGTCTTTCTGAAGGTGTTCAGGGAGGGGGCGCATCTGATGTCGATTGGAGTTTGTTCCAGGTCTTGGCCGCGATGTACGAGAAAGCTCTTCCCCCGCGGGATTAGGGCGAGGGTGAGGTCGGCGGATCGGAGGTTTCGCTTGGGTGCGTGGAAGGAGATTCTCTCATTGAGATATTTGGGTCCGATGTTGTGAGGGGATTTGTAGGCATGGGTGAGTATCTTGAAAGTGATTCTCTTTTCTATGGGGGGCAGTGGAGGTTCTGCAGGTGTTGGGTGATGTGCTCGTGTCCAGGGATGCCGAGGGCGAGTCTGGCTGCGGTGTTCTGTATGGTCTGGAGTTTACGGAGCAGGGACTTATTGATCCCGGCGTAGAGGCATTTCCGTAGTCCAGTCTGCTGGATATGAGTGCATGAGTGGCTGTATTCCTTGATTCTGGTGGATCCATTTGAAGGTCTTTCGGAGGATGCGGCGGGTGTTGAAACAGCAGGAGGCGATGGCATTGACCTGTCGGGTCATGGAGAGGGAGGAGCAGTCTTGCAGTCCCACAGACATTACTTGTGGTTCAAGGAGGACCAAGAGCATTTACAGTTTACTGCGCTCCCATTCGGTCTCACTAGTGCCCCTAGAATGTTAATGAGAGTGATGGCAGTAGTCACTGCCCATCTTATGAGGTTGGGAACTCCAGTTATTCGCTACCTTACTGGTTGGGCTTGCCACAGTCAGCCGGAGACTCCATAAAACACCTTCACAATATGGCAAACTTCCTAATATCATTTGAGTTCTTGATCAATAAGTGTTGGAACTGGGGGTCTCTAGTTGGCAGAGGTAGGTACCACTGTCCAAATAGGGATGCTTGCTTCTAGTCAGGGTAAGGAGGAAACCCTCTGAGATAACCCCTGTTCACCCACTTGGTAGTTTGGCACGAGCAGTCAAGGCTTATCAAAGGCAATGTGTAAAGTATTTGTACCAAAACTCACAGTAACAGTGAAAACACCACAAACTCACTCTACAACAGTTTAGAAAAACAAAAGGAATTTAATCTAAACTACACAAGACCAAAATGACAAAAATCCAACATACACAGTTCAAGAATATGGTTGCAAAAGAGCTCTTAAGGTTCTTAAAGTTAGCGATAAAATTATCCACAGTTGCATCACGTTTTAGCCACAGTACCTTTGTTAGCGATAAAAAGTTCCAAGCACAGAAGCTGTAGCGGTGGAAAACAAGTGATGCGTTGCTCCTGAGACCCTGGGGAGGCGTTAGCGACAACCCCGCTGCAGCAGCGGGTGTGTTGCGATGAATCCGGTCTGTATGGGGAGGAAGGCCACTTGTATGGATTCCGGTGCATAGCTTCTGTAGGCAGTTTTCTCCCGCAAAGGCACGATACGACGATTCTCGGGGCTTGCGTCGATCTCCAGGGCGAGGATGCGCGGTCCAGCGGCAATCTTTTTCTCGCAGCTCCTCGATGTGATGGCTCTGCGACGATTCTCGTAGCGACGTGATGCGATGATTGTACCCAGCGATGACAGGCTCTGCAACGATGTTCGCAGCGGCGGAAATCTTCCCGCTAACGAAGGGTGCGACGTCTTCAGGCAGCGGCGATAGGTGCTGCGACGATCTCGGTCTTCGTAGCGGCGGGAATTTTCTCGCTCGCCTGGGATTGCGATACATTTTCTGTAGCAAAGTCTTTAAAAGCTTGATTTTAAGTTCCCCAACACAGGTACAACTTCCAGAGGCACCACACATGGGCCACGCACTCCAGGAAGGACAGAACTCTCACAGTAGAGTTCAGGGAAGCTGGGGGTGAAGTCCTTTTGTTCCTGGGACTTCATAACAGGGAGCCAGCTCACAACAGACCCTTGGAGATTCCTTCAAGCAAGGGGACACAGCACAAAGCAAAGTCCTTCCCCTCTCAATGGCAGCAAAGCAACATCAGGTCAGTCCAGCAGGACAGTCTTCCTTCTTCAGTTTCAGCTTTCTCCTTGGCAGAGGTTCCTTCTTGATTCCAGGATGATCTAATTTTCTGTACTCAAAGGTCCTGTACTGATACCCCTAAAAGTCTTTGTTCTCTTTGTGCAGGAGGGCTCTGAGCCTGGTCTGAACCAGTTCTGGGTGTTCCTTGAGCACTTTGATTTCATGGCCTTTCCTTTCCTTTCAGAGAGAGGGGCAGGGTCATCAGCCAACCAGTAGGAGGTGGAGCCAGCATTGTGGAGGGAAAGCACAGCCCTGGAGCACTTTGTTGACATGATTCCTTCTCTCCTTTCACAGTGCAGGGCAGAGACATCAGACGCACCGCAGGGGGTGGAGCCAGCACTGTGGGGGGCGGGCACAGTCCTATTCAGGTCCCAGGTGCAACTCCTCCCTCCCGTCTAGATGCAGATCTCTCTATTTACCACTGGGTGGACCCATTCTGTCTCCTGGAATCCCCCAGCCCTGTCACTCACAAACCAGACATTCAATTCACAAACAGCCAAAGCACACAGAAAGGTCAGACAAGAAAACAGCCACTTTCTAAAAAGTGCTATTCTCAAACACAGGATTTAAAAAACACCTTTCCTAAAAGATGTATTCAATTCTGAGTTCAGGGATACCAGACTTTTATGTCCTATCTTGCTCCTATGGGAAGATATGCTGGTAGGCACTGAGCCAGCATTCCCCATGATAGCCTATGGGCAAGATTGCCTTTCAATAGTGAACAACGAAAATGGCTGTAATTCACCACCAGAGCATGTCACCCACACTAGTACATGCTCTACCTTTCACA